>NC_064631.1:367885921-368512349 GCF_023864275.1 Schistocerca cancellata
GCATAATGTGTGTGCAAACACAATTTTCATAAGGCCCACAGTCGCAAATGTTAAGAATCACATACAAAAATAATGCCATTCTACTACCCATTTTAGCAAATAATTTCCATTAAAATCGTTTAAATGGCTCTGAGCACTATGGGACTTAACATCTGAGGTCATCAGTCCCTTAGAACTTAGAACTAGTTAAACCTAACTAATCTAAGGACATCACACACATCCATGCCCGAGGCAGGATTCGAACCTGCGACCGTAGCAGTCGCGCGGTTCTGGACTGAAGCGCCTAGAACCGCTTGGCCACCGCGGCCTGCTAATTTCCATTACTTCGCTGCGTAATGATCTTATAGATACAGGGGCTGGCCAAAAATATGGGAACACGACGACAAATGGATGCTTGCGTAACCACGGTAACTGAAGTGTTAGGTGTCAAACGCTAAGTTACAAGCAGACGGAATTGTTTGGCGAGTGAACCTGCTGGACGGTCGTTGAAGAAGATTCTGACAAAAAGTAAGAGGACAACCGCTGCAAATGTCACTGCAGAACTGAATGTCGCACCTTGTCAGCACCAAAACATCACGAAGGCAAGGAAATTACAGGTCAAGCTGGAATTTCAAAATTACTCATCAGTTATGTAAATGTCCGTAACGGCAAAACTTGGTGTCGAATCCATAAAGCCTGGATTATGGAGCACTAGAAGAAAGTAATTTGGTCGAATGAGTCCTGTGGCACACTGTTTCCAACTTCTGGCCGAGTCTCAAGACTGAAACGTGGCTGGGCATTAATGATGATTTAGGCAGTCATGTCTCGGTATTCCGTGGGCCCCATGGTAACTCTTCAAGGTCGCATTACTGCCAAGGATTACATGAACATTTTGACTGACAAGGCCCATCCCATGATACAATGTCTGTTCCCCAATGGCGATGCTGTCGTCCAAGACGACGGGGCCGATGCTCACACAACTCGCATCGCCCAGGACTGGTTTTGTGAGCACAATGAATTGCCGCATCTCTCTTGGCTGCCACGGTCATCAAATTTTAATATTATTGAGCCTTTGTGGTCTGCTTTGGAGAGAACGATGCTATCCACCTCCATCATATTTATCAGAACTTACCACTGTTTCGCGAGAATAATGGTATCAGATTCCCTTGACCTTTATGGTCCTGCATCGATTCCGAGACAACTGGAAGCTGTTTGGTTGCCAACCCTTTCCTACTCCATAAGACGTATGGTAATGTGTTATATGTTTGGTGTTTCCATATTTTTGCCCACCCTCTGTATCACTGAACTCAGGAAACTCTCACCATAATAGCAGTAGCATATATCTCAGTTCCTCTCTTGTGTGCAGGACTCCACATGTGTGGGAATGAGCCGAAGTAATGTTCGAAATTCCGACGGATTGTGAGTAGTGCATTCTATACCAGTTTTAGTTTTAATATTGAGAGAATATTGTTGACATGTACAGTTGACTTTCGATAATTCGAAGTTCATGGTACCTCATAAAAAGTGCAAATACTTGGAAAATTCGATTTGATTAAAATTGGGGTATAATAATAATAATGGCGTGTGACGAGGGCATCCCGTCGGGTAGACCGCTCGCCTGGTGCAAGTCTTTCGGTCTGACGCCACTTCGGCGACTTGTGCGTCGATGGGGATGAGATGAGTAAATGTGGAATAAGCCCGTCCAGCTAGACGCGCAATCTAACGCGCTGCTTCCCGAGCAGGAAGGCGTGCCGGTCCCCGGCAAGAATCCGCCCGGCGGATTTGTGTCGAAATCCGGTGTGCCGACCAGCCTGTGGATGATTCTTAAGGCGGTTTTCCATCTGCCTCAGCGAATGCGGGCTGGTTCCCCTTATTCTGCCTCAGTTACACTATGTCGGCGATTGCTGCGCAAACACGTCTCCATGTACGAGTACACCGTAATTACTCTACCACATTTGGGGTTACAGTCGTCTGGTATGAGACGTTCCCGCGAGGAGCCGGGGGGGGGGGGGGGGGGAGAGTGTCCACTGGGGGCCGAAGCGCACAATAACCCTGAGTTCTTAAGGGGGGGGGGGGGCGGTGGGGCGAGTGGACTGCTGTGGCCTGTTGTGGGGTTGTGAACCACTGAGGGCTACGGCGGGACGAAGCCTCTCCGTCGTGCCTAGGTCCCGGTTTAAATAGACAATACCCAAGGTGGACTAAGGAAACCTCAAAATAAGGGTATAATGTATACACAAATGTTATTGTAATGGTACTGTGACTCCAATAACATTCTTATTTCCTTACGGATAGAAAAAAAAGCACTCCGTCTTCAGGCCACGAGTGGCCTACCGGGACCATCTGACCGCCGTGTCATCCTCAGTGGAGGATGCGGATAGGAGGGGCGCGGGGTCAGCACACCACACTCCCGGTCGTTATGATGGTATTCTTGACCGAAGCCGCTACTGTTCGGTAGTGTAGCTCGTAGAAGCAAAACGAAAATTAATTTTTTACATTTTCATTAATTTGTGCTTATGTTAACACTTCAGTTGAAATTTAATATTATCCGTTTGAAGGATGTGGGGTAACTGTGGTTACGTTTTAAGAGTAATAATTCGAAGCATTCAACCGTATTTCTGCCGTACACACAGCTCAACAACGCGTTTCGGGACACAACATGGCATGGCAAAATGGCGCTATCTGAAACTGACGCCGGGGATCTGTCGTGCACCACGGGTCATAGCTCATTGGATGAATGACGGCCGCGGAGATGTAAGCAGGCGAATAGACATGCAATTGTTGAGCAACTGACCACCCAGATGATCCAATGGGCTTGCACCAGTGTCTGCAACGACCGTCCAGCGAACGTTGCTGCGTAGGAGCCTCCGTAGCAGAAGCCTCGTTCATGCAGCCATGCTAGCTGCCGTTCATCAGCAACGGAGGCCAGAATTTGCACGCCAATACTGCAACTGGGCGTCCATTGTGTGGCGATAGTTAGCCTTTTCAGGTGAATCTCGTTTAATGCTCTATCGGACAGATGGCCAATGGCCGTGTATGGCTCTGCAACGATCATCTTGAGAGTCAAGGAGGCAGAGTTATAGTCTGCGAAATGTCTTCATGGCATTCTTTAGGTGATCTCGTCGTTCTGGAAGACACAGAGGATTAACAGAAGTATGCATCTATCCTAGGGGACCATGCCCACCATTACATGCAGTTTGTTTTTTCCTCAGCACGATGTCATCCACCAGCATGACAATACAACGTGTCACACAGCTCGCATTGTACGTGCGTGATTCGAAGAGCAACATTGTGAGTTTACCATGTTCCTCCGGCCACCAGACTCGCTTAATTTAAACCCAATCGAGAAGCTGTGGGACCACCTCCATCGGACTATTAGCGCCAAAGATTATAAACCGAGAAACCTAGCGCAACTGACCTCAGCATATGGAGTCGTCATTCTCCACCTTCCTGTCGGTACCTTCCAGAACCTCAGTGAATCTCTTCCTGTACGTCCGCGCTGTAAAAGGTGGCTATTGAGGCTTTTGACTGGTGGTCACTGCGATTTGATTGGACCGAGTATACGACAGATTTTAACCTGCCGACCTAATTGAAAAGTATGTAATATTAGTCAAATAGTACCTGAATTGTGCAACTGGAAAAGCAACAGCTTCATATAAAGTAACGGCCTTTTTGTTATGAACCATGTTAATTTCTGTGCTCTTAAAAATATCACTCGTTATTAATGTAATAATTAGTGTGATCTACCGAAACAGCTACACCACATAATAGCTCCAAATTTCTGGTAACGTATGTTTTGCCTTCCTCCATATCCCTTTGAGCGCACTATGATTGTTGTTAAGTTTGGACAAGAAGAGAATAGAAGCTTTCTAAATGTGGTGCTACAGAAGAATGCTGAAGATTTGATGGGTGGATCACATAACTAATGAGGAGGTATTGAATAGAATTGGGGAGAAGAGGAGTTTGTGGCACAACCTGACAAGAAGAAGGGAGCGGTTGGTAGGACATGTTCTAAGGCATCAAGGGATCACAAATTTAGCATTGGAGGGCAGTGTGGAGGGTAAAAATCATAGAGGGAGACCAAGAGATGAATACACTAAGCAGATTCAGAAGGACGTAGGGTGCAGTAAGTACTGGGAGATGAAGAAGCATGCACAGGATAGAGTAGCATGGAGAGCTGCATCAAACCAGTCTCAGGACTGAAGACCACAACAACAACAACATGATTGTTGTTATGCTCTCCGATTAGTGAATGAATATCTAGAACTTACCGAATCACAAGTGCCTGACGCTCGCAGAGCCAACAACATTCTAACTTTCCCAAGTAGGTTATACTGGAGTTTATAAAGGAAACGAAGGAGGAGACTCATTAGTGTTTGAAGAAATACTGTTATCTTCCTGTTCCCAAGAATTATATGCTGCTTAACTTATTAAAGAATATTTTTTAATCAAAAGCATTATGAAGCAACTAACCGCGAGTGAGATAATTTAAACTAATGTTAAGGATATTCACTCTTAATCTGATTAATGTTAAGGATATTCACTCTGAATCTGACTCTCCGTTATTAATGAACCCCAACTTCTTTCTTCATCTTCTTCCTCCTCCTCGGCTTTTCCTGTTTCATTACGTTGTCGGGGTCTAGAGAAAGCCTCATGATCAAGTGTGATAACGTTTTCGAAGTGTCGCTTAGCGTGTATCTGAGGCAGGAAGTTTGTATCAACCCATCCTCAAAGCCACATCTAGCCTTCGCAGTTTACCAGCCCTGGTGGTTAATCCGCTTGGCGGATTTCCTTCTGAAGCACGCTGTACTCCCCGAGCACCGGAAGCAGCGCATTAAGGCGCTAGGCAATCGGTGCGGGTTACGAACCCTTACTTCGCTTACTAATCCCCCCTTGATGGTGTTACTATATTCCAACATTTTGTAAGAAAGAAGTTCCTTCGTAACCACACTTTCGCTGCAGACAGCATTCAGAAAACACGTAATTGTAGCACACACTTATAAACAGTAGCGAGCATCCTTAACAAGGCAGTCTCGGTACACGACTACGTTGGAGTAGACTCACTCACCACGCTAACTCGACTGAGAAAAAATGTTTCGTGTAAAAAGGGTGTTAGGCGTATCGTAAGTGCCCGCCGGGAAGTGACTTGTAGATGAAAAAGAAAAGGCCGTCTGCATTGACCAAGGCCGTATGGACACATGTGGCAACGGCGCAACTCAACGCAGAGCGCAGGTACCGCTGGCGGAGGCAGCCACGTGTCTGCAAAACTGACCTAGGTTGCGCCTGCCCCCCCCCCCCCTGCCTCCACACGTAACACACACGCACGCGCTGCCTCCTGCTTGCTTCAATACACCGGGCGCCCGCGCCAACACAGTTGCCGTCTGTTGATCAGCATGTGCATTCTGTGGGCAATCACGTGTGGGAATGGTTATTTTAGGTTAATGTACTGTTTTGTAATACAATAAATGTGTCATTTTTTCGCCTGCTTTGTTACACTGCCCCCCAAGTTCCGTCGTATATGACAATGCAGGCATTGTCGTTCTTCACTTCGAGTTAGTTCACGAAGCAGTGCTCTGCAATCTACATCTACATGGATACTCTGCAAATCACATTTAAGTGTCTGGCAGAGGCTTCATCGAACCGCCTTCACAATTCTCTATTATCCCAATCTCTTATAGCGCGCGGAATGAACGAACGAACACCTATATCTTTCCGTGCGAGCTCTGATTTCCCTTATTTTATCATGGTGATCGTTTCTCCCTATGTATGTCGGTGTCAACAAAATATTTTCGCATTCGGAGGAGAAATTTGGTGATTGGAATTTCGTGAGAAGATTCCGTCGCAACGAAAAACGTCTTTCGTTTACTGAAATCCTGTATCATTTCTGTGAAACTCTCCCATATTTCGCGATAATACAAAACGTGCTACCCTTCTTTGAACTTCTTCGATGTGCTCCGTCAGCACTACCTGGTAAGGATCCCACACCGTGCAGCAGTATTCTAAAAGAGGACGGACAAGCGTAGTTTAGGCAGTCTCCTTAGTAGGTCTGTTACATTTTCTAAGTGCCCTGCCAATAAAACGCAGTCTTTGGTTAGCCTTCCCCACAAAATTTTCTATGTGTTCCTTCCAATTGAGGTTGTTCGTAATTGTAGTACCTAGGTATTTAGTTGAATTTACAATTTTTAGGTTAGACTGATTTATCATGTTACCGAAGTTAAACGAATTCCTTTTAGTACTCGTGTTTGGGGTGCACTCAGCCTCGTGGTGCCAATTGAGGATCTACTCGACCGAATAGTAGCGGCTGTGGTCCAAGAAAACCATTATAACGATCGGGAGAGCGGTGTGCTGACCACACGCCCCTCCTATCCGCATCCTCAACTGAGGTTGATGCGGCGGTCGGATGGTCCCGATGGGCCACTTGTGGCCTGAAGACGGAGTGCTTTTAGCACTCCTGTGGATGACCTCACACTTCTCGTTATTTAGGGTCAACTGCCAATTTTCGCACCATTCAGATATCTTTTCTAAATTGTTTTGCAATTTGTTTTGATCTTCTGACGACTTTATTAGTCGATAAACGACAGCGTCATCTGCAAACAACCTAAGACGGCTGCTCAGATTGTCTCCCAAATCGTTTATACAGGGTGTCCCAGCTATCTTGTCCACCCAAAATATCTCTGGAACAATAACAGCTATTGGAAAACGACTTTCGCCGGTATCAATGTAGGGCTGGGGCCCATGAATGTACATATTTGGAAACATTCTAAAACGAAAGCATGTGTTTTTTAACTCAAACTTATGTTTTTTTAAATGGACCTCCTATATTTTTTCTTCAGCAATCCATAGCATGACAAAGCACATACACAATGGCGTTGATTGTATCGCAATATTCCCATTACATCCCGAGATATTAAGACGCGAAGTTGACGCTTGAAACACCCGACATGCGCTGCTAGCGCACGTCCTGAGGCTCAGGCGTGAACCCCATGCTGCCCGTAATCGCAGCAGGATGGCAGCAGACCGTATTATTCGTTTCGGACCTCTTGATAAGTATGGAAGTGTGATTACGCATGTCAATCACATCGCGATTACGGGCAGCATGGGGTTCACGCCTGAGCCTCAGGACGTGCGCTAGCAGCGCATGTCTGGTGTTTCAAGCGTCAACTTCGCGTCTTAATATCTCGGGAACTACGAACTGTGACCTCTCTGACAGGAAATCACAAATCCAGTCACATAACTGAGACGATATTCCATAAGCACGCAATTTCACTACGAGCCGCCTGTGTGGTGCAGTGTCAAAAGCCTTCCGGAAATCCAGAAATACGGAATCGATCTGAAATCCTAGTCAATAGCACTCAGCACTTCATGTGAATAAAGAGCTAGTTGTGTTTCACCGGAACGATGTTTTCTAAACCCATGTTGACTGGTTGTCAATAGGCAGTTTTCTTCGAGGTAATTCATAATGTTTGAACACAATATATGTTCCAAATTCCTGCTGCATATCGATGTTAACGATATGGGCCTGTAATTTAGTGGATTACTCTTACTACCTTTCTTGAATGTTGGTGTGACCTGTGCAATAGTTAATTCAGTTACTTTCTTCACTCTTTGATCGCTACGTCTTATGCAGCAGCGCTTTCTGGTTACTCCAACACACCACATGCTCACTAACATGAGATATACACGTGTTTTGCAATTGACTGCATTTGTAACAAAAGCGTAGCAGACCCTTTACTGCCAATGAATGAATCGCTGAACAATGGAAATTATATTCCGTCCGTGTATGGAAGACATGCGACCGTATCTCCTTGCAAGCGACTCTGACTGTATCTGCTTCTTCTGCAGGCGTTGTTGACTCGCTTCAGAACATAAGTTATATACTTTTTCTCCGGGTACATGTTCTTTTTCAAAATTTCTCTCAGGTGTAGCAACTGTTCGGCGGTACGGGTGGGCTTTCTGTGGATACGAAGTCTGAAGGCCTGTGTTAAAGTTGTTCTGGATCTCCGAATTCTGGGTTTATAAAATATCATAGAATAATGGCTGCGTTGGGCAAATTATAAGAATTGTGGAACGAAGTTGTAATTAACACAAACAATTCATCTGGGAAATACGATAATTAAATCATCTTCGCCCAAGCATGATACGAAATACAAAGCTACCAGCATTGCTTCTGGGATAAGGACTTACTTAATACATTTGGCCTCTTTCAACTGTGCATTGTGTACGTAGGGGATTGTGAAGTGGCGACACAGTCTGTAAAGTTCGCTACACTGCTTTTTATCGGAAAGTTGAGTGCTATGTGTTCGTGCGTTAGTTGTGAGAAGCTGGTATTGTTGTTACTAGGGTTGCTATATCTAGCTGGGACCTCGTAGGGACACTCATAGACGGGGCTGTAGAAATGAAGTAAAAAATTTATTTACCGTATTACTTTCTTATTTAGAACACAGTTACATGGAACTTGTTGCGGCAGAAGTAGTTGATATACTCTATTTTTCGGACACGTTCGCGTTGTGTGCGGGAATAGAAAACAAATACTAACATAATTTTAGCAGTTGGCATTTGCGTTCAGGATTTTCGGTTTCCTTAAGAAAGTAAAGCCACCTTCCTTGCACAGAGTGTTTACATAGACTTCCCTTCTTCCGAATCCATGCTTAGTTCTAAAACGCTCTTCAGGTACCTATATTCATGAAAACGATAGTCGCCTGAAATATTAACACCAGTTTTAGTTGTTGTTACTTTACTTGATGTTCATTAAAAGAAATAGCCCATTTATCTAAGTAATCAAATGTTACGGTATAGAAAGCCATTGTGTCAATTTCGAAATCAAATTAATTATTTCTTGGTTTGGGTTCTCATTCTTTAATTTATTCAAATTCATCTTGGTTTGTATGCCAATAAAATTGGCACCTTTCTTTCATTCAGACATCGTTGAGTGTCGATTAATATATTTCTTATTTCAGTTATCGAGGCTTCATTCTTCTCCACGTTTTTTATACTTTTTCAAACAGACTGCAGACACATGAGGTAAATTTCACTGATCGGACTACTGAAAAAATATGAAATCATTTTAGGTGGCCTGTCCACTGCGTCAAAAAATTGTTTTAATGGAATCCAAAGCTTAAGAATCCTCTCAACTGCGGGCATTAACGGCAGCCATCTTGCTTTTGAGTACGTCAGAAGAGCAGATGATTGACATCAACGATTAAGCAGAACGCTTTCAGTTTCTCTGTCCTTACTGTGTATGTTGGAAAATAATTAAATATTTTAATGATGGCTATTTCAGTGTCGACAGTAAGATTCCAGCAGCGCTTCATGTAGAATTGTGGAGAATATGGGCAGGGCATTCAATTCCTTCTACTTTATTTATGTTCTTCAATTTGGTGAAACATAATCCGCTAGCCACATCGATGAAGCCCTCCGAAGTTGGTATTGGTACTATCTCCACAAAAAGCGATTAATTTATCTAATGGAATTTGCAGTTGTCGTGTCTAGACAAAGCTTTGCAATTTACTGCTAGGTTTCGTTATTCAGCGAATCCAACTTCCGTTGAATCCCGTCAGTTTCAATAAAGTATTTAACAACCAAAGGAAACATCTTTTCAGACTTTTCCGTTCGATGCTTCGGTGGCTATGCCGTAAAATGAAACTTATTGGAATTTTTTATGCATTCGCACATAGAGTATGATGCAAAAATATTTTTAACAATCGCTGTAGCTTTAATTCTGGCCGGTAGAATGCTTTGTTGCGACTTTGCAGTCGGGATGCATTGCTGCATTCAGTTTTACGATATAATCAAGAGAACTGAAGGACCTATGACGCTTGACAACTTTATAAGCTGTTGTTAGGTCTGCAGCAGCAACGAGCAATTCTTCCTGGGTATCTTCATTAATCATGAAATAGGCTGTGAGGTCGATGCTACCGCGAATCTCGTTATATGATTCTTCGTAGAAATGTGATGCCTTACGTCTAACTTACCTCCGTGAGTTACTGGGATGAAACGCTACAAAACTCACACAATACTTCCTGAACCTACGTTCTCTCTTGTGTTATCACCCAGAAAGTGACACTTTCTCTTTCCATTCTTTGACTTTTTCATAAGTTATGATAAAATCTGCTTATTAGGCGGCAGACACGTGACAATAACACTTTAGTCATCGAAGTACACGTCTCTATACACTTGACGCCGTATATACCCGTAGTAAACACTTCAAACATTACTAAATTGCTTCCGTTGCTCGTATTACGTTTAGAAAGAATCGCCTTATCAGATCGCTATTCAAATTGGAACCGCCCGATTCTTCTGCTGCCGCGCGGTCTGAGGCGTCTTTTAACGGTCTGCGCGGCGTCCTCCTCGAAGGTTCGAGTCCTCCCTCGGGCATGGTCGTGTGTGTGTCGTCTTAGCGTAAGTTAGTTTAAGTTAGATTAAATAGTGTGCAAGCTTAGGGACCGATGACCTCAGCAGTTTGGTCCCATAAGACCTTACCACAAATTTCCAAATTCTTCTGCTGCGTAAATAATTCCAGCCTCTTACTACTGGTACTTTCTCGATAATGTCGCTAGATCTAGAAGGTGCTTGCATCGTCGATACAGCATAGGCAACATGCATGCTGAGGTCATCGGTCCCTACATGTTGCGCTGACAGATAGCGTTACTTCAGTACTTGAGCCAAGTTCGTAACAGTATTTTGCAAGATCGCGACAAAATTGTCTTGTCGGGATGTCGGGACACGAAGGTTTCATAATGGTGACGGTCCCGATATATTGGTGTGGATGGCAACCCTAGTTTCACTGGATGGTCGTAGGAGTTACTCCCCGAGCCTAGGCATCCATCTGCAGTATGTCATTTTCATATTTTCACCTGCTCTCAGAACTGAGCCGGGTGCCGGTATCCTTCCTTGCAATTACTTGTTTCTCCTCCAGTTTGCAAATCTACTTTAATCTTTGGTGACAGTTAAGTGACGATAGAAAAGGTTAAAGGAAATATTTCGCTGAAGGTACGGAAGTTTAAAAATGTCTTCGAATGAAACTGCATGAAGTACAAAATGACATTGTGGGACCGTCGAAGTAGGAGAGACGATAGTAGATTTGGGTCTTCAGTAATAATAATTCTAAACTGTGCACTGTTTTTAAACAACAAAAATACGGAAGTGATTGTTTGTGGCTTTTATGATCATGCTTATTAATCTCATTCTTGGGTTAATTCAACTTGGTAAGGGCCACAGACTGATGAACAATAATTAAAAATCAATGAAACGAGATATACCTCGCCCATTAATGAGCTGTATTTCCTCAGGAATCGCCCATTGAATCTAAAACTGGTTTCTTTCTTGGACCGAACAAAAATTGTGTGGTTGTCCTACCTGAAATCACAATGAATCATAATCTGTAGGAATATGATTGCTATAGCTGATAACTCCACGATTTAATCAAATACCAGTATTTTTGCCTGCGCACGCACGTTATATTACATTTGCGTGTAGAGTCTGGGACCATTAACTGTTTCCAAGCATTGATATGCAGTGGGGGATTTACATATAGGCCCACTAGGCACGGATCAAGGGGCGGCGACATTTTTTGCTATGTACTCATTTTAACCTTTGACGTTTTAAAATAACTACGCTTACAATCGACAAACATTTTTAATATTGTTAAACAATTTGCTGGCTTAAATAAGCCTTAAGAACTAGATTCGACAATACAAGCTTGGAAATGTATAGTTTCCTTGGTGACTGAATATAAGTTTAACACTGGGTTTCTTTCTGGTGTTATCTTAATGATTGTTCAAAATATTTTGAAGTAAGCTGCCAAGTCGACAATCTACAATACAATGTTTGAAACATTATTCCGAGAATGTTGTCGGCTTCTGCTGAACCCTACCATATTAAACTAATCAGCAGTTTCTTAAATACTGTAACAAGTGTGAGCCTCAGTATGTAAAACCCGAATCTACTTAAATTTCTTTTAGAAATTACGGGGAAGTATCAAGTCAACCATCCATTACTGTAGTTAATGTGAAAGCTCTGTGGTCTTCAATATTTGAGCTTTGATTTAATGACACCCGTCTAACAAAACATGTTGATACTGGGAATGTTTACATTTTTAAACACAAGTTTGCACGAAAAGAACATAAGCAGAATATCTAATAATGTGTGAAATACACTTGACAACAGTTTAAAAATTTTATTTATTTACTTACTTAGTTACTTTTTTGGCGAAAAAAGAAGAAACCAACTTTCGTTTGTCTCATTTATTGCGCTGCAGCTTGCACGATAGCAAAGTTCCCACTCGAGTAGTACGTGGCATTGCAAATTTTATGTTAAACTTTTTAACTAAGCTTTTTTTCTTTGAGAAAAGGTTATTTTTATTTTATGTTGGAACAAAAGGTGCATTTGCGTGTAGACATAACGGCAGTGTTCACACAAATGACAACACACCACATCAACTGCCAACAAGACTACTTAAACTTTGTAGTCTGTCTTTTCTGCCCACAGAAACAACTAAAATGTTATAAGAATAAGTAAAAGAAGTGTCGATCCAGCACCCCTCACTGCAAGAAATTGCAAAAATTATTTGCTTTTTAAATTAGAAAGACAGTGTCAAGAATATTAAGAACATATTTACGTCCCAGCTAAAATTCTGGCGACGTGGGAAACAGAAGCCAAAAAGGGACTGTCCCGTTTTCTGTACGAGACGAATTCCAGCCGGCAGGTGTGCTTCTACTGTTCACTGACAACAAAGAAACAGACGACAATGAAAGTATTCTGCATTATCGTTCTTTCATAGCATAGTTACGCCGAGTAATCCGAGTTGATCAGTTCATCGCTCCGTGTTTAAAGGAAAAATCTTTGTGCTCGTGTGCCGTGTTTAAAGTAAAAATCTTTGTGCTCATGTGCGGTGTAGTACGTTTGGAACTGGATACAGTCATTCTTTCTTTCCTTTTATAACTTTTTTTTTGTTTTGACTGTTGGTTGACAATTTTTGTGAGTGCCTTAACATGAATAACAGTGAAAAAAGTAAACGTGCGAACTTAAGTGGGGGCAGTATTTCGGGAATTATCTAGAGATAAGGCCGCGATTGCTACTAATGGTATGGCAGATCGGAAAAATATTTATAATATTTTATCTCATCATGAGAATTCACTTGAACACAAAAATTCTGAGTTATCACTCTTAACAAGGAAAAAGTCACTTGGAACAATAGATAACCATTTCGAGTCACATGTTGAGACAGAAAAAAATGTACTGGCGCAGTGTGTTGAAAAGGGTGTTTGCAGTAGTGAAGAAGCTAACAAGTCGTGGACTTCCCCTACGTGGACACATTGAAAGATTCCATTCATTACACAATGGTCAATTTATGCTGTCTCTTGAATTTACAGCCTAGTTTGATCCTTTTCTCGCAGAGCACATTGAACGATATGGAAATCTAGGGCAGGGACAGACGAGTAATCTTCCTTCAACAATCTGTGATGAAATAATAGAGCTTCTTACTGAACGAATAAAAAGAATTATCCGAAGTGAAATAAAACAGGCCAAATATTGTGGAGCAAAACCTGTATAATTTTTTCTCTTCTTCTACACAGCATTGGGATAAATTTCTTTCTTTCATGAAACCAGGAAGCAAAACGGTAAAAAGTTTATCAAAAACATGTTGGTCAGCAAGAGAGGAAGCGTGTGTGAGTCTGTATGAAAACTGGGAGGGCGTTATCAATGTTCTCACACATACTACCAATAATACGTTTGAAAAACCACTTGTGCGAAATGAAGCTTCAGTTTTATTGAATCAACTCAGCAGACTAGAAACAGTAAACATTATGATAGTTTGAAAGGACGTGCTCCAGAGATTTAATAGTGTAAATCTGAAATTGCAAATTGAAAATATTGATACTAAAATAGTGCATGGATTATACGAATCACTTGTACGGTTTATTGCACCTATTCGTGACATGCTCGACTATTGTGAAAATAAATCCATGGAGTTTGTTTTCTGACTAGAAGGGAAAAATTTAGAGTCGAAACATTTGTCCCAGTACTCGACAACTTGTATGTCGAATTAGTGAGGAGGAAGGAAAGGCATAGAATACTGTTGGACTCCTTCACAGTTTTCAGTAACCTTAACAACAGTTCACCTGACGATATTGCTGAACGTGCAGCAAAACTCCAAGCGTCATATGACACAGATTTAGAGCCTTCCTTCACTAGTGAATGTGTACATTTCGCAGAATTTTTTAAATCTTCTGAGATTAGTGATATACCAGTCGAAATGAGTAAATTTTTACGAAAACAGAAGTTACAGTCCGTGTTTCCGAATGTTGACATTGCTCTTAGAATATTTCTATGTATGGCACTTACAATTTGTTCAGCAGAACGCTCGTTTTCAGCTCTTAAGAGACTGAAATCGTATATACGTTCTACGTTGTCTGAGCAGAAGTTGAACGCCTTGTCCATTTTTCACATCGAAGCCGACCTGCCAACTGATAAGGTCTGAACTATGAAGATGTGATCAACGAGTTTTCTGCCGTCAAAGTCAGACGCAAACTTTGCCGACTGGTGAGTTTGTTTATTTATTCATATTGGTTTTAAAAATTTAAGTTTGTAATGTGATTTCTATTATAACTTAGAGCGCATTCATTGGATTTACAAGCTTCGTATTACCTGTTTAGATGGCAGAACGCGGAACTAAACCTCGTTTACGTGCAGACGTCACCGAAGGCGCTCGACAATACTAAATAGCACCCGAATGACACAGGCCACTCGGAGCTGTACAGTCAAGTCACACTGTTACTGTAGTATATTACAACTAATGTGTATTCGTGGCGTCTGCTGAAGTGTATAGTTATCGCGGAAATATACGTTATCGGAGAGTACACTCAGATGAAAAAGTGTTAATAAATAACGTAGTTCAGTTCTGTCGATAAATACGTAAAAGCTTTGCTAATACCGTTAGGAAGAGATATGGTGAGAGCAGTAGCTGCATTACAAAACTGTTCCGCCCTTACATGGATTAAAGGTATTGTGTACACTTATTATGCAGCATCTAGCTACACAGACCCTAATGCTTCACTAGTTAACTATTAGATTATAAAACAAATTTGATTTTTCCACACTAGTCTGTAAAATTATGTAATAGGAAATCCAGTCCTGTGTTTGTTCGTCTGCATTTAGGTATTATTAGATCGTGCACCGAAATCTCTATTTCATTTTCATTTCTGACGCTTTCCTATAGATTCACGTATTAATACCGAACGTGTTTTTTCACCTGCTATACATTCAAGTTATTAGATCGTAAAACGACAGTTCAGTTTTAATTTTGAACACATCTTTGTAAAAGTACATATTAATTTCTAATGCATGACTCGTTAGTTTCAATTTTTAGGTCGTAGCACAACTTTTTTATTTTCATTTTCAACGGTTTCGTGTAAAAGAACATATTAAAAGTGAATGTATAACAGGAATCCGTTGTCTCCTATACGCTCTGCTGAATTTTTAGGCCATAAAAGAAAAATTATTTTCCTTGTGTTCGTTTCGGTTGTCTTTCGACAGAAGAATATGTTAACACAATGCAGTTTTGTTTGTTTTATCCGCTGCCGTTCACCAAGTACAGTTCAGGAACCACATTACATTTTGATTGAGCGCGCCTAGACCGCTGACGCGTCCTTCAGAACAACGAATAGCAGAGAACGGAAACAGCTGACAGCGCTGCCACCCAAAACGGCAATTGTGAAGTGATCGGGTAATAGTTATTATTTAAAACATGTTTTTTTAGGGGGGGCGCATTTAATATGGTGTGCCTAGGGGCGCAAAATTTTGAAATCCGCCACTGTCGATGTGGTGCTGATTTTCCAGTATTACGCAACAGTCTTCTAAAAGAAATCCATGTTGCTTCCAGCAGGGCGCAAGCATTTCTGTTTGACACAATTTATTGCTTGTCGATTTTGCTGGCTCTTTACTTCAGCAACTTTACATTCGACATCATGAGGGCCAGGACCTGCTACACGGGCGGACACTAACCACGCAATTTAGAAAAAGTCGAGGAAGGGACCACTAATCTACACGGATTCCGCAACTTAACCATTCAGATAGAAGAGAGCGTACATATGCACGAACAAGTTGTCTAGTCCTCTGCGATTTCGAGGACCATAAACACATGCCGAAGTTTACGCCCTCGTTCTTTACTCTTTGTTTGAATCGGCTCACCACCCAAGCATTTACTTTTTTGGAACTTAAGAAGAGTACACTCGGACGTAAGATCTTTTCTTTAAACACATTTTCGTCATCGTTCTGCCAGTCATGGGCTTAAAGATAATAATTTACCTAAGGGCAAGTAAAGAATTATCTACACTTTTCATTCTACTTTTTATTAACATGAAGCTAGGGGTATACAATGCGCATCATTTTTCTGCGTAATCTCCCTCCTTCTCAATGCACTTGGGGTCAACGAGCTTACGTATTCCTTCCAAATAAAAGGTTTGCGATTGGTCGTGAAGCCACTTTTGCACCACATTTCGCACGTCCACATCTGAGGCAAATCGGCGACCACGCAAATCAGCCTTGAGTGGCCCAAACAAGTGAAAGTCACTTGGAGCAAGGTCTGGCCTGTCGGGAGGGTGTTCCAATGCAAAAAATTTCATCTTGTTGGTGGTTTCAATTGTGTGACGGGCCGTCTGTGGTCGCGCATTGTCATGCAACACAACCACCTTCTTTGACAGCAAACCTCAGCGTTTGGTGCGAATTGCTGGCTTCAATTTCTCACCAACAATTCACTGTACCCCGCGCTGTTGATAGTCGTTCCCTTTTCTATGAACTCTGTCAGTATGGGTTCCTGTGAGTCTCAAACATGTTTAACAAAACCTTTCCTGCGGATGGCCCCGTCTTGAATTTTTTCCTCGTCGGCGATCCAGGGTGTTTCCACTGCATACTCTTGCTCTTTGACTCAGGCTGTAGTAGCCATGTTTCATCCCTGGTGACAATTCTGCTCAAAACTGCATCACGTTCGTTGTTGTAGCGAGTAAGCGTTGACAGGCCTTAACACGGGTGAGCATATGGTCGTCATGCTGCCTCGTCTAGTGATCCGCCTATTCGCCAGGACCATCTCTCGAGGTTGCCGAATGTTGTCGTCGGTAGTGGAGGTTGATGGCCGACCCGCTCCCTCTTCATGCGTTACACTTGTTCGACCACTTTTAAACTTCTCGATCCATAAAAACATAGTTTTACGTGATAGTGAACTTCTCCCATAATGCGATGATAGTCTACGATGAATGTCTGTCCCTTTGACACCCTCCGACCAGATGAATTGGATCGCCCCCGTTGTTCCTCTTTGGTGCACACTTCTAATGGAGCTGCAATGCTATATCTGCAACAGAAGAAAGATCAGTGGCGGAAATAAGCTCAGACTACCACAGCATTACCTCAACAGTATAACAGTGGCATGTGCGAGACAAAGACAACTTGCGCAATGTAACAAAGATAATGAAAAAGTGTAGATAATTTTCGACTTGCCCTGGTACATTTAGCTTTTTTTGGCTATAACTGGTATTTTACTAGAGCCGATCATTGTACACTTTATTTGATTTGCAATTATGCACACTCTGTTCTTGTTCTTGTATGTACTTTCTAAGCTTTTAGCCGACCGCTGTGACCGAGCGGTTCTAGGCGCTTCAGTCCGGAACCGCGCTGCTGCTACAGTCGCGGGTTCGAATCCTGCCTCGGGCATGGATGTGTGTGATGTCCTTAGGTTAGTTAGGTTTACGTAGTTCTACGTCTAGGGGACTTGTGACCTCAGATGTTAAATCCCATAGTGCTTAGAGCCATTTGAACCATTGGATATGCATTTGTTTATGTTTTCTGAGTTTTGTCTATGATGATGGCTGCAAAGCCAAAACGGAACTTCAATTTTGGTAACGTGTTCCGGTACAAAGATCACCAGTCTCGTCAAGAGGTCCAACCGGCGTCATTTCGCGTAATAGTTATATTTGACTGCTGCGATTCAACATGGCTTACCGACGTATTGTGTGGAGCGGCCAAGAGAAAATGGCACGGTAGCGGCCAGTTACGGGTAAGGGTACTATCAGGGACGGCAGTTTCGGGCAATAGCAAATCATCGTTACAGTCGCTCAAATGTATAAAATTATTCACTTTATCGGTTTTGGCAAATACGAGGGGGGATCGAAAAGTTTCTAGCCTAACAAATAAAGAATGACAGAAATTTCATAATACCGATTTATTTTTCGGTATAATACCCGTGCACACTAGTACTCTTGCGGCGAGTCCAGCCAAGCGATCACTACATCGTCATTATCAAATCGTCGTCCTTTGAGGTCCTTTTTAGGTTTGGGAAAAAAAGCCTTATTGAGCCAAATCTGGAGAATATGGTGGATGACGTAACAATTCGAAGCCGCAGTCGCGCAGTTCCCAGTGTTGCGATGGCTTTGTGTGCCGGTGCGTTGCCCTGATGCAAAACTCCACGCGACAATTTTCCGCGTCTTTTTTTTTCTCTCTTCTCTCAAACGGCGCAGGAGGGTGCAGTAGTATGACGCATTTTTGATAGTTACGCACTTTTTCAAGTAATCCACCGTAATTACCCCTTCTGCATCCCAGAAGACCGATGCCATCACCTTACCGGCTGATTTCTGCACTCGGAATTTTTTTGGGCTAGGGGATGAAGGATGTTTCCATCGTTGTGACTGTTGTTTTATCTCAGGATCAAAGTGGTGAACCAACGTTTCGTCTATTGTCACATACCTTGCAGGAAAAGCCTCTTCATCCGCTTCATATTGGCGGACGATTTATTCACAACACTGCACACGCTCCCGCCTCTGATCTGCATTCAAGTCTTTCGGGACCCACCGAGATGAAACTTTCCGCATTCCCAAAATATCCATAAGAATGTTACGAACACGCCCATGGGAGATTCCAAACGTGATTTCAATGTGCTGCGAAGTTGTTCGACGATCCCGCAAAATCGTATCGTGAGTTGCAGTCACTGTTTCATCAATGGCAACGGTGACAGGCCTTCCGCTGCGTGGCGCATCTTCCACATTCGTTCTTCGACGTTTGAAGTCAGACACCCAGTTTTTCACTGTTGCATAAGACGGAGCACTGTCCTTAAGTGTATTCTGCACGTCCTCCGCAATTTCCTTGATCGTCATTCCCTTAAAATGAAGATATTCAGTCACACAGCACGGTCCTTGATTCTCTCGATATTCACCATTTTGCTTACACTACGGTGTACAACGCATCCTAACGGAAAAACTAACGAAGCTGGTACCACGAAATTTGACTTGCATACCCACAAAGGGTCACCATAAAGGTAGGTGGTGGTGTTTGAGCGAGACATTACGATAACTAACTCGAGCTAAACTTTTCGACCGCGCCTCGTAGTTACCGTCTTTGGATCTGATTAATCCACAAAAAAGTTTCGTTAAAACGTATATTTAATACAGTCAGACACTCTGAACATGTTAAGTGTCTAAAATATTTGACTGAATCAACGTAATTATATCGTCACATGACGAAAACTAGTTTTTGCCATCAGACGATATGATGTTCTTTCAGTGAACCGTTTTGAACAACATTGTACAGTCAAAGTGCCGAACCATATATGTTACATACACTACTGGCCATTAAAATTGCTACACCAAGAAGAAATGCAGATAAACGGGTATTCATTGGACAAATATATTATACTAGAACTGACATGTGATTACATTTTCACGCAGTTTGGGTGCATGGATCCTGAGAAATCAGTACCCAGAACAACCACCTCTGGCCGTAATAACGGCCTTGATACGCCTGGGCATTGAGTCAAACAGAGCTTGGATGGCGTGTACAGGTATAGCTGCCCATGCAGGTTCAACACAATACCACAGTTCATCAAGAGTAGTGACTGGCGTATTGTGACGAGCCAGTTGCTCTGCCACCGTTGACCAGACGTTTTCAATTGGTGAGAGATCTGGAGAACGTGCTGGCCAGAGCAGCAGTCGAACATTTTCTGTATCCAGATAGGCCTGTACAGGCCCTGTAACGCTGTAACATGCGGTCGTGCATTATCCGGCTGAAATGTAGGGTTTCGCATGGATCGAATGAAGGGTAGAGCCACGGGTAGTAATACATCTGAAATGTAACGTCCGCTGTTCAAAGTGCCGTCAATACGAACAAGAGGTGACCGAGACGTGTAACCAATGGCACTCCGTACTATCACGCCGGGTGATGGGCCAGTACACCGATGACGAATACACGCTTCCAATGTGCGTTCACCGCGATGTCGCCAAGCACGGATGCGACCATCAAGATGCTGTAAACAGAACCTGGATTCATCCGAAAGCATGATGTTTTGCCATTCGTGCACCTAGCTTTGTCGTTGAGTACACCATCGCAGGCGCTCCTGTCTGTGATGCAGCGTCAAGGGTAACCGCAGCCATGGTCTCCGAGCTGATAGTCCATGCTGCTGCAAACGTCGTCGAACTGTTCGTGCAGATGGTTGCTGTCTTGCAAACGTTCCCATCTGTTGGGATCCAGCACGGCGTTCCGTATTAACCTCCTGAAGCCACAGATTCCATATTCTGCTAACAGTCATTGGATCTCGACCAACGCGAGCAGCAATGTCGCGATAAGATAAACCGCAATCGCGATAGCCTACAATCCGATCTTCATCAAAGTCGGAAACGTGATGGCACGCGTTTCTCCTCCTTACACGCGGCATCACAACAACGTTTCACCAGTCAACGCCGGTCAACTGCTGTTTGTGTATGAGAAATCGGTTGGAAACTTTCGTCATGTCAGCACGTTGTAGGTGTCGCCACCGGCGCCAACCTTGTGTGAATGCTCTGAAAAGCTGATCATTTGCACATCGCAGCATCTTCTTCCTGTCGGTTAAATTTCGCGTCTGTAGCACGTCATCTTCGTGGTGGAGCAATTTTAATGGCCAGTAGTGTATTTTTACGAAGCTTTTAATGGATTAATCACGTCTGGAGATCTTAACTACTTGCCGAAACCGGTAATGTGAATATTTTCGTATATTTAAGCGATCGTGTCATAATAAATTATTTTACAAACATTTATAAAGGTCGCTTACTTCCAATTTTTAAAATCTCTTTTTTATTTTTTTTTATTTTTTTAAGTTTCGGCGAAGTCGTATAGTTCACGTGTGGAGCAAATAAAAGTTTCGGAGTTCGTGTGAGCCGTGCTAGTCAGTAAAGCGAACCACTAGGCACGGTTGCAGTTTGATTTAAACTTCCGTGTATACAGGGTTAAAAGTATTTAAACCGACAAACTCTGGGAGGTTGTAGTAGACATCAAAACAAATATTTTTCCCTAATGTAATTTTTTCCTATGATAATTATTTAAACCGGTGGAGGCCGTATTACGCTCTTCAGTTGTTATAGGTCGTATTACGATCTTCAGTTGTTAGAGGGCGTATTACGCTCTTGAGTTGTAGGCAACTGCTGTCCACCAGTGTAGTAGTGAATTGTCTCTGTTTACTAATGGAGCGATACACCTGGAGTGAGTACACTGATATGGTTGGTGCGTACTACGTAACACAGGACAACGGACGAGCTGCACAGCGGGTTTATCGACAACAATGTCATAATCGCCGTATCCCGCATCGTACGACCTTTGCTGCTGTGTACCAACGTTTGCGTGAGAGCGGGTCATTTAGCAGATTAACTGGATAGAGACGCCGTCGCACGGTAAGAACGCTGCAGTTTGAGGAAGCTGTCTTGCAGCATGTGGAGCGGGATGCTGCAGTCAGCACTCGTGCAATCGCACGTAACACGGGGACGAATCAGACGAATGTAGGAACAGTCCTTGGAGAGCAATTGTTACGTCCATTTCACTCACAGCGTGTCCACAACCTGGAACCAGTTGATGATCCACCCAGAGCACAGATTTCGCTGTGGCACTTGGAACAGTGTGAAATGCATCCTACATTTCCATCCCCTGTGTTATTTACCGATGAAGCAACGTTTGGGCGTGATGGAGTCTTCAACATGCACAATTCGCATGTTTGGAGTGAGGATAACCCACATGCCACAGTTGTTAGCGCTCATCCAATGCTGTTCTTCGTCAATGTGTGGGTCGGTGTTGTTGGGGACTGTTTAATTGGGCCGTATCTGCTACCTAGGTCATTAAATGGCAGGTACTATAACAATTTTCTCGCCAGAGAATTGCCAGAATTGCTGGAAGACGTCCCGCTCCCTAAAAGACGATGCGTGTGGTTCCAACATGACGGGGCACATTTCAGTCGTCGTGTGCGTCGATTCCTGGACCGACGGTTCCCAGAAATGTGGATTGGCAGAGGTGGCCTGCTCGATCCCCAGATATGTCCCCTCTGTACTTTTTGTGTGGGGAGAGATGCGCAACCTTTTGTTTACGCAAATCCTGTTGCATCAGAAGAGGATCTGGCTGCCCGGATAGTAGAAGCAGCAGGAGCAATTCAGGTACTTCTGGGGTTTTTGCTCGTGTCGGACAGAACATGATCTGACGGTGGAACCTTTGTTTACGTGTCAATGGAGGCATTTCTGAAAATCTACTGTAATTGAAATTGGGTTGTGTTAATATGTTGTCTCTTGGTCATAAAAAAATGGAAAAGTGTTTGTTGGTTTAATTAATTTGCCACCAGAGAAATCTTCCTCTACCGGTTTAAATACACCTCATAGGAAAAAATGAGATTAGGGAAAAATATTTGTTTTGATGTCCCCTACAACCTCCAAATGGTTAAAATGGCTCTGAGCACTATGGGACTTAACATCTAAGGTCATCAGTCCCCTAGAACTTAGAACTACTTAAACCTAACTAACCTAAGGACATCACACACATCCATGTCCGAGGCAGGATTCGAACCTGCGACCGTAGTTGTCGCGCGGTTCCAGACTGAAGCGCCTAAACCCGCTCGGCCACCCCGGCCGGCCCTACAACCTCCCAGAGTTTGTCGGTTTAGATACTTTTCACCCTGTACAGCAGCTTTAAGTACGCGAATAGCCAAAGAAAGTTACGGAGGTTGTGCGCCGAGTAACGTTTTACGCCCTGCTTGAGAGAAGTAAATTGAAGTGTGGAGAAATGTGTGTGCGTGCTGTGGTGTGGAGGGTGCAGACGCGTCGTTGCCCCGTGGGCTGCGTGCAGCGGGCAGCGTCCCTCGGGAGCCGCTTCCATCTACCTGCTGTGCCCTGGTCGCGTTGGCCTCTGGTCGATACCGGCCTGTGCCGGCGCGCCCGGGGCCGGGGGCTGGCCCGCGCCGCCGCCGCCGTGACAAAGCCCTGCTGGAATGTACCCTCCCCTGCCTTTCAGCGCTGACGTGACGGGCCGGGCGCAGCGCCTGCCGCCCGCTCGTCGAGCAGGGCCCTTACGCCTTACGTACGAACAGTAACGCGACACGGGGATACTGAGCGACAGTGTCTAGACCTACATGTAGACTTCGTGGTCAGAGAGTTGGAAGAGCGGCTGTGAAGCAAGTTAACCGCCAACATTTCAGGTTAGGCATGACCAGTAGTCTTACGATTATAACTGAAAATAGAAATTTCTGTATCCAGTCACTTTTATACTCTCCCACTACGTGTCTCGCACGATAGTGAAACTGACAAGATCTGGAGGCAGATCAAGTTTTGAAGAATGTAGGAACGGGTAAGCAGTATCGCTCCTACGACTTATTTTAGAAGATAGATTGAAGAAAGGCAAATTAATATTTATAGCATTAGAAAAAGCGTGCTTACAAAATATTAGGTTGGTGCATAAGTTCGTAGGGTTTTCCCACAAGCCGGCGGTTGTGACCGAGCGCTTCTAGGCGCTTCAGTCTGGAACCGCGCGACCGCTACGGTCGCAGGTTCGAATCCTTCCTCGGGCGTGGATGTGTGTGATGTCCTTAGGTTAGTTAGGTTTAATAGTTCTAAGTTCTAGGGGACTGATGACCTCATATGTCAAGTCCCATAGTGCTCAGAGCCATTTGAACCATTTGAATCAGCGGTGATGGTTACATCTCGGGGAAGCAACTCGTAGTACATCACACCGTCACTGTTCCACCAGATGCATAACATTCCCTTTTGTGGATTCACGCAGGTCTTGTTACGGGAGTTGCTGCTTTGTTTGGGTTCAAACCATTCCTTTCTTTTCTTACGTTGACATAAAGGGACCATTTCTCGTCACCAGTAACAATATAGTATAGGAATGGTCGGTGTCGTTCACTAGCTAATTCATGACTATCAAGCAGAGATGTACATATGGTCATGTGATTTTGGCTGAGAGCATGCGGTATCCATACTACAGATTTTTCAACCTTCTCCATTGCATGCAAACGCCGCACGATGGTGAGATGATCACAGTTCATCATACCTGCCACTTCTCGAGTACACTGACGCAGATCATTGTGGATTAATGCGTTTAAACGATTTTCTTCTAACCCCAAAGGTCCTACTGAACGTGGAGAGTCATTAATGTCAAAACGAACCTCCTTAAAATGAGAAAACGATTTTCTTGCCGTGCTCTGTCCAGTGGCATTGTCGTCAAACAAGGCGCAAATGCCTCTGGCTCTCTCTGCTGCTGTTACCCCTCTATTGAACTCAAACAGAAGGAAATGTCGGCGGATTTCTCCATTTGGCACTCCATTTTCTGGCACAGACAGCTCCACTCACTATCTCCGAATGACAAGATAACAATATGTGAACTCAAATAGTGAGACGGCCGCGGGGGCCGAGCGGCTCTAGGCGCCTCAGTCTGGAACCGCGCTGCTGCTACGGTCGCAGGTTCGAATCCTGCGTCGGGGATGGATGTGTGTGATGTCCTTCGGTTAGTTAGGTTTACGTAATTCTACGTCTAGGGGACTTATGACCTCAGATGTTAAATCCCATAGTGCTTAGAGCCATTTGAACCATTTGAACTCAAATAGTGAGTGCAAATAAAAAATAACAATCGATACATGAACCCATATCTACTGGAACACCAACATGCAAAACAGAAACTTTTACTTACTTACGCATCAACCTTACACCGTAGAATCACGCATTATTTTACGAAAGCGTGGAAAACTGGTAGAAGCCGCCCACGGGGAAGAACAGGTTGGGTCCCGGGGAAATGTCGGAACACCCGAGTCAGTTCCGCTCCTACAACTTACCTTAGAAGACAGTTTGAAGAAAGGCAAACCTATGTTTATAGCATTTGGAGATTTAGAGAAAGCTTTTGATTCGCTTGCCTGGACTACACTCTTTGATATTTTGTAGGTAACAACGATAACATACGGGACCGAAAGCTTCTTTACGATTTTTACGGGAACCCGACAGCAGTTATAAGAGTCGAAGGATATGAAATGGAGATAATAGTTGAGAAGGGAGGCAGTATTGCAGCCTAACTCCGATGTACAGCAAGGCGTATCTGGTACAGCAACCGTTGATGGTATTTCAAAAGAAAAACTGTCTTGTTTGCAGGGGTAACAATAGTTTTATTGACGCGTTTCACCTTCTGGGACATCAACAGAAAGTCTATAAGAAAAAGAGTACAGCATACGTCAAGGTATGACCCTGTCTTCCAAAGTTATACTAGAAATTAAAATATCTAGTAGAGAACACACTTTAATACACTGCAAAATTTGCATTTGTTACTTCCGTGTAGACCGTTGTGTGAACTTAATGGATAAAGAACGAGACGATTCTGCTACTGAGAACGACGATTCTGCTGCTGAGAAAATCGTAAAAAATAACTCGCCGCAAACCTTGCCTTAAAGGCACCGTAGTCAGTGTATACATTGAGAAAGCTGTGAAGGAAACCGAGGAGAAATTTGGAAAGGGAGGTTTGGAGAGAAGAAAAACTTCGAACTTTGCCGATGACATTGTAATGTAGCCGAATTAAATCAGGTGATGGTTATTGAATATGGTTAGGTAATGAAGCACAGAAAGTAGCTCCTGGGCTTGGTACTTGGTAGCAAAGTAAATGACGATGGCCGAAGCAGAGAAAATATGAAGTGCCGACTGACAATAGCTAGAAAAGGCCTTCAGAGAAATTTGTTAACACCGAATGCAAATTTAAGTGCTACGAAGTATTTTCTTAACCGCAGAGCACTAAAGGGGGGAAATTTAATTTTTACTAAATCATCATAAATTTTTAATCCAAATTTTATTCAAAAGAGGTTATAATTTATAGGTTATGCACTAGGTAATTGCAATTATTAGGTTTCCATCGGTATGTACTTAAGAAATAAGTACAAAATGTCCTGTTTTTACTATATACTAAAAATTTCACTGCTCAAAACATTGCTGGAAAAGAAGACATAATTTATGTTATGCACTAGGTGCAATTTGTTTCAACTGCAGGAGTATCTTACGCGCAAAATAAGTAGTGTGTCAAAAGCAGAAGACACTACTATTACAATCTAAGCAAGACCTACCTAGCTCGGTCATCTTATTATCATCCAGGGCTGCTTCTTCCGATTCCTTGTATACCTCACTTGCTGCTTCAAAGTCTGGGTCTACATCACAGCCATATGCACATACAACATACCTTCTTCAAGCAAATCTTCCTCTTCAGTCAATTCTCCATTGTCTGTGTCTTTATCAGCTTCTTCACCAAATCACTCGTATGTTATTGTCCAAATGAGGAGGTCCAATGTGATATAAACTAACACTATTATAACTGTGACTGTTGGTATTTTAGTAAGATTCCACACTAAGATAAATCTAAGCGATAAAACAAATATACCAACTGTTAGAAAACAGGCACACCATTACTAAACATTCGTAATATTTACGACAAGGGTCTCAGCAAATCGTTGGAATGAGGCAATCAGAAATTCACCCACTGTTAACAATTTTTGCCGTTGAGGTACCCAAGAGCACACTTCGCTAATATCTCCAGATTGGCGGGAACTGCTACAAGATACCAATTGGAATCGTAAACTTTACGAGGGCTTACTAGTTTAGGATTAAGGTAGTTTTTTGGAGACCAGCCTTGTTTACAAATGTCCGATTAATGATACAGAGAAGAAGAGAATAGAAGTTTTTGAAATTTGTCGCTACAGAAGAATGGGAAAGATTAGATAAATAGACTAAATAGCTAGTGAAGAGGTACTGAATCGAATTGGAGAGAAAAAAAGCCTGATGACACAGTTGACACAAATAAAGGTTATGTTGATAGTACACAGCCTGAGATATCAGGGAGTAGTTAGTTTCATAATTTAGAGACGTTTGTGTGTGTGTGTGTGTGTGTGTGTGTGTGTGTGTGTGTGTGTGTGTGTGTGTGTGTGGGTGGGTGCGTAAGGGGGTGGGGTGGGTTAAATTTGCAGAGATAGACCAAGCCTTTATTACAGTGAGCAGATTCAAGTGGATGTAGGGGTGCTGTAGTTATGCTGGACGAAGAGGAAGAGGCTCCCACCGTACAGACAAGCATGTAGAGCTGTATCAAATTAGTGTTCGGGCTCAAGACCACAACAACAATTCGTAGTGTGGTTGCCAGATAAGAGAAATTAGGTACACCTACATGGACAAGGCTAAGAACTCTTGTCATAGCATTGGAAGTTGCCCTTGCATTTAATTTTTCGTTTAGAAATGACCTTACTTTTTCATCTGATGTGCCTATGGTGTTATCTATTCCATATATTTGTAGCCAATTCTATGCAATATTGTACACGTGGCTCGTTTTTTTGCACACGTGGCTGACTTTTTCGCACACGTGGCTGACGTTTTCGCACACGTGGCTGATGTATTTCATCTGTTAACAGTTTTGGCTCTTTTTCACAGTATGGGTCATTTCAAGAGAAGTGTAGCCACTTATGTATCCATTTGGCTATTACTTAACTCTTGGAAAACAATGGAGGAAACTCTTGATAAAATTTCACCATCTTAAAATTTCTGTCAGTGATAAATTTTCCATTACGAATTTCGTGATGGAAAGGTGTACCAATTTATCAGTTCGGACCAAACACGAGAGTACTTTAATAAATAACACTTACGATATGGCACAACGTAAAATTTCTTTGTTTTCACCCACATTTGTGCAGAGGTAAGTAAAATAACTTGGGTACGAAGGGAAGTGAACAGATTTAAAAATGTTTAAGTAGGAGTGGCTAGTCAGACACTAATCGGGTGGCAAAGAAGCAATTAAGGTAAAGAAACGGTACGCATTACAAAGACCAAGAATACGGTACCAAATTGCTTACAAGTACATAAATCTAATTATTACCCAAACAGAGTATCGGTTATTATGAAGGGATATTGTCGTCCTCTATTCTAAATACAATATACTAATCAAAACGTGAAGCATCGAAAGTGTGCAACACAACACTACATGCTCGTTCGCTCTTCCTACGGAGGAGTTTGCCATGTGTAAGAATCTCGTGCCATACTCTTAACCGTGTTAAAAAGACTTCTTTCCAACTGTGTACAGACAGGATGTTTTTTAAATTGATGCTGTATTTTTATAACCGGCTGCCCAATTTCTTATTTCCGGCCGTGTAGATCTCCTAGCCGCTGGGCTTAGCACTGAGGACTGAGGTTACCAAGAGGTCCTCCCAATCGTTAACTGCCACGTGCACCGTTACCCATCCCATGTTGAGGCATACCTTTTCTATTATTTTTTATGCACCATTTACACGTTGATTGACAAAAATATATATGATTTGGGAAATAGGAAATTATAATAATTGCTCTTTAAGAAGAAAGACAGAGGTTAGGACAGAGTATAGAATAGAGGTTTGTACCACCACTTAGCTTTCGCAGTTCAAAGCCTCGGATGTTCGTCGAGCCATTGACGTCCGATCGGGCGGATTGGCAACCTTTGCGAGAGGCTGTCAGTGGCACTAAAGTTTTGTGTCCATCCACTCATAGATGACACAGGAACTGAAATTCACGGTAGCAAATCAAAACCCGAAATGCTGAACTGTGTCTGTCTTCATTGAGGAAGGTACAAAAGTACTATTCCAGTCTGCGTTTCACACCACTGCAAAGATGAGTGATGTAGATCTTAGTATGACTAGCATTGAGAAACTGCTAAAATCGCTAAAATAAGACAAGACTCCAGGATAATCACGTTGGGCTTTTCTCTCGTCATCCTGAAACTCACCCAAAGTCTCTGTCACATACGACAGAGTCTATATGGTCATTCCTATCCACACCCTTACATGTAGTTACACCCGGGTATTTGTATATATTCACTGATTCTAGTTGTGAATCATTAATGATGTTGTACTTCATTTTTTGTTCCATTTTGTATACGATACGCTTTTACATTTCTATACGTTTAAAAGAAGTTGCCAGTATTAGCAGCACTTTAAAATCTTATCAAGATCTGATTGAATATTTCTGCAGTGTTTTCCGGGCAGTACTTCATTATAGATAATTTCATCATCTACGAAAAGTCCTGGATGTTATTATTAATATAATCGGTCATAAAAAAAATAAGGATCGCAACACACTGCCTTGGAGTTCGCCTGTAGTTCGTCATTGTCTCTCCAAGAAATCCTACATACCAATAAATCCTCAATCCAGTCACTCTTTTTTTGTACCTAATGTAATCGTACTTTTGTTAATAAACGTTGGTGTGGCACGAAGCCAAATGCTTTTAGGAAGCCAAGAAATACTGACGGGTGAGTACGCACACTTTTTCCTGGCTTATATTACCTTACAACCTTCGGTTGTCTATGTTATCACTACTGTATAGTAAATACATGAATGGTAGTCGTAGTGAAATTGCTGAACGGTATACATAGAGTGTGTGCACAGGTTTTGAGGCATAGAAGCGAGTCGAAATTTCTCGAGCACAGCCTTAACCGCAACCTCACTTGATATCAGATCACTGGATGGCATAAATCTTGTGCGTTCGTGTCGTTTCGTATTGCCAGAGATATATAGCATTCAGATATTCAGAGTGGCGAGACTGGGAACCCCAGCAAGCGACGCTGGTACCAGGCTTTGCTGACGCTCGTGTCAGCTGATAGTCCCTGTGCCGCAACGCATCTGTGCCCCAAGGACATTCACATGTCACAAATAGCTGCGTTTTAGCGTAAATAATGGCCTCTTTCCACAAAGAATTTAAGAGGCGAGGATAAAGTTGAGTTATGAAATTATAGTCAATTTGTCAGAACACATCTGTGCCCCAAGGACACATTTAAGGAATAGCTCCGTCTGTACTATAAATAATGGCCGTTTTCTACAAAGAATTTAAGAAGGGAGGATAAAGTTGACTTACGTAAAGTCACAGGCACGTTTTATTGTTTTTTATGCTTACTCGCACTTGCATTTTGGCATATTTTTTGAAATAATATTCTCTGTAGTGCTGTATATTGCTCGTAAGCAATGTGTTACTTTCCTCCAGTTTACGTTTGAATTTGCAGATTTAAGTTCTCACAGCTACACCTCTAATGAAGTAACAAAATTGCTTAGGATGCAATAAATAAGTACGATTTTGAACGGAAATTTCTTGAACGTAATGACGCCAATAAGATGGCCATAACGTTTCAGCTCCCCCCCCCCCCCCCCCCTTTTCGCTTTTCTGAACAATACGACTGGGTGTAGCAGCTTCACCATGCAGTGCTAACTGGAACCTATGACGTTAGGTACGCATATGAAGCTAACCATTGGATCTATTTAAAAGTTATAAGCAGCATCATCAGCAGAAAATTTAGGTGACTAGTTATTAGAGGTCATAGCAAGAATAGTTTTATTTTGGCTCTTTATGACCTATATTTTAAGTAAGATATTTGTGCCTTGTATTCTAGGCGCTACAGTCTGGAACCGCGCGACCGCTACGATCGCAGGTTCGAATCCTGCCTCGGGCATGGATGTGTGTGATGTCCTTAGGTTAGTTAGGTTTAAGTAGTTCTAAGTTCTAGGGGACTGATGACCTCAGAAGTTAAGTCGCATAGTGCTCAGAGCCATTTTTGAACCTTGTATTCTCATTATGGCGGCGGAAGCTGTGTGTCATTAAATAGGGCACGACATGCATCTAATATTATTAATAACTTTTATGTATTAAACGTATTTCGTGTTTAACCAGTAATTAGTAACGACCCTTTAGGAAATATGTGTCTAACATGAAGAAAGTAGAATAAATCAAGTGAACTGATAGAAGGAAAAGTTAATCCAATATGGGTTTGTGTAGATTGTGCTTGTGTGTTTGATTGTATTCTTATTTCAGTGCAGGTGATTGTTTGCAATAAGCAAAATACTGCGAGGCAGTGGAAATAGGACAGGAGCAATTACACCCACTGATTGTGCCCAGGAAATTGGCCTCGAATATCTAATGTGTGTGCGAATCAGTACAATCTGAATGATAAAGATGAAATTTTAATTAACAGTTCATAAAAGACCACGATCTGTGTCGTCATTAGTAAAGATCCGGAAAAGTAATATACCAAACTCAGATGCAGTATAATTAGAAGTAGTGTGCAGCCCAGTTAACGAAGACCAAAAAAGATCGAGTAGATGAAATAATTAGAGTAACTGCAATTTTGTTTTCCGTGGTAGAAGGGAGTGTCATGAACAACATACCGTACTAAAACTCCTGGCCGATGGGGGATGAGGGTAGAGGTTGGGATCGTTTGAAGGTCACTTTTTACGTTTAACTTGAATAACTCGAATAACATGGCCTCTAGAGAAACGTGTTTTAGTACAAAATTAAATAGTATTAATTTTCGTACAAAATAGTGGCCTCATTATTTTATCTGTAGAACTAATAGTTCGCGCTATGCAGGGAGCGGAAAAATCGCAGGTTATTAAAAATAACCTTTAATTATGTAAGAGTAACGTTTGTTGGTAAATGAAGTGGTTTACGAGCAAACACTAATGGTGTGTACCACATCTAAGTGCAGTAGAGCCGTAGTCAGGGATATTCTGGGGATGTTGTTGGTCGGTGGGGGTGGGGGTGGGGAGGTTGCAGGGTAGAAGCGCGAGTGAAGGCAGGTCACCGGAATATGGTCAAGCAGTTTCTCCTTAGTGCGTCTGTGAGCGAACAGGTGAACCCCACTCTCTCCATCTCACTTCGTCACAAGATACAACTGCAGGGTGCGTCACAGGTATATCGACCGTTCGCAGCGTGCATTATAGATCAGTGGCGAAGCAATATGTAGACACACACGTGGGGGTTGTTTAAATCTCCACAAAATTCGTTAACGCTACACGGAATACAGACATCAGTTACTAAAAATGCTAACGTGAGAAACGCATACGGACAGAATCTACGTAAATCTCTGCACACTGCTCTGCTCTGCCAAACGGGAAACTGGTTCTTAGTCACCTTGTACTGCAGTTTTAGCATTCTTCTGCAGTTATAGCGTTCTTCCGTAAAAGTCTATCCACAATTCCCTCCACCACAAGTGCTGCTCACTCTTCAGTTCACAGACATACCTCCTAGGCATTTCCCGTTCAGTTCTCCTGTGTGAATAAATAAAATAACTTCTCTGTGCTTGTGTTTATGTAGTGGAATTATTTTCAGTTATAGACTGAAGCACCAAAGAAACTGGTATAGGCGTGCGCATTCAAATACAGAGATATGTAAACAGGCAGAATGTGGCGCTGCGGTCGGCAACGCCTATATAAGACAACAAGTGTCTGATGAAGTTGTTAGAGCCGGCTACTGTGACCGAGCAGTTCTAGGCGCTTCAGTCCGGAACCGCGCTGCTGCTGCTACGGTCGCGGGTTCGAATCCTGCCTCGGGCATGGACGTGTGTGATATCCTTAGGTTAGTTATGTTTAAGTAGTTCTAAGTCTAGGGGACTGATGACCTCAGATGGTAAGTTCCATAGTGCTGAGAGCCATTTTAACCATTTTGAGCGGTTTCTGCTGCCACAACGGCAGGTGATCAAGATTTAAGTGAGTTTGAAAGTGGTGTTATGGTCGGCGCACGAGCGATGGAATACAGCATCTGCGAGGTAGCGACGAAGTGAAGATTTTCCCGGACCACCATTTCTCGAGTGTACCGTGAATAACAGGAATCCGGTAAAACATCAAATCTCGGAAACCGCTGCAGTCGGAAAAAGATCCTGCAAGAACGGGACTAACGACGATTGAAGAGAATCGTTCAACGTGACAAAAGTGCAACCCTTCCGCGTGGCCACTAAACTCCCCAGACATGAACATTGTAGAGCATATGTGGTATACCTTGCAACGTGCTGTTCAGAAGAGCTCTCCACCTCTCGTAAGAAGGCTATAACCTTTCAGCTCATCCTCCCCCCCCCCTCCCCCCCCCCCCCCCACACACATTTTTCGCTTTTCTGAACAATATTCAGCCGTGCAGGATTCATGGCGTCAGTTCCCTCCAGCACTACTTTAGACATAGTCGAATCTATGCCACGTCGTGTTGCGGCACTTCTGCGTACTCTCGGGGTCCCTACACGGTGTTAGGCTGTTGTACCAGTTTCTTTGGCTCTTCAGTGTATTAAATGAGTACTTATTTCCAGTTATTTATTTTTTTATGTAAAAACACAGCTTTAAACAATGGTTGAGAATTATTTACTTTGTTAGTGTGACAGGAAAGGGACTGTATTGGTAAATGAGGCTCCTTGTTGTGGCTAACGTTGACAGCGTGTTGGAAAAAAAAAAAAAAAAGTTCAAATGTGTGTGAAATCTTATGGGAATTAACTGCTAAGGTCATGAGTCCCTAAGCCTACACACTACTTAACCTAAATTATGCTAAGGACAAACACACACACCAATGCCCGAGGGAGGACTCGAACCTCCGCCGGGACCTGCCGCACAGTCCATGACTGCAGCGCCTGAGACCACTCGGCTAATCCCGCGCGGCGCGTATTGTAAAACGGTGAGCAGAAGTAGTGTTAGCACTTGGAATGTTACTGTACTTCTTTCAGCATTAATTATGGTATTGAATGACTGCATCAATACCTTCTATGCAGGAATTACTTGTATTTGTGGAGTGGCCTGCGTCGAGAGGAGTCACTTACCATCCTCCAAAGTATGTTTTCCAAAGTAGGTCACAATGTGCTGGACGGAAGCGGACTGATCACGTTAAAGTCTAGAACAGCCGTAATGCGTTGCTTGTTCGATGTTCAAGTATCTAACGTTCCGTGACACTTAGCTGTTCTGCTTCTGTGCAACCGGTTTAAGCCTTTGTGGACCTCTTCAGACAAAGTAACAACGGAGATTGTGATGACACACTTGGTGGCCCCCTTCCCTCTCCTCTCCCCCGAATGATATGAAAAGTATTCTAATCATTGAAAGTAGAGACAATGAAATCGACATTGTCAAATTGACAGAATTTCACAGTTGGGGCAGCCTATTTAGTATGGTAGATTCTTGATAGTTCCAGCTGTTGAGCCTCGTACTAAGTTATACTGAATCCTAAAGCAGCAGGTAGATTCTTATAATTTTTTATACAAATTTCTGAATGAAGAAAGTGGCACCGCTTAGGATGGGAGACATGAATGATCGGAGGCGAATGACAGCAGTGAGGGAATGGGATTTAGATGCAGCTTAATTTCGGTTTTCTGTTTTACCCTTGTTTCGCTGAAATGTAGTCCATAAAGATACAGACGATATGAGGAACCAACTCCTCTGCCCCGTTACATAATTCATCACAAGGTAGAAAAACAGAATTGTCATACGCCATTAACTCAGTATCGTTCAAGTTTATTGTGGCAGCTCCTTTTACGATTCTCTGCCGTTTTATTTGTTCGTCTTTTCAGTTTGAAGAGTACCATATACAACTCAAAATTTTTCTCTCAAGTTAGAAAAGCACATAACATTTTACTGGTGCAAATTGTGCTGAAAACAGTACGATACCTTTTTTTTTATTTCACCTTCTGCCCTTCACTGTTTTTCTAAAAACTTGCTCCAAAAACGCTTCTAATGTAAACTGGTAGTCGTTGTTTCTTCTTACGCAATTATCTCCCGCACTGATACAAGAATTCCTTGATCCTTAGGGCTCAGCTTTTTCTCAGTGTAGATGCTGAGCTTATAAAAACCTTTTAGAGTAATCCTCGTAATACTTTGCATCTGCAATGTGTAAATCCCTATCAGAGCAGATACGTCTTCGGCTGATGTCTTTCTAGTCGTCCTTCCTCTCATGCAAACAAAATGTAATTGTATTGTTGCTACAACGACGAGGTCGAGCGGTTCTAGGCGCTTCAGTCCGGAACTACGTGGCTGCTACGGTCACAGGTTCGAATCCTGCCTCGGGCATGGATGTGTGTGATGTCCTTAGGTTAGTTAGGTTTAAGTAGCTCTAAGTCTAGGGGACTGATGGCCTCAGATGTTAAGTCCCATTGTGCTTAGACCCATAAAGACGACGAGAAGTCAAATTTCCGTTTAGTAGTGCATGGCAAAATGTCAAGGAATCATAGAAGCTGAAGACATTAATTAAATTATGTGCAACGGCCAGGACATGAATCGGGGTCTCCTGCTTATTAGGAATATGTGCTAGCCGTTTCACCACTGTAGCGGTATAGCTACCACAGCTGCTCGGAATACCGTAGTCCAGTGCGTTCCCTAACGCAAACTTCAATTCTCGCCTTCAGCCTATTTTCCCCTTCTTAATATATTTTTTGTCTAGCATTGCAGAGCAGTGTGCAGAGATTTGCATAGATTCTTCTCATATGCATTTCTTGCATTAGTATTAATAGTGATTAATATCTGTATGCTGTGTAGTGTTAATGCATTATTTATTTATTTATCGGATGGCCCTTTTACAGAGTGCGGTTGAATCAATATTTCAAATCTTGCTGCATGTATTCGGCTTCCGGAGAGTTCGATGTTATGACGCTGTTTTCTTTTTCTTTCTAGTTTGTCACTTAATATAACTTTCTGAATTTTGTTCCTAAATAAACGCGTGTTACGTTTGTCCATTATGATGTTTGCTTCTTTGAGGCCATTTGGTGTCTGTATAAACCATACTGGTTTTGCTCTTTCAACTTCATAATTTTACTACAGATTTGTTTTGTCAGTCTCATGAGATAACAGTTGCTGAATCTCGATCGAAAAGAAAACAAGCACAACCAAATTCTCACGTAGAGATTGTCAAGATTGTACCACTCATTGAAGGTTAAGTTTTTTCGCATCTCGTGGCGTGATTTATTATTGAATTATACTTTTCGACAAAGGACCTGATAAACGAATAGTTATATTTGAATCCATTCTGCTTAATAAATTTCACCCTACCGATCATTAAATAATACTAGTGATGAAACAGTCCATGATCGACAAGCAGGAGATTAATTATCAATGCAGTGACGCAATGTGGTAGCAGCCTTGTAATCTGCGATCATCCATCCTAGTCACATGTCCGAAAAAGGCACTCTTCTTTTGCTGATAGTCTTGTTTCCGTTCACATGATTTTGTTTATGCACCTCTCCATACTAGTTTTAGTGTTTCAGTACCATACAGGGCCTCACTACTGTGTGACGTCCCACGATAAAGCCTTTTTCTTGTGTTCGTTTCTGGTGTTCTGGCATGGCAGTATTCATCTTACGTGCTCTTATCTCTAGACTGCCCTTCCCATTGTTGTTTGTGCTTAGCAGTTCACCTCAATATTTGAATGCGCTGACTTTCTTGATTTTGTTTTGATTTATGAGTAATTTCTGTTCATAGTTTTTCACGTTTGTTGTTATAATTACTGTTTGTGAGAAAGAGGTTTGTAAACCAATTTTAACTGTTTGAACAGCTACGTTTTCTAATTCGACTTTGGCATCTTCTGGCGTGTCTGTTATATAGAAACTGTCACCTCTTTTTGGTTTCCTAATTTGATGCCTTCGTGTCCTATTTTCTCAACTCTGTTAACACCTTCTCCAGGGCGCAGCTGAAAAGCAAACCTGCCTACTCTGTTCTCACCGACTGCCTTGTTGTTTTTCAGTGAGCATATAATTTATTTACTTTCTTTTAAATGTGGGGTTGTCGAGACTTGAGTGTTGAGTACAGTTTTTATTAACAATAAGTTTTAATTCAGATTCATGACAGTTGTGTAAATCTTCATAAAATATTATCATTCTGTCAGTTTTCCAGTTTGGAATGAGTCGTCTAGTTTATTTTGGTTTTCATGTTTTGAAGTTGACAGTATAAGACTGTTCAGTTGTTTCTTAAACAGTTGGTAATATTTCCTCATCTTAGGCTAATTTTTGAGTTGGTTTAGCTCATTTCTCATGAATAACTACCTCTCCCTTTCAAAATTCGTGGTGGCTTCTTTCTTCTTTCTAGAAGGCTCTTTCTGTTTTCCAGACTTTTCTCATTCTTTCTGTAGTTCTTGTAGAGCCTTGTCACGTTGATCATTCCAGCACGTCTGTTTTTTCCGCCTAGCGCGTGGTGCCGTTTGGATTGCTTATTTAATGGTGCCATTTTAAGATCGTTCCCGTTTGAAAGTCCTGCTTTTGAAATTATGGATTTAATTTTCTGAACTCCATTGTATGTGCGTCATATTTTTGGATCCCAGTCCGTCTCTTAAGTTTTCTAGGTATATTAAGCTTAAACTTAAATGTAGGTACTAAGATATTGTGGTCCGATTCGCTATTTGCAGACTTTATATCTCTAACATTAATAATTTTGATGACTCTCTCTACTTATTGCGAAGTGGTGTAACTGGTTTCTCCCCACATATTTGGTCTGGTGACAACCATGTCGATCTTCGTGCCGAGATTGGCATATAACTTTGTCAATCGTTCTCATTTCTGTTGGTGCAGAATGTACACCAGCCTTTTCTTTTTATGTTTCCTCTTTTCCAATTTGTGATAATCGCTCAATAAAATAACAGTATGCTTCGATAGTAATTTACTCGTGTATTTAACCATTTTCTCCCAGTATTGAAATTTGCCGTGACACTATCGGTTTCACTTATCTACCAGGCAAATGTAAATGCCGAAAATCTTGCTCAAATGTTTCCCTATACCTTTCACATTGGGATGTCGTCTAAGAAAAATTTGTGTGTCTCATTTTTTCGTGAAGTACGGGTAAATTTTTCCATAATAAAGTTTTTTTTTCATAGCTACATAAGAGTCATTTTCATAGTCGCCATCAGTCCGCCACACACCGTCAGGTGGCTTGCGGAGTATGGATGTAGATGTAGATAGGTAAATGTGTTCCTCGTTACTCTGTTTAGCGTCTGCGTCACAATCTACACTATCGTGCCCACCATCGTCTTCATCTGCTAATGATTAAATCGATAATAGTTTGTCAATTTATTGAAACTGCACTTCTCTACCCAGATCAGGGTGTCCAGGAAGAATGGTCAATATTCAGGACTATGAAGAGAACGATCACTCGAAGCAGAAGTCTTGTAAAAATGGGCTCTGAAATACATACATTAAGAGCTATCAGCACTTGTTCCTCTTCGCTACTGTGAAATACATCTCCTCTGAATAAATGCTCGTACTCTTTATGTATGTAGTTTTGAGACCGCGTTTTCTAGGCAATTTTTTCTTATTTTGGGTCATACTACCTCCTCCAAAAATATGGAAAGCAAAATGTTTGCCATAGAAGAAATTTGTTTCGTAGTATCGAAGACACTTATCCTTGTAAAGAAGTCTAACAAGTTCAATTGTAGGCCTCTCTCACTTACACGGAGGGCTTGAGCGAGAATTGATCTATTTGTAAATAACGCTGTGAGCAGAAACACTTGTGAAATGAAATGCTAATGCATAATTTTAACTTAATTAAATTTGCTGTGATGTAAGAAAACCTACAGACATAGTCGCGCCACTTGTCGCAGATCCAGTTCTATTCTCAAACACATAATAACGCTACTATATTGAAAACCGTCACTGCTCTGTTGTTTACGTATAAAATACATTCGTTTGCTTCTGTCAGATCAAGCGGCTACTAGAGGGTCAGAAGCCTCGGCTGTGGTACGGGAAACTGTCCATAACATCAGCTACGTAAATGCAATCTTGTTGAAGTGCGCCCCAGCTGCTAAGCATGGTATTTCTTTCGCTCATAGACCTCACGATTTATGGCTGTCTATATGCAGGCGGCAGAATTATAGTTGTGACTTGTTTATATCAGAAGTGGTATCGTATTTTCAAAACAGTAACGCGTGCGATTAATTACTTGTTGTTAGGAACCACTGCCGACCGTCTGGACGGGGTACGCCTCCTAGTTAGGCTACCTGTGGAGACGGAGTGCAGCGGTTTTCTTGTCTCAAGTCGAAACTATTTAATTTGAAGTTTTATGGTTAACTGTACGTGGCAGGAACAATCGGGGCGCATCACGAGATTGGAGCAGGTCTTTCCAGCCTATAAGAATGGTCGCAGGACAAGGGCTCAGAACTTAAATATCTATTTCACCCGTGTTAGTTTATTTTGTATTATAGAGTAATGTAGAAGATGTTTCGTATGTATGATAATAACATTTTGTATAAAAATTTTGGTGGTCCCTACGAATACTCCTGTGGGAATCAGCTCTGACTCGGTAAGCCCCCTATCGTCTGAACCCTTGCTCGATTAGTTCGTTCACGAGAATCAGAAGTAGAAAACAAAAACCAGCTTGATGCACCTAGTGCAGAGAATGTCTTCTAGCGCCAAAGACACACAAACGAATGCTGTAATGTGCGCAATCAGATAAAAAGATCCCATATCGTTGGAGTACACAATTGGTCATCAGACATTAAAATTATTCACAATCGTCGAGAAGTTAGGAGTACAAGTGAGAAGTAATTAGGCACAACCATATAAATTTGATCATGGGGAAAGCAGATACGAGGCAGATTTATCGGCAGAATTGTTAGGAAACGCAATTAATCAACGAAAGAGGTCGCGTAAAAATATCTCGTTTGACCATTAATTATGAATATAGTCTATTCGCTAATGAACCACAATCGAATTGGAGAAATCGAAGAGATTGAGAGAGGTAGGAGGGGGGAGCAGATTCGTCACGGCTTGTTCAGTCACACGATAGCGTAACATAAATAACGAACAAATAACACTGATTGACATTGCAAGATAAAAATCGCATATTGACCACAAAGATTCGTTAGAGGAATTCGGACGTATGTAGATGAGCACCGACATAATTTTTTTCATATGTGCGATCCGCAAACGAAATGAGAAACGGATAGTGTGTTCGGTGCACTCTGGATTATCAATAATCATTCGATGTTCTAGAATGTGACTCGACATCTTCGTTAATTGTTACAGTTATAAATCCAACGGTTTTGGTTCCGGTTTTCGTTGGGTTCCTGAAGTGTCAAAGTTAGATTCGCCCGTGGCGGTGGGTGTGGAAATTGATAACTTCCTTCGTAGTTCTGTTTTGTTCTATTACACTGTTCATATCTTCGTTAGCTAACAGTTGAATTGATTTTCAGTTAGTGGTGTAGCCATACCCGCTGATGGATAGATAGTGCTTTATACGGGGGTTGGAACATTAATAGTGGTAACTTTATTTACAGCTCGTACAAAATAGATACGTGTTTCAAAGCTTTACTGATCTTCAGAGTAGTCACCAGCATTGTGTATAACCCGTTGCCATCGATGTGGTAGTCGTAGGGTGCTCTTAGCAGTGCCAGTTGTGTTGACAGTTCGAGCGGCGCGGTGTATTGCCCGACGAATTTGTAGCAGTTCTGAAGCGAATGCCGTGAAGTGTTTCCTTCTGTTTAGAAATCGAGTTGAACTCACGAGGGCCTAAGTCAGGGGAGTGCAGTAGGTGGTACAGCACTTAGCGGCCCCGTCAGTCAAACAAATCAGTAACAGCTTGCACTGTACGTGCTTGAGCATTGTCCTGCGAAATTATGATTCAAATGGCTCTGAGCACTATGGGACTCAACTGCTGTGGTTATCAGTCCCCTAGAACTTAGAACTATTTAAACCTAACTAACCTAAGGACATCACACACATCCATGCCCGCGGCAGGATTCGAACCTGCGACCGTAGCAGCAGCGCGGCTCCGGACTGGAGCGCCTAGAACCGCACGGCCACCGCGGCCGGCTCCTGCGAAATGATGGTCAGATCCAGCAGAAAGCGTCATCACTTCTGTCTCTATGCTGTTAATTTTCGGAACACAACCTACGACCAGCTTAGAGACAGAAGTGACGACACTTTCTGCGGGACCTGACCATCATTTTGCAGGACAATGCTCAAGCACCTACAGTGCAAGCTGATACTGATTTGTTTGACTGAAGGGGCTGCTAAGCGCTATACCACGTACTGCACTCCCATGACTTAAGCCCTCGTAAGTTCAACTCGATTTCTAAACTGAAGGAAACACTTCACGGCATTCGCTTCAGTACTGATACAAAGTCGTCGGGCAATAGACCGCGCCGCTCGAACTGTCAACACAACTGGCACTGCTAAGAGCACCCTACGACTTCCACATAGCTGACAACGGGCTATACACAATGCTGGTGACTACTTTGAAGGCCAGTAAAACTTGGAAACACGTGTCTGTTTTGTTTGAGCTGTAAATAAATAGTTGCCAAATTAAAGTTCCAACCCTCGTAATTATATGATACACTTGCGAATGTATAATGCATGTGTTACAACGGTGTGTACCTGAGGAGGAAACCATTGAAAGTTTTGAAATCGTTTGCAATTAGTTGAAAACAACAAATAAACTTAGTTGGGCACAAAAATAATAAAGAAGGGAGTAAATAGTTATTATTCTCTGTAGTCAGAAACAATTAAGATAAGAACAGATTTTGCTCAGATTTATTTTTCGTGAGGTTACACTATGTCAATCGAACGTATTGTTCGAAATTCATTTAAATGCCTTATTTATTATTTATATAGATTTTCTTGTGTGACGAATTTAATATTTATTAAATACTTGCTATGAAACTACTTCAATTAGTTAACTAGTATAACAAAAAGATTTTTCGTGGATTTTGTTCATATCAATGCATAGCGCATCCCTAAAATAGCGAGAAAATCATCAAAAATTTTCCCCGTCAGAATGCGCACCAATTCACTCACCGTTATGAGTATTCCACTTCTCTCTGCGATCGTGAACACAGGTCTACAGACTATGGCTGTGCGGTCTGTAAAGAAGAGAATGCCGTTTATATTGGTCGTTTCCGCCTGCATTCAGGAAAAGGTCAATTTCTCCATCCTTTTTTTCTTAGTGGAGGGTCTTGTCTTATTTAAATTCTTGTGGTTTGCCAGTTCTCCCCGTGAACTCACGAAACGTGTTGGTTTTGTTACGACAGCCTGTGAATCGGCAGCTGGCCAGAAAATTATCTGCAACTGATCAGGCTGCAAGCCCGTCCACGCCAGGTAGCCTTTGGGCAAGCATGTGAAGCGTTCTTGGGTTAAGTAGAGACGGCAATTTTCTAGAATTTCTGTCGTTTTCATGGACTTAAGTTTTCGTGCTACTGCCTTCTCCGAAATTTGTCTGGAAAACATGGAACTTGATGTGTCTGGAAAAAATACATTTGCTTTTCTTAAGTGTTTTTAGCTTAGCGAAGTACTTTGTCTCGCTCGCTTTACCGAAATACGTGTGGATGTTTGTGTCTGTTTAATTTTTTTGGTTTGTTATTTGGCAACTGAACTGTCTATATCTATAACAAAGTACGTGTCATGCGTAAGACTAAGTGGTTTCAATGACAAGTGGTGTAATCGAATGAGTTTGGATTGCACAGCACACCCTCACACAGACCGCACAATTTAATGCTGAGAAAATTGTAGAGTTTGATATTTCTACTCATGAATCAACACTTTACTCACTGATGCTGCCAAATAACAGATTTGACCTTTAAAGTAGTTGTTGAGTATGAAATTGACTTTTAAGTGACATAAGTCATAGCAATGAATGACGAGTAATTTCTTTGAATGTCTGAAGATAAAATTCTGAACTGATATAAAGATGCAGTTACCGATCTTTAATTCTGAGCGAAAGAATTATTTATATTTAACTGAATAATCCGTCTCTTGATCACTCACACCACACACGCAGTTTTTACTTACTTGATATCAGTAAACTGCTGCGCCCTCTGAAATTCTTTGTACGTCACACGCAGAAATAGTTTCTTAGTCGTGAAGATAGATTACAGGGTAGCCTGGGTGTAATGGTGATATGTCACATATAAACTAGCTCATGGAGATGAGTGAATGCGATTTGCATTTAAATTGTCCAATGATGACAAGAGGAATGTTATGACCGTGTAGAAATTGCAAATTCTTCCACGCAACCGAATAACATGCAACCCCAGTCAATATCGTAGCAGCCGCTAAATGATAACGGTTCTTGGTAAGTTAAAATTAATTTTGAAGACGTACCTAAATTTCATAGATGTATTGAGTAATATTCTTACAGCACTCTCTATACATCTGCCATCATACTTTCATTTTCAGTTAACTTCTTTTATATGCCTAAGATGGCGCACAGAAGTTAACAAGAAATACTCCTGTGTAGAACACGTCTACCTTCATGTACGATTAATGCCAGAGTCGCTCCTTCTGAGTCTTATTACACTTACCAGAGTCTTATTACACTTAGCAGTTATATAAAACAAAATAATTAAGTAGTCAGCGACAGCATTGCACCGAGCGGCGTCTACTGAAGTACACTATGTGATCAAAATTATCCGGACACCCCCAAAAACATACTTTTTCATATTAGGTGCATTGTGTTGCCACCTACTGCGAGGTACTCCATATGAGCGACCTCAGTAATCGGTAGACATCGTGAGAGAGCAGAGTGGGCCGCTCTGCGGAACTCACGGACTTCGAACGTGGTCAGGTGATTGGGTGTCACTTGTGTAATACGTGTATACGCGAGATTTCCACACTCCTAAATATCCCTAGATCCACTGTTTCCGATGTGATAGTGAAGTGGAAACGTGAGGGAACACGTACAGCACAAAAGCATACAGGCCGACCTCATCTGTTGACTGACAGAGACCGCTGACAGTTAAGAGGGCCGTAATGTGTAATAGGCAAACATCTATCCGGACCATCACACAGGAATTCCAAACTGCATCAGGATCCACTGCAAGTACTGTGACAGTTAGGCAGGCGGTGAGAAAACTTAATGGTCGAACGACTGCTCATAAGCCACACATCACGCCGGTAAATGCCAAACGACGCCTTGCTTGGTGCAAGGTGCTTAAACATTAGTCGATTGAACAGTGGAAAAACGCTGTGTGGAGTGACGAATCACGGTACACAATGTGGCGATCCGATAGCAGGGTGTGGGTATGGCGAATACCCGGTGAAAGCCACCTGCGAGCGTGTATAGTGCCAACAGTAAAATTCGGTAGCGGTGGTTTATGGTGTGGTCAAGGAGGGGCTTGCACCCCTTGTTGTTTTGCGGGACACTATCACAGCACGGGCATACATTGATGTTTTAAGCACCTTCTGCCTTCCCACTATTGAAGGGCAATTCGGGGATACAGATTGTATCTTTCAACACGATGGAACACCTGTTCCTAATGCACGGCCTGTGGCGGAGTGGCTACACGACAATAACATCCCTGTAATGGACTGGCCTGCACAGAGCCCTGACCTGAGTCCTATAGAACACCTTTGGGATGTTGTGGAACCCCGACTTCGTGCCAGGCCTCACCGACCGACTCGAAACCTATCCTCAGTACAGCACTCCGTGAAGAATGGCCTGCCGTTCCCCAACAAACCTTCGAGCACCTGTTTGAACGTATGCCTGCGAGAGTGGAAGCTGTCATCAAGGCTAAGGGTGGGCCAACATCATACTGAATTCCAGTATTACCGATGGAGCCGGCCGCGGTGGTCTAGCGGTTCTAGGCGCTCAGTCCGGAGCCGCGCGACTGCTACGGTCGCAGGTTCGAATCCTGCCTCGGGCGTGGATGTGTGTGATGTCCTTAGGTTAGTTAGGTTTAAGTAGTTCTAAGTTCTAGGGGACTGATTACCATAGATGTTAAGTCCCATAGTGCTCAGAGCCATTTGAACCATTTGAACCGATGGAGGGCGCCACGAACTTGAAAGTCATTTTCCGTCAGGTGTCCGGATACTTTTGTTCACATAGTGTATGTCGTTTCTGGCGCTTGCTATTACACCTTTCGCATTCAACTTTTCAGGCGCGCGTTAGACAAGAGCACGAATTGCACCACTTAGCGCCAACAGATTGCACCTCAGTACAGCGTTAATTGTACTTGTTATGAGTTTAGACATGAAATAAAAGGAGATTGCCCTGAAAGGAGGTCATGACCCTCCATGGCGACGCCCATTGAATCCACGCCTGCGCTAGCACGATACAAGGCATGAACAAAAATATGAAAACATCACGAGAAATATAAACTTGAGCATAAATGCAGATGTCAGCCAAATCTGCAGGTCTGCAGTTTAGTCCTCAGTACATTGCAAGTGTCAGTCTTGGTCAAAACAGTTTTCTGCGTTTTGAGTGCATTGTGTCGGAGCTATGTGAGTTCGAACGTGCGCAAATTGTTGGTGCTCGCATGGTGTGCGCTTCCGTAACCACTAGAGCAGAAGTGTTTGACATCAAATCACACGAAGGGAAAGCGGAAAAACATCATCTGCTAAGTCGCATCTCAGAGGAAAATGTGTGTTGATTGACAGTGACTGAGGGCCACTGAAAAGGATTATGACGAAAAATAAGAGGACGAAAGACAGCTGCAAAAGTCACTGCTGAACGTCGCCATGCGAACCCTGGCAGTATCCAAACAACACGAAGAAAGGCGCGAAGCAGGGAACTGCTGGACCATTTGGTAATGCAAAACCACTATCAGTGATGCCGAACCCATAAAACTTGGGCTGTGTAGCAATGGAAGAAAGTAATATGGATGGATGAGTATTCTTTCTCATTGTTTCCAACTTCTGGCTGAGGTTACGTCCTAGGCTGTAACATGGTGCTGGGGGGAGGGGGGGGGGGGGTTCTGTGAGGAGTTTGGTAGCCATATATATCGTGATGGTCATGACGCCCATGGATACTTTGCGAGTTCGCATTAGTGCCAAGGATTATGTGACCATTTTGACAGATCGGGTCTGCCCCATCTGTCTATATATACATGGATACCCTGCAAATCACATTCAAGTGCCTGGCAGAGGATTCATCGAACCACCTTCACAATTCTCTATTATTCCAATCTCGTAAAGCGCACGGAAAGAATGAACACGTATATCTTTCCGTACGAACTCTGATTTCCCTTATTTTATCGTGGTCATCGTTCCTTCCTATGTAGGTCGGTGTCAACAAAATATTTTCGCATTCGGAGGAGAAAGTTGGCGATTGGGATTTCGTGACAAGATTCCGTTGCAACGAAAACCGCCTTTCTTTTAATGATTTGCAGCCCAAATCCTGTATCATTTCTGTGACACTCTCTCCGATATTTCGCGACAATACAAAACGTGCTGCCTTTCTTTGAACTTTTTCGATGTACTCCGTCAGTCCTATCTGGTAAGGATCCCACACCGCGCAGCAGTATTCCAAAAGAGAACGGACAAGCGTAGTGTAGGCAGCCTCCTTGGTAGGTCTGTCACATTTTCTAAGTGTCCTGCCCATAAAACGCAATCTTTTGTTAGCCTTCCCCACAACATTTGTTTAATTTACGGCTTTTAGATTAGACTGATTTATCGTGTAACCGAAGTTTAACGAGTTCCACTTAGCACTCGTGTTTATGACCTCACACTTTTCGTTATTTAGAGTCAACTGCCACTTTTCGCACCATTCAGATATTTTTTCTAAATCGTTTTGCCTGAAGTTTGTTTTGATCTTCTGATGACTTTATTAGTCGATAAACGACAGCGTCATCTGCGAACAACCGAAGACGGCTGCTCAGATTGTCTCCCAATTCGTTTATATAGATAAGGTACAGCAAAGGGCCTATAACACTACCTTGGGGAACGCCAGAAATCACTTCTATTTTACTCGATGACTTTCCGTCGATTACTGTGACCTCTCTGACAGGAAATCACAAATCCAGTCACATAACTGAGATGATATTCCATAAGGACGCAATTTCACTACGAGCCGCATGTGTGGTACAGTGTCAAAAGCCTTCCGGAAATCCAGAAATACGGAATCGATTTGAAATCTCTTGTCAGTAGCAGTCAACACTTCATGTGAATAGTTGTGTTTCACAGGAACGATGTTTTCTAAACCCACGTTGACTTTGTGTCAATAGACCGTTTTCTTCGAGGTGATGATGATGATGATGATGATGAGCGTTTGGCGTCATTGGCCGGGAGGCCCCTCGCGGGGCAGGTCCGGCCGCCTTGGCGCAGGTCTTATTACATTCGGCGCCACATTGGGCGACCTGCACGCCGGATGGGGATGAAATGATGATGAACACAACACAACACCCAGTCCCTGAGCGGAGAAAATCTCCGACCCAGCCGGGAATCGAACCCGGGCCCGGAGGACGGCAATCCGTCACGCTGACCACTCAGCTACTGGGGCGGACTTCGAGGTAATTGATACTGTTCGAACACAATATAACTTGTAAAACCCTGCTGCATATCGACGTTAACGATTTTGTTGTTGTTGTTGTTGTTGTTGTTGTGGTCTTCAGTCCTGAGACTGGTTTGATGCAGCTCTCCATGCTACTCTATCCTGTGCAAGCTTCTTCATCTTCCAGTACCTACTGCAGCCTACATCCTTCTGAATCTGCTTAGTGTATTCATCTCTTGGTCTTCTTCTACGAGTTTTACCCTCCACGCTGCCCTCCGGTACTAAATTGGTGATCCCTTGATGCCTCATAATATGTCCTACCAAGCGGTCCCTTCTTCTAGTCAAGTTGTGCCACAAGCTCCTCTTCTCCCCAATTCTGTTCAATACCTCCTCATTAGTTATGTTATTTACCCATCTAATCTTCAGCTTTTTTTTTGTAGCACCACATTTCGAAAGCTTCTATTCTCTTGCCTAAACTATTTATCGTCCATGTTTCACTTCCATACATCGCCACACTCCATACAAATACTTTCAGAAACGACTTCCTGACTCCTAAATCTATGTTCGATGTTAACACTCTTCTTCAGAAACGCTTTCCTTGCCATTGCCAGTGTACGTTTTATATCCTCTCTACTTCGACCATCATCAGTTATTTTGCTCCCCAAATAGCAAAACTCCTTTACTAATTTAAGTGTCTCATTTCCTAATCCAATTTCCTCAGTATCACCTGACTTAATTCGACTCCATTCCATTATCCTCGTTTTGCTTTTGTTGATGTTAATCTTATATCCTCCTTTCAAGACACTGCCCATTCCGTTCAACTGCGCTTCCAAGTTCTTTGCTGTCTCTGACAGAATTAGAATGTCATCGGCGAACCTCAAAGTTTTTATTTCTTTTCCATGGATTTTAATACCTACTCCGAACTTTTCTTTTATTTCCTTTATTGCTTGCTCAATATACAGATTGAATAACATCGGGGAGAGGCTACAACCCTGTCTCACTCCCTTCCCAACCACTGCTTCCCTTTCATGTCCCTAGACTCTTATAACTGCCATCTGCTTTCTGTACAAATTGTAAATAGCCTTTCGCTCCCTGTATTTTACCCCTGCCATCTTCAGAATTTGAAAGAGAGTATTCCAGTCAACATTGTCAAAAGCTTTCTCTAAGTCTACAAATGCTAGAAACGTAGGTTTGCGTTTCCTAATGTTATGGGCCTGTAATTGAGTGGATTACTCCTATTTCCTTTCTTGAATATTGGTGTGACCTGTGCAACTTTCCAGTCGTTGGGTACGGATCTTTCGTCGAGCGAACCGTTGTATATGATTGTTAAGTATGGAGCTATTGCATCAGCAATAGCTGAAGGAACCTAGCAGTGGTGCATTGTTTGTTACCCAAAGGTGATGCTGTGATCCAAGACAACAGGGCCCCTGTTGACACAACTCCCATGGTCCAGGGCTGATTTGTGTAGGAACGAGAATGAATTGTCGCGTCTCCCCCGGGCACCACAGTCACCAGATCTCAATACTACTGAGCCTGTGTGGTCTGCTTTGGAGCGGAGGGTGCGTGATCTCTATCCACCTCCATCATCGTTACCAAAACATGCCACTAGTTTGCAGGACGAATGGTATAAGAATTCCTTGGAAAACGTACAGAACTGTATTTATCCATTCAGAATCGACTGGAAGCTATTTAGAATAGCAACGGTTTTGCTACACCGTATTAAGCTTGGTAATGTGTAGTGTTTGTGGTGTTTCCGTAGTTTTGTCCAGCCTCTGCATATTCGGCTTACAGTTTGCTTAACAGGTACAAAAGAGTTGTCTTTGAAGGATTAGACTGCATGATGTTCTCATTTTAGTAGTTCGCCAGATCAGCTGTAGTACGTTCCGAATGTAAATATACTTTTTATCACTAAAGTAGGAAAGAAAAAATAACAGTCCTTGAAAGATGGAATACTTACTAAGTTCATACGCAACATTCTTGTGGGCGATGTAGTTCTTGTATCAAGGTCCAGAGTACAGCATGGTTTTTATGCAGCGTTAATAATGACAATACATATTAATGTCTCATAAATAAGAATTCCAGTTTCTTCGCTCTTTATTTATTATGTTGTACACATATTTCAGACAAAAGATAACCAAATATCTACACTACTGGCCATTAAAATTGCTACACCAAGAAGAAATGCAGGTGATAAACGGGTATTCATTGGACAAATATATTGTACTAGAACTGACATGTGATTACATTTTCACGCAATTTGGGTGCACAGATCCTGAGAAATCAGTACCCAGAACAACCACCTCTGGCCGTAATAACGGCCTTGATACGCCTGGGCATTGAGTCAAACAGAGCTTGGATGGCGTGTACAGGTATAGCTGCCCATGCAGGTTCAACACAATATCACAGTTCGTCAAGAGTAGTGACTGGCGTATTGTGACGAGCCAGTTGCTCTGCCATCATTGACCAGACGTTTTCAATTGATGAGAGATCTGGAGAATGTGCTGGCCAGGGCAGCAGTCGAACATTTTCTGTATCCAGAAAGGCCCGCACTGGACCTCCAACATGCGGTCGTGCATTATCCTGCTGAAATGTAGATTTTCACAGGGATCGAATGAAGGATAGAGCCACGGGTCGTAACACATCTGAAATGTAACGTCCACTGTTCAAAGTGCCGTCAATGCGAAGAAGAGGTGACCGAGACGTGTTACCAATGGCACCCCATACCATCACGCCGGGTGACGCCAGTATGACGATGACGAATGTGCGTTCGCCGCGGTGTCGCCAAACACGGATGCAACCATCGTGATGCTGTAAACAGAAGCTGGATTCGTCCGAAAAAATGACGTTTTGCCATTCGTGCACCCAGGTTCGTCGTTGAGTACACCATCGCAGGCGCTCCTGTCTGTGATGGAGCGTCAAGGGTCCATGCTGCTGCAAACGTCGTCGAACTGTTCGTGCAGATGGTTGTTGTCTTGCAAACGTCCCAATCTGTTGACTCGTGGATCGGGACGTGGCTGCACGATTCGTTACAGCCATGCGGATAAGATGCCTGTCATCTCGACTGCTAGTGACACGAGGCCGTTGGGATCCAGTACGGCGTTCCGTATTACCCTCGTGAACCCACCGATTCCATATTCTGCTAATAGTCATTGGATCTCGACCAACGCGAGCAGCAATGTCGCGATACGATAAACCGCAATCGCGGTAGGCTACAATCCGACCTTTATCAAAGTCGTAAACATGATGGTACGCATTTCTCCTCCTTACACGAGGCATCACAACAACGTTTCACCAGGCAACGCCGGTCAACTGCTGTTTGTGTATGAGAAGTCGGTTGGAAACTTTCGCCATGTCCGCACGTTGTAGGTGTCGCCACCGGCGCCAACCTTGTGTGAATGCTCTGAAAAGCTAATCATTTGCATATCACAGCATCTTCTTCACGTCGGTTAAATTTCGCGTCTGCAGCACGTGATCTTCGTGGTGTAGCAATTTTAATGGTCAGTAGTGTACATATTAATGTCTCTTAAATAAGAATTCCAGTTTCTTCGCTCTATTTATTACGTTTTACACATATTTCAGACAAAAGCTTAACCAAATACCCATACATACTGACAAATGTTTCACGGAGTTCTTGTCACGCAGATTTGTTTTCCTCCGTGGTCATCGTCAGAAAATTAGACTTCAGTAGGTCGTTATATAGTTAAGTTGGCCGAATTAGACAATGAAGACGTCTTGAAGACACGGATTGAACTTCCATGTGCTACCAGAGATTATGTCGATGTCTGTGACTGAAGAGCATCGATACCGATGCTGAGTTCGTTGGGTGGCCGACGACTATATTGATTTCTCTTTGATGACAGGATTCCAGTAAATGGATTCATGGGATAACATTTTTGCTACATCAAAAATAATCAAGTTTTTGTTCATAAGTCTGTGTGCAAAACAAGTGATTACAGTTTCAGAAAAAAATGGATGATTCATTCCAGAGAAAGAGCTCCAGAAGTGGAGGAGTTTGACGACATATGGAAATTTGGGTCTGGCCGTGAGTCGTGCACGGGTAGCCAGATGGTAGCCGGCACGGTAGCTCAGCGTGTTTGCCGGCACGGTAGCTCAGCGTGTTCGGTCAGAGGGCTAGCTGCCTTCTGTAATAAAAAAACTGAGTTAATGGGTCAGCAACGAACTGAAACGGGTGTCTTTCGACGTCCGCCCAGAGCAGATACAACGAACGAAAACGAACAAAATGAGATTAAAAAAAAGCGTGTTCGGTCAAAGGGCTGCGTGCTCGCTGTAATAATAAAAAAAACTGAGTCAGGGAACCAACAATCAATTTGAACGGATGTCTTGTGACGTCCGCTCCGACCAAACGCAACGAACTATATCGAACAAAATGAGTAAAAGAAAAAAGAAGAAGAAGATGGTAAGGCGACCGCTCCCGATACGCAGGAAGTCCGCGTTCGAGTCCCGATCCGGCACAAATTTTGAATGTCGTCAATTCACTACACAGCCGATGGTTGCCCTTATTCGCAATGGCGAATTTATGTAATGCAAGATTTCTTGTCAAACTTCTGTAAAAGACTTGAAATGTGGGAAGGGCAATGGTACCACCTACGCGATGTCATTTTCAAGTGATGGATATTTCGAATTGCTAGAATTATAAATTCGAGCAACCTGTTATTAATATTTATAACTGGGGCATTCTTTTATTGACACCATGTACAGTTCACAAAATGGAAACAACAACTCGGATGAACATTCAGAAGCAGTGAATTAAACATCTTAAAAACGTTTTCCCTCGACGACGTTCTCTATTCTGCGATTTGGTAGCTCGCAGGCGAGCTTCGCGTGGCCGCGGTGTGTACAACACGAATGTCACCACAAAAGAAGAAGCTTCATTAGAAGTTGGCCGCCGCCTTTGGGGTGCCTGCGAGCGGAAACGCTACGCCGGTGAAAAGCTGGCCCGCGGCCGTTGTCGCCCCGTTAGGTACGCGCCAGCGCCAGCGCCAGGTGACTATAAAGTAGGGCGCACTTCTGGCGAGGGCCCTCGTCTTTCACTGAGGCGGAGGGCGCGCCTGGAACAAACACCGGGGCGGCGCGGCCGCCTCACGCTCGGACACGGGCCGTCTTCGCGCCGGCACCGCCACCCTGGCGCTATTTACATTTCAAATGATCCGCTCACCCATTAAAGCGGCCTGATGAACGTCTTTTATGTGGCGGCGGGCTGCAGCTGCGGCTCGGATTATTTTTGTAGCGCCAGCTTTATTCTTTTAATAACGCGTACGCGTAATCAGGGGGCGCGGCGGCCGCGAACCGTTAGGTCGATCTGAATATGCATCCTGGCCGGGCTCTGCGTGGGAATTGCGGCTCGGAGGAAGCGCAGCCTGTGTCTCAAGCAGCGTGCTGAATGAGACCCGCGGTGCATCACAAAGCCGGGACAACTGCTGGGGTCGGAGCAGCGGTACTGCGATTTACATTTGTTCTTTATGTCCGTGACGGATCCGGATTTCCTCAAATCCTTCCCAGCATCCGCGAGCCATTCCCGTTTGTACCCGGGAATACCTGGCCCCGCCGCCCAATAGACAAAACAAAACGGAGTGGGGCCGTTCTGAAGATCGTGTCCGACGGTTGAGCTAGTGCGAAAGTGTAACAGAAGTTAATTGGAAATCCTTGGAAGAAAGACGACGTAGCTCTAGCGAAACCCTGTTGGGAAAATTTATTCGAAGAAGAAGCTTTATGTCTTAGATACACCTGTAGCAGAAACTGACAATTTTGAGGCGATCACTGGACAGAGACAAGGGGACACAATTTCACCTGTTTTATTTAACTTTCTTTTGGAGACGATCAGTAGAGAATTTACTGAAATTAATACGCAAGGCATCCAACTGCAGGAGATATACAACACTGGGCTTGCTACACAGATGATCTAGCGCTAATAAGTACCTCCAAAACAGAAGTGATCAGAATGATGCAAAATTATTACAGAATAGCTGAGAAAACCGGATTACTTGTGATGAAGAGAATACAGAATATTTGATCATGAGTAAGAAAATGCGGACTGTAGATGGATTCACTTTCAAGACAGTTGACCCCTTCAGATGTTTAGGGAGTCTTTTTAAAAGAGACAGCACAACGGATATAGAGGCAGATACTCCTGTAGCAGCAGCTGACACATCGATATCTTTTGAAAATGATGACTTTGCACTGACTTCAATTTTCTCTTGTATCAATCAACTACTGTACCGATGTTTAAGAGACGCAACATATATATTTCTGAACATCTGGGGCTACTAAACCAACGATAAGTGTAACGCAAACTGAGGAAATGATAAATATGGTAGACTTCAAAATTATTAGGTGACCATATTGATGAGAATTTAAACTGGAAAAAACTTTTTGGAACTCCTTAAACAACTTAGTTCAGCCACAATTGCGTTTAGAATCATTGCAAATCCTAGAGAGAAACAAATCATTAAGCTGACTTACGTTGCGTATTTGCATTCAATGAAGTGATATAGAATAACGTTGTGGGGTAACTCATCGTTAAGAAACAAAGTCTTCGTTGCTCAAAAACGTGCTATAAGATTAGTATATGGTGCTCACCCACGATGTTTAAGGAGTTAGTCATTCTGACTACTACTTCACTGTCTATTTATTTCCTCATGAAGATGTAAATAATCCACTACATTTCAAAACGTACATAATTACAATACCAGAAGGAAAAATGAAATTAATTACTCCACATTAAGGTTGTCTTTGGCACAAAAAATTGGTGCACAACGCTGAATCTAAAATATTTGATTACTTATCCAGTGATATAAATTGTCTGTCAGACAGCAAAGTGACATTTGAAAACAAAATGAAGAAGTTTCTCCTTGACAACTCCTTCAATCCGGTAGAGGTATTTCTATTATTGTAATGTGTAAAATATGATGGGTAGGAATTATTAACTCACGTATATATATGAAAAAAGCCTTATAAATTTGCAGCATCTAATCATTTTTACAAATTAATTTGCGATGTAAATGTAAAATGACTCGTTCCACATCATTACGATTTATCGTGCAAAATGATCCATGGACCATGCAACTAATTAATTTAACTATTTAGAAAGAGAGATAAACAACTTTGATATTCGAAAGGAGAATACTAAAACGTAGTTGATGAAAATAACATGGAGGATAAGCCATACAAACAATGTAACATCTTCGAAGTGCCTCGAATAAAAGAGTGAGCTGGGCTGGTCACATAGCAAGAATGGCTGAGAATAGACAATCGGGGATAGCGTCCTGCAGATCAATAAGTGCAACGAGAGGAAATGAACAAACAGCACAGTCGACAGACAGAAATGGAAGAGGCTCGTAGAGCAAGCGTGTGATCGATAAGCTCTTGTCACATATGAAGTAGTATTCGAAGAAGACTGTGCGACCATTATCAAACCAAAAATGTGTATATAGCGCAGGTTTCGTGAAAATAAGACATTTGATCACGTGCAGAAGCATATAGGTAATCAGTTTTCCCTTCAAAAATAGAAATGAAGTCCCATGCTTCTTGACAGAACGTAGGGGAACGATGCGGGAGACCGCACCGCCGTACTAGGCAAGGTCCTAATGGAGGTGGTTTGCCGTTGCCTTCCTCCGACCGTAATGGGAATGATAATGATGAAGACAACCCAACAACACCCAGTCACCTTGGGGCAGGTGAAAATCCCTGACCCCGCCGGAAATAGAACCCGAGACCCCGTGCTCGGGAAGTGAGAATGCTACCGCGAGACCACGAGCGGCGGAAATGCAAATGGAAACATATTGGGATGAAGTACCATAAGCTACGCAGTGTATGGTGTCTTGTGAAGTATAGGTGCCAATAAAGAGCCAAGAAGTCTCACAAATAGGATACAAGATAAAGGGCGTTATTAGCATATCGAGAGTATCGAGCGTAGCAAGGTTAATGAAGAAGTATGGAGGGCTGTAAACTTTCCTGAGAAGTGTATCTTCTAGCGACTTTTACGTCCGCCATCGTGTCGACTGCGCATGTGCAGAAGAGAACAATAGTTTAAAATTTCTATTACTGTGGAACATTGCTGGGAGAGAAAATTTGTCGTGGTGGGAAAGGATAAACCGATCCATGATGTCGTTGTTTCCAGCCCGAAGACTGGTTTCGTGCAGCTCTTCACGCTAGTCTCTGCTTTACAAGTGTCTTTATCTCTGCACACCTGCATCAACCTACATTCATTTGGACTTGCTTACTGTATTCCTGCCTTGATCTCCTACAATTTTTACTCCACCATACTTCGCTCCATTACCAAATTAACTATTTCTTGATGTCTCAGGATGTACAGTAAATTTATTTTCCCCCTAGCTCTCCACACTAGTCTATCATTTGGAAACTCTTCATATATGCGTAGCCAATGCAGTCTACATCCCTTGAACGTGCTTGCAGCAGTCAAGCGATGGTCTCCCTCTACAATTTTACCCTTCACATTTTCATCCATTGCCAGATTTACTACTCGTTGATGTCTCTGGATGTCCTGTTGACTTATCCTTTCTTTCAGTCGAGTTGTGCAACAAATTTCTTTTCTCTCCAATTTGATTCAGGACCCCCTTCATTAGCGATCCGATTTACCCATCTGATACTGAATAATTCTTTTGTAGCGCCATATTTCAAGTACTTCTGTTCTCTTCTTATCTGTATTGGTTGTCATCCATGTTTAACTGCCATACAAGGCAACACCCCATATGAGTACTTTAAGAAAAGTCTTGCTAAGACTTAAATTTATATTCGATGGTAACAAATTTCTGTTTTTCAGAAACGTTTTTATGTCTTCTCTTTTAGCAACCGTCAGTTACTTTGCTGCTCAAATAGCAGAACTCATCTGCTACTTTTAGTGTCTCATTTCCTAATTTGATTCCCTCAGCATCACCTGGTATAATACGACTACATTCCGTTACCCTTGTTTTGCTTTTGTTGTTGTTTAACTTATAAACTCGTTTCACGTCACTATCAGTTCCGTTCAGCTGCTCTTATAAGTACTTTGCAATCACTGAAAACCTCGAAGTTTTAATTTCTGCTCCCTGAAGTTTAATTCCAATCCCAAATTTCTCCTTGGCTTTTTTCACACTTGCACGTAACATTTCGCTTCATGTATTTTTTTACTATTAACATCGTTCAAGAAGTGCCTTGCAATCAGCATTGTCAAAATGTTTTTGGAAATCTATGAATTCTATAAATGTGGGTTCGCTTTTCTTCACTCTATTGTCTGCGATGAGTCGTAGGATCAGTGCTACCTTGCTTGGTCTTGGTTTTCTCCAGAACCCAATTAAAGTAAGACGCATAAAAGACTTACTTTGACACTTTAATATAAAAAAGTAACAATATCTTGAACACTGTAGAACTATCCGGTAGTGAGCGTTCTAAAGAACCATGTTTCCACCATCACGTTGAAGAGCAACAGAACAGACATGTAGCGTACCTGTTACTGTAGATAATCCATGTGAGGGTGTGAGGATTCATATTTGTAGAAAATTAACGAGCAGATTTCGGAAGAAACGATGCATGGATATGAATGTATGAAAGATGCAATCAGTTTGGCGATGGTCGAGATCTAGTAGCAAACGAACTATGCGAGCACATTCGTGCAATTGTCATTCTGTAGAATATGAAGTATTTTGACTTAAATAAAGTGACTGAGGCTCGGGCGGAGGTGAAAAACAATTGCAGGAAATGTTGAAATAACCATCCATTATCAACTGTTCTTCAAAGAGGCATCTGCATGTTTGGCCTGTGCTTGGTCGGAAGTGGACACGCGTGTTAATTTATCAGTATCATCTGAGTCCTTATCAATTAGAGTGCGATATTTTCTGCAATCTTTTATATATTAGTTTGCCTATGGCCGGATGGACTGCCACGATAAAACCAGATCGCAGCCGTCTGGTGCGGAATTTAATGGAAGCAAATGGCCTGAGACATTAAATTTCTCATACATGTGGTCTTGCGACAAGAGGTCCCACTATATCATTCTTAAGGATATCTAAAGAAATGCCATTTTTGAGGACAGACCTGCTATGCTGTCTACGGTTTTTCTATGATAAAACGCGCTAAGTGGCGCAGTGGTGAGACACTGAACTCGAATTCGGTAGTACAGCGGTTCAGATCCTCGTCCTGCCATCCAGACTGAAATTTTATGTGGTGTACCTAAATCGCTTAAGATAAATGCCAGAATGGTTCTTTTTGAGGAAAGACACGAACGAATTTCTTCCTCATTGTTCCACAGTCGAGGTTATCGTCGACAGAACTCTTTATCATCCTTCCTTCGTACCTGACAAAGAAGTGAAGCACCCAGAAGACACAGTAGGATGTCAGTGTAGCTTCGTACACGTACATGCCATCGGCGGGTATGAAAATGATAAAGAGTTGTAATACTCAGTGGCTGGCAGAATGGCCACCAGAGTGGATTAGTGTTGTCCGTGTTTGGTATAGCTACCAGGCTTGATGGGATATACAGGGTGAACATTAATAAAACCATCGGACAGCAGGGACAATTCCTGACTCGAAATGTAAGAATAAAGGTCCTATAAACATGTATCTGGAAATGGATTTGCGGCGCAACGACAACAAATCGACCAGGAACACAATACAGTCAATACAGACCTGCAGCGCATCCGCGTCACAACAGATGTTCAAAGTGGCCTCCATGGGATGCAATGCACGCGTTCACACGTCGCATCATGTACTGCTTCGGCGTAAATAGGACTGATGACAGAAACCTCATAATTGTGATGGGCTGATGCAAAAACCATCGACAAAATCTTTCCCGCAGAGGGAAATCCGCTGCTGATAATCCTTGCACTCGTTGCAGGTGATGGTTATAGCGATATACACGTAAGCGTACTTTGGCTTACACCATGTTGGTGTGCGACTTGGCTGGAGCTTGTACTGGGACTCGTCTCAATATCCTGCTGCAGAACCCGGTCCTTTAAATATGGTGGACGCACTGTCCGCCGCCTCCCTGCACAGTCGTGTGTCTGAAAGGACCCATGATCACAAAAACGCCCAAAAAGGGCTTAAAATGTTGTGTGATATAATTGGTCTCTGTCTGTGTACTTGTTTTGGCATAACAGTGCGACCTGTCAGACGTCTCCATCTGCTTGGCCCTACACAAACACCATCTCGGCTTTTTCCGGACACGAATACCTAACCATTCTCCTACATACAGTTCGCTGCGTCAGTCGCTCAGCCTGAAACACACAAGGAACACACGGCACATGATCATGGGGACTTTCATTCGTCAGCGCCACATATCGTGGCAACAGTACTTTTCCGGACACATGTTCATAGGAGCATTTTTCTTCCAGTTCCAGTCAGGAATCAGCCCCTGCAGTTTGTCGGTTTTATAAGGAGCGTGAACAGCGTCAAGTGTCGAGTGATACCTGTGGAGCATACAAAGATGACGCGTGCTTGTGAGAGACAGTGTTATCAGCAGGTGAGAGAGTCTGAAAGGGGTCTCATTGTGAGTCTCCATTTGGCCGGCTTTTCGAATTGTGCAATACCAAATTTCAGATGTGAAAGTGGCCCATGTTGGGCTGTCTGGGAACGTGAGGGCAAGCATACTAATCGTCAACGTTCGTGTCGACCACATCTGACCACCACAAGGGAAGATCGTCCTGTTGTGCCCCAAACACATCTGCTCCAGACGTCAGAGAACAAGTAATGGACTACCTGCAACATCCTGTGTCATCTCGAACCATTGGTCGGAGACTAGCAGCAGCCCGACTGGGGAATTACTGTCCCATGTACCGGCCGCGGTGGCCAAGCGGTTCTAGGCGCTTCAGTCCGCTACGGTCGCAGGTTCGAATCCTGCCTCGGGCGTAGATGTGTGTGATGTCCTAAGGTTAGTTAGGTTTAAGTAGTTCTAAGTTCTAGGGGACTGGTGACCTCAGATGTTAAGTCCCATAGTGCTCGGAACCATTTGAACCATTTCGAACTGCCCCATGTGTCCGCTGCCACCAAACCACAACACAGACGGCTGCGTTGGAAGTGATGCCGTGAAAGTATGGGCTGCTGATGAACGGTGTCGCATTGTGTTCGGCGATGAATCGCGGTTCCGCACTATCCAGTAGGCCACCGTCGGTGAGTGTAGCGGCGACCTAAGAAAGGTCCCATTCTGCCAGTATGTTGGAGAGGCACAGCGGCGTATTTATTCCTGGTGTTGTGGTATGGGGAGCCATCGGGGATGAAGTCACTGCTGGTAGTGAGTGAGCGAAGCCCAAAAGCACAACTTTACGTCACGGAAGTCATGCGTCTTATTCTATTATCTGTAACGTGACAGTTTGGTGGTCTCATTTTTGAACAGGACAATGTTCGTCGACACATGATACGTGTGTGTATTTGAATTGTCTGCGTGATGCTGAAGTATTCTCGTGGCTAGAAAGATCCCCAGATCTGTCCTCGATAGAACATATCTGGGAACAGCTCGAACATCAATTCTGTACCAGCTCCAGTATGCAGGATGTCAAGGACCAGTTACAACAGTTATGGGCCAGTTCGTCTCAGGAGAGGACAGGACCGCTTTATGACACCCTTACCAACCAGGTTAGTGCATGCCTTCAGGTCAGAGGTAGTGCAACGTCTTAGCGATACGTGTGCTCATACTGCAAAGTTCTTTGTAAATTTGTTTTTACGAGGGTGAGTCAAATGAAAACCTTAAATATCTTTTTAAAATATTATTTATTGTGTAGAAGTCGCACAAAGCTGTATTACTTTTCAACATAATCTCCCCCACGCTCAATGCAACTCCTCCAGCGCTTACAAAGTGCATAAATTCCTAAAAAAAAATTCTTTTGGCAGTCTGCGCAACCACTCATGCACCACGTGGCGTACCTCTTCATCAGAACGGAACTTCTTTCTTCTCATTGCGTCTTTGAGTGGTGCAAACATATTGAAATTTGGGGCAAGGTCTGGTGAGTATGGTGGATGAGGTTGAAATGGTTCAAATGGCCCTGAGCACTATGGGACTTAACATCTATGGTCATCAGTCCCCTAGAACTTAGAACTACTTAAACCTAACTAACCTAAGGACAGCACACAACACCCAGCCATCACGAGGCAGAGAAAATCCCTGACCCCGCCGGGAATCGAACCCGGGAACCCGGGCGTGGGAAGCGAGAACGCTACCGCACGACCATGAGATGCGGGCATGGTGGATGAGGAAGACACTCAAAGTGCAGGTCTGTGATTGTTGCAACTGTTGTATGGGCAGTGTGGGGCATTGCATTGTCATGTTGCAAGAGGACACCTGCTGACAGCAATCCACATCGCTTTGTTTTGCTTGCAGGCCGCAGATGTTTTTTTAGGAGATATATGTATGATGCGCTGGTGACAGTGGTCCCTCTAGGCATTAATGCTCCAAAATGACGCCTTTTTCGTCCCAAAAGAGAGTCAGCTTAACCTTCCCTGCTGATGGTTCTGTTCGAAACTTGTTTGGTTTTGGAGATGAGGAATGGCGCCATTCCTTGCTCGCTGTCTTCGTTTCCGGTTGGTGGATTTGAACCCAGGTTTCGTCCCCAGTAACGATTCTTGCAAGGAAGCCACCACCTTCTCGTTCAAAGCGCCGAAGAAGTTCTTCACAAGCATCAACACGTCGTTCTCTCATTTCAGGAGTCAGCTGCCGTGGCACCCATCTTGCAGACAGTTTGTGAAACTGGAGCACATCATGCACAAGTTGGTGTGCTGACCGATGACTAATCAGTAAACATGCTGCAATATCATTCAGTGTCACTCGGCGGTTTTCCTTCACTATTGCTTCAACTGCTGCAATGTTCTGTGGAGTCACAACTCGTTGAGCCTGACCTGGATGAGGAGCATCTTCCACAGAAGTCACACCATTTGCGAACTTCCTACTCCATTAGTAGACTTGCTGCTGTGACAAACATGAGCTATGACAAACATGATCACCGTACTGAACCTTCATTCGTCGATGAATTTCAAGAGGTTTCACATCTTCACTACGCAAAAACCGAATAACAGAACGCTGTTCTTCCTTGGTGCAACTATGCTGCCACCTACAGGCCATTCTGAACGCTGTTTGTAGCACGCTTACCAACTTACAGGATAACGGCGCGAAATTTCGATTTGTTATTACAAATGTAAGGTTTTCATTTCACTCACCCTCGTACTTTGTAATCACTGAAATAACATTTCATACTGTCTCAGCCCGGGCAGGTTCGATTCATTTCTTCCTCTCCTTCCAGATGCTACTTTTTTTCCCCTCCAAGCTGTGCATACGATTTGCTGTTGCCCGAATTACAGTCCTACACAGGGAATAAGAACTGTTAGCGTGGAAAAGTCAGTCCGTAGCAGAGGCGGCGGTGAGGCAAAGGCGTTGTGTGAAGGTTGAAGAGGAAACTGTGGGGCGGCGTCTGAGGTGGTTGAGAGGACCTCTGGGCCGCAGTATCTCCCTGGCGGCAGCTGGTAGCGCTTTTGTCACCCACGGCACGTCGCTTCATTATTTATCCTGCCCGCAGCCCCGCGGCTGACCCCACACTCCGGGGTCAGGCCAAGGCTCTGCGGATAGGGGGGTGTTATCTCCCGCTTGTCGAACCGACCGTTACCGCATTCCCACGACATCTCTACGTCCCGCGGGGGACTGCAGCGCCACACAATTAATTGCGGAAGGCGGTCGGCGTCCCCCTTGTTTATCCGTACTTCTAGCTCGACCGATCAATATTGGGGACAACACTGTAATTCTTTTGTGCTCGTTCGTCTTGTGGCGCTGTACTGTACTCCGCGCAGTTGTCTACCATCAGAAACAATGACAAATGGACCACAGGATACACATGTGCAGAAATAAAGCACATCTACAGCTGCATTAAATATGCATTTGTACTCTGCAAGACAGCACGATGTATGGCGTATAGTATAATCTGCTAAAACCGTTTCGTTCCTCATTATTTCATTCACAGACGGTTCCCAGCAAAAAAGTAAATGCCCGTTCTTGTGAGCTCGAGTCTCTCCAATTTTATCGCCGTGGTCATTACACGAGACTTGCTAGAATTTCTTTATTCTCTTTGAAATATAGCCCCACTGAATTTTGAGGATAAGTTCACTTTATTCACTACTAGCTACTCGCCCAGTTTCGCACGGGTAGCGCTATGTATCAGCTATCGGACAATTTGTCTGGCGTAGCGCTAATTAATTGTATACACGTTCACCCGATCTGCTAGTGAAAACCGTAACAAAATTTATACAGTAGATCCTGAGATTAGCCCTCACATACAGACAGCAAATTCAACAGTTATCCGTAGAAGCAAAGAAGAATTATTTATTTTCCTGATACTCCATTCAAAGTTGAGACTGTTTACAAGCACAGTCCCGATATGCGGAACAGGTAGAAAGTGTATTCCCACAGTCTTTCATATTTGAGACTGAAGTGTTAATGTGTCACAGTATGCACAAATATTCATAGATAAATTTTGTTTTATATGTTTGTGTAACGTTGCATTTGTTTGAATAAAAATTTTGAAAAAAAAAGGCTAGCGTCACTTCCTTCCGTACAGAAGACATTTTTTTTCGATGTAGGGAGGACTGGAATGAAGTGGCCGAGCGATTCTTGGCTCTAGGCGCTTCAGTTCCGGAATCGCGCTGCTGCTACGGTCGCAGGTTCGAATCCTGCCTCGGGTGGGACTGATGACCTCAGATGTTAAGTCCTATAGTGCTTAGAGTCATTTGAACCATTTGAACTGGAATGAAATCCGCTCAGCCTCGTGAGGCCAAATGAGGATCTGCTTGAAAATAGAAGAAGCTGTACCGTCAGGTTTGAACTACTGGTGCCGGCCGGGGTGGCCGAGCGGTTCTAGGCGCTACAGTCTGGAACCACGCGACCGCTACGGTCGCAGGATCGAATCCTGCCTCGGGCATGGATGTTTGTGATGTCCTTACGTTAGTTAGGTTTAAGTAGTTCTAAGTTCTAGGGGACTGATGATCTTAGAAGTTAAGTCCCATAGTACTCAGAGCCATTTGAACCATTTGAACTACTGGCAATAAAGGCTCCAGAGATCGACGATAAGCTGATTCCATGTCTCCTCGATCACAGGTCGCTCCTCGTACTGCCTTGTAGGCACCAGTCTGCCAGTCGTTACGGACCTAATCCGTGAGTGGCGCTTTCATCTACAATGTTTATGGGGAAGCTTCTGATTGTGTAAATGTGAGTTACTTGTATTTAAAAAATTCTCCTAGTTGTCACATTTAACAATGCTGTCTTACATTGGGTAAAATTTCGTGAAAAACTTAAAACGAGACTGATGTATGTAAAAACGTCTAAGAAAGTGTAAGAAATGAGAATAAATCTTCGAAACAGGTCATGCTTATCAAAATCGAATAAAGTGACTGGTGACAGGAATCAATTTTCTTTATGAAAAAGCCCATCAATGATGAACATCGTCTTTATCGAGCGTCTTCTGTTGCAGTTTGTTGAGAAATTTTATGGCATTCTCGCTTTGTCTAAGCGAAAAGCTGTTGATTGAAATTACACCATTTCTTCGAATTTTAAACTATCTCTCCCATAAATCCATCGTGGTAAGGACCCCAGACAAATGAATATCTCTCTAGAGTGTTTCGTAAGTAGGCTCATATGTGGGTGGGTGATTTCACTTCCTTAGGACTATTACAAATATCTTGAGTTTGGATGTGCCTTCCCGTGGTTAGCTTTATATGGCCGTTCCACTTCAAATCATCCTGGACAGGTAGATGAAGGCTGTGGTTCAGTCGTTTGACTGACCTTACATATTTAGGATCACCTGTCTGAGTTTGCAGGCGCTCGCCCAGCGTGTCGTGTCGTAAGAGGTTTTTTTTAATGACCCCCCCCCCCCCCCAAACATTCTTCTATTTCTTATGAGGATAGCGACAAATTATCAGTGGTGCTCACTTGTGAGAGCTACTAGGAAAGGCAGTGAATGAAACACATGAGACTGGAAAATAAAAGATTGATTACAATAACTTAAAAGAGACTCTGTTGCTGTTACGTCCAGAAGACTAGAAGTAGTGTACCAGGTTGTGTGACTTCTGATCAATCGTAGGTGGTGAGGGTTTTTCTGATGAAAAGCTGCACAAGTTCTGGGCAAAATTGTTTAGTAAACGAGGCTTGCTTTAATCTATAGATTGTTGTTACCAAGATCTCATTCATAGGAGCATCGTATTTCCACAGTGCTAAATTTTCAAACTCCAGCAGCACAACTTAACAATACCATAGCTGTTTTCTCCTCTTCATTCAACGTGAATACTCTGCTATTCACTCTTACATGACGTGGTTGAAGGTTCATCGAATCACCGTAAGACTATTTTCTCTACCGTTCCACTCTAGAACAACGCAGGACAAAAAGAAACACAAACACAATCTATCCGTACAAGCTCTGATCTCTTATGTTATTACGATGATAATTTCTCGCTATGTAAGTGGGCGTCAACAGAGTATTTTTCGTATTCTCAGGAAAAAGTTGGTGATGAAATTTCGTGACAAAATCTTTCCGCAACGAAAAAGACTTTATTGTAATGATTGCCATCAAACTTGCGTATCCTATCCGTGACATTCACTCCCAAATTTTGCGATAGTAGAAAACGAGCAGCCCTTCTTTGAACTTTTTTTTTATGTCCTCCGTCAACTCAAGAAGAGAACGGACAAGCATAGTGTAGGCAACACTTGGGAGGATTTGTTGCATCTTCTAGGCGTTCCGCAAATGAAATACAGTCGTTGGTTCGTCTTCCCCACAACGTTATCTGTGTGATCGTTCCAATTTAATTTATTTGTAACTATAGTCCCCAAGTATGTAGTTGAACTGAGAGGCTTTAGATTTGTGTGATTTATCATGTAACCGAAGTTTAACGGAATCCTTTTAGTACTCATACGGATGACGTCACGTTTTCCATTATTTAGAGTCAATACATTTATCTTGTCTAAATCATTTTGCAATTGGTTTTGACCTTCTGATGACTTTACTAGTCAGTAAATGATAACATCATCTGCAAGCAGTCTAAGAGGGCTGCTAAGATTATCTCCTAAATCGTTTATATTGATTAGGAACAGCATAGGGCCTACAACATTTGCATGGGGAACGCCAGGTATCACTTCTGTTTGACAAGATTACTTTCCGTCAGTTTGCTACTAATTGTGACCTCTCTGACAGGAAATCACGAATCCAGTCGCACAACTGAGACTATATTCCATAGGTACTCATTTTGTTTACTATTCACTTGTGAGAAACGATATAAAACCGTTCTGGAAATCTAGAAATATGGAACGAATTGGAGATTTCCTATCGATAGCAGTCATTACGTCGTGAGAATAAAGAGCTAGTTGTGTTTCAAAGAACGATGTTTTCAGGGTCCATGCTATGTGTCAATGGATCGTTTTCGTCGAGATAAGTCATAATGTTCGAACATACTGTATGTTCTAAAATGCGGTTTGCTACTTATTCCTTTCTTGAGAATTGGTGTGACCTGCGCAGCTTCCCAGTCTGTAGGTACAGATCTTCCGTCGAGCGAGCGATTGTTTATAATTGCAAGTATGGAGCTGTTATATTAGCTTACTCTGAAAGAAACCTAATTGGTATGTAATCCAAATCGGAAGTCTTGTCTTTATGAAGTGATTGAGTTGCTTCGCAATACTGAGGATATCTACTTGTAATTTACTCATGTTGCAGCTGTTCTAGATTCGAATTCTGATATATTTACTTCGTCTTCTTTGGTGAAGGACTTTGAGAAAACACACTTCGTAATTCCACTTTAGTAGCACTGCCATCGATAAAATTAACATTGCTATCGCGCTTTGTAGTAATTTATGCTGGAGGACGCATACACACACGTACCTAATTAGTTACTTCTCTCCAATTTATTTCATTTTTCGGACATCCGTACGAAAAAGAAACATCTCTATTAGATGTTGTCTATCTGGTGTTGTCAGCGTTGGCGGTTAGTTAAAATTTCATTTTGGCAATTCGACTGAGAACAATAAATGAAGCGAACATTTAAAAGTTTCCATTTTGCCTTTACTCGTTCAGGGACGGGGTGTTTGTTTTGTCATAATCATTTCATCTCATCACTGAAAGGCAATTAAGCGAAGCTGCGTCAAGTGGGAGGACTTGGATCAGGTGACCAAACGACCCCAGACGGGGTTTCTCGGCCAAAAGTGCCTTATGATCATTTCATTTCATTAAAGTAAGTCTACTGTTGCCGGTTAGCTGTGTTGGTGGTGGACATTTAAACTCAAAAATATTTAGCGGACGACTTAAAATTTTTCAGTCGCTTTATACATGATCTTAAAGACAATGCATCATACAAAAGGAGTATTTTGATAATCAGTGGATCCTTCCTTTGTCTTTAATGTGCTTTAGTTGCCTGTAAGAATATATGTGAGACGATGTAATTGCAGATTTCCGAGGGAAAGTACCAAACTCAGGCAGAGCAAACCAAGACAATATTGTGGTTTGTGTACAGCTTGCATTTCAGTTTATCCTACGGGACCGCTAGTGTTTTTTCCTTTTTTTCCATTCCTGCTTCTTATAGGAGAAGGCGGGCTGCTCGGGAGTGTAGTGAGGATGTTCTATGTTGCTAGCTGTAGGGAATTTTATCCTGTTTTGCACCTTTACTTGTGCCACCTGAGGCCAGGGGACGGGGCTCTTACATCTCCTAATTGAGACTTTATTTGGAGAGAATTAGTGGCAACGACTCTGATAGTCACTCCATAGCCAGAGGAAACCTCCAAAGATATCCCGAACGGAATTGGGGACCACGAATGCTTGGCTGTAGGAGAATCATACCAGTAACATTATTCCAAAATTGAATCTGAGACTGAAAATAGCTCATGTTACAACATTTCGACAAGTATTCCCGCTGACAACAGTGGTTTATGACATCTCTGTGCATGTCTTAATATACCGAGTGTTAGGAGTAAATAAGTGCAGATATTTTTATTGGTGACTGATGACAGTGTACTGAATATTACATCAGTATTTACTTCATTTGCAGACTAATAATTGTACCTATTAGGTTTATGTTGGTTAGTACCTCTAAGTACGTATGGCAAGAGCAAGTCATTAATACTTATTTTCCCATGGGCAGCGTATCAGACGTTGAAGTGTGGATGCGTGGACGTGGATGCGGTTAGTTTATAGTGACAGGCGTTGTACACTTTGCGGTGCCGTTAGGACTGTGCAGAAAACATGAGGTAGTAAGTTGATGATTGATGTCCCATACTCCGAGGAACGCAGGGGACGGTGCGGGAGGCCCGCACCCCTGTACTAGGCAAGGTCCTAGTGGAGGTGGTTGCGTTCCTCCGACCGTAATGGGGATGAATGTTGATGATGATGAAGACGACACAACAACACCCTCTCATCTCGAGGCAGGAAAAATCCCTGACCCTGCTGGGAATCGAACCCTGGACCCCGTGCGCGGGAAACGAGAACGCTACCGCAAGACCACAACGTTTTTGCGAGAAGACTGTTAGATGCAGAAGAAGAAGAAGAAGAAAACCGCTAACACACTGAAGTGGGTACATATTAAGGTACCAATGATCACAGTGTCTGCCCTTATATCCGTAACACCTAGTATATGAAACGTAATTCGCACAATAATAAACTGTAATTCAGATTAGTACACGGACAAGCAACCGCTGTATGCCGTCATTGTGCGTAGTGTTACACGAAAATTGATAAGGTAATATAAAGATGTCGTCAGTACGAAGACTGCAGAATGAATCTTTCATTCTGCAGTTGATGTATGCTGTTTTGAAACGCCCTGGCCGATTAAAATTGTGTTTCAGACCGGGAATTGAACCCGCAACCTTGCCTTTCAGTTGCAATGCTCTTACAGATTGAAAGCTACCCAAGTATGAGTCACGATCCGCTCTCGCAGCTTCGTCTTCCGCCAGTACCTCTCTACTACTGCCGGCCGAAGTGGCCTTGCGGTTCTAGGCGCTGCAGTCTGGAACCGCGAGACCGCTACGGTCGCAGGTTCGAATCCTGCCTCGGGCATGGATGTGTGTGATGTCCTTAGGTTAGTTAGGTTTAACTAGTTCTAAGTTCTAGGGGACTAATAACCTCAGAAGTTGAGTCCCATAGTGCTCAGAGCCATTTGAACCTCTCTACTACTGCTCACAGTTTTCATGGTAGGAAATTTCAACCCGAATGACCTGTAAAGTGACCAATAGACACTCATTCTTCTAGAAGTCGATGTTTCCATTGGCTTCTTTAAGATATAATCGATTTCATTTGTTCTGTCGTATTATAATCCGGACTTTCAACTCTTCGGTAAGTTTCCTTTTAGCCATAGGTAAATACCAGTATATGAGCGAGATTTCTATTTTAAGAAGACAGTATAATTGTAAAGCTCTCTGGAGATATGTGTACGTAGAGAGTATCATGTCCCACGTGTTCCTATTAGATAGTTACAACATTAACATTATGAAGCCACCGCTCAGTTATGTGGAATATTTATGACTTAGCTGCCATAAGGAAACTAATGATTAAAGTTCGCAGAGTAGAAGTAATATGTTTACCTATGCGTCCGTTTTCATCATACTATCTCTAGCCAGCATTTAATATACGATACCGTCTGCAGATGATATCTTACCATCAGATTATGTGTCCGGGTTTATCGTACCCGGTCGAATTTTGCTGGTTGAAATTTGTGTTGAAAAGTTTTGTTGCCGGCCTTTGTGTAAAGCGCCAGGCTTGTCTGGTAATAACGACTTTGGCTTTAAATTACAATTTGCAATATTTTATCGCGCAATTATTGCGTGGGAGCAGAAAAAGCATTTTACGGCTTAACGTTAATTGCTGCTTCACTGGTGTAACCGGTTCGATAATAGCCTGAGCTGCGCAAGTATGTAAAGCTGCGTCTGTATGAAAAAAGAGTGAATGTCCGTGAGGTGGCTGGGATCCCATTTGTCTTGCGGTATTTTTGCGTTGACGTTAATGCTTTGAAAGAGCGAGTGAGCGCGGGGTGGGGCACAACTGCCATCTTGGCTCGGCCGTCGACTCGGGCTAATGCGTCCTCAGCCCAGCCTCCAGCCGTTTACGACCCTCTGTGCTTTTATTTACGTTACCGCCACCTGATCGCGCCCTTGGGGTGCGATATTGCCTCACCTTGCAATGTTAGCATTTTACATCCGCTTCTTTTCAGTGGTTATGAAAGCGTGCCAAAACAAACATGGGGACTGGGACGGTTAAGAAAGGAAACTACCCTAACAGGGAATGCTGCAGACCGGTTTCCGACAAGTGTAATAGGAGTTAAGCGTTCCTGCGAAATTTCTTTGTCGCTATAGGGAAGGTGTAACCACAGTAAAATGCAGTTGCGGTGTGGCGAAGTCCTTACAGTTTTCATTCGGCTGAGAAGAACTGTTCAAGAATCGCATAGTCATCACTGTTAGCTGTTGTACATCCACTGCTGGAATATAGTCTTTAGCCTGACTTACCCAGACATTATTATCTTGATCTATGTGTAGGGAAAGGTTCCTGTCAATGGGTCACCTAAAGAAAAAGTGATTCCTCGCATGTTCTAACGAAAATTTTATTTTCATTATAACTTGAACCTTTCACTTTTCACTGTAGTAGACATAGAGCTCATGAATATTCGTCATGAAATATTGGGGAAAAATACGTGCAATCGGCCTAATCAAGGCGACTGGCTTTCTACACGGGGCCAGGAAGTGTAATAGCTGCTAAATACTGTACACCTCCATATAAGTGTGACTTCATTTAATATTTTTTATTTTAGGAGTTTTTTTGCCATCTGAAACAGAACAACATGTTGATTAAAATTCGTCTGGGTGTTGTACTGCGTCGTAGTATAAAATATTTTGATTATAAACCTAAAACCAACATCTCGACCGTATTCAAATGGTTCAAATGGCTCTGAGCACTATGGGACTTAACTTCTGAGGTCATCAGTCCCCTAGAACTTAGAACTACTTAAACCTAAGTAACCTAAGGACATCACATACATCCATGCCCGAGGCAGGATTCGAACCTGCGACCGTTGCGGTCGCGCAGTTCCAGATTGTAGCGCCTAGAACCGCTCGGCCACTCCGGCCGGCTCGACCGTATTACTACGGCTTTCCTTAGGGCAAGACTCATCATAACACAGGCCACGGAAACCAACGTAGTCATGTCAGAGTGTGTCCATTCCATGTAAACACAGCACACACCGTTATGGAGCCACCATCAGCTTGCATTATGCCTTGTTGACAGTTCGGGTCCATGGCTTGGTGATGTCTGCGTCATCAGCTCTTAACAACAGAAATCGGTACTCACCTGATTCCAGTCGTCTAGGTTCTAAATGATACGGTCCCGAGCCCTTGAGAGGCGCTGCATCTGTTAGCGAAGGCAGTCGTGTGGATCGTCTGCTGTCATAGCCCATTAACGGCAAATTTCGCTGCACATTGATCTCTGAGGTTATTTCACGCGGTGTTGCTTGTCTATTAGTATTGACAAGTTAAGCAAACGCTTCTGCTGTCGGTCAAGTGTATGTAGCCCGTCGGCCACTGCGTTGTCCGTGGTGAGAGGTAATGCCTTATATTTTGTATTCTCAGCACACTCTTCATCTTGTGAAACTCGGAATATAGAACTCCTCAACGGTTTTGGAAATGGAATGTCCCGCGCTTGTAGCTCCAACTACAATTCCGTTCAAAGTCTGTTAATTACCGTCGTGCGGCCATAATCTCATGGGAAACCCTTTCACAAATGACAGCCCTGCCATTTTATACCTTCTGTTCGCAATATTACCGCCACCTGTATACATGCCTATCGCTATCCCATGACTTTCAGCTCACAGTACTGTAGGATACTTTTATAAGTCGGCTGCCCCATTTAATTCCGGCTCCTGTAGCTTCGTGCTACAGTACAATGGCACGGAAATTTCAATGTGTACCATGGCTGCAGACGTATAGTTGCAAACACTCAAAAATTGCTTGCCTAATTTCGTTTTTTATTGAGGTAATAGTTACAATTTTATCACCATCCCTCGTATGTGACCTCGGTCTTGTATACGGGAGGATGGAGGCTCTAATTCCCATCCAGTAAAGGACTTCCGTAGCCCATTTACCATCTCATGCGTAAGTTTGTTCTGTTTCGTTTAGCAATTCCCAACTTGCATTTCTCCGTTGCTCATTGAGCATTCCGCAATTTTTGAATGGCATTCCCATCAGAGTGCGCATCAGAAACACATAGTGACTACATTTAAGACACACGTATGCTTAGTTTTGAAAACATTTCTTTTGAAAAATAATCCACGCTGTTGTTACTCTTCTATTTTTCTTTTCATATTCCCTCAGTCGTTGTCTTTAATGTCACAAGATACAAACACAATCTCTGCTTCTTTGCCACATGGTTAATTTGTCCAGTTATCGCTTTGGTATGTTTATTATAAACTATTTTAATCGTATTATAATTGACTTTGGGAGCCTACTTTCAAACTTCTTCAACAAAATTCTTCGATTAATTCTCGAATTTTACAAGCGCCAGAGGCAAACAGTATGATGACATTATCGAAAATAAAGTGATTCAGTTATATTTCATTAACAGTTATTCTTTCTTATTTCCCCACTTTAGGGGTTCGAAAAATTCTTTTAGGACTGTTAAGAGTAGTTTTGCCAATATGGAATTTCCTTGCTCAGCTCCTCTTTCAGTTCTGAAATTGTTATTGTTTTTATGAACTGTGTTTAGCAATGGTAGTATTGGCGTAGGGTCTGCATGTTCTTCAGGATTCTGAAGTAATTTTTTTGAATCACTGCAATGTTTCTCAAACACTACTAGTACGGATCGTGTATTTTTTCAGAACCCATGAACCCCACATAAAGTGGTAAGCTATACATATTAATCCGCTCTGTAATTTAGTTTACAGCTTCGAAATACTCCTGTGTGCTGTATACATTAATAAAGCCGGTTTGTTCCGTTGCATGAGTAAAATCCAGTGTTTTTTTCTCTCTCTATGCGATTCGTGATAATCCAGTGAATATCTGTAAGTTACGGAGGGCCGGCCGGTGTGGCCGTGCGGTTCTAGGCGCCTCAGTCTGGAACCGCGTGACCGCTACGGTCGCAGGTTCGAATCCTGCCTCGGGCATGGATGTGTGTGATGTCCTTAGGTTAGTTAGGTTTAAGTAGTTCTAAGTTCTAGGGGACTGATGACCACAGATGTTAAGTCCCATAGTGCTCAGAGCCATTTGAACCATTTTTTAAGTTACGGAGACATGGCTGACAAGGCTATAGATTATTTTGTCTTGTCTTTCTCTCTCCCTGTGAAGTAGAATATTACAACAATATTCCTGTTTTGTGGAATTATCTTCCTCCGAAGATATTCCTTAAACAATTCAGCAAGGTTCTCTCGTTTTACAGTTCCTTAGCGTCAATAATTTGTGTTGAAACCGTTATCGTCTCCATGCGCCTTCCCCATTTCGTCACAGTTTCAGTAGTTGTATACACATGATCTGCCATTACTTTCAGAATGTTCTTACTTTCACGGTTAGTTATCCGTGTTTATGGTTCAGCTATTGAGCACTACAAACATTTAACAAACTCTTCGAATGTTTATTAAAATTTTAATACGTCCTAGCTAAAGTTATGAACACTGGTTTCACTATTTGGTAAAATGTTATGTCATTACAATTTTGTATTCTCCACGTCATAATTCAGCCAATTAAATAGCTTAGGTAAACTACATGAAGTGCGAAACGGCCAGCTGAAATCTTCTGACCATCGTCGAGAACTTGAGACTGAATACAAAGCTGTCACAACAAGAACTCCTTGAAGCATTTATGCATGCCGCGAAAAACTGCGCTTAGACCTGAAAATTGATTTTTTTTTTAATGGCTCACCTGAAACATCATTCATTATGGAAGTGTAATTGTACAGACTGGTCCTTTTTTTGCGTTTTTATGGTTTGACAGCATGTCATCTGAAAACTAATCTGAAGAATTTCCTGAAAGAGTTGTTAGTTTTGAAGTAATTTTTGTTAAGTAGTGGTGGTGTGTGCCCTGTACTAATATTTTCCGTTCTCTGGTTTGGTTTTCCATTGTAATTACATACATTGTCCTCCACACCTTTTTACACTTCATCTCACCTGTTTTCACACTTGCGTTACACAGAAACGAGATTTTGGAGAACACTTATGTAACCAACTCACCGAGAGATGCTGTTTTATTTTCGCCGCTCACGTTTTCACAATTTTGTTTCTGTCCAGTGTGGCGCTAATTTTTAATATTTCGTGCGATTTTTTATAGTGTATCTATGAGGGGGAGGACTTGTTTGAATGTGTGTGTGTGTGTGTGTGTGTGTGTGTGTGTGTGTGTGTGTGTGTGAGAGAGAGAGAGAGAGAGAGAGAGAGAGAGAGAGAGGGAGGGGGGAGATTTCGACGCTGCTGTTTTTTTGGATAACTGGAGATGTTTGATACGCTATGTTTTCTTTGAACAAAAGTCTTTGTATGATTTCTTAAGTGCTGTAAACAGTGTTATGTTGATTAGTGTTGTGTATTTGTTCGAAACTTGCTTTCCTTGTAATACTGCTTTTTGCAGGTGTTGTATCGCATTTCATGAAGACGGGAATCGGAGAGCAGCTGATCATTTGCCTAAACGAGTTTGGAAAACCGACTAAAAAGAACACACAGGCTATCCGTAGGACCTGACTAACGGTCCTTGATCGCTGCGCCGATTCGATCGCTATAGGGACCTCATCTCCCGGTCTTGCAGGCCAAGGAACTGCGAGTTCAGCTGTACGTTCAGGTCATGGATGTAAACTCAGCACATATACAAGAAAATTGACCATGCCCTTTTCAGAGGACAGACTTGTAGGTAAACTACAGAAATCCTAAATCTGTAGTATGGCCGCGTTGGGAGTGGATTTGCCATCTTCCAGAATGCGAGTCCAATGACTTAACCACGGCGCTACCTCGCTCGGTGCATGTATTGGAGAGTGATGCAGTTGCAATCACAGTCCAGACGTCCTGATTTAGATTTCGGTAAAGCACCGAGAGTAAAATCCAATGCGATTAGAATAAAGCACAGGTGACTCCCGTATATAAGAAGGGTAAATGTGTGGATCCCCAAAATAACAGATCTATATTTCTGATTCAAATGGTTCAAATGGCTCTATTCACTATAGGACTTAACATCTGAGGTCATCAGTCCCCTAGACTTTCTTAAATCTAACTAACCTAAGGACATCACACACATCCATGCCCGAGGCAGGATTCGAATCTGCGGCCGTAGCAGCAGCGCGGTTCCAGACTGAAGCGCCTAGAACCGCTCGGCCACACGGGCGGCCCTATATTTCTGACTTAATTTTACTGCAGAATTCTTGAACACATTCCCAGTCGGAATATAATAAATTTTCTTGAGAGCAAGAAGCTTCTGTTCACGAATCAGTACGGATTTAGAAAGGATCGTTCGTGCGAAGCTCTGCTTAGCTTTTTCTCGCATATATTTATCTCCAGATTTCTACAATTCTAGAAAGAATTTTACACGGTGCCTGACTTCAGACTGTTAACGAAGGTACGAGAGTATGGAATAGGTTGCCAAATACGTGCGTTGTTCGAAGATTTCTTAAGTAATATGACCCAGTGCGTGGTCCTCGACGGTGAATGGCCATCAGAAACAAGAGTATCGTCAGGAGTGCTCCAGGGAAGTGGGATAGGACCTCTGATATTTCAAAAAATGGCTCTGAGCACTATGGGACTTAACTTCTATGGTCATCAGTCCCCTAGAACTTAGAACTACTTAAACCTAACTAACCTAAGGACAGCACACAACACCCAGCCATCACGAGGCAGAGAAAATCCCTGACCCCGCCGTGAATCGAACCCGGGAACCCGGGCGTGGGAAGCGAGAACGCTACCGCACGACCACGAGATGCGGGCTCTGATATTTCCTACGTATATAAATGATCTGGCGGACAGGATGGGCAGCAATCTGCCGTTGTATGCTGATGATGCTGTGGTGTTCGGGACGTTGTCGAAGTCGAGTGACGTAGGAGGGTTCAAGATGACTGAGACAAAATTTCTTGTTGGCGTGATGAATTGCAGCCAGCTCTAGAAGTGTGAAAATGTAACTTAATGCAGATGATTAGGAAGAACAAACCCGTAATGTTCGGATACTGCATGAGTAGTGTCCTTGACACAGTGTCGTCGATTAAATATCTATACGTAATAATGCAAGGCAATATCAGATGGAACGAGCATGTAATGGTGGTAATAGTGCAGACGAATGGTCGAATTCGGTTCATTGGGAGAATTTCAGGGAAGTATGGTTCATCTGTAAAGGAGACCGTATATAGAACACTAAGGCGACCTATTCTTGAGTACTGCTCAAGTGCTTGGGATCCACACCTGGTCTGATCAAAGGAAGACATCGAAGCAATTCAGAGACAGGCTTCTAGAATTGCTACCGGTAGGTTCGAACAACACACAAGTGTTATGGAGATGCTTCGGGAACCAAAATGGGAATATCTGGAGGGAAAGCGTCTTTCTTTCCGAGGAAGAGTTAGAGAACCGGCACTTGAAGCTGGCTGCAGAACGGTTCTACTGCCGCTAAAATACGTTTCACTTACGGACCACGAAGATAAGATACGAGAAATGAGGCTTATACGGAGCCATATGTACTGTCGTTTTTCCCTCGCTCAATTTGCGAGTGGAATAGAAATGGAAATGATTAATAGAGGCACAGGGTACCCTCCGCCACGCACCGTACGGTGGCTTGAAGAGTATGTATGTAGATATAAATGTAGGAAGCACTTCTTGTGAATTCAGGGGCGATGGCTGCAACAGGACCATGGATGATCAGATTCTCGTCCTTGGTGTTTGCTCACATTCTCAGCACAACTCCCCGTTGGAAATGTGAGCACTAAAGTCCAATCTTCCTTCTTTGTTGTTCTCTAAATTGTGATCCAGTGAATTGCAAAATGAAAGTGAAACACACATACCGGTGTCACCTAGTGGCCAACGGAAAGGGGTATTTCAATCTTACAAGGAAGCACAATAACTGTGTAGAATGTTCCCATTCGCACTACAGCCTGTGTATGAGGAGGCAAAGACAAGAGGTTGCTTGGGTGAGCTGCACATTGGGTGTGGTGAGAGACACTTCAAAAAAAAAAAAAAAAATAGCTCTGAGCACTATGCGACTTAACTTCTGAGGTCATCAGTCTCCTAGAACTTAGAACTAATTAAACCTAACTAACCTAAGGGCATCACACACATCCATGCCCGAGGCAGGAATCGAACCTGCGACCGTAGCGGGTGCTCGGTTCCAGACTGTAGGGCCTAGAACCGCACGGCCACTCCGGCCGGCGAGAGACACTTCAGTAACACCCACTGATGAGGCAACATATTACCGCGAGATTGAATGCCGCATGGCGGTGTTGTGGGTTCGTGTGGTAGTATTGTGAGCAAAGACGAATCAGGAATTATTCGAGCGACGACGTGGGCCATAAATGGGGAAATCCACTAACGCAAGGGGAAATCTACTGACGCAAGCAAATTTGTCGCTTTGGGACATCTCTTTAAACGGCAAAGCTGGTCGGCTGTTCGCTTGCTACTGTCGTGAGGATCTGTGGGAAGTGGTTGAAGGACGGTGCGACAGGGAGTTGGACAGTCACGTCTCGTCCAGAACGTGGAGGTCGGAAGCTTTCCCGCTCTGTAAATCAGGATAGGCAAATGTGACCGTAGGGTACAAATTCAGTCACAAGTGTTTCGGAACACACCATTCAGCGCACATTGTTCAACATGGGCACCGCAGCAGACGACATCTGCATGTTCACATAATGAGTAGACGAATTCGTCAGTCATGACTGCAATGGGCTGAGGATCATGGTAACTGGACAGTGGATCAATGGAAACGTTTCACCTTGTCGAATAAATCATGTTACACTGGGTCAATGATAGTGTTCGAATACACCGACATCCAGGCGAGCGAAAAATGCACGCGGGTACGGACATAGATTGGTGGGGGTGGTGTTATGCCACTAGGGACATTCTGCTGAGCTTCCATGGGACCTGTGATAGTAATTTAAGCTGCCATAACAGTTATGGAGTACGTGAAAAGTATTGCGGAGATCCTGCATCACTTCATACTTTATGTCTTCCCCGACGGCGATGGCATCTTCCAGCAGCATAATTGTCCGTCTCATTATACCGGAATCGTGCTACGGTGGTCTGAGCACCATGATAGTGATGTTGGTGTCTTGGTCACCAAATTCGTCTGATCTGAACCCGATGAAACACATCTGCAACGCTATCGGTCGCCGGCTCCTCACCCACCAACCACAGGTCCGTAGTTTTCGGGAACTGCATGATCTGTACGTAGGCATTTGGTGCTACATACCACGGAGACCTAGTAAGGACTTGTCATATCCTCACCACACAGAGTCGCTAGTGTATTGCGTTCCAATGATTGATCAGCACGCTATTACCCACGTGAAATGTTACGCAGTTGCGAAGGAATTACGACATTTAAAATTTGTTCCAGACCGGGACTCGAACCTAGATTTCCCGCTTGTCGCGAGTGGTCGGCTTAACAACTTTGGCTAAACAGCACGCTTCACGGCCAGATCCAAACTTTCATATGTCATTGTCCAAGTGTGCACAACCTGCACTCTTATTTCATTATGTATACTCCCGTACGGGTGAGATATTTTAATTGAAAGTCGCTTGCCCGGTATCGGCAGATAAATGCGATGTTGCATGCATGTCCAAAGAAACAGGCACTGCGATGACTATAGCTGTTACGAAATACATGCAATGTATTCGCAGCTACGAATATGGACAACGTTCAGCTTTATAATGCAATGACGACATTGAAAATTTGTACCGGACCGGGACTCGAACCCGAATTTCCCGCTTGTTGCGAGCGGGACTGGACGTGAAGTGTGCTCGGATAGCCGAAGTGGTTAAGACGACCACTGGCGACAAGCGGGAAATCCAGGGTCGAGTTCTGATCCGGCACAAATTTACAATGAAACTTCCTGGCAGATTAAAACTGTGTGCCCGACCGAGACTCGAACTCGGGACCTTTGCCTTTCGCGGGAAAGTGCTCTACCATCTGAGCTACCGAAGCACGACTCACGCCCGGTCTTCACAGCTCTACTTTCAGGAGTGCTAGTTCTGCAAGGTTCGCAGGAGAGCTTCTGTAAAGTTTGGAAGGTAGGAGACGAGATACTGGCAGAAGTAAAGCTGTGAGACCGGACGTGAGTCGTGCTTCGGTAGCTCAGATGGTAGAGCACTTGCCCGCGAAAGGCAAAGGTCCCGAGTTCGAGCCTCGGTCGAGCACACAGTTTTAATCTGCCAGGAAGTTTCATATCAGCGCACACTCCGCTGCAGAGCGAAAATCTCATTCTACAAATTTACAATGTTGTCATTCCATTTTACAGCTGATAGTTGCAGCGTGGAGGGTAAAAATCGTAGAGGGAGACCAAGAGATGAATACACTAAGCACATTCAGAAGGATGTAGGTTGCAGTAGGTACTGGGAGATGAAGCTTGCACAGGATAAAGTAGCATGGAGAGCTGCATCAAACCAGTCTCAGGACTGAAGACCACAACAACAACAACAGTTGCCCAAAGTCGCAACTGCGAATACATTGCATGTATTTCGTAACAGCTATAGTCACTGCAGTGTCTGTTTCTTCGAACACGCATGCACTGCAACATCGTAGCTATTAAGCAGGTGGTCATAATGTTTTCCCTCGTCAATGTCATGGACTTTAAAAAACATTTTCAGTACATCGTATACTCTCTTACACGGACTCAGTTACACGTAGGTACGTTCACTAGATCTTCATAATGTTACCTGGGACGTGTTGTGACAGAAACAAACTAAAAATAAATCCAAGTCTCCGGATCTGACCCTGGTTTTCATCAGGTTAATTCCCCTCAGATATTCGCAGTCTGGAACCCACTCGTTGCCCGCTATGATCTATCTGAAAAAGAACGATGGATCAGATCAAAATTAACACGCCCTAGCTTCGAGGTAGAGAATAAAATGTTTCAAAGAAGAACTACACATCAGCTCATTAAACACACGAGTATTTCTCTACAAACGTACTGTCCTGTTACCACGGGAAGTTCTGGACAAATCAGCGACCTGCTTTTGTCGGAAACCGTCTCATTATACGGCCGACTAAAAATGGTTTTCAGAAGCCTGTTCAGTTTACCTCCAGTCCAATGTTTCATCTGTATTAGTAAAATACGTGCTATCCGATAGGAAGATCACAGACATGTTGTAAAGCACAGAAACTATGAATAATATGCCAATATTTTAGCTACAGTGCGGTCCACAGCCAAAACAAATTTTTTAAATGATTACAACAATACATTGACTGTTATTGATTTGATTAAAATAACATTTTGTTTTACAATCACGACTACTGCATATTTTCCACTGGCGAGCCAGTTTCAAGCTGGTGGTGTGTAACCCATCAAACGGACTGTGATCAAATTACGCCCGTTTGCCATACATAGCCGAAGCGGAGCAGTATCGGTCAGTTTTATCATTCAATAAACAACCAGTTAACGCCCGATTCTTTAAAGAATCGAACTCTCATGTGTAAGACAGCTTCTAACGTTCAATTACGTTTCAAATGGGTTAATGTGCTAAATGTTTTGAGTTTAAGCTTGTAAACGAGAAAAAATATTTGCCTTATTGTGTTAAACTTTTAACATAACATTATGCTTCCTAATTAGATTACGGCACCATTTTAAATTTTTAAATGCGGCCAATAATCACGCAAAACAGTGAAAATCAAAATTTTTTTTGTCCGTGGAAGTCGTTATAAAGGCAACCTGCGACTGGTATTGGACTCCGGCATAGCGGTTTAATAATACATACATACATACATACATACATACATACATACATACATGCTTGCTTTTGAATACACACGAGAAACAACTATAATTGTCTAATATGTGTCTTCACATATAAATACAATAGTGAAATTGAAAGCGGTTTCAGAGTACAGTAATGAAACTAAGAACTAACAGAGAACCAATCAGGCTGAAATCTTATTTGAGCTGAATTATGTGAAATCGAATCAAAAGTAATCTTCAAAAAAGATGCTTGATAAAAGAATGAAAAGGTGTAGTGTGTCAGACAGCGAGAAAAGTGATATTAAATAACAAATGTACATTTCCAAGCTATAGGCTGAGAAATAATCTTAAGGACAAAAGAAAATGTAACATCTACATTATGTGAATGTGCAGTAACTGACTCTCACTAGAATTGAAAGCTGTTGCTATGAACACTGCGACAACTGCAAATAACTTGCAGTGAGAAGAGAAAAAAGTACTTTCACACATGGATAGGCCGCACATAGCGCTCGATGGCTGATTCTGTAATGAGTTACCCATAAATAATTACGGTCTTCCTTTTCCCGGCTCTGATAGTTGCTTCGTATATCTAGGTGGCGAACGCAAGCGCAATAACTATATTCTCATGATATATGGCGGCACGATAAATAACTACACAGTTAAATTGCAGCCACTTGCTGGTTTTGCTTTGCTTAGTTCATTGCGTCGTAAATAACTCGTGGAGAATAAAAGAGCGATTTATCTTCTACCCTACCATTATATAGCTGTAGATAATGTGCGCACTAGCAGTAGCCAGCACGACTTCATTGACGTTCCACCTTGGTCTTATGGTATATGTAGCAGATTCTCGTTTTTGGGAAGATAATTCTTTAACGTGACAACTACCGCGACTTGTTAAACTAAATTCACAGACTTTCACAGAAGCAACCTTTACAATTAAAATTTTATGTCCCATTTCATCCACGTAGTTTGTGGTGTGCGAGGTCTGATAAAACACTTGCAGTTTTTAGTTCTTCCATAATCTTTATTCCTTCGACGGTATTTTGCTCCCTTCATAGTATCCCCCATAGAATACAATACATCGACGCCAACTCTTTCTCCATTGTTCGAAGCATTTGTGGTGTGCAAGGATCGATATGGCGTTTAGCTCCTTCAGCGATTCTATATATATCTTTGTAATGTTTTACAGCTATGCTGCGCAAGCTACCTTAACGTAGTGTCGCGAAGGGTAGTTTTGATACTACGATATCCCTCCCCCCTCCTGTTCCATTTACGAATGTCACATGCGAAAATTAACTGTCGGTAGAGCTCCGTGTGACATCTTATGTCTCCAATTTTCTCGTCGGGATCATTTCGCGAGACGTAGGTGGAGGGGATTTAATATGTTGTCCAACATACTCTCGTGATGCACAACGCCCATCTTGTAGCATGTGCCACAGACGTTTATTGACCATCTCCATAACACTCTCCCGCCGAGTAAACGATTCCGTGACCAAACGCGCCGCTCTTCGTTGGATCCTCTCCATCTTTTCTATTAATCCTTCTTGGTAATTATCACACAGTGATGAGAAATACTCCGTCGAACAAGTGTTTTGTGAGCCACTCCATTCGTGGATGAGTGACATTCGATTCCCCCAATGAATCTCAGTCTGGCATCTGTTTTTCATATATTTATTTTGTATGGTCCGTCCGTTTTAAGTCGCTAACTTTTTATGTGAAAACTCTTACAGCTTTTTATGTAAATCAAACGTCATTAACACTCTACATCTTTTTTCTTCATGTCTACATATTTGCAGTCCCTATCGCCAGAGGGCTCCGAACAGTAGTGTGTTATCGTGACGGTGTGCTACGTAAAGCCGTCGGTTCAAGGGGCGTGCTGTCGAACGTCAACGTTGAGCATGCTATGTTCAACGTGCTGCTGACCGCTCAGAAATGACGCGACTTGTGCATACGGTACGTGGGCCCCAACGTGGTATACGCGATCACAACGCACTCCAGCGGCAGTTGCGGGATGTTTCTGGTTCGTAAATCACACTGTTCACGAAACGGGCGCGCGTAAAATTCCCACGTTAGCTCTATTAAAACGGACATTTCCTCCATCGTCCACGAAAAGGAAAGTACCATGTCCAGTCAGTAAGGACAGAGGCTTATAAAAGCCCCATTACAAACAGTGCAATACAAATTTGCAATACTTCTCCACATAAGATAAATATTATTTCATCATTCCCACATTTTAGTAAAATCCAAGGTCAGCCTTATTCGATCACTGTTCCTACCCAGTAGTAGAATCTTTGCAACATGTGAATTACGAAGCGTAAAAGAAAAAGGAGCAAAATATCTTTATACAAGTAGCGCAAGCTGTCCTATAGATTAAGCCAATCGAACAAAGCCACTCCTCAAAAAAAGGTGAACTTATATTTACATAACATAAACTATTATAGTATATACTTATATTAAACTAATATTAAAGCAACAGAACCTAATAAAAACGCAAATATTAGGTAGAAAATTTGGAAGTGTCGAATAGTGACCCACTGCGAAAACATGCTAATTCGTAACGATCTTTTTTTTTTTTACTCATTTTGTTCGATATAGTTCGTAGCATTTGATCGGGGCGGACGTCACAAGACATCCGTTCAAATTGATCGTTGGTTCCTTGACTCAGTTTTTTTATTACAGCGAGCACGCAGCCCTCTGACCGAACACGCTTTTTTTTTTTAAATCACATTTTGTTCACTTTTGTTCGTTGCATCTGCTCGGGGCGGACGTCGTAAGACATCCGTTTAAGTTCGTTGTTAATAGATTAATTCAATTTTTTATTACAGAGGGCACTTAAGCCCTCTGACCGAACACGCTGAACTACCGTGCCGGCATACCGAGCAGTGACGCTACTCACTTCGCTAAACAAACAACACGCTATAGACCGTAGCAAGTCAGCACTTGTTGAAAACCTTAATCGTAGGTATGTTACTAATTGAAATTTAATTATAACACATTGTACCAAGAACAATGCGTTTTGAGTGGATCTTCAGTGTGTCGCTGCCTTCAAATAGCATACTCTCATAATATGCAAGTTACAATAATTCTTTTGCCACGAATATGATGTTTCTCATTATTTTATTGGAACGAATCACACAGTTAACAACGGGTTTTCCAGTGATTTTCAATTTTCTGGTGTCCAGAAACGGCAAATATACGTATAGGCTTGAAATGAATGCCATGTACTGAAGGGGGACGGCGTGCGTGTGGTGTAGGTGGCGTTGCGCCGTCTCATTGGTCAACGCTTAATCGCACGCTCAGAATATCTGACATGCTAGATATTGCTCTGCACGTTCGGAAAGACTCCCGTACGTGCTGTTCCACGCTATGACGTCAGAAACTCGGCACACTCAACCCTCAACCTTCGGTTGCATGGTCCGTGTACCGACGACTTAACTATGTCGGTGCGTGAGAAACAAGGTGTTGTACTAGTGTTTCGAATTTGAGGAGCTCATCCACATGTGGAGCACGCTCTCCTTCAGCATGAGAATGCCAGACCACACGACGCTGCGGTATCTGGAACATCAGTCGCCTTGTGTTCACTGTCTTCTATCATTCTACATACAGTATCGACGTGGCCCCATCCGATTTTCATCTGTTTCTAAAACTTAAAGAACACCTTCGAGGTCTTCAATTTGACAGTGATAAAGCTGTGCAAGCGGAGATAAGGTTGTGACTCCGTCAACCAAGTCAAACCTTCTATAGTGACGGCGGCAACAAACTGGTCTCTCGTTGGGCGAAATGTGATCGTCGCCTGGGTGACTATATCGAGTTCCTCACCGGAAGGCCACGTCAAAATACATTAGCTCAAAACATATTCCGTAATTCTACAACATGTTAACATCAGGCTAATATTCACGTGCGTCTGTCTTCCGTTTCTTGAAAACGGGACTGAGATGCACTATTTTCCAGTCACTAGGTAGCAGCTTTACTGTATGATTAAATGCTGATGGCGTCCTCTTGGGTAAAATATTCCGGAGGTAAAATAGTCCCCCATTCGGATCTCCGGGCGGGGACTACTCAAGAGGATGTCGTTATCAGGAGAAAGAAAACTGGCGTTCTACGGATCGGAGCGTGGAATGCCAGATCACTTAATCGGGCAGGTAGGTTAGAAAATTTAAAAAGGGAAATGGATAGGATACAGTTAGATATAGTGGGAATTAGTGAAGTTCGGTGGCAGAAGGAACAAGACTTCTGGTCAGGTGACTACAGGGTTATAAACACAAAATCAAATAGGGGTAATGCAGGAGTAGGTTTAATAATGAATAGGAAAATAGGAATGCGGGTAAGCTACTACAAACAGCATAGTGAACGCATTATTGTTGCCAAGATAGATGCGAAGCCTACACCTACTACAGTAGTACAAGTTTATATGCCAACTAGCACTGCAGATGACGAAGAAATTGAAGAAATGTATGATGAAATAAAAGAAATTATTCAGATAGTGAAGGGTGACGAAAATTTAATAGTCATGGGTGACTGGAATTCGGTAGTAGGAAAAGGGAGAGAAGGAAACGTAGTAGGTGAATATGGATTGGGGCTAAGAAACGAAAGAGGAAGCCGCCTGGTAGAATTTTGCACAGAGCACAACTTAGTCATAGCTAACACTTGGTTCAAGAATCATAAAAGAAGGTTGTATACATGGAAGAACCCTGGAGATACTAAAAGGTATCAGATAGATTATATAATGGTAAGACAGAGATTTAGGAACCAGGTTTTAAATTGTAAGACCTTTCCAGGGGCAGATGTGGACTCTGACCTGTAGATTAAAACTGAAGAAACTGCAAAAAGGTGGGAATTCAAGGAGATGGGAACTGGATAAACTGAAAGAACCAGAGGTTGTACAGAGTTTCAGGGAGAGCATAAGGGAACAACTGACAGGAATGGGGGAAAGAAATACAGTAGAAGAAGAATAGGTAGCTTTGAGGGATGAAGTAGCGAAGGCAGCAGAGGATCAAGTAGGTAAAAAGACGAGAGCTAGTAGAAATCCTTGGGTAACAGAAGAAATATTGAATTTAATTGATGAAAGGAGAAAATATAAAAGTGCAGTAAATGAAGCAGGCAAAAAGGAATACAAACGTCTCAAAAATGAGATCGACAGGAAGTGCAAAATGGCTAAGCGGGGATGGCCAAAGGACAAATGTAAGGATGTAGAGGCTTATCTCACTAGGGGTAACATAGATACTGCCTACAGGAAAATTAAAGAGACCTTTGGAGATAAGAAAACCACTTGTATGAACATCAAGAGCTCAGATGGAAACCCAGTTCTAAGCAAAGAAGGGAAAGCAGAAAGGTGGAAGGAGTATATAGAGGGTCTATACAAGGGCGATGTACTTGAGGACAATATTACGGAAATGGAAGAGGATGTAGATGAAGATGAAATGGGAGATACGATACTGCGTGAAGAGTTTGACAGAGCGCTGAAAGACCTGAGTCGAAACAAGGCCTCCGGAGTAGACAACATTCCATTGGAACTACTGACGGCCTTGGGAGAGCCAGGCCTGACAAAACTCTACCATCTGGTAAGCAAGATGTATGAAACAGGCAAAATACCCTCAGACTTCAAGAAGAATATAATAATTCCAATCCCAAAGAAAGCAGGTGTTGACAGATGTGAAAATTACCGAACAATCAGTTTAATAAGCCACAGCTGCAAAATACTAACACGAATTGTTTACAGACGAATCGAAAAACTAGTAGAAGCTGACCTCCGGGAAGATCAGTTTGGATTCCGTAGAAAAACTGGAACACGTGACCTTACGACTTATCTTAGAAGAAAGATTTTGTAGACTTAGAGAAAGCTTTTGACGATGTTGACTGGAATACTCTCTTTCAAATTCTAAAGGTGGCAGGGGTAAAATACAGGGAGCGAAAGGCTATTTACAATTTGTACAGAAACCAGATTGCAGTTATAAGGGTCGAGGGGTATGAATGGGGAGCAGTTGTTGGGAAGGGAGTAAGACAGGGTTGTAGCCTCTCCCCGATGTTATTCAATCTGTATATTGAGCAAGCAGTAAAGGAAACAAAAGAAAAATTCGGAGTAGGTATTAAAATCCATGGAGAAGAAATAAAAACTTTGAGGTTCGCCGATGACATTGTAATTCTGTCAGAGACAGCAAAGGACTTGGAAGAGCAGTTGAATGGAATGGATAGTGTCTTGAACGGAGGATATAAGATGAACATCAACAAAAGCAAAACGAGGATAATGGAATGTAGTCGAATTAAGTCGGGTGATGCTGAGGGTATTAGATTAGGAAATGAGACACTTAAAGTAGTGAAGGAGTTTTGTTAATTGGGGAGCAAAATAACTGATGATGGTCGAAGTAGAGAGGATATAAAATGTAGACTGGCAATGGCAAGGAAAGCGTTTCTGAAGAAGAGAAATTCCTTAACATCGAGTATAGATTTAAGTGTCAGGAAGTCATTTCTGAAAGTATTTGTATGGAATGTAGCCATGTATGGAAGTGAAACATGGACGATAAATAGTTTGGACAAGAAGAGAATAGAAGCTTTCGAATTGTGGTGCTACAGAAGAATGCTGAAGATTAGATAGGTAGATCACATAACTAGAATAGAGATGGGGCCCCTCCACGCCCGCACCAACGTGGTGACCAAACCAAAAGTTCTACTGTCACCTCCGTAAACATGTTAGTTATCTAGTAGGCGAATCACAGGATGCTGGGCTGTGATGTTGTCCGTGCGTCTGGGTAAGGCTACGCATTAACACGGTCCATCAGGTGATAGATAGTGGACGAAACGCGAGTGAGGGTAGCGATTTGAAGAGCAGAGGGAAAAAAGTGCCATGGCTCGTGCCGTGGGAAAAAAACCTCTGCGACAGTGGGATGGGTAGTAAGAGCAGTAGTGGCTTACTAGCTGCGATAGCTCATGCAAGGTTGGATTTGTTAGTATAGGTATCATGCATCATTACCGTGACAGGCGATGGCGATGTGTCCCAGTTGCTGCGGCTGCTACTTTCCTGGAACAATCAAAATGGTTCAAATGGCTCTGAGCACTATGCGACTTAACTTCTGAGGTCATCAGTCGCCTAGAACTTAGAACTAATTAAACCTAACTAACCTAAGGACATCACACACATCCATGCCCGAGGCAGGATTCGAACCTGCGACCGGAGCGGTCACGCGGTTCCAGACTGAAGCGCCTTTAACCGCACGGCCACACCGGCCGGCGGAACAATCAAGATCGTTATACAGTAGTGGGAGATCGGCCATAGATCATCTCACTGTGTGGGGGATGTGTGGAGCTTGTTTGCATGCAGTGTAGGGTACGGCTTCCCTGTGTGGTGCCAGTTATTCGGCAGTGTATTTCAGCTGGATATCCAGTAAATGCGTCTGATTAACAGGGGCTCGCCTGTGCCGTTATGTTTGCGTATGCATGGCCATAGATGTTATGTCCTTGCAAGTATGTCTTTTGGTCTTTTATGTTTCCATCTATGGTTGTGGTCGTAGTTCCCCAGATTCAGAATAAACGGGTTTTGCGAATGTCTGGAGTTTCTGTATAGTCTTGTGGTGAGTTTGTGGATTACCTCCGTGAGAGTCTCAAGTCGGTATTCCCGGTGTAGGTCCGCGATGCGTGTGTATCGTGGAGCATTGCTTATGATTTTGAGTACCTTGTTTTGTATGAGCTGCAGACGGCGCTGGCGTGTAGGCGCAGCGTATCCCCAGACGGGAGCTGCGTACGTCATCAGGGGTCGGATAAGTGTCATGTACATGGACCTCGACACCCTTCTGTTCAGTGTGCTACGCCTGTTGAGCATAGGATAGAGCTGTTTGAGCCTCGCGCTAGCTCAGTTGGTCATGTGTTGTATGTGGTCCCCCCAGAGTAATTTCCGGTCCAGCCAGACACCGAGGTATTTGACTTTCTCGCGGAAACATATTGGACGTGCATGTAGAGTTATTGGTCTGCAGTAGCGGTGTTTGCGCAGTTGCTTCGGTCTTTTAGTGAACAGAACGGCTTCGCACTTGTCGACGTTTACTCTAACACGCCATTTCTCAAACCAAGGCTCGGCCACTCTGAGTGCAGTCTGTAGGCGTGACGTAATGTTTGATGGTTTCCAATCTTGCGCAAGGATGGCTGTGTCATCCGCGTAGATTGCCATCATTGTGTTGTGTGTGGTTGGGAGATCGTTTATGTAGAGGTTAAACAGTAGGGGCCCTAGGATGCTTCCCTGGGGTACTCCCGCGTGTATACCGTGTCATGTTGACTGTTTTCCCTGCACGTCAGTGTTGAAACTCCTGTCTGTGAGGTATGAGTGTATTAGACGCAGCAGCCCGTCGGGGAATCCCGCGTCGCTAAGTTTGCGGATGAGGCCGTTGTGCCATAGACGGTCGAAAGCCTTTTCGATGTCCAGGAACACTGCCCCTGTAGCTTTGTTTATGTTGAAGCCATGTGTTATGTGTTCAACGACCCGTAGGAGTTGTTGTGTTGTGGAGTGGTGATTTCTGAAGCCGAATTGCTCCGGTCTCAGGATGTCATTTGTTATGCAGTGCCTAGTGATGAGTTTGAGAATCACCTTCTCAACAATCTTACTGAGCTAGCTCAGAAGGCTGATGGGTCGGTAATTTTGTGGGAGGCTGTGGTCTTTCCCCGGCTTCCTGAACATCAGGACCTTGGCCGTCTTCCAAAAGGCGTTGGTGTTTTAGTATGGCATTCGTTATGTGTGTTAGGTATTCAGTTGCTTTGTCCGTGAACTCCTGGAGGACACGGTTTTGAATGCCGTCATGACCAGGGGCTTTCCTAGCAGCGGAATGCATTATAGCCCAGGAGACTTCGGCTGTGCTAGCATGTCGAATGTCGTCGCGCGATGGTTGGGCTAGAATGCGTGTAACCTCTTGGTCAGTAGCAAGTGTGAACGCTGGATCTGATGGTACCAGGTTCGGTGTGAATGACGCTGCGAGTGTTCGGGCCATTAGTTCTGCTTTCTCTTCCGCTGAGTATGCAGGTCCGTCGGGCCCTTGAAGCGTTGGGGTGTATATTTTCTCCCTGGTGAAGTGTCGGGCTAGTTGCCACACGCCAGGTCGTGTGGTGTCCAGCCCTTTGAGTTTGTGGTTCCACTGTTGTGTTCTGTGTGTTTGTATTTTATCGTGTATGATGCCCTGTAGTCTGTTAATGTGCCGTTTGAAGTACGGACGCCTGGTGCGCTGCCATTGTCTCCTGAGGCGATTCCTCATTGAGATTAGGCCCAGGATTTCCTGGGGCAGGGCCTCACTGCGTTGTTGTGAGGTGCGATCAGGTATGGTGCATGCCATTGCGTCCTGGACGGCGTTAGTGAGGGTTTCTACTGCCTCGTCAATTTGTGCTGTTTCATTAATTTCGTGTATAGGTGGGATGTGGCTATCGAGCGTTTGCTTGAACCTTGTCCAATTCGCACGCCCGTAGTCCAACATCTTACGTTGTTCCATGTGCTGCAGTGTTTCCTCAATGTATAGTATTACAGGTTGGTGGTTTGAGGGCAGATCGTTTTCAACGGCAACGTTGAGTGTCGTTGTAATGCCCTTGATGAGGGCCATGTCTATCACGTCTGGCCTGTGTCCCCTCTGATAGGGAATGTGCGTCGGTTCAGTCGGCGCTAGTATAATGTAGTTTCTGCCAAGTGAATGTTCGTACAGTTTTTTGCCGCTGGGATTTCGTATGCGTGAATTCCATTCTGGGTGTTTTGCGTTCAGATCTCCAGCGACTATTACTCGCGGTGAAATGTTGAGTAATGTGCTGATATCGCGTGTTGAAATGCCTACAGGGCTGTTGTATACCGATATCAGTGTGGTGTAGGCTCCGTTGAACTTGACTCTGACGGCCATAGCCTCGATTTTTTCCAGTTCAGGGAGCTCTATGTTTGTGTGCTCAATGTCTTTGTGTATGACGATTGCAGTTCCACCTGCCACGGCGTCGCCCGGTCGGTCGGTACGATAGACACGGTAGCCAGGAAAGTTTAATTGTTTGTGCGGTTTAAGTTTAGTCTCGCTCAGTCCACATAACTAATGAGGAAGTATTGAATAGGATTGGGGAGGAGAGGAGTTTGTGGCACAACTTGACCAGAAGAAGGGATCGGTTGGTAGGACATGTTCTGAGGCATCAAGGGATCACCAATTTAGTATTGGAGGGCAGCGTGGAGGGTAAAAATCGTAGAGGGAGACCAACAGATGAATACACTAAGCAGATTCAGAAGGATGTAGGTTGCAGTAGGTACTGGGAGATGAAGAAGCTTGCACAGGATAGAGTAGCATGGAGAGCTGAATCAAACCAGTCTCAGGACTGAAGACCACAACAACAACAACAGGTAGCCTGTGATAAACTAGTACTAGAAGGGGGAAGTTCTTTCGCGTATTCTGTGTAGAACGTCGCAGGTACCTCCTACGATCCAGTTGCCTTTCCACTGTGGAGCTGTTTCAGTTGAATATCCATTCCACTGTCACTTAACATCAATATCTGCGTTTCGGCATTCTTACGATGATGAAAAGGAGAAAGCTTATTAAGATCTTCTGCAGTGAAAAAATCTCGGGAGACCGAATTTAGCATTTCAGTCTCCCCGGCGCCATCTTCTATTTCGATGCCTTTATGGTCGCTTAGCGAGTTAACGTGTAATTTCGATCAGCATACTGACGATACCTAAGACCAAAACTCCTTAGGATTTCGTCAGGTCATTTGGCAAAATTTTAATTTAAAATTCCTTGAATGTTTCTCGTATTTCTCTCCTCACACTCATTTCAGCTTCATTCAACTTTTGTTGGTCTATCGGCTTTTGACTGCGTCGCTTAAGTCTGAGATGTAGTGTTCTTTGCATTCGCAGCAACTTTGTAATACAGCTATTGAACCACGATGGTTTTTTTCCCCATATATCAAATATTGCTGGGCTCGTACTTGTCTAAGGCATATCGTACAATGCTTTTGACTTCTAACCGTTGGTGCTTGACGTTTTCGTTCTCAGAGCTGAATATTTGACGTCAACTACGTAGAGATTCTGCAATTTGTTTCCTGTCACTCTAGCTAACCAAAAACATTTTCCTATCATTTCTGACAGTCCTTGTAATACCAACAGTAATCGATGCTGTCACTACCGTATGACTACTGATTACCTCCTCGACATTAAGGGATTCGAAAAATTCATTTCTGTTTGTTGCTAGGAAGTCTTAAGATAACGCCCTCAAGCTTTTGTTTCCTTCGGTTTCTCTTGTTTCTAAACATGCTCAGTACACCCAGAATATCACAATAACTACGACGTATACTGTCGAAATTTTAATAGTAAAGCTTTCCGTGGCCTCCTACGCTCTTAGCGAATGTTTACAAAGGACCTCGTTCCTGGATGATCAACACTTCTTTAAGATTCTTCAATTGAACATGCTGCATCTGCCTTTCCCAGAGCTAGGTTTATTTGTTTGTTCCGGCGTTAATCGGTATGGTTGTGAACGATACTAGTCATTGACCAGCAGTGGTGCAGCCATTACTTTAATCTTTTGACGCTCGTTACATTTATTTGATTTTATTGAGGAACAACTGCCAATCTGTGCACCCACTTTTTTTATATACCGATATCTGTGCAGTACTGGCAGCCCCAACGACTTAACCTTTGTTAAATAAACGAAGTCAAAAATTATTTCCTGTTTATCGACATCTTTTCTCTGATTCCGCGTAACGCTGTGTAATACGAGGTGCATTCAAGTTCTAAGGCCTCCGATTTTTTTTCTCCGGACTGGAAAGAGATGGAAACATGCGCATTGTTTTAAAATGAGGCCGCGTTCATTGTCAATACGCCCCAGAGATGGCAGCACCGTACGGCAGATGGAAATTTTACCGCCAGCGGCGAGAATGAGAACTGTTTTAAATACTTAAAATTGCGACGTTTTCCTTACTTGAACAGCGTGCAATCATTCGTTTTCTGAATTTGCGTGGTGTGAAACCAATTGTAATTCATCGACAGTTGAAGGAGACATGTGGTGATGGAGTTATGGATGTGTCGAAAGTGTGTTCGTGGGTGCGACAGTTTAATGAAGGCAGAACATCGTGTGACAACAAACCGAAACAACCTCGGGCTCGCACAAGCCGGTCTGACGACATGATCGTGAAAGTGGAGAGAATTGTTTTGAGGGATCGCCGAATGACTATTGAACAGATCGCCTCCAGAGTTGGCATTTCTGTGGGTTCTGTGCACTCACTCCTGCATGACGACCTGAAAATGCGAAAAGTGTCATCCAGGTGGGTGCCACGAATGCTGACGGACGACCACATGGCTGCCCATGTGGGGGATCGCCGAATGACTATTGAACAGATCGCCTCCAGAGTTGGCATTTCTGTGGGTTCTGTGCACTCACTCCTGCATGACGACCTGAAAATGCGAAAAGTGACATCCAGGTGGGTGCCACGAATGCTGACGGACGACCACATGGCTGCCCATGTGGCATGTTGCCAAGCAATGTTGATGTACATCAACAGCATGAAGGGGACTTTCTTTTCGTCGGTTGTGACAATGGATGAGACGTGGATGCCATTTTTCAATCCAGAAACAAAGCGCCAGTCAGCTCAATGGAAGCACACAGATTCACCGCCACCAAAAAAATTTCGGGTAACCACCAGTGCTGAAAAAATGATGCTGTCCATGTTCTGGGACAGCGAGGGCGTAATCCTTACCCATTGCGTTCCAAAGGGCACTACGGTAACAGGTGCATCCTACGAAAATGTTTTGAAGAACAAATTCCTTCCTGCACTGCAATAAAAACGTCGGGGAAGGGCTGCGCGTGTGCTGTTTCACCAAGACAACACACCCGCACATCGAGCTAATGTTACGCAACAGTTTCTTCGTGATAACAACTTTGAAGTGATTCGTCATGCTCCCTACTCGCCTGACCTGGCTCCTAGTGACTTTTGGCTTTTTCCAACAATGAAAGACACTATCCGTGGCCGCACATTCGCCAGCCGTGCTGCTATTGCCTCAGCGATTTTCCAGTGGTCAAAACAGACTCCTAAAGAAGCCTTCACCGCTGCCATGGAATCATGGCGTCAGCGCTGTGAAAAATGTGTACGTCTGCAGGGCGATTACGTGGAGAAGTAACGCCAGTTTCATCGATTTCGGGTAAGTAGTTAATTGGAAAAAAAAATCGGAGGCCTTAGAACTAGATGCACCTCGTAGCGAATTAGAACATTACACTTTTTTGATGTTCATGTTTCACCTTCAGAATTATATATTACTGAGTTATATGCAACCTTTCTTTACGATTGGAATTCGCTTACGTAATATTGTATTACATACGCCATGTCTTATTACTGCTTCTAGTGATACGTTTACAATAACCGAAAGCTGGACTGTGACATTCACTAATTAACTTGTGGTCGCTGAAAGTAAGAAGAATAACTTGTTTTAGAAAAGTGAAATTCACAACTCAAACAAATTCTCCAAATATACAGTGATACAGATAATAACCAATGTTGCTGGATTGTTATTTATCTGTCGATGGCTGTTAACGGACCAGAGCCCCGATTTTCTGATGTACTGTAATTTTGCTTCGGGCCAGTGTGCAGAGTTACGATTAAGATTCAGAAAACAACGCTAGGTAACTAAATGTTAACTCTAAATTCTAGTATAACTTAAACGATTTAAGTAGCGCACGCCAGGAAACTCCTCAGGAGGCACGATGTAATTGACAAAAATCATAATAGCTCAGTCAATTTGCACGAAATGTTTATAAATTATTTGCAGACACTTACCTTGTGAATCACGGTTGTGGAAACCGTATCAAAGTCCCTACAGTAGTTACTGAGATTAATCTGCATCTACAGAAAGACAGATAGAGACAGGAATTACCAGTGGTAAATAAGGGAGCTTTCGTTTAACTTGCGTTAGTATGTCCATTTAGTTGTTTACATTTTTTTATGTTATCACCGACTTCTAGAGTGCGCAGGTTCTTTGTGTGTGCTAGACATAAGTGAACTGGAAAGGTGTTCTTCCAATGTAATTTCTTGTTGACAATCTTCCGTCTCTAATAAGTTGCAGTTCGCCGGTCCCATGAACTGACGCTGGGTCCTTGATACGTTAAGAGAGGCTGACAACTCGGATTTAGAGAACTACCAGTGTCTCATGGAGAGAACCTTCTATAGCAAAGTTGTAGACCCATTTGATTTTAGTTAGAGGTATTGCTGGGAAGTGTCAGCGGCATCTAAGCGCGGATGTCTTTATCTAGGTATCGTAAATACAAACAAGGATAGTTCGTCACAAAATGACTGTACAATCGTTTGAAAATCATTAGTTTTCCACTTAATACCATCACTGAAGATCACACGGCATGCTGTAATAAAAGAAATAAATAAATAAAAAAAGTGGTGGAGTGTGTACATAATTACAAAGAAGGGCAGTTAAATAAAAATTAAATCAGGATGCCCCAACCAACTTCTCTTTCATACATAAAACAAAGCCGGGCGCTGTGGCCGAGCGGTTCTAGGCGCTTCAGTCTGGAGCCGCGCTGCTGCAACGGTCGGAGGTTCGAATAGATGGGCATAGATGTGTGTGATGCTCTTAGGTTAGTTAGGTTGAAGTAGTTCTAAGTCTAGGGGACTGATGACCTCAGATGTTGTCCCATAGTGCTTAGAGCCATTTGACCATTTTGAACATAAAACAAAAATAGTGGTGATTGTTTTGCAAAGGCGGGCCTCCAGCAACACATTTCTGTCCTGCAAGTATGAAAGCGGGATACGGGGTTAGTTACCCATTAAGGTTTGACTAGATTTCTTTTGGGAGTTGTGGTTTTATTTGTTTTTCGGACTTAGCAACTATCCGTTTTGTAAAGCTAATAAATAACTGATGCCGACGGCCTTGCCTCAGTTGTAACACAGGTTCCCTGAAGACCACCGAAGTTAAGCGCTGTCGGCCTTGGCTAGTTCTTGGATGGGTTACCATTCGCGTCTGCCAAGCGCTGTTGGCAAGCGAGATGCACTCAGCCCTTGTGAGACCAATTGAGGGGCAACTTCACTGAGAAGTAGCTTCTCAGGTCGCGAAATCTGACAACGGGGAGAGCGGTGTGCTGACCACATGCCCCTCCATACTCGCATCCACTGACGCCTATCGGGTGAAGGATGACACGGCGGTCGGTCTGCGCCGTTGGGTCTTTCGGGGCCTGTCCGGCTGGAAGAGGAGTAAATTTCCGATATTGGTCAGTTATGTTGGAGGTAATTAAATTATTAGTATTGCTAATAATAATAATAATAATAATAGTAAGCAGTTGTTGCTGTATTACACTATCGCGTGTTGTTACGGCTATTCATTTGAACTAATTTGAGGTCCGCCGTTTACTTCGCTCCCGATTGCGTTGATCGTTCTGTGCGACCGGCTTTTTTTTTTTTTTGCGTAGCTGCTTCGTATAACCCCTCAATCCTTAGTCTCTCATTTATGTAGAACCCTGCTAAAGAATTAAGCGATCAGTGCCGCGCGTCGAGTCCGCTCGTCGGCGACATCGATTCGCGTTTCGCTTCCAGAGACGTCATATATTATGGCGGACGCAGTCGTAGGCGGAATGTTCTGCGATCGGCTTCCGTGGTAGATAAACAGCGGAAGAGCGAGCGCCGTATTTTTATTTTGCTCGCGGGAGCTACTCTGCACCAGGGAGAATAATTGAGCTGGGTGCATACTGTCCTGCGTGCGCGTATTTATTGCGCCTCAGCCAGCCAAATAGCAGTGTCGGTATGTTGTGTAGTCACGTTGCTCTTGTAATGCTCTTTCTTCTAATAGTTGCGCGAGGTTGGGTGTACGGAGAACACACACGTGTTACGGCATTTCTGTTTCAGAAAAATGAGTTGCAGCAGCAGTCAGTTACATCAACCGAAACGGTTACATCCAAAACAACACATTCATCTAACTGCACTACTTTATAGAGGGACGTGTCACAGCGAAACAGCAAATTACACATTAATTATCAGCAATGGTAAATTGTATTCATTACATCTGCTAATGACTTGTAGTAGGGAGGAGAATCGACAAAGTGAAATAAGGTTCGTTTGGGCGGTTGTTAGAGAATACTAGAAAATAGGGGCTTACTGCGCAAGCGCAACTACAATGACGTAGGAAGTCCGTGCTGGGTGTTTGCACTGTTCCTACTGTTTTCGTTGCGTTTTTGTTTGGAATTTCGCGCGTGCTGGTGCATCACGTGATCATGTGCAGTAGTGAGTGCGGCATGTTTTTCAGTAGGGTCATCAGAGTTATTGTACTGTTTATTATATTCTGTTCAGACAATAAAGCAGTTTTTGGCATAATAATCATTTCAAAATTAGACTCTACAGCTCAAAGTACCCTAATATTTTACTATGTGGTGACTTTAACATAAATGGACCCTACAGCTCAAAGTGCCCTAATATTTTATTATGTGGTAACTTAAACGTAGATCTTTTTATTCGTACCCTGTAATACTGTAATGTAGCATTTCCAATAAGGTTTAGATCTACACAGCACTGCGAAACGCTAGTAAGAAAGAATAATTTCTTCCAAAACAAAAAAAAAGCAGTTGCTTGTTAACATCAGTACTAAGGACTGTAAGTTATTTCGTGACTATTTCAATCTGTATAAAAAGCTAACAAGATTACCTTTGAAGCCAAGAGACTGCCATTAGTACTTGACATTTTACACTAGCAATAAATATAAATCTGTGTGTGAATTTGCAGTGATTAAACATGGTGTGCTGTCAGTGTGTAACAAGTTAAGAACTAACGTGAATCCTAGAGGAGACAGGTACCAATTTTTGTGATGGAAAAATATTGTGCTTCAGGAATGGCAGATTCGTAAAAATCTACTTAAGCTGTCTGTATATTTGAAACAAACTGTTTTATTCAACAAATTGTTTTATTCAGTACTACTGTCCAAATTAGCCTGCTTAATTATCTTGAAGTGAACATTTACGTATATTCGTACGTATACAGCATTAAGACATCCTATATTATGTGATGAAAGAAACAGGACACCAGAGAAACTACACTAAAAACATATTCACTAAAAAACAGATTCACACTGAAATACCTGACATTAAGCTTTTCACTGTGGTTTTCGTGATGCCAGTTTTCGTGAAGTACCAGTAATGTTTTGCGACATAATGCCATACGTGCCAGAAAGAGAAAATGTGCCCTTGAAATTGAGTGAACAGTTGAAACTAGCCAACTGTATGGCATGAGGCACTCCGCTTCAAATAAATTGACTGCCTCCCCGGAAAAGCTTAATAAAAGCAGATTTTTTTTTACCAAACTGACAAAAATAACTTCATTGTTCTGTAAGACGATTAATGCTTGATTGCTAATAATGTGGAAATAAAATAAAAATCAGAAAACTGAAATTAACAACATATTTGTTTTTATTTGACAGAGCTGTAAACGAAGAGAGAACAGCAAATTCACGAAATGCAAACACGGGTCGCGTAGATATACCCCCCATTACAACTCGGACTGCTTTGTGCATGCGGCAGCTTGGGCGCGCCAGAAAAATTTTTCCGGCTAGCATCTGCTTGCTTGCTACTGCCGCTTGCACAGCTAACAGCCGCACCTGTAGCCAGAAGCGGGAGAAGGCGCTGCCCATACGCGACTGACCTGCGCTTGCGCGTGAGCCCGCTGGCAACTGCTCAAACGAACCTATAATTATTGAATCAAAGATTTTGATAAACTCTTCTCTTCACCTGGTTCTGAACTGTGCTCACCCAGCCTGTTAATGCCTGGATCAGAGTACCAAAGTGACAACATATTGTTTAAAAGGGCAGTTACTACAGCAACAACCAATAGGAAATTGAGCTTTATCGAGTCTTCTGATTTTTTCATCGTCACTTCAGATCTTGGTTTACAACTATAGTCTGTGTTTGCGCCTTTAACCTAATACTTGCAATTGTCTTTCGTTGTTTCTCTGATGGGTGCGTTAGTTCTCACAACAGTGTGTGAAGCTGACTGAAAAAAAAAAAAGCTGTTACGCTTCTCAGTGGTAAGACACTGGTCTCGCATCCGGAAGACCGGGATTCAGTTTCCCGTACGGCTATTCAGATTTATGTTTGCCGTATTTTCTCTCATCTGATTACAGTGAACGTCGGACCATTTCTTTGTAGAAGAAAATACACGGAAGGTTTCCTTCCCAATCCTCCGATCCAGACTTTTGCTCCACCTGTAACCAGAGCCGGTTCGAGAACTTTTTTCCACACAACCGACGTATTTGCCTCCCCACACACACACACGATCTCTGCTCTCGGACGATCGTTGCCTATCCATGGGCTCTTGCTCTTTTAAAATGAGTACTACATAGACATTCCTCTTTAACAGAAACAAATTTTTCAGTCTTAATCTAGTGCTAAAAGTCAAAAGAATAAACTATTCATTCCCATTGAATGTGATTTCTGAGATCTTTAATAAAAGATTTTAGTGAAAGCAGAAAGAGGGAGCTTTATTGTAATACTCTAACATCAATAAAAATGTGCTGTAGGAAGAACTACAATACAAAATTTGTTATTTTTTTATTTAATAAAGGCACTTCTTCCATAATTTACGAATTATTTGTTTCCATCGGAAAAAAGTGGAAGAGAAATAGAAAACATTTCACCTTATTTTATATTGATGTGCCAAACGTAAGACACTTTTAACAGTGTAAATTCTAAGTTATGTATGCAGAAAAGTCACCTGTTATTGAGAAAATTTGTGATCAATCATGATAAGTATGGTCAAACTTATTATGAATGCAACTGAAAAGGAATACACAAACTTGTCTGTGATGCGAAAGAGAAATATTATGTAGATAAACTCACACATAAAAATATAATGCAATTCCTGCAGTTGTTCAGTATACGTAGTGGCAGTTTTTCCTCGGATAAAAACAATATATTGAAATTTTTCTAGCCTTTGACTTCAGTGTATTGCTTTAAATAGCTAAAGTTGGCAGCCAATCATTATTGAGAAAGTTCTGTCCTAAGTTATGTCTTTTCCAACTTATGTTTTGAAAAACTCCTTTCATCACCAGCAACAGATTTAAGTAAAGTCAGTAGAATTCGTGAGTTCACAAAAACTCTTGGGGAAAATGACAGTACAATTGCTACCCGTATTTGCCTATGGAGAAATTCCGGCAGGTAAAATGGGCGTTAAGATCATTACTTCATTGTTTAGCTCCTTCCCATTGATGTCGCAATCGTCACCATCATTTAATGCAGGCTCAAGAGCCGTCCATGCTGTTTTTAGTTTACCATCGTCACAGATCTGCAGATCGTGAATACCGTGCAGAAGATTGAAGTTCTTTCTTCAACTGACCATGCGCCCAGATCTGTCTTACAGTGAGCAGATAGCTGTGACAGCAATAATGTGTGCCGGCCGCTGTGGCCGAGCGGTTCTAGGCGCGTCAGTCCGGAACCGCGCTGCTGCTACGGTTGCAGGTTCGAATCCTGCCTCTGGCGTGGATGTGTGTGGTGTCCTTAGATTAGTTAGGTTTAAGTAGTTCTAAGTCGAGGGGACTGATGACCTCAGATGTTAAGTCCCATAGTGCTTAGAGCCATTTGAACAATAATGTACAAAATTTCTACCTTAAACTAATATTCTACGTAACTTTCATCAATAGATTCATCATTAGACTTGTAGGAATAATGCTTCTTCACTCTCTTTGGACGAATTTTCTTTCCTTTTTCGAAGACTGAATGACATCAACTTGATTCACAGAACGCTATACGTTTACAGCAGCTCTTTGGAAAGCTTTGCTGAAGTGGTCGATCCTAATAAAAATTTCATACTAGACCGCTGTACGACAAAGATATCTGCATTCTTGTAGCTGTCTTGCGTTGTTTCTTCCAAAGGCATGTAATTTAGAATCATTTGTTTCATAACTCACACACTTGTTCAATGTAGCATACTGTTAACTGAGGTGACAAACGTCATTGGACAGCGATATGCTCATATATAGATGGAGGTAATGGCATACACATGCTATAAAACGGCGGTACATTGCCGGAGCTGTCATTTGTACTCAGGTAATTTCTGTGAAAAGTTTTCCAAAGTGATTATGGTCAAACGACGGGAATTAACAGATTTTGAACGTGGAATGGTAGTTAGAGCTGGAGTGGGACATTCCATTTCGGAAATATTTAGGGAATTTAGTCCTCAGAGGTCCACGGTATCGGACACTCAGATCGCCTAACATGAATCCCATCGAACATTTGTGGAATATAATCGAAAGATGAGTTCGTGCACAAAATCTTGCACCGGCAACACTTTCGCTTTTATCGCCGGCTATAGCGGAAGCACAGCTCAACATTTCTGCAAGTGATTTCCAGTAACTTGTTGAGTCCATGCACTTGCTGCAGTATGCCGGGCAGGAGGTGGTCCGACACGGTATTAAGGGGTATCCCATGGCTTTTGATACTGAAGTACGTGGTGGTACGTGACAACACATTCGCAATCATCTTGCCAACTGCTCGTTTGGGGACTCACGGTTACTGGAGTGTTTTTGCTTCTAATGTCATGTACTTTCACCGTGTCAGTCGCTCATAATTACGATACACCGTGCATAAACGTTATGCATTTGGACGCCCTTGGTGCCGCTTCGAACTTGGCACCCCAAACGGCCGTTAGTATTGCTTTGGCCTGAAACTCGCTGTGTTTGTACTGACCTCGTCGCCGACGTAACACTGCACCGTAATCTTCTTTGACATATAATAAACATTAACAAGGAAGCGTGTGCTTGTGCCCGGTACCTAGCCACAATCACACTGTTCAAGCAGATAATGACGAACCGACTACAAGCCCTTTTTGTGCTCAGTTGTTAATGGTCTTATTATTTTGGTGGAAGTGTAACGACATTACCACGTGGGGGTTTCACGAACACAAGTTTTGCACTTGGCGAATGTGGCTTTGTCAAAAGAAAATCTAAAAATCGAGCTGTACCATGACGAACCGATGTTCTATGGCAAAGTCGGCCATGGAGATACTGTATACTGCAGGAGGTTTTCAAATGGTTCAAATGGCTCTGAGCACTATGGGACTTAACTTCTGAGGTCATCAGTCCCCTAGAACTTGGAACTACTTAAATCTAACTAACCTAAGGACATCACACACATCCATGCCCGAGGCAGGATTCGAACCTGCGACCGTAGCGGTCGCGCGGTTCCAGACTGTAGCGCCTAGAACCGCTCGGCCACACCGACCGGCCGCAGGAGGTTTTACTTTTAGGAATTAAATGGATATTCGGTCATTTGGAAAAGATCGGAAAGAAATGTTTCTTTGAGTGTCGTGTATTAAGACTATGTGAAGATTTTGTGCCAGTCTGCTCTACTTTCGGTTGCAAGCGATGGAACTATTGCGAAATTTCAGTTAATTAATTTATCAAGTTAGCAAGCGGAGCATTATATAACGGAAGAATAAGTTTCATACGGGATATTGACAGGGTGCGGAACTTACCAGTAGTCTTCTGTAATTACTCAGATGAGGACTCGGATACGAAGAAATAACGTAAGATAGAGAAGGGACCTTATCATGTTAATAATAATAGTAACAATAATAATAATGATACTAACTCACTTGTGGTACCTCCACACGAAACCGCGCATGTAAAAAGCATTTATTCACTGGTGTTTAGCAATATTGGTGGTTAGAAGAGTGTCAAAGACTTTTGGACCAATATACACAATAGAACTAAACTTACAGATATGTGAGGGATCCGTTTAGGGAAGGAGGGAAAAGTGGATAATGTCTAAAAGTCAACAATTATTTTGTATTAAATGGTACTGTTGTATGATGAACTAATAGGTAGTAGACATACCACAAAGCGACGTTTGTTTCGTAAACCCCAACTGAATACAAGTTACGGTGTGAACTCCAGTAGAATTGGATTTACGAACGCGTTTCTATGATCTTGATAGGTTAAAACCAATAAGCGTGTGCCAACATCTCTTGCCTTTGGTATAAGCTGCAAGTTGTCTGAGATAGCATCTCTGTACGTAGAACCCGTTTTCTGAGAAGCGCTCTGTAAGAGAATCGCCCGCGGCGTTGCAAATGAATTATAGCATGCTTTTTCTCTTCCTTTGGAACGTGCTACGATAATGTTCTTTCTTCCTCAGCCACTCCATGAAAACTTTTTCGTTGGCTGCAAGCGATGTCCTTGCCATTCTTTAAAGACAGAACATTTTGCTCAACCCATATAACTTTCTGTAAACGTTTCGTGGGAAAATAAATAATTAGACTGGATCTTATTTCCTCTTCATAGCTGTCGTTCTTTATTTCTGTGCTTCGTTTGTCGAACTTCAAAACTATCAGTTATTAGTTTGAGAAAACCTCTTTCCCGTTACATAAAAAAAAACACTGCTTGGGCGTAATGGGCTTTGTGAAAATCAACAGAATGCTTTGAAGTGCTAACCTCAGAACTCCTCTAGCTTATGATCAATCGTCGACTAAGTCCGTAGTGAAATATTATTGCAGAATATACTCCAGAGAAATTGAATTATAAATAAATGCCATATTGGAGAGAACCCAATCGCAGAGATCATGCAGGCAAGCAGCTTATCAAGGGTCTACCGTAAGTAGCGAAATTGGAGGAAAACCACCAACGACAGCAGAGAATCCACAGAAATTAGTACTAGAGACAACAAGATAGTAAAATTATCATTTTTTAAATAGAACGGTTTCGGTGAATTTGAAAACGTGTCACAACCGTAGAACTTAATTTGGCACGAGGTATATAAAAAAAATACTGTATCACAAAACATTTGATAGTTAGCTACGCCACATTTTTAAAAGGCAGATGACTTTGAAATCTAAAAGAGAAGCGTATATACAAAGTACGTTATTTGATATTCTTAATGCGAATATGGATGCCTCCTTTTTCATGTAAAGTTCTAGACCTACATCTTCATGCGGTTTAACGTTCTACTGAAACTTAAAAATCTGAAACAGAAAAAAAATTTGAGCCATTGGAGATGTGGTATAGGATATTAAAAAATAACCAGAAAAAAATACCACCGATTAATACGACTCAAAGTAGAGAAACAGGAAATGAATGAAGAAAATGCTTCTTCAACGTTGATGCTATCTATTAACACTTCTTTTTACTTGTAAAACCTCTCATGATACTGGATTTATTTAATTATTAACAAGCGTTCTAGTTTTTAATGTTGATCGACGTAATGAAAGCTGAACAGAATGTATTTTGACAGCTATATTTTTGGACTGTCTGAGTAAAGTGTAACCCAGTGGAGGTGAAAGTAAGATACCTAGTAAAAGAATGTACTGATGACATGTAAAACCAACTCCTAACAACCTAGAAGTGAACCAATACAGTCCTCATTTATCCAGTTTCACTTATGTTGTTTTGAAACCATGCCATATAGGCAGCAGATTTCGTAACTCTGTTTCTGCATGTTAACACTCTATTGAACCTTACACAGTATGAGAAGATTCCAAATTATTTCTGAGGGTTAATTTACGAGTACTGTGAAGGACTGCTGTTGTACCTCATACGAAATAAACGAATTTCAATAGTTTCGAAAAATCATTGTGCGTTACCTTTCTTCTCGAAGGGATTCACAAACCATAACCGCATCCCTAAGCCACTACCGTCGACGGAATTAATTATAACGTTTTTTTCATTCTTTATTCTTGAAACATCATTGGTTGTGGTAATTATGATGAATTTCTATTTACAGTTATTTATAACCTCAATAAGCCCGTTCTGAACATCCAATACCAGGGTAACTGCAGTTGTTAACATAAAGGTCGTTCCAGTTCGCGCCTTTCATCACAATGGTGTGTTTCGTTGTAGACTTGGGATTCCCTTTGAGTATGTATGTTAACAGCGACAATGGAACTTTCGTGTATGCTTTCCCTTATTTTTACATCCATATATTTCCCATCTTGGTCGAATGTGTACTGTAAATTTCGAGGCCATCTTAACTACGTGATGAAAGTCTTAAGGGAAAACATCACATTGGCAGAACAAAGTTCTCATAGAAGATTGTGTCGTTGCTGGAGCTACAAGCACCAAAAGCTATCTCTTGCTTATCACGTGCTATTTATCTACATAGGCTGCTGGATGTGGGATGGTGTTTCGCAGCGACTCAGGCGCGCCGGGCTTCGTGTTTTCTCTGGCGGTGACCCAGCTCTTGATTCAGCTGTAATGGCTGTCAGCGGTGATTTATGTGCGGATCCTTGAGGCTGCCTGATGCGTTACGTCCGCCGCTGCCACGCACGGTCAAACACGCTCTGCCGACCCTTTGAATCTCTTCAAACCTCTCATCTCTACATCTTTACTCGTTTATTAACTGTACTGTCGTTGTTCATAGTCAAGAACAGCAAATCATAACAACATAGTCCAGAAGAGCAAATCACAACAAAAATTTCTGATCACAACAAATCACAACAAAAATTTCTGATCCCATACAAATGATGTAGAATGTCTGACACACAGCAAAGTGAACAAACAGTAGAAGTTTCTCCTTGACAACTTGTTCTATTTCGTTGAACCGTTTCTGTTATTCTAATGTGTAAAAGGCAGTGGCTAGGAACTACTAACAAACATTTGTATGTTTAAAAATTAGTAAATAAAAACATATAAATTTTCAGCATGTAGCCATATTTGCAAATTAATTTGCGACGTGAACGTAAAGTGAGGCGTTCCACATCCTTACGACTCCTCGTACAAAATGATCCATGGAACATGGACCTAACTAACCAACCAAATTTTGCGACATCATGCATACTGTAGAATTAAATCACTGCTACTCGTAAACGGACTATTGCATTTGCTTATACGCGTGAGAGTAATTAAATAACAGAAACATCCAAATCACTCACAAATGCTATGTTTTAATTTAAAATTGGAACACAGAGTACTGAAATGAATGGACATTTTTGCGTAGTAAGATTTTTTGCTGCTTGGACTGCGAAAAAGTGTTGTCGAAGCTTGGCACTACTGTATCCACCTTGATTTATTGGTTGTCCGAGGCAAGAACGATGAATGAGATTAAACGTTAGTGAAGCTCTGTTAGCTACCAGCACCTTTACATCAGTAAATTTATCGAAATTATATTTGATATTTTTTCGTGCATTTTTCTTCTTTTAGTACAGAAGAAAGCGAAGTCCACACTATTTTCTGCGGCTCCGTACTAAAGGAAGTCAGTATTCATATTCGGGAGAAGATGGTTTCAAATCTTAGCCAGCCATAAAAAGTTAGATTTTCTTTGGTTTCTAGAAATCACTGCTGCATACCTGTATGGTTGCGTAAACGGACGACATCGCTTCCGTCCGTTATTCTCTACCACTGAGATAATTCACTGCCTCATAATGATCTCGATGAGATGTTAAACCACTTCCTAGCGTAGTGCGGCAACTCGACGTGGCGTGGACTCAATAAGTAGTTGGAAATACTGAGCCTTGCTGCCTCTATAGCCGTTCATAAGTGCGAAAGCGTTGTTGTTGCAGCATTTTGTGCGCGAACTGCTCTCTCCATTATGTCCCATACATGTTCGATGGGATTCATGTCGGGTGATCTGGGTGGCCAAGTCATTCGCTCGAATTGTCCAGAATGTGCTTCAAACCAATTGCCAACAATTGTGGCCCGATGACATGGCGCATTGTCATCTTTAAAAATTTCATCGTTGAATGGCTGCAAATGGTCTGCAAGTAGCCGAACGTTAGTGTGGACGAGAGGACCCAGTCCACACTGTTACGGAGCCGCCATTAGCCTGCACAGTGCCTTCTTGACTACCTGGGTCTATGACTTCTTGGAGCCTGTACCGAACTCGAACCCTACCATCAGTTTTTACCAACTGAAATTGGGACTCATCTAACGAGGCCACGGTTTTCCTGGCGTCTAGGGTCCAAATGGCTCTGAGCACTATGGGACTCAACTGCTGTGGTCATAAGTCCCATAGAACTGAGAACTACTTAAACCTAACTAACCTAAGAACATCACACACATCCATGCCCGAGGCAGGATTCGAACCTGCGACCGTAGCGGTCGTGCGGTTCCAAACTGTAGCGCCTTTAACCGCTCGGCCACTCCGGCCGGCTCTAGGGTCCAACCAATAAGGTCACGAGCCCAGGAGAGGCGCTGCAGACGATGTCGTGTTGTTAGCAAAGGCACTCGCGTCGGTCATCTGCTGCCATAGCCCATTAGCGGCGAATTTTCGCCGCACTGTTCAAACAAATACGTTCGTCGTACGTCCCACATTGATTCCTGCGCTTATTTCACGCAGCGTTGCTTGTCTGTTAGCACTGACAATTTACGCAAACGCCGCTACTGTCGGTCGTTAAGTGGAGGCCGTCGACCACTGCGTTGTCCGTGGTGAGAGGTAATGCCTGAAATTTCGTATTCTCGGCACAAGTTTGACACCATTTATCTCGGAATACTGAATTATCTAACGAAATCCGAAATGGAATGTCCCGTGCGTCTAGCTCCGCGTTCAAAGTCTTTTAATTCCCGTCATGCGGCCATAACCAAGTCGGAAACCTTTTGACATGAATCATATGAGCGCGAATGTCATTTCCGCTAATGCACTGGCCTTTTATACCTTGTTTACGCGATACTACTGCATTCTGTATATGTGCAGATCGCTATGCCATGATTTTTGTCACCTCAGTGCATGTTACGAAATATCATCGTCGTTGTCGTAATCGTCGGTGGTGTCGTCGTCGGTATTCCACTCCAGTTGCCCGAATGTGGTTTACGAGCGCTTCCCACTTGTATCTTTCCATGTACCGTTCTTCTGGACTGCATCCCAGCTGACTCCTCTTGTTCCTGTATGCTTCTTCCCTTTGTCAGCCATCTCTTGCTTTGTCTTCCTATAAAATGGTTCAAATGGCTCTGAGCACTATGGGACTTAACTTCTAAGGTCATCAGTCCCCTAGAACTTAGAACTACTTAAACCAACTAACCTAAGGACATCACTCACATCCATGTCCGAGGCAGGATTCGAACCTGCGACCGTAGCGGTCACGCGGTTCCAGACTGTAGCGCCTTTGACCGCTTGGCCACACCGGCCGGCTGTCTTCCTATAGATCTTCACCAGTTACGTATGTGTGTTACCATTGTTTTGCTATCCTTGCCTCGTTCATTCTTGTGATATGGCCAAATCATCTCTAACGGACCAATGTCACTTTTTTCTTTCAAGGATGTGTACACTCCGTCTTAATCTCTAATTTTTTCATTTCTTACCCTATCATTACTAGTTTTCTGGAACATAATTGGTAAGAACTTAATTCCTGCGGCGTGCAATATTGTGGACCTATTTCGTTGTAGAGCTGGTTTCTAGTCCATATATTATTATGGGGATAAAGGATGACTCAAGAAGAGTCTATTTGCTGAAAACTGGCACTGTTACAGATAGCTGTATTCACATTTTGCTCGGCAGATGGCCAAGTCGCTATGAGTGCAGTATTTTGTACATGAAGAACTACCTAGGATACGTGCACATAATGTCAGTGTGTATTCCAGAAAGAGTGCTAATTTGCTGACTCGTAAAATACCTGAAAGACGGTGATCTTAGGCTTTCTAATACATGCAGGTAAAAACAAATCACTGATTGAAGCAACATATCAGTGCTTTAATAAAAGAAAAGGGCAGAAGACTGTAGAACTAGTCTGATGGAGCGAGGTGGCGCAGTGATTAACACATTGGACTCGGAATTGGGAGGACGACGGTTCAATTCCTCATCCAGCCATCTAGATTTAGGTTTTCCGTAATATGCCTAAATCGCTTGAGGTAAATGTGGGATTAGTTCCTTTCAAAAGGCACGACCGATTTCCTTCCCCATCTTTCTCTAATCCGAGATTGTGATCCATCTCTAATGATCTCATTGTCGACGGGACGTTGAACCCCAATCTTCCTTCCTTTTTTATTCCTGGAGAGCTATTTTGTTGATTTGTTTCGAACTCCTCATCTAGGCCTTATGATCATTATGAATATACAATGCCTGCAGCGGTAACACATGAAGTGAGGATCAGAATGTTATAGTTGCATAAAGTCTTTAATATCGTGTTAATTTGAAATTTTAGTTCCAGTGGTCTCCTCTTGTAGTGAAATCTCTTGGTTTTACTCAATAACGCTTGATTACTGGCGTGGTGTTTTATTCGTTTACGTACAACATGGACTCTGCTTGAGACCCCTTGTCACACTTAGTGCTAGTTTTAATATTAACGGGTGGGCAAATACTAATAAAAATTTTGATGAATTTATCATCCACCAGCTTTCTGTTCCAGACTTTTTGTGCAACAAACTGTACATAAACGACCTATTTTGTGAGATATCTTTGATGCACATTTACACCAAACCGCATATTTTTGTAAAACAAAAATTTATTATGAAACTCAACAATAAACGGCACTTCAGAAAGATCACCACCAATCACTGGCTTGTGTGTCAGGTGCTGTCCTCGGTTTCCCCGTTATCCATTATAGTGGTTGTTCATAGTCAAGTAACGTAGCGTGTTCGCATGTTGGACAGCTAGAAAACTTATTTGTCTTTGCACCTGAAAGCAGAACACCAAATGTAGCTTATAACAATATGGCTTGAATAAGTTAAATTCTACACAAATAAGATAATTTACTGCTCATTTGTATTAACGTATGGCCCTTGGGTACTTAATTCCTGTAGATGCTGGCATGTGTTGACTGAATTATGTGAATAAAAGGAAGTTACATACGACTTCTTAGCTGCGAAACAATTTTAATATCTATAATTATTGATTCTGTTCGGTGGCACGAACGGACTTAAGAAACTAAGTTACACATGCCGTACCACGCTAATACTACTGCGCAACAAGAGTAAGTCCCCTGGCATAAGCCAGGTTAGCTGATACAGTGGTAAGGCAGGTGACCCACATTCGGGGAGAGACGATTCAAATCTCCGACCAGTCATTCAGATTTAAGTTTTCCATGATTTCCCTAAACACATTATGACTAATGCCGGAATGATTTCTTTTTAAGGTCGTGACCGAGTTCCGTCTTAATCCGAGTTTATGGTCCATCACTAATCGGCACTCAGTTCTGAACTATCGCCATGTAGAGGACGTTCAGAAACTGGAACCTATTTCTGCTTCCGCCACAACATTTTCAAGTAATCAGCTCCATCGGACGCTAGTGATGTCAGCGCCCACAAAGAGCACTGATACATGAAACTATTATCCTCTTCCACAAAGTAGAGGGCAAATAGAAATAATATCGCCGATCGCGGACACACACATCCAGTTTCGGACTCAGTTTGGACGCTTCTGTAGTTCCACAGTTGCGGTTCATCACTTCCCCAGCGGCAGTTCCAGTCTGCAGTTGTCATCAGCCGTAGCGGATCAGACGTCGCTGCCATTACAGCCTGATGCTGTAAACAAGTGACTGTCGGATAATAAACGCAGTGTAAAGCGACGGTCATAGATAGAAACAGTCCTATAAACAGTTAGCGGTTCAAAGTGAACTTCCGTAGATCAGCTAGTTCACTTTGTATGTGTCAGGTCAGATTAATGTTGCGACCTCAGCTCCAGCCGGCCGTTGTGGCCGAGCGGTTCTAGGCGCTTCAGTCTGGAACCGCGTGACCGCTACGGTCGCAGGTTCGAATCCTGCCTCGGGCATGGATGTGTGTGATGTCCTTAGATTAGTTAGGTTTATGTAGTTCTAAGTTCTAGGGGACTGATGACCTCAGATGTTAAGTCCCATAGTGCTCAGAGCCATTTGAACCCTTTTTTGAACCTAAGCTCCATTGCCATGCATCAGTTAACGGTCTAAGTTGAGTATTTAACTCAGTATTAAAGCTTTTAATAAATCTTTATTACTTGTTTCATTTTGCATTGCCGTTATTACTAATTTTGGATGTCACGCACTGTGAACGTACAGGGATAGGCAAAATAATGTGAACACCTGTACTTACTTGGAAATTGGAAATTTGTGGTAAGTTCCCATCGTACCAAACGCTAAGGACAACAACCACATCCGAGGGAGGACTCGAACCTCCGACCCTCCGACGGGGGGAGCCGCGGTACTTACCTGGGCATGGTTTATTAATAAGGGGTTGGACCCCATTTACCCATAATACAGCTGCAATTCCTCTTGGAATACTGAAATATAATGATTGTATAGTCTCCAGTTTAATGTATGCCACTCTTCGATCAGAACCTCCTCGAACTCCTATAGTCATGAGTCTGCGTTCCAATACCGCCCACAAGGGTTTGATAATGTTCAAGTGTGGGGACTGTGCTGGCCAAGAAAAACGTTGCAGTTCAGTTGCATGTTCCTCATACCACGATTGTACTGTCCTGGCTATGTGAATGGGTGCATTTCGTCCTTAAATATGGCATCACTGTTGAGGAACATTAAGTGAATGAGGTGCACCAGATCACCTAAAATGTTCACATAATCGTTGGCTCTAACGCGGCCTTTGAGAGTAATGAAGGGACAGCAGAATACCATGATATGATTGCCCACACCATCACACTTCCACCTCCATGCTTAATCGTTGGAATCAAGCAATCAGGATTGTAGACTTTTTTTGGCGTTCTCCGGACGTAAACCCGGCTCGATGTCGGAAATATTGACTCATCGGACCATATGACGTGTTTCCACTGATCAGATGTCCAGGATTTACGCGCCTGACACCATGTTTTATGCTTCTTTGCGTTGGTTGTTGTCATTAATAGTTCCGGTATAGCAGATCGTCCATAAAAATTAGCTTTATGGAGTTCTCGGCGGACAGTGTCGTTAGTTACGGGGTCTTGAAGATGGTTGTTGAGCTCTGCTGTCACTTTAGCCGCCGTAGTTCTGTGTTGTTTTGACACAATTCATGTTAGCGTACGACGATCTCTGCCATTTAGTCTTGAATTGCGCCCACTATTAAGTTTTGATATCTTTAAGCGTTATGTGTAGGCTGTCATGACTGTTGAAACAGTTGCTCTTGAAGCATTCAATAAGTGGCTGTCTTGGTTGCTCCAGCTAATCAGGCCCCCACAATCTGCCCTCTTTCGAACTCTCTTAGGTCTTTCATTGCTCGTCGACCTCGTCCTCTGAATGCAAATACGAAGTGTGCACTCCTCGTAAACAACCTGCGCTGATGCCTAGTCCATGCTGAACATGCACAGTCCAGCGCGACTCGTGCCTTATCTGCTTTGTTGACCGTCATAGCCGGCCGAAGTGGCCGTGCGGTTAAAGGCGCTGCAGTCTGGAACCGCAAGACCGCTACGGTCGCAGGTTCGAATCCTGCCTCGGGCATGGATGTTTGTGATGTCCTTAGGTTAGTTAGGTTTAACTAGTTCTAAGTTCTAGGGGACTAATGACCTCAGCAGTTGAGTCCCATAGTGCTCAGAGCCATTTTTTTGACCGTCATACACAACCATCCCATATACTACCACTGTTCACATTATTTTGCCCATCCCTTGTATCTGTGGCTAGCGTGTAAGCCATCTACCTTATATAGTCACAATAACACTAAGGTGACAAAAGCTATGGAATACCTCATAATGTCGTGCCTGATCTCCTTTTGCTCGATGTGACATGGACTCACGTCGTTGGAAGTCCCATACATGAATATTGAGCCTAGGTGCATCTACAGCCGTTCCATAATTGCGAAAGAGTTCCCGCTACAGGATTCTGTGCACGAACTGACGTCTCGATTATTTCCCTTGTCGGGCCATCAGGGTGGCCAAATCATTCGCTCGAATTGTTCAGAATGTTTTTAAAACAAATCATAAACAATTGTGGCCAGGTGACATGGCGTATTGTCATCCATAAAAATTCCATCGTTGTTTACGAACATGACGTCCATGAATGCTGCAAAAGGTCTGTAAGTAGTCGAAAGTAACCAGGACCTAGTCCATTCCATGGAACACTACCCACACCATTATGGAGCCACCTCCAGCTTGCACAGTGTCTTGTTGACAACTTGGATCCATGGTTTCGTGGGGTCTGTGCCACACTCGAATCCTGCCATAAGCTCTTACCAACTGATATAGGGACTCATCTCACCAGGCCACGGTTTTCTGATCGTCTAGGATCCATCAGATTTGGTCCTTAGCGCAAGACAGTCGCTGCAGACGATGTCGTGCTGTTAGCAAAGGCATTCGCTGCGGTCGTCTTCTGCCATAGCTCATTAACGCCAAATTTCGCCGCGCCTTCCTAACGGATACATTCGCTGTACGTCCCACATTGATTTCTGCTGTTATTTCGCGCAGTGTTGCTTGTCTGTTAGCACTGCCAACTCTGCGCAAACGCCGCTGCCCTCGGTCGTTAAGTAAAGGCCGTTGGCCACTGCGTTGTCTGCGGTGACAAGTAAGGCCTGAAATTTGCTATTCTCGGATTCACTTGGCACTGGGAATCCCGGAGTATTGAATTCCGTAACGATTTCCCAAATGGAATGCTCCATGGGTTTAGCTCCAACTTCCATTCTGCGTTCAGAGTCTGTTCATTCCCTTCGTACGGCCGTAATCACCTCGGAAATCTTTTCACACGAATCACTGGATTGCTGCGCCAATGCACTGCCTTTTTGTACGGCACTTCTACCACCTGTAAATGTACATATGGCTATTCCATGGCTTGTCATCACCTTAGTGTACTCTGTAGTAGCGGGGTGGGTGGTTGGGGGGGGGGGTTCGATTCTGCTACCCTGGATGTCGGACGCTACTAGACGCTTTAGAGAATACAACAAATGGCACAGCTGTCAGACTCATGCCCGTGGCAGTACTCGAACGCACGGTCAGTGACTTCCTCCGGAGCGACGCTACCCCAAGACTACTAGAGCCGGGTGAGTGTGGTCGGCGGGAGCGGTCAGTTTGTCGGTGTTCCCCCACGGCGGCGGCATGGCGTGACCACAAAGCTGTGCCGCTTGGTGCAGGTGGCCGGGACCCGTGCGTGCGCCAGAGTGCGTGCCTGCTAATTAGGCCGGCCTCTTCCACTCAGGACTCTCCATAGCAGGGATCCTTCAACCTCAGGCAGGTAGCAGCTGGCTTGCTGCAGTCGCAGTGTGGGCACTGTTGGCTGCTTCGTAGATTATCCGTTCACGATCTGCCAATATGGACGTGACAGTGACTGGTGCCGCCGTTTCAAAGGTAGTCTATCAGTCGACTTTAAATTTCCATTATAACGTAGCAATTGCAGCTTGTAAAAAAAGTAATTTAAAAAAAAATTAGGACGTCGACGACACGGCGTTTCAGCTGAAATATGATAGTCTTAACCGTGCGCCAAGAAAAACAGTGTTGATAGAACTTGGCGATATTCGTCGCTAGACGTACGAGGGGGTACCCAAAAGAAAACTAACTTTTTTTAAAAAACTTATTTATTCACATTTTAATCACGAACTTTCAGTCCCCTTCAGAGTCCTCTCCCCTTGCATTAATACATATTTTTAATTGTTTAATTTCATCTTTTGTGATGCTTCACAGCGCCACTGTTTTTTCTTCACCTCAGCTTTCCTTTCATGACTTTTTTTATTCCAGGAAAAAAATTCGCACAGGGGTCAAAGCCGAGTGAGTATGGGGGTGAGAAACAGGTGCCATAACATTTTCGGTCAAAAATTGTCGTACAGACAGGGCTGCGCGAGCAGGGGTGTTGTGATGGATAAACCGATTGCCACAAGTCAGGCCGCTTCCGCCGCACACTGTTGCATAATCTTTTCAAAAATTCTAAGTAGAAAGCCTGGTTAACTGTCTGACCTTGCGGAACAACCTCTGAGTGGAAGACTCCTCTCGCATCGAAAAAACAGAGAATCACTGTCTTAACGTTTGATTTCGCTGACTAACTTCCTTGCCTGAGGAGCTTTCTTGAGGCGACGCGAACTTGGATGTTCCACTGGCCTGATTGTTGCCTTGATTCAGGATCGTAAGCATAGCACCAAGTTTCGTCAAATGTGAAAATTTTTGAAAGAAAGTTTGGACCATTTCGGGATCCCTCTTTCAAAGCATGGCATGCTTCGACATGACCTTGTTTCTCTTCAGCAGTCAGCATTCGCGACACGAATTTGGCAGCCACCCTTTTCATTCCCATTTCTTCTGTCAGAATTTGCTGCACCGAACTCCAAGTCACTCCCGACAGCTCCACAATTTCTTCAGTGGTCCGTCATCGATCTTCATTGATGGTTGCACAAATGTTTTCGACGTCTTCATGTGTTCGGGCCGTGGAAGGAAGACCAGAACGATGTTTGTCATCGATTCACGTTTCACCATCTTTTAAACGGAAAACCATTAAAAAACACGAGTTTTCCCCGTAGCATCGGCCTCGTACGCCGTTTTTAACACTTGCAGAGTTTCTATTTCAGTTTTTCCGAGCAAAACGCATAATTTTACCGCCGCACGCTTTTCACGAAAATCAGCCACTGCAATAACGTCAATCACACAAAACAGATGCCATTGTAAACTGTGACGAATCTGGTCTGACCTCCTTCAGCGACGCTGACTCTGGAATGTTTGCTATATGCGCTCCTAGCGCAAAACGCGGTACTAGAAAAGCTCTGCCCACCAAAAAATTTGTACGGTTCCTTTTGGGCACTTCCTCGTACGCTATCTGATCAAAAGTATCGCTACAGCCCTATGTAAATCGGAATTGACCACTAGATGTTACAGGAGACGGATCCTGTAGTATAAAAGGAGGCCGAGATTATTGTTTGCCGTAGAGAAGCAGTTACAACAGAATGGATGTCAGGAGAGATCACTGACTTCGAATGTGGACTAGTTTTTAAATGTCACCTGAAAAAAAATTCTTAAAGGACACTTGATCCCTTCTAAAGGCGCCCAGGTCTGTTGCTGGTGATGTGAATGTGACAAGGAAACGTGAAGGAACAACCGTAGCTAAACCGAGTCCAGACATACCTCATGTACGGACGGACGGAGCTTTGCGGGGGTAGTCGCAAAACATATAAAATCAGCGGAAGGAATCGCTCGTGAGTTCCGAAGTGCTATCAGCAGTCGTGCAAGCACAATGACTGTGCGTAGAGAGGTAAAATGAATGGTTTACAATGATCGAGCAACTCCTCATCAGCTACACGTTTCTGCAGTCAGTGTTAAGCAACGTTTGAGGTGTGTAAAAAACGGCGCTGCTGGAAAGAGGGTGACCGGAACCGAGTGATATGGAATGGTGATTCACGCTGTATCCTGTGGAAAATCGATGGAATGGTTTGCATTCGGCGAATGTCTGGAGAATGTTACCTGCCAGCATGTCTTGTGTTTACAGTTAAGTACGGAGGAGGCGATGTTACGGTACGGGGGTGTTTTATTGGTGGTCAGATTGTGGTCCTCTTATTGCACTTAGGAAAACGCAAAGTAAGGAAGGATACGAACACATTGTATAGCATTGTGTACGTCATACATAGAAGAACAGTGCGGAGACGACGATTGTATCAGCTTAGCAGCGCACTCTCTCATAAAACAAGAGCTGTGAGGCGATGGTTCGTGGACAATAACGTTGCTGAAATAGATTTGCGGAACCAGAGATCCGACTTGAACCCAATGGAACACCTTTGGAACGAGTTAGCACGTCTTCTTCGCTCCAGACCCCAACGTCCAACACTAGCTTGTGTCGTTTCGGCTCTTGAGGAGAAATGGGCTGCTAGTCCGTCACTGACATTTAGATCCCAGATTGACAGTGTGCCCAGCAGAGTTCAAACTATCATAAAGATGAAAGGTTGACACAATACTTTTCATCAGATAGTGTGTAAAACAATTCAACACAGCCCCTATTAGCACATGTGGTGCGTATGTTTGTGCCAGCGCTAGTTATTAAATGAAAGCTAAGTTCTCATAAGAGACATTTGTAAATGATTGTTGGCTGTGACTCTGTTGTCAGTACTGTAATTGAAAAGTCTAAGTAGTCCAACACTTTTTGAGGAATGAGTGTAGGGGATCAGATGCAAGAATCCTGCATCAGGAATGAGTGTAGGGGATCAGTTGCAAGAATCCTGCATCGCCGCTCATGAAACTTCCTAGTCAAGACGGTTTACCATTGCCTTCCTCTGACCTAGTACTGAGTGTCAGGTATGTATATGTTTCTTGTTGATGTGTGCGATGAGTGCTAGTACAGTATAGGTCTATGTTATGGGTGAAGGGAAGGAAGAGGGTGGCACCACATAGCGTACTCCTCTCTGATACCACCAAGTGCGCCGCCGAGCATAACGTCTGCATCCCCGAGTGACGAATCGCCTTCCGGAGAGAGCTGGCACAGTGGTCGCTTGGTTCAGGATATTACCCACAAAACGCGCTTCCATCGACTAGTGAAAGCTTCTGTTGGAATTCAGACCTAAAACGTAGTGACATACAAATAGAAAGTAAATTTTTTAGTGATTTCTTATCCCGTCCCATCCTCCTATTTAAGCTAACTTTGTTTCCATTTTAGTATGCAAGACACCCATTCGGAACTCGTTCCCATTCGTGGAGAAATGCTCTGGAGAAAAGAAAGAAAAAATTACGTTGCGTCTTCTTATAAACTTGTTATACCCAGCATGTCGGGTTAAAGTATGCCCTTGCTCACTCGCTGCTGACTCCCTCTCGATTTCATTACACCTTTCTCTGGGTGATTGACATCTGACTGCAGTCTTCATCTGACTTTCTCATCATTTTTCAGTTTTGTGTTCATATCCAAAATTGTGTCACCGTGGCAGCATATTCACTGTCACAGAAATTTACAAACAAATATTTTGAGAGACAACAAGTAGCGCGGTTATTGCGTCTACTCTTACCTTGACCTGCAATATTCTTTGCTTAGTTCTGTTCCCCGGGCACCTCTTAGAAAGCATAGCAATTAATTTCGTGGTATTACGTGTAGTGTTATAGTGACTGCACCAAGCGACCCGGCTTTATGAAGTAGTTCTCTGTACGGCTGTCTTCAGTTCGGTTTTCCATACTTGCTCAGATTTTCTGGGGGTACAAAGCGATTTCTTCGAGAAAATCATGCCTGAAGATTTTCCTCTTTTTCGCCAGTGGGTGTCGCATATGACGCTGCTGCCTAGTGGCATTATGACTGTAATCTAAAAGGTTAGACGTAAGGTGATTATATAATTTGTAAGAGTTACAATCTTGTCGAAGTGTTGTTTTCGATAGTACAGCGTTTTGTCACATTTATGGTCTGAAAAATGTTCATCCCCTTGGTTTTTAATGGCCGTAGTGTGAGGTGCTGTGTAATAGATTTATGATTAAAATGTCTAAGACAGTCTCTCGTGACACTTTTTAGATCGTTGTCGCTCGCAAATCCATCTCACGTGTAAAAAAAAGAAAAAGTGGGGCAAATATTGCAATGTTGCTGCAATGTATCTTCATCCCTTTTGTAACCCGACATATGACCAGCGACTGGCGATGCGAACGAAAGTACACCTTACGATGCAGCCGTCGTCTCGTTCATAAATTCATTACACGAGTACGCGGAAGAAGGGCGAATGTGTGTGCCGACGTCTAGGGACTACTGCGATGAGGCAAGTTCGGGCTTTTCCGCGAGTGCAAAGATCTGTAGTCGGGCGGTTTGCGGGGTATTTGTGCTAGTGACGTCTCCCGTAATGGAGATCGACTCGAGCTGACACGACAGTACTAGTGAGGAGACAGGAGAACCCGCTACGACTCCCCTATTTTCGCAGCATGCTCAGATCGAAGCTTTGTTCTTCGTTCTTCTGTGTAGTCCGCAGCTCGTGGTCGTGCGGTAGCGTTCTCGCTTCCCACGCCCGGGTTCGATTCCCGGCGGGGTCAGGGATTTTCTCTGCCTCGTGATGACTGGGTGTTGTGTGCTGTCCTTAGGTTAGTTATGTTTAAGTAGTTCTAAGTTCTAGGGGACTGATGACCATAGATGTTAAGTCCGATAGTGCTCAGAGGCATTTGTACCATTTTTCTTCAGTGTAGCCACGGAACAGGGATTTGAACATGTTACGCAACTGAAAACCCGGAGGATGTCCTTGTACTGCTTGGTGGAACTTATTCTTACGAGCATTCGTATCGTATTGTCGAAGGCTATCGGGACTGCATATCAATGCAAGTAGTCTTCGACATTTCGTCTTTCTGCTCTTCCTCTTGTACTCTTGTTCTTCCATTTCTTTTTCCTTGTGGTGGTGATGGTGCCGCCTCTGCCTTAGCAGTTCATTGAGTATTCAGAAGTGAGCGCCTGGAAAAATACCCCCTTCCCCGGTTCTGTCCCTCTTCCCCTCACACCCCCAACCACTACGAGCTTCTAGATGGAATCCGCTGCGGAGTGCTGCTCTTACGAAAGTAGGTCTCCCCGCCTTAGCTTGGAGGAACTTCCCCGTTCTGAATGCATATGAATTTCTTGCTTTTCATATTGGTACATCACCTTGACGTTGATCCAGCGTAGTGATTGACTGATGTAATTCCATAATTTCAACAGAATAGCTTTAGATGGCTTCCAAAGTGTTTCACAAGAGAGTTCCTGTATTAATGAAGGGTTTCTTTATTCAGACAGTGTGTTTCCCAGACACGTAACAAAATACATCGACAAATGTTCGATGCTGGAAGTTATTAATCGCAGATACTACTTAACATTAAGAACCCAATTAGTTTGAGGAAAAACGGTATTATTTTGAGCGTTCTGTTCATTAGAATACATAAATGCACAATGAGATTGGTAATAGTGAAGCACTGAAAACGGTATGCATGCGGAATGTGTTTCAAATCTTCGGTCCTGACACGGATTTCCCTTTAATCAGCGGAAGAATGAAAAAGGTTGACTTTTTTGGTGACGGAAATACACCGCCCTTAAGCCTTTAACAGCAGACGAAGAAATGCTTTCAAATGGAAGCTGTACACAAAGGTATGATAATAACTGCCAAACAGATATTGATTAAAGACATTATTCGATCCATCTACCCGAAGAAACCTTTGTAAATTTCCAAAGCTTTCAGTATTGTGTGTACCAGTACGAAAAGATAATCTTTTCGATGCCTTCAGATTGAATATTGATACGCCATAACTCAAATAGAAACTAGTTAACACAGCACGCTAAATTGTTTTAAAACTTGTTCTGCACGAGGTGCGCTCAAATGAGCGATTATCTAGGCGTCAGATGGGCTACAATACCTGGCGCTTATAATATCGAACAAGCACGCGACCCTTGTGAGTCTGGAGCCTAGTACCCAGTCAGAAGCCGAATAATGTTCCCCTCTGGGATACAAACATTATTTCACTAGATAGGCTTTCCTCGAACGCATGGAGGCTTTCCTCGAACGCATGGTTAAGCCTGAAGAACCATGTGAACCAAATCCACAGATGAATCCGTCTGATAGCTCAATCCCACCCAAACTGTCACACGGCCTTCCTTATCGTCATTGTCCGTAGTGCGCTGCGTCGTCGTCATCTGAGGAGTCAGACCTCATCAGCGTTATACATAACTGATTTACAATTCGTACCATACTGTAGGTATTTAAATACAGGCGTTAAAACTATTAAAATATAAAACTGAATGAAAAGTCCAATAATCCGCTGTCGCTGTGTTTATTTAAGTCGATTACAGACCTACACAATCGGTTTCGCAGCTATGAATTTGCGTCTTCTGGTTCATATCTGTACAGAAAATTTTATAAATTAAAGTTTTCATAATGCGTAAGTGAAGTTACCTGAGACATCTTAAAGTACTGAGTGAATAGACTTAAATAAGGAAGAATTCACCCTTGATTAAAAAACAGAACAGTAACTAAAATGGAAAAGAAATGGGGACAGTTCCCATGTAACGTGGAACAACTGCCAAAAATGGGACTGACCTGTGTTAAAATCACGAAGTGTCATATCTTTACCGATTAAAATATGTTCCTGTCAGCTTATGCCAAGCAGCAGACAATGCCCTGGTAACTGTCATCCAGGAAAATACTGGGGCCCGGAGCGATTGAAGAATAAAAGTGATGAAAACTAATAGAATTAATGTATTGAAAACTACTGGACATTTATTCTTAGCATGTTTGGTGGACCACCAGTGATCGGAAGGAAGAAGCGTATGCTGACCGTCAAACTTGTCGAAGGGCGACTCCCGTATATGTGTTTTTCACCAATGTAATAATAATCGTAACGGCCTGCAACACAAGCTACGAGACGTCCTGTGTGTTGCCGGAGGATGTAACAAATTTAAATAAATTAAATAAATACAGCTACAGCAGACTGTTAGACTTTTCATTCAGTTTTATATTTTAATAGTTTTAACACTTATATTTCAACACCTGTTGTACTCTGTGAATTGTCAGTCAGTTATGTATAACTATTTTAGCTGTGGCTGCCCCAGTTTTAAAATTATCTTATCAATATTTTCAATCTACCGCATTCTTCCACAACTCATGGACATTCTTGTATACTTTACCACTAGTTAGCCCTCATATTCGATATAATCTTCATTTTCCGTCCACGGTTCGTCACATCACATCCTTAGGAAGCAAACTGTAATGACATAAGCAAATTACGGTAAACTCAGCTTCCACTTTACTGCAACTATCACCTCGAAAAATACTGATAGTAATTAGGTTTTTTTTTTTCAGGTAAGTATAGGTCTGCAGTCCTGAGACAAGTTGATACGCTCCCCCCCCCCCCCCTCCCACCATTTCAACACCGTACCTGTAGCACGCCGCTAGACGAGCTAAGACGATGTGGTACAGACGATTGATAAAGTGGAGAAGAGTTACGTCTTTTTGTTTTGCCACGTCCAGCGTGTGTTGGGAGGGGATATTTCAGTGTGTGCCGACAAAAAAACAAAAAAAAACATACCAACAACTTTACTTTAAGTAATAATTAAACGTTTATGCCAACTCCACTCCCCCCCCCCCCCTCCCTTTGTCATACTTCCAAGTTGGTGATTTTTGCCATGCTCCAGTTTCGTAGCTTTGCCCGAAGCACTGCAGCCAAACCACACGCTTTATCCCTGATGTCAATTTTCGCTGTTAATTTTTTATTCAGTAGGTGGTATAGCACTTAGCAGCCCAATCAGTCAAACAAATCAGTAACAGCTTGCACTGTACGTGCTTGAGCATTGTCGTGCAAAATGATGGTCAGGTCCTGCAGAAAGTCAGAAAGTGTCATCACTTCTGTCTCTAAGATAGTCGTAGGTTGTGTTCCAAAAATGAACAGCATAGAGACAAAAGTGATGACACTTTCTGCTGGATTTGACCATCATTTTGCAGGACAATGCTCAAGCACGTACAGTGCAAGTTGTTACTGATTTGTTTGACTGATGGGGCTGCTAAGTACTATACCACCTACTGCACTCCCCTGACTTAAGCCCTCGTGAGTTCAACCCGACACCTAAACTGATGCGGTAGCGTTCTCGCTTCCCGCGCCTGGGTTCCCGGGTTCGAATCCCGGCGGGATCAGGGATTTTCTCTGCCTCGTGATGACTGGGTGTTGTGTAATGTCCTTAGGTTAGTTAGGTTTAAGTAGTTCTAAGTTCTAGGGGACTGATGACCATAGATGTTAAGTCCCATAGTGCTCAGAGCCATTTGAACCATTTGAACCTAAACTGAAGGAAACGCTTCACGGCATTCGCTTCAGAACTGCTACAAATTAGTTGGGCAGTAGACCGCGCCGCTCGAACTGTCAACACGACTGGCAGGTCAGTAAAACTTTGAAACACATATCTGTTTTGTACGAGTTGTGAATAAATAGTTGCCACTATTAAAGTTACAACCCTCGTATTAGAGGCCGACAGTTTCATGCTCGGTCTAATATATCTGCTTCTTCTTCACCGCGTAGTAAGTCACTCCGTCCATATTAGCCGAATGTTTTGAAAACAAGATGTATCCTGACAACCTAAGTGCGTTTCAAAAACGGTTTATCGTTTACATGGGAGCGAAAATCGATTTTTGAATTGGAAAACCGGCAGCTATAAACGGATCTCCAGAATCGATTTTGGAGCGTTTACATGACCAGCCAGAAACGGTATTGTAAAATCAGTTAGGAAATCCGGTTTCGGGAGCCCTACATAAATATAGTGAGTGTGTTAACGTTAAGACGGCAGAGTTCAAAGGGGGAAAGAGGGAACGGAGGAAGTAAGCCTGGCCCCCACATTGACTGATGAGGGGTAAGGAACAGCGCGGGGGAAGAAGCCACCCGTGGCCCCTGCAGTGCTAGCGTGAAAGCAGAGTCACAAATGAAAGTACATTTTGCATTAAATGTCGTTCGTAAACGACAGTGAAATCGTCGTACGCATTATCATAGTTCATGAAAATGCACACTGAATAGCAGATTCTTTTTCACGTTTATTAAAGCTGTCATACTTCTGTGGAAATATTTCAAACCACGTGGTCATTCGATTTCATTGTCGTGATCTGCCGCCTATGTGTCAGATTCATCCTCACTGACATCTGATGTGGCTGTATTAATGAAAATATCATGGACAGTGGGACGTGCTGCACTATCAAAGTATTTCGAAGCAATACAGAAACTAGCAGTGTTTTCATACGAACCAATAAGGCAGTACTGAAGGGTACAATATAATGTAATTCGGACGAAACAGAGGGCTCCTTCAAAGCGGTATCGAACAACATATCCAGAATGGAAACTCATCTTTTCTTTCCATGCGCTTCTGGTAATTCGTCGCGATGATTTTTGGAAATTGTTGGAACCTCCCGATGCTACGCATGCTTTGTCCTGTGTAGCCCTTTGTAGAGCTCTCACGGAAGATACGTAGATGGGCCGCAGTAATTCGTTCCGCCCCCTATCCGTTTTGCAGCATTCAGTCGCAAGCAATATACCTTCGCGAACATCGCTACGGAGAACTGATTTTCTACAAAGAGTAGGCCTGCCGGCAGAGGTTGTAGGCGACTTCTGGGATGCACCATGAATTGTTTCCTCGCTCATTTACATAACGTATTGCACAATAAAAAACACTCATAACAGTGAAGAGCAAAACAATAACAAAAGCAGACGACGAAGGCTACCTCACACAGCACGATCAGGTATCTAAAGTCGGTGGCAACCAAAAACAAATGGCAGCCGGCCGAAGCCTTCCGACGTATACTTCTACTGGTTCAAGATTACGGAGCGGTCTGCCAACTGAAAGTTAACACACTGTACGGTGGCTGCAGCAATCTATTTAAAACTGAAGTTGTCCTCTAGTGGGAGACTGGGGACAGTAACGCTTTACTAGGTACGGCTCTACCGAATTTGGAGCGGCCATGCCGTACTTTGAATTCAGCGCGGAATTCTAACCTGGTCCGACGTGACTTATTTCCTCACACTGATGGTGGGACGAACATGAAAATCACGCAGTATTTAAAAGCTGCACCAAATCCACAATTTTGAACATACGCCAGTGAAATTTTGTACCATGCTTTACATGGAATTAACACATGTACTGTTAAGTGCCTTGGATTATATATATTTAACTTTCTTAATGAACTTTAAAAATTTTATCTTCAAAAAATAAGACAGGGTGTACATAAAGTCCGGGAACACTTTGAATTATTTACTGCACAAGAATTAAACATTGTACAGATTTCATACATATTGCATTTTGAAGGGAAACTCTGCAAGTTTTTTTTTACAAACATTCTATATGCCAATCATGAGTGAACCGGCAGACGTCAATACGGTAATCGAATTTTTGCCATACCCGTCCCAGCATGGCATCGTCGACTGTGGCAGTCGCTTTCCGTATTATCTGCCGGAGCTCTGCTACATCACGTGGTAGAGGCGGTACATACACCAGAACTTTAATGTGTCCCCACAGAAAAAGTCACACGGAGTGATTGGGGAGGCCATTTCATGAAACAGCTGTCCCCTTCTGTAGCACGGTCGATCCATCGATGCGGCAGCTCCGTGTTGAGGTACACGCGAACTTTACGATGAAAGTGGGGTGGAGCCCCATCCTGCTGAAAGATGAACGGAGAGTCCGATTGTATTTGAGGCATCAGCCATTGCTGTAACTTACGTCTCTCGTGCGCGCTCCACATTCACTTCACTCATACTGGGACGTCCGCTTCTCTTTGCCGGGTACAAGCAAGTAGCCGTAACGAATTTGTTGTGCCAGTGGTAAATGGTCTTCTTTGTTGGTGGCTTCTTACCGTACTTGGTTCTAAACATCAGTTGAACAGCTGTAGCACACTTGTTTTTGTCGAACTCCAACACACAGAAAGCTCGCTCTGCACCTGAACTCTCCATGTTTGCGACTAGCACTGACTGTCGGCAAATTACCAAACTATGCTGTGGCGGTGTACATGAAAGAAACCTTTCAGGGTTCCTCTCCAAAATGACATATGTATGATATCTGTACAATGTTTGGTTCTTGTGCAATAAATAATTCAAAGTGTTCCCGTACTTTACGTACGCGGACTTTATGTATACCCTGTATATAGAGCATTTTATCAGAAACAGTTCAAGAGATTTCTACAAAATTTCCTCCGTTTAATCTTTTTCCGCATAGTAAGCTTCTTTCATTAAATTTTTTGAATAATCGCGCATTAGAATTTTAATTTTTTTAATTCTATTTCTCTAAGTAGAATATAAAATTCATGCAAAATTCCAAGCACTTTGCCCCATATCTCAGTGTACACTCAGAATCTCAAATTTTACTCTTGAAACAACATTTATTGGGTTTATAGAAATAAGTGTAAAAAATTTCATAATTCAAACCTTCTTAGACTCTGAGAAAGGAAATGTAGTATAAAATTAAATTTAAAGGTTTTCATTATGTCACCTTATCAGAAGGCACCAGATTTGTACTCAGAGTCATATTTCCCTTCAAGACTTCTTGTTTTTTGTCTTCTTTCCTGTACGAGATGTTCAACTGACTTTTCAGCTTCGGAGAGACGCTATAAATCCATTTTTATCAAGACGTCTTGAGTGAAATTTCCTATCTTAAAGCCCATTCTCTCTAATACCTTCATCCTCCCAACGCTCCCCTTATTAAATACAAGAAAAGAACTATAATCGAAAACATGCGTAAATCTCCGTCGGCAGCACAAGGCAAAACAAGAAGTGCTTCTTCATAAACAAACAGCTGGTTTGTTATTGTTTCTAAGATACGGAACAGAGTCACTGATGATCTATAAAACAAAAGAGTATACATCAAGCCTTCTAAATTATCGCACAAAGAGTACATATCACAGCCTTGTAGATGTATTCCGTGCAAGTTTGCTTGAAAGTAATCCAGGGAATCTTTGTTCTCCCAGCTAGTACTGAAGTATTGAAGTGTTGCTACAATAAGTGGGCGTGGTGATTTCATTATTGGAGCTTCGGGAACTTATTGTCCATGAGTTATTTGTAACAAACGACGCTCCGTAGCTCGGTAAGGCCTTTTGTTGAAGTTTCGAGAACATACCTTCACCGAGGAGTCAAGCAGTATATTGCTCCCTCCTAAGTATATCTCGCGAAGAGACCATGAGGATAAAATCAGAGAGATTAGAGCCCACACAGAGGCATACCAACAATCTTTCTTTCCACGAACAATACGAGACTGGAATAGAAGGGAGAACCGATAGGGGTACTCAAGGTACCCTCCGCTACACACCGTCAGGTGGCTTGCACAGTATGGATGTTGATGTAGATCTAGATGTAGATGAATAAAAAAATAAAATGAAAATTGACATTTTGGTCAGTTTCATGAACTTCCCCTCTTAAAAGTTCTCACGTCTACATTGACATCTGTGTTCAAATGGCTCTAAGCGCTATGGGACTTAACATCTAAGGTCATCAGTCCCCTAGACTTAGAACTACGTAAACCTAACTAACCTAAGGACACATCCATGCCCGAGGCAGGATTCGAACCTGCGACCGTAGCAGCAGCGCGGTTCCTGACTTAAGCGCCTAGAACTGCTCGGCCACACCGGCCAGCGACATCTGTGTTCTGTGAACAACTGTGAGGTGCCAGAGACTTCTTCCTTTTGTATCTGACACAGTATTGGGGTTTCTTTCCATTCCAGTCGCTGTGGAGCGCTTGAAGAACGTCTGCTTAAATCCTTTTGTGAGCGTTTTAATCAGTACAACATTGTCTTTGTGGAAGCAATCCGTTGGTAGCTGTGTTATATTCCTAGATTCTTCGCGTAATATCGGGAGAACTGGCGTCTGTCTTTAAGCTTCTTCCAGTTTAGGGTTTTCAGTAGTTCCGTGACGCTCTCCTGTGGGGCAAACTGATCTGTGACGTTAGTAGGTTGGTTGGTTGGTTTTGGGGAAGGAGACCAGACAGCGTGGTCATCGGTCTCATCGTATTAGGGAAGGATGGGGAAGGAAGTCGGCCGTGCCCTTTCAGAGGAACCATCCCGGCATTTGCCTGGAGTGATTTAGGGAAATCACAGAAAACCTAAATCAGGATGGCCGGACGCAGGATTGAACCGTCGTCCTCCCGAATGCGAGTCCAGTGTACCGCCCTTGTTTGTATACGTTCAGTACGCCTTCGAGTCGGATTTCGTATGGCTCCCACCCACTTGCGCAACATTTTAGGACGCGTCGCACGGGTGTTTTGAAAGTAATCCCTTTTGTAGATGGATTTCATTTACCTAGAAATGGCCGTCACGAAATCAAACACTTCAAAGTCAGACCCGCTCCTTGCACTCCACAGGTGCTAAGAGCTGTGATTCGCTCGCCTCATTGTCTTGTTGCCGCATGTACACAGTTGACAATGCATTAGGTCAGTGCTACCTGAGTGTTCTATGTTTCCGTCCGATATCGTGTGTTCACATGTGGTTCCACTCTTCCGTTTAACGGTGCATTGAAATGTGCTTGTTAGTGAGCGAAATGCCGAGGCAAAGGCCTGCATAGAGGCCGAAAGACACTGGAAAATAACCAAAATTGTCGTATCGAATGTACTGAAGCACTGTACTGATCTGTCTAACATTGAAACAACCAGGAATAATATAAATTTTGCGCAATTTCGTAAAATGACAGCAAAACCTTGTTGTATTGCAGCATCGTCTGTACTCCATAAAACAGTGCAATAACGTCGCAGAATATCTAGACGTGAGCAGTGAGCAAGTGCTTTGATTCTCCAAGAAAGGCATATAAATGAAAACGGTAATCTATGGAATTTGACGATTTTGACAAAAAGTTAGAGCGTAGAACTGTACTTAGATACCTAGACCGATTCACTTGGTTTTTGATTCAGAAAGTGTAATGGAGGGTGACAAATGTAATGAATGCAGAGACATGGCAGCAGCACTTACTGCTTTCTGAGGATAATAGTCTTGTAATATACTTCGATCAAACTTGGTTTTCACAAAGTAACTCTACTTCATGGAAGTAGTGACCTGAAAGTACTTACAGATATTTTTCTGTACTGTAAGTCGGAGGTTTGGGTGATGAGTACAGCGACGAAGGGTCAGTAAGCGTTGTAAATAGCAATATTTCGGGAGGTAGGGAATATTCTCCGTCGGAGCTAAATCCTGACGGCGCCGCCGCAAAGTTCTCTTCCACTGTCGCCCACGGAGTCTTCGCAAATAAAATGCGTTCGTCGGTGACACGGTACACTGATGATGTCTCAAATGTTACCGAAATTACTTTCATAGCTTTCGTAACAACTTTCTCGCTGGAAGCTTCTATAAGGTCCAAAAGAACACAAATTCATCACCGACGACATCTTTCGTTACACAGACGGCACATTTTCACACTTCTTACGATATTTTATTTTTTTTTTATCTCGGAATACTTTTATGTTTCCATGGCTTTTATTTATTTATTTTTCGTAGCAGCTAGTAAGAATTTTCAATTAGACAGTACTGCGTCATAATCTAGACGAAAACTAGAGATGTCTAATATTTTTTCGTAATTTTTACTAACATTTGAAATTGTCACTAACTGTTAATGATGTAAGATGGTGAGTTGCCTTTCAGATGCTTTTTTTCGTGACTGCCTCTATACTATCCGGTCGATACAATTAATTCTGTCTTTTCTTTACCTGCAACTATGAGTATGTGTGTTTATAACCCTGTAGTCACCTGACCAGAAGTCTTGTTCCTCCTGCCACCGAACTTCACTAATTCCCACTATATCTAACTTTAACCTGTCCATTTCCCTTTTTAAATTTTCTAAGCTACCTGCCCGATTAAGGGATCTGACATTCCACGCTCCGATCCGTAGAAACTCAAATAGGGGTAATGCAGGAGTAGGTTTAATAATGAATAAAACAATAGGAATGCGGGTAAGCAACTACAAACAGCATAGTGAACGCATTATTGTGGCCAAGATAGATACGAAGCCAACACCTACTACAGTAGTACAAGTTTATATGCCAATTAGCTCTGCAGATGACGAAGAAATTGAAGAAATCTATGATAAAATAAAAGAAATTATTCAGATAGTGAAGGGAGACGAAAATTTAATATTCATGGGTGACTGGAATTCGAGTGTAGGAAAAGGGAGAGAAGGAAACGTAGTAGGTGAATATGGATTAGGGGAGAGAAATGAAAGAGGAAGCCGCCTGATAGAATTTTGCACAGAGCACAACTTAATCATAGCTAACACTTGGTTTAAGAACCATGATAGAAGGTTGTATACATGGAAGAACCCTGGAGATACTAAAAGGTATCAGATAGATTATATAATGGTAAGACAGAGATTTAGGAACCAGGTTTTAAATTGTAAGACATTTCCAGGGGCAGATGTGGACTCTGACCACAATCTATTGGTTATGACCTGTAGATTAAAACTGAAGAAACTGCAAAAAGGTGGGAATTTAAGGAGATGGGACCTGGATAAACTGAAAGAACCAGAGGTTGTACAGAGTTTCAGGGAGAGCATAGGGGAACAATTGACAGGAATGGGGGAAAGAAATACAGTAGAAGAAGAATGGGTAGCTTTGAGGGATGAAGTAGTGAAGGCAGCAGAGGATTAAGTAGGTAAAAAGACGAGGGCTAGTAGAAATCCTTGGATAACAGAAGAAATATTGAATTTAATTGATGAAAGGAGAAAATATAAAAATGCAGTAAATGAAGCAGGCAAAAAGGAATACAAACGTCTCAAAAATGAGATCGACAGGAAGTGCAAAATGGCTAAGCAGGGATGGCTAGAGGATAAATGTAAGGATGTAGAGGCTTATCTCACTGGGGGTAACATAGATACTGCCTACAGGAAAATTAAAGAGACCTTTGGAGATAAGAGAACCACTTGTAAGAGATCAGATGGAAACCCAGTTCTAAGCAAAGAAGGGAAAGCAGGAAGGTGGAAGGAGTATATAGAGGGTCTATACAAGGGCGATGCACTTAAGAACAATATTATGGAAATGGAAGAGGATGTAGATAAAGATGAAATGGGAGATACGATACTGCGTGAAGAGTTTGACAGAGCACTGAAAGACCTGAGTCGAAACAAGGCCCCCGGAGTAGACAACATTCCATTGGAACTACTGACGGCCTTGGGAGAGCCAGTCCTGACAAAACTCTACCATCTGGTGAGCAAGATGTATGAAACAGGTGAAATACCCTCAGACTTCAAGAAGAATATAATAATTCCAATCCCAAAGAAAGCAGGTGTTGACAGATGTGAAAATTACCAAACTATCAGTTTAACAAGCCACAGCTGCAAAGTACTAACACGAATTCTTTACAGACGAATGGAAAAACTAGTAGAAGCCGACCTCGGGGAAGATCAGTTTGGATTCCGTAGAAATACTGGAACACGTGAGGCAATATTGACCTTACGACTTATCTTAGAAGAAAGATTAAGGAAAGGCAAACCTACGTTTCTAGCATTTGTAGACTTAGAGATAGCTTTTGACAATGTTGACTGGAATACTCTCTTTCAAATTCTGAAGGTGGCAGGGGTAAAATACAGGGAGCGAAAGGCTATTTACAATTTGTACAGAAACCAGATGGCACAGAAAATTCAGATGCAAAAATCTAAAACAAAAATGTATGTCCATACACATGAAAATCAACCACTATAACTCGTAGGCTAGCGAAACCCTTTCATTTCACAGTAAAAGTGATGTGGAAGATACCCTAAAAGAAGACAGCAAAATTCTAAGAAAGGTGCTCGGACCCAAAAGACCAGAAGAAGGATGCAGACTACATTCGTGAAAACAATCGAGAACCTATCGAACATCGCGGCAGACTTACGAAAGAGAAGATTGAAATTTTATGAGCATGTCCACATGCACACACACACCCAGTAACAAGAGTCACTCTCAAAATTGCGACATACATAGAATAACTCAAAACAACTGTGTTCAGAGGGTCAAAAATGATATAGGAAAGGCTCATGAAAGCACATCAGGCATTTTCAGCGGAAACCCGTACAGACAAAAAATCAGCAAAAAGTAAGTACTCCCAGAGAATGAAGTCACCACCAGACTAGGGACAAAGTGGACTGAAAAAAGAAAAAGAATCCAAGGAGGAGGAAGTGAGAGCTACGTGGGAACTCCGAAGAGTGAAACATAATAGCTTTGCGTTATCTGATAGGGTCCAATCACACCTCTTAATAATAAAAAGACATACCGCTGTTCATATATTTTGTAACAAAATGTTATAAGAAGGGCAGTCTTGCTTGTTAATTCCCCCCTGGTAGCTAAACAGCATTTGCTTATACAGAATTTATTTTGGTCGGGACAAAAAGTTATTTCAGATGGTCAAGATAAATGGAACACCTTGTAAATTCGATTATTTCCTTTCCTAAATTATTACACTGTTTTAAAACGATTCTTCTCTGTTTGATGTACTTTATTTTTGGCTCTCTTCAGTCAGTGTTTATTTTTCCGCTGCTTCCTATGTTTTCGTCATTTTAGACTATTTATCAATTCTGATGATTGAAATATTATTTGAGGTTACTAGTTGTACATCTTAAAGTAGTAGTCGAGGGTACCATGCCCCTGAATTATGTTTTGATCGAGCGCGTCGCTGTGGCACAAACACGACTTGTGGTGCAGAGCGCTGCAGTTTACGGAAATGTCGCTTCGTCTGCCGGCGCCCCCACATCCCGCCAGCCCGGCGCCGTCTGCTTCCCCTCCCCTTCTTTCTCGCTCTACCCCACCCCCACCCCGTCCCCCAAATGCAGCAGTCCCCTTTCTCTCCGCTGGATCCCTCTCGTCTTGCTGAAACTTGTGCTTCTTCCACACTGGCAACCGGCAATGCTTGCTGTGCTGCTGTCACGATCTATTCGTTTCTTGCCCATGTCGTCGTCGCCACGGTCCCTGACGCCAAGTTTTTCGTTTTTAGAACGGAAACTTTCTTTGGTTTTGCCACTATCGTGCTCCCAGTATCCTATCTAGCTGTCCTCGACATTGACGAGAAGGACAAAACACAGCCATTCCAAAAACCTGCAGGCACTTCACGCTGTACCGTATTTACTGTTCTTAGCAGAACCCGTGCCACATTCTGCTGAATACCGACGAGTATATTTGATTAGAAAACTGATTGCTTCATTTTTGTCATAATTCTTTGTAACGAAATTGATTATTTTTTGCAGATAAGTAGCTCTTAGCAGATCTAATTTAAAGGTATAATTTCGAAACACTTCGCTATGATGATGATGATGTTTGGCTTGTGGGGCGCTCAACTGCGCGGTTATCAGCGTCCGTACAAATTCGCAATCTTTGCCCTTTTTACAAATGATGAGGACAACACAAACACCCAGTCATCTCGAGGCAGGTGAAAATCCCTGATCCAGCCGGGAATCGAACCCGGGTCCCTATGCTCGGGAAGCGAGAACGCGACCGCGAGACCACGAGCTGCAGACACATTTCGCTATGGGAATTACACACATAAAATATTTCCGCATCCTAATTGAATATACTCACTAGAAAAAAAGTCAATGGATAGCAATATGCACATTTACAAATGGCGGTGATATCGCTTACACAAAGTATAAAAGTACAGTGCATTGGAGGAGCTGTTACTTGTACTCAGCTGATTCATATGACGTGATTATGGCCGCACGACGGGAGTTAGCAGACTTTGAGCGCGGGACGGTAGTTGGAACTAGACGCAAAGGACATTCCGTTTCGGAAATCAGTACGGAATTCAATAATCAGAAATCCACAATGTCAAGAGAATACCAAATAGCGAGAATATCAAATTTCAGGCATTACCTCTAACCACGGACAATGCAGTGGCCGACGGTCCTCACTTAACGACCGAGCACAGCGGCGTTTGCACAGAATTGTCAGTGTCAACCCACAAGCGACACAGCGTGAAATAACCGCAGAAATCAGTGTGGGGCACACGACGAACGTATCCGTTAGGACAGCGTGGCGAAGTTTGGCTTTAATGGTTTAGGACAGCAGATGATCGACGCGACATCCTTTGCTAACAGCACGACATCGTCTGCAGCGCCCGTCCTGGGCTCGTGACCATATCGGTTGGACCCTAGACGACTGAAAAAAACGTGGCCTGGTCAGAGGAGTTCGATATCAGTTGGTAAGAGCTGATTGTAGGGTCCCAGTGTGGGGAACATCTAACGAATCGACCCAAGTTGTCAACAAAGCACTGTGCAAGTTAGTGTTGCTTCAATAATGGTGTGGGCTGTGTTTAGATGGAATGGACTGGATCTTCTGGTCCCAGCACAAATCACTGACTGGAAATGATTGTGTTGGGCTACTTGGAGACCATTTGCAGCCAGACAACGATGGTATTTTTATGGATGACAATGTGCCATGTCACCGGCCCACAGTTGTTCGCGATTGGTTCGAAGAAGATTCTGGACAAATCGAGCGAATGATTTGGGCACCCAGGTCACCCGACAAGAATCCAACCGAAAAATTTAATGGACATAATCGAGAGACCAGTTCGTGCACAAAATCCTGCGCCGGCAACACCTTCGCAATTATGGACGGGTTTAGGGGCATGGCTCACTATTTCTGCAGCAGACTTCCAACGATATGTTGAGCCCATGCCACGTGGAGGTGTTGCCCTACGCTGAGCAAAAGGAGGCCCTACACGATATTAGGAGGTATCTCATGACTTCTGTCATCTCTGTGTTCTGTGTCTTTGTTTCTATGTTGTTACGACTTTTTTTCATTCCATTTTTATCATAAGGAAGAACAATAAAATTAATCCAGTTTCTGGCATAACGTAGGCTAATACATCGGCATAGCCAAATACATTTGCCTGAACCACATGGTAAACAGGGCAGCATGTATGTTGCATTTAGTCATTTTCATGCACAATAGAGAGCTAAATCTGTTTTCCAGCTGCCTATGCACCTGGCCACAAGTTTCATTCCAGTTACGGCAAAAAATTAACAAACAAATTTCTACGAAGCTTCCAGTACATTTATTAAAATTATCTTCTTTCACAATTGTTATACGATTAAATTATAACGTACATGCATGAGTAAAGAAGACGCCTGTCGCTCTGGTGACAAAACGTAATTTATTCACGCCTGCTGTTATTGGGATATCATACAGGCATCTGTTTTGCAAACAAACACAGATGAGCCGATATTAAATATTCATGCATGCTGCTTTTGGAATTCCGAACGGTGCTTCATATTGCATTTGGACAGCAATAACAAGCACAATGCAAAATTAATTGTTTTCTCAAAGCATGCAGCTGTGAGCGCCAAATAATATTACTCAGAACTATTGTAGTTGATAAAATTGGTGAAGTTTCTAATCAACTGCAAACCAGTAACACGTTAATAATTTATGGCGTAGCTAACTGAGAGTAAAATCCGTATTGATTGTAGAAAGTGTTAAATTTTTCCCAGTCCCAAATGTGTCATACGTTCGAAACATTGACGAGAGCGCTACTGAGAAAGTTCGGAACTCTCGACGAATGTGTTCAGTGTCCACTGACTAAGCGAAACTCACTCGTAAACGAGAAAACTCGGCAGCTGCCCAGAGACTACTGCAAAGAGAAGATCACTTGCACGCAATCGATTGATCTACCCGTAGACCAAAGAAGAATGACAACGAACTTATTATGTTAGCAAAAATGAAACAAAGAGAGTGCAACATTATCGAGTTTTTCGGAATAATTTGTTCGTTTGTTGATCCATTTGCAACGGGTGAAACATCAACGTAGAAGTTCATCGTACAGCAAACGAATTAGTTTTTATTTTCTTGGTAGGACTGAGGCCATCTTTTTAACATAAGGTATCAGTTTGACCAGTTAAGCATGTGTCTATAGCTACAACAGATAATATTTGAGAACTTTTCCCTGTATTAAGTTTTGAGGTCTGCTTATTCAACAAATATTCCAATTTTCATTTGGTCCCACCAGGCCACATGCGCTAGAGAAAGTAATGCAGTTCCAGGACCGCCATATTGTTTGTTGCTAACTGGTGGAATACATGCTTATCGATCTAAAACATGTTTTCAGCACCCAGTGCCGCTATTTATTGTTAGCTGGTGGACTACATGCGTATCGAGTCAAAATATATTTTCAACAGAGTCAAGGTTCATCCACAAGGTAATGTTTGAAGGCATCATATTAATATTAATAACCTCCTTCTCATTTTTCTTCTTCTCCTCTTCCTCCTCCTGCACTCTGCATGGCCTTATTTGATTAGGAGACTCATCATCAGTTCCTTCGTTTCTCTCGCTTTACCGCAAATCTGGTTTTCCTCTCATTTTGAATCATTCACTGCTTCCTGCTTGAGCTTGCCCCTATGTTTAGCCTATACTGTTATTGGAAGAACTCTATTTTCCGCGATAATAGCTGCTCGTGATTTCCCTTTAGTATTGTTGTATTCTTGACACTTCTTTGTTGTTATGACAAGTGTAAAGGAAGTGCTCCCGTAGGCTACATCCGTATATATTATCGGGAAGCCTCAACGCGTAATTGAAAATGTGTTTGCTCGAGGGCATACATCTCTTCAACAGAGAGATAATTGTGACTTTGATCTTTCCTGCGATAGACGGAATAGGGATGGGAAAACCGATTGAAAACTATTAGTTCAGTCGGTAGATGAAAACAAGCGACTCATTCGGTAGTTATTTTAAGTGTCTGTTGAGTTATTCATTCATTAATTCATTCTTTTGAGTGAAACAAGTCTTTGGGAGCAACGGAATGGAAATAATCGACGCGGTCCGACGCATTCACTTCTGAACGGAAACTTCTATTTTTGCCATTGTTAATTAATTATTGTTGACGTCTCTCTGTTATCTCTTGCCATCACAGTAAATGCCGTTTCGGTATCTGCTTTTTATGGGTACCAATAAGCAGTTGATAATTCAGTTTTTCGTCCATGTTTACGATTAGGCGTTTACGTAATAGTGAATTTTGTGTCTGCCAGCCGGTGTGGCAGAGCAGTTCTAGCAACGCCATATAGAAACAAAACCTCACAACGCCTGCTGTGACGTCACGGCTCTGCGGCTGAGTTCAGAAACTAGCACTGAAGTAGCGCAAGGGAATCCACATTCGCTATTTAACTAACGATAGAAGTAACGAAAAAAAAACCTACAATTAAGTACTGCATACTATATCGCCTAGTTCGTAAATGATAAATTGTGGCTTAACACAACCGAGTGAAAAAGATTTATATAAATGTTGGATCCTGCGTCTTTAAAGGCAGTTTATATAGTCACCACTACCTACATTTTAGAATTTTAAGCACTTATAGCGTCACTTTGCTGCTGATTAGATATTACAATTAGGTAACCAACACAATATTTCGACTACCTAAGGAATAATGATTCTCCTTGAATACGAAAAAATACACTAGGACCTTCAAAATTCGTCTACAAGTAATATAAACCATTTATCCTATTTTTTCAGTCACCACTACCTACTTTTTAGGCGACGTAAAATTTTAAGCATTTACAGCATTGCCTTGCTGCAAATTCGATTTTATAATTAGGTAACCTCCCACATGGTAGTTTAGACTACGTAAGTTATAATGATTTTCCTTGACTATGATGAATAAAATTACACTAGGACCTCCAAAATTCACCACAAATAAAGTAAACCATTTATCGAACTTTTTCCATTTAATAACTTATGAAAATGGGACATATGATAGTTAACAAGCTTTACTTTAATAAGTAAATTTTGATTGTAAAAACTGTAATTACACACACACACACACACACACACAGGGAGAGATCCACAAAATGTTTGACAAGTACTGAGAGAAATAACAAATTTCCAGAAAACATTCATTTCCCAATTTTTTGTGACAAGGAGTCAGATGTCAAGATTTTTTCATTCTTTTGTAAACACTTACTTTTTTTGTCACACTCACATCATTTATTCGTTTTACAAAGTTGTTTAATAAAATATTTGCACTGCAAGTCAATATACAATATATGGTAGGTTCAAGAGTGTGACCTTTTAAACGATGGAAACCAAGAAATAAGTCTTTTGGCACATTAATGGCTACTTCTTTCGCAAGCACATTTCTTTGATTTACTTGTTGCAGTAACAAACTTTTCTTTTCTTTAAGAATTTTTTGTGGTGTTAAGTATACATAGGAAACACATGTGACTACATTACTGCTACTCCTACTACCTGAAATCTCACTGTTTCTAGTTTAATAATTAAATGTTTACTAACTGAGAACAGAACATCACCTTGAATTGTGTGAACTGGGAGAATATGCACCACATCTTTGTACATTGAATCCATACTCTGGATTATAAAAACATAAGCAGTAGTTGCACACAAAAACACATCTGTGTTAAAAGCACCACCTACAACATTGCCACCTTTATAGTCAAGTTGTGACTTTAAATGAATCTCATCCATCAACAGGAGGACAGCTTCGTCATTCACAGATAAAGCACCAACTTTTTGTGATATGTAATTGAGAAACTGCTTACTCTGCTGCTCAATGATTGGGTTAATTAGAAGTTCACTGCAAAGTTTTGACAAAGTACTGGGACTTGGAATGGAAAAAATTACTAGCACTTCTCAAAAACCTATATGCATGTGGACTGATAGAATAAACTAATGACCGTAAAATCATTGAATCACTCTCGCACCTAATCTGTGATGGACTTTTAAATCTTAGAAATGAAACTTGTTCCTTCAAAAATTTAATTTTATGCTCGATTTCTGGTAATTTTTCTAACAGGTTGTCCAAATTGTTTTCAATGCAAGACAAACATGCCTCAACTGGAGCCTCATTTATATGAAACATCACATACAGCTCTTTCAAAATATTACTAACTGTATCAGTATCACTTACTTGCTTTGGTAATTTAATCTTACCAGCACACTTTAGCTCAGCTTCCTTCACAAATGTACTTAACACTAAATCACTATTAATAATGACATGACACACAACACTTAGATAAGGAACATCCTTTAACAACACAAGACACAAATTGTTTGATTTGGTTACTGTGACCCAGTCACTGTGCTTTTCACAATCAGATTGAAACTCTTCTAAACTAGCAAATGAAATCTTCTCCATCATTTTTGTGTGTGATTCCACACTCTGCTCAATGACTTTATCAAGTGCTTGGTTCTCCAAACGTTCACGACGACTCTCTGAATCTTCTCGAGATGGTGCTTGTTTTGAAGATAAATACGTAGGGCATCCTGGCAACTTTGATGGTACAGCATCTGCAAGTAGAGGACAGATGAACATGAGATTCGTATAGCAATTTTTCATGATGTACTTGTCTGTGTTAGATATCTAACAATATCGTAAGAAAATGAAGGAACCTGTACATTAATCTGTAAACTGATTACAAGTATTCTGTACGATAAATTTTCACATAACTTTCTTTAAACGTGGGCGGTCCAAAGGTGCTGTAAGGAGTTTGGAAGTTTTTGGGTCGTAAGCACTGGTAATTTTCTCAATGTCGTCTGCACTGAAATGCAGTTCACATATCTGAAAAGATGCATATATTTTACTGTTAACGTAAAGGCAGAATGTAAACTGACAAATGAAATCTAACTGAGCACTGCATAAAGTGAGCTTAAAAGTATAATGCTTCGTTAAAGTTAGGCTATTGATTTGAATTTTCAGTTCTGTAACATAACAGTATTAAAAAGAGTAACCATATAGAAATAAAGTTAAATTACAGATACTTAACAACGGACTGTTTACTGGGTTCCCAGTCTTTCCTATGAACTGCAGCGATCCGTTTCAGTCTTAAGGCTTCATAAGACGGGAATGAAAAGACGCTAACTTTTGGACCGTTGTCGTAGTTTCCCCTACAATAGGGCATACAGCACTTGCGTGGCATTTTGAGCAAATGCTCAATAACACTCCGAATCGTATATAACAGTCGTTTAATGAACAAAGTAAGAGCATATGGACTATCAGACCAATTGTGTGATTGCATTGAAGAGTTCCTAGATAACAGAACGCAGCATGTCATTCTCAATGGAGAGAAGTCTTCCGAAGTAAGAGTGATTTCAGGTGTGCCGCAGGGGAGTGTCGTAGGACCGTTGCTATTCACATTATACAAAAATGACCTTCTGGATGACAACGGAAGTTCACTGAGGCTTTTTGCGGATAATGCTGTGGTATATCGAGAGATTGTAACAATGGAAAACTGTACTGAAATGCAGGAGGATCTGCAGCGAATTGACGCATGGTGCAGGGAATGGCAATTGAATCTCAATGTAGAGAAGTGTAACGTGCTGCAAATACATAGAAAGAAAGATCCCGTATCATTTAGCTACAATATAGCAGGTCAGCAACTGGAAGCAGTTAATTCCATAAATTATCTGGGAGTACGCATTAGGAGTGATTTAAAATATAAAGTTGATCGTCGGTAAAGCAGATGCCAGACTGAGATTCATTGGAAGAATCCTAAGGAAATGCAATCCGAAAACAAAGGAAGTAGGTTTCATTACGCTTGTTCGCCCACTGCTTGAATACTGCTCAGCAGTGTGGGATCCGTACCAGATAGGGTCGATAGAAGAGATAGAGAAGATTCAACGGAGAGCAGCGCGCTTCGTTACAGGATCATTTATTAATCGCGAAAGCGTACGGATATGATAGATAAACTTAAGTAGAAGACTCTGCAGGAGAGACGCTCAGTAGCTCGGTACGGGCTTTTGGTGAAGTTTCGAGAACATACCTTCACCGAGGAGTCAAGCAGTAAATTGCTCCCTCCTACGTATATCTCGCGAAGCGACCATGAGGATAAAATCAGAGAGATTAGAGCCCACACAGAGGCATACTGACAATCCTTCTTTCCACGAACAATACGGGACTGGAATAGAAGGGAGAACCAATAGAGGTATTCAAGGTACCCTCCGCCACCCACCATCAGGTGGCTTGCGGAGTATGGATGTAGATGTAGATAACAGTGAGAACAAGATTTCCGCCACAAATGTTACGAAAACAAAGCCATGCTTTCGAACACTGCTACGAAAACAAACCCATGCCGTGACCACGCTTCCAAACACCGCTTCAACACCAGATAGCACTGCTCAGCCGCAGAAAGCTAACGTCACTGCTCCCACAGAATTGTGTGCGTAGGCTTTGTTTCTAGGTGGCGTTGGTTCTAGGCGCTACACTCTGGAACCGCGCGACGCTACAGTCGCAGGTTCGAATCCTGCCTCGGGCATGGATGTGTGTGATATCCTTAGGTTAGTTAGGTTTAAGTAGTTCTAAGTTCTAGGGGACTGATGGTCTCAGATGTTAAGTCCCATAGTGCTCAGAGCCATTTGAACCATTTTTTTGTGTCTGCATCAAAAATACCGAAACGCTCAGTGGCGTAGGAATGGAAGAAATCATATGACTTTATAAAAACAATCAGTATGGTATACCGTTTCTGCAAGTATGATTCACATCTGAAACTACATAAAGTAAAGAAATTCAAAGAAAATTAACGAATGATGACAGATATTTCTAACAAAAGACGAACTTGCAGCAAGTGACATTATATGCTTAAAAAGTAAATGATTAACTCACCAAACAAAATAAATTACACCACCGCTCATTAATTTCAGTACACCGTGGTATTTCAGCTTTACAACACAAATTTCTCACAAAATATAATTATATTAGTTTCCACATACACTGTATAATACAATCACAATCATATTTTACAGGGTGATTCAAAAAGAATACCACAAATTTAGGAATTTAAAACTCTGCAACGACAAAAGGCAGAGCTAAGCACTATCTGTCGGCGAATTAAGGGAGCTATAAAGTTTCATTTAGTTGTACATTTGTTCGCTTGAGGCGCTGTTGACTAGGCGACAGCGTCAGTTGATGCTAAGATGGCGATCGCGCAACAGAAAGCTTTTTGTGTTATTGAGTACGGCAGAAGTGAATCGACGACCGTTGTTCAGCGTGCATTTCGAACGAAGTATGGTGTTAAACCTCCTGATAGGTGGTGTATTAAACGTTGGTATAAACAGTTTACAGAGAATGGGTGTTTGTGCAAAGGGAAAAGTTCTGGACGGCCGAGAACGAGTGATGAAAATGTAGCACGCATCCAGCAAGCATTTGTTCGCAGACCAGGAAAGGAATTGGCTGTTCCCTCAGCTCGAACAAGAAACACAACAATTCATATTTCAGCAGGATGGAGCGCCACCACATTGGCACTTATCTGTCCGTAACTACCTGAACGTCAACTACCCGAGGCGATGGATCGGCCGCCAGGCAGCCCGTGACAGAGCACTTCATCACTGGCCTCCAAGAAGCCCTGATCTTACCCCCTGCGATTTTTTCTTATGGGGGTATGTTAAGGATATGGTGTTTCGGCCACCTCTCCCAGCCACCATTGATGATTTGAAACGAGAAATAACAGCAGCTATCCAAACTGTTACGCCTGATATGCTACAGAGAGTGTGGAACGAGTTGGCGTATCGGGTTGATATTGCTCGAGTGTCTGGAGGGGGCCATATTGAACATCTCTGAACTTGTTTTTGAGTGAAAAAAAAACCTTTTTAAATACTCTTTGTAATGATGTATAACAGAATGTTATATTATGTTTCTTTCACTAAGTACACATTTTTAAAGTTGTGGTATTCTTTTTGAATCACCCTGTACTTTCATCATAGTATCCTCCTTTGGATTTGATGACTACCTCACAAACTCGAGGCATGAGGCCAATCAGTTTTTGTAGGTATCGTGAATCTATATTATTCAACACATCCTTAACAATATTCCAGAGATGTTTCTTGATGGATATATTAACTTTCCTGGTACGTCTGTCCACTTCAACCCAGACCATTTGAATGGGATTAGTAGGGGCTTTGGGACGGCCATATCATGTCATTCAGTACTTTCTGTTTTTCCTTTGATGCAATGTAGTTCGTACAGTATGCCGATCGATGTTTTGGGTCATTATCCTTTTGTAAGGTGAACCCTTTCCCTATTAAGCGCAATCAACTTCGTATGGCATGATACTGAAGTATGCAGTGAGCTTCTGATCCATACATCCTTCTGTTTTCACAATGTCGCCAACTCTATCTCCGGCAAAACATCCCCAAACCATAATAGAACCTCCACTATGTTTAACTGTAGGTAGAACACACTGTTGGGCTACCCTTTCCCCTACAAAACGGCGAACAAATATTCTCCTTCTGGTTCCAAAAATCTCGAACTTTGATTCATCGGTGAATAACACCTTCGCCCACTCTTCCGATGTCCAATTACGATGTTTTCTAGCCCATTCAAGTCTCTTCTGTTTATTTATGGACCTTAAAAGAGGTTTTCATGTGGTGACTCAACCTTTCAACCCGGTTTCAGTCAGTCTCCTTTTTACTGTTGCAACAGATATTGTTGTCGTGTTCATTTCTACCAATTCTGCACGAATTTGGGGCACTGTTTTGAATCTATTTCTCTTATTGGTAATTCTGATATATTTGTCATCACTACGAGGTCGTCCTGGTCATGGTATATCCTTATTGCTACCTGTTGTCTTCTGGCGGTGAAGGGTGTTTCGCACTCCCCCTACACACTCACTACAATGTTTCGCAATTTGGTGAATAGATAAACCTGCTTGGCTAAGTGCTACAATTGCAGCACGTTTTTCTATGGATATCTCCACTCGTGGAGCCATACTATCATTGTGCACACTTCAGTGTCACGAAGGATCTGACGTGCAGGAACCACATGTTATGTATCGTAGCAATGCTTGCCATTCGCTGCGGACATCACATCACTACACTACAGGGAACAACACAGGTGCACCAAATGCGGCGTCCGTCGGCAAATAGGTGAACAAACAATCAGATAGGTACATAACGTTTATATACACAACATAGTTTGTTGGATACTATTGTATCTCAGTGACCGCAAACAAAAATCATGACATGTGTACAACTGTTGTACTATTCCTTTGCTTCGTCAACCGTACCCACGGTATTAGACCTTATCTACAGAGAACTAGATGTCCTTTATTGGGTGTATTGAAATTAATGAGCGATAGCGTACAGGGTGTTTATAAATGAATATCGGGATTTTAGTGCTTTATAATATTTTTTGCATTAAACTTACAGTTATAAATGATATGTCAAATGAAAGAGAAACTCAAAGAACCTTATAAACGTACAGTGTGAGCACCATTTGTCACACGGCACACAAGTGTTTTTTGTGCCGTATCCCGGCGGAAAGTTTATGGTTCTTTCTTTTTTGGTGAACGTACTGTAATTGGTACTTCTTACCTTGATGTACTAGAGCAATAGATCTTCCCTCAGTTGGAAGAAGCCAGAGTAGTTCATTTTCCAGCAAGATGGTGCGGCACCTCACTGGCATAGCGAAATACGCGATTGGTTGAACTTCACTGTACCCAAGCGCCGTAAGGGGCCCAATGACAGGGCTTGCTTTGTATGTCCTCCACGTTCACCAACCTAACGCCATGCGATTTTTTCCTTTGGGGCTTCATCAAGGATCGTGTGTACGTGCCTCCGCTACCAGCAGACCTCCCTGAATTAAGAAACCGGATTGAAGCAGCTGTTGGTACAATCACTGAAGACACACTTATCAACGTTTGGGAAGAACTTTTCTATATACTTGATGTGTGCCGTGTGCCAAATGATGCTCACAATGAACATTTATAAGGTTCTTGGTAAAACTGAGTTGCTCTTTCATTTGACATATCATTTATAACTGTAAGTTTAACATAACAAATATTATAAAGCGTTAAAACCTCGATACTCATTTATAAACACCCTGTATATTTATACACTTTCTGTTCCCTTCACCTCAGCATTTACGGAAATATAACTATCGGTTATGGGTGTAAACTAGTGGGCAAAGAGAGAGAGAGAGAGAGAGAGAGAGAGAGAGAGAGAGAGAGAGATTCAATAAATTTAAATAAGAGAGTGATTGGTCATTTATTTCAGAATAAATTTATAATGTAACGCCAGTTATTAACCTTGTAAAACCAAAAATCCGTATTTAAATCGAGAGATTCGTATTTAAGTAAATAAATCAATTGTGATTGTGCTTCATTCTTAAAATAAGATACGTAATAATAATAAGAAGAAGAAGAATAAATAAATTGTGAAATTGCTCCATTTTTAGGAATATGCTTTTTATTCACCTCTCCTTAAAACAAGATATGTTATAATAATAATAATAATAATAATTAATCAAAAATTGTGAAATTGCTTCATTTTTAGAAGTTCGCGTTTTATTCACTTCTCCTTAAAATACAATACGTTATTTGTTTGTAAAACAGTTGGCAAACCTAGTCGTGGTTAATTTATGTAATCGAAAAAGCTGAAAAAGTATATAAATGAAATCACTCCAAGCAGGAGATTGAGTATAAAAGTTTGATACGACTTCCGCAACTGTCGGAGACCGATGTGAGTTGGTTGTCTCACAGCAAGTGAAACCACTCAAACCCAGTGTGTGAGTGAAGACATTCCTATAGCTGATATGGCCGCAGAGTCTTGGTTTCATTCGGCTGAGAAACCCGACAGAACGAAAAACCATCGAGTGGCCAGCCGGCTGTTAAAACCCGTCGGTTGTGCCACCACTAGGAATAAGAGACCTAGAATAAAAGGCCTATATGACGTCAATCCTAGTACAAATAAAGCTTACACCATAACGTGGAAAAAATTGTACTTTTTCTTGAAAAAAGTTGAAAAGTTGCGAGTAATGCGAGTGTACGTAAAATACTGCAAACACCTTGTTTGCATGGTGGTTCTTCGAAAGCGTAAAAACCAGAAGGAATAGGTATTCCACTAATCAACGTACAGAGAAAGGTAACGTGGTGCTTGCTTGGTTAGGTATATTGCATTGCAGACTGTTTACCACATTACTAAGGGCATCCACTTCACCTGTTGCTTCGAAGATAAGAGCCTAGGGAAGTTGGGTCTCGCGCACCATGTTACAGCCTCAGTAGGCACATTCCCGCGTCAGCAGGCCGCTGGTAGGGAACAAAGGCGGCCCGTGCGGAGCCGAAGCAGTGTGTCGTCTGTCTGTTACGCTTCGTCGCCGTCAGTGATTTCCACGCCGGGTGGATATATATAGTATCGTGGTAAGAATAAAGTCATATGGAGTTATGCTGTGGCTAATTAGTATCGATCACCTTCTCGCCCTTCATAACACCACATCCCACCACCACTCATTCTGATCGAAATCCTTTATGGATATCTACCTGTAAATCCTCCCACCCTCGATTCAAACATCTGATTACTTTTCAAATAGATTGTGTTTTAAATATTTGGTATTAAGCATGTAAACGAGATGAAGTTAAGAAAAGATTTGAAATGATGTTAAAAGTTTGTTGGATGTTGCTAAGTGTTCTCATTATCAAACGTTGAATGAGTAGAGTGCGTCACTTGCGCTCCGTTTTAAGCAAAAACTAGTTTTTCACGCATGCCAGTGTTTATGACGTCAAATTTCATGAACCATGCGTCTTACAGTGATACAATTTTGCAGGTACTTTCAGTGTTATATGTAAATGCTATCTGGAAAATGTGTTGCGAATAGAATTAGTAGCAAAAATGTAATAAATTGAAACTCATGCCTGATGCTGAAGTTTTACTACATGAACAGCGAAAATGTAGTAAGCGATAAACTGTTTTCCTTATTTTGTTTCGGGGGGGGGGGGGGTCAGCGAGAAAAAGTTTCGTAAGGTTTTGAAATTATGTAAAGTTTTGTTGGACGTCGCTAAGTGATTGCATACTCAAATACTGGTCGAATACAGTCTGGATAATTAACGCGCCGTGAGTTGTGCTGCCTCGAGACACACACTGTTTCTATCTGTAATACTTATCGTAGTGTGTTAAACCTTTAACATGAAATTACAACGCGGCGTCAACTGATTTTGAAAAATGACTGAAATTGAAAAAAGGCAGAGTGGGCAAATGTGTCACTGAAGTGCGTAACGGAATGCGATGGGTAAGTGGTTCTTGAGGAAAAAGAGCAGCATTTCCTTCGACATTTGCATGCCAGTTTTCTGAGAATATGCAATAGTTGAATGTATCAGATGTTTCCAGAGCCACCTTTTCAAATATACCAGTTTCATTTCGTATTTCCTCACATGAAGCTACAGTCTTGACCAGCGACTATAACGCTTTATCTATAAGGGATAGTCAGAAGGAGACGAGCCGTAGGCTGTAAAATGAAAACCACTGAAGTGATCGTAATGCCAGTGCCAACGGATGAATGGCGTGCTCCCTGTACGAGCGTCGAGACCCCAAACTCGTCGCTAGAGGAACATCGGCGTTCGTTGGCGATTGGGCGAGCACACGCACTCTTCGACCTTCCACTGCGCTTAGTAGTGCAGAAAAAAAATGGTTCAAATGGTTCTGAGCACTATGGGACTTAACATCTATGGTCATCAGTCCCTAGAACTTAGAACTACTTAATCCTAACTAACCTAAGGACAGCACACAACACCCAGTCATCACGAGGCAGAGAAAATCCCTGACCCCGCCGGGAATCGAATCCGGGAACCCAGGCGTGGGAAGCGAGGTGCAGAAAACAGAGAATTTCAAAAGAGGAGTAAAGGGCTGTAGGCATCTCCTTATACCGGAAGGAGTGCGGGAAACGAAAATTCGTAGAAGAATGGCGCCAGAGTACGGAGAGCACTACATATCGATTGCAAGGGTCGAAGAGTGGTGCAAGCGATCCGAGGCAGAAAGTATGTCGTTTCCGATGACGCACGAGCTGGAACGCCACACTGCATCACCGATATCTTTGTCTATCAGGTGGAATCCGTGATTTTTGAAGCCCGGCGAGTTACAGTGGCAGCCAGTGCGCTACAGGTCGGATTGAGTGTCTGATTTGCAACTGACGTGCAATGATCTTCGTACACTTGTCCTCCGATGAAATGTCGTTTCCCACAGTCTTTTGCGTAATACGGAAACGCCCTACACCCCTTTGCTCTTCTTTTGAAGCTCCCATTTCTCCCTTTTCGGCATTATTGACAGTCGACATATGCACGTGATCGCTCTGTCGTTACGTGGGTGTGCGCCAACGTCCCTCTAGCAGCGACCTCGACGCTCGTATAGGAACCACACCTTCTTCCTTGGGCAATGTCATCTCGAATCCCCTTCAGCGGCTTTCATTTTACAGTCTCTGGCTCATTTGTTTTTGAATGTTTCTTAAAAAAAAAAAAAGGTAATTGGACTCGTTTGTCGAGACTGTAGCTTTCTGTGAGGAAATGCGAAACGAAACAGGGAATTTGAAAGGGTGCGACGGAATCTTTCTTGAGACCGGTGACCATGAACAGAGTAGTGAGGCATGTAATAGTGCGTTGCTACCTGTTGATTTTGATAATGGGGCATTAATGTACGTGTGCAAATAAATGTGTGAATAAAATGCTTACCTCAGAATAAAGAAGAAAATTAAATTAACATTTTTAACATAAATAACGCACACAGTATGGAAAGGTGGCAGATATGTTTGAGAGCATTCTTCCTATTACGAGCTACGAAAACATCATAGTATTTGTTTCAAAATGTTCAGTAAAACATTCTTTATTTTCTGCGCACTTTTACAAATTGCCCAACATATTCGCTGCCCTTAGGGACCCATTGGCGTCGGAAAAAAAAATGTTGTGCTAATCTTTGTAAACATGTTTTCTGACGTGTTTATCACAGTGTGGGAGGTTGTTGAGACATAAAACTGAAGGGAAAAATGTGAGATACAGGTGTGAAGTGCAGAAGAAATGATATTAAGGATGTCTGTTCTGTAAAAGGATTGTGCTGTCTCATTTAACTATGAGTCTATTCGTATCGTTTTACTAAATTATGCCAGCCAGTGAGATGCATATCGTTTCCGTCTCGTAGTTTCCTTTACCTAATTCAGTGTACGCCTTAAACCTTTCGAAAAATTCCACCTGCCAGGAAATTAGTTACGTTATGTGATATGTCCCAGATGGCCCTCACTGCTGTCATATAGGCCCTGCTCAGACTCATGATTTCTTCTCGTAATCAATAAATGTGGTGCCATCCCACTGATTTGCTTTCTAGCATTTAACGGCACAGAGACCGCTGTCATCGTCGTTCCCTCCCTCCCTCTTATTACATTAAAAGCTAGTTCGGCGCTAGTGAAACCATTCTCGCATGGCTGACTGTAGATGAACGTCGTTAAGTGCGACACAGAGTTTATAGAGTATAAACAACAATCAGATAACTTCTGTGTCTGCAGTTGAATTCCGTTCTACTGCGATGGTGTGTGTTAGAAAACTCGTTAGCCGTATGTGGACTTCGGGCCACAGCCAAGAATTGTCTTTGAATCTCGTAGCGATAAGGGTACGCTTTAGTCTTGGAATTTCCTACATTAGAGTCAATTTGTCTCCGAAGATGCTTGTACTGGCGATTTGTTTATCCATGTTTGCTCTGATGTCAAAAGCCTTGTTTTAAAATGGAGCATAACACGTGGATGCTGGTAAGCCGCATTGAGTATTAGTGGCAATTATATTGAGGGAGATGTGTAGAGGAGTGTTGTTCCCCAGACGAAAATTTTATTTTTAAAGAATTGCCTTTACTTTCTTAATTTCTCTCGTATTATCATTATTCCTTGTAAGGATTCATCATTTACTGGAAGTACCGGAGTTCAGTGTTTACATCCATGTATTCTTTGCCGTGAGATTTATAGTGATATGCATAATAGGCTTGTAAATGATGATTCTAAAATATACTTACATTTTTATCTGCCTGAAGAACTTGTTGCTTTGTCTGAACTCCTCGAGATGCAGGAAGGCAAGAAAGGAAAGAAAATGGGGCCACAAGGAGAGCAGTTGCTTTTTTGCGTACCGTAATACGAAACAAGAGGCAGCAACGTTTTATTTGTTCGCCATTAGTTATTCAGTGTTGCTGTTGTGCGTTCTCGCTGGAAAAAAAAAAATCGTCAGACTAGTCAGCAGTTTGCAGACTTTTAACGACTGCAAATAAGCGTGCACCTTTGAATAGTTGCAGAGTAACTGCTGTTTCATTTGATGAATCCTCTATCACTCGTGTAGTTTTGCCTCTTAAACTCAAGTATGCTGCTTCTTTGCGGGTCGTTATATCGACCTTTTCAAACTGCGAAGACTGTGAGATGTTTATTGTCAGCATTGATAGTGCTACTATTTAGCTCTCTTCTTCATTTGATCTAAAAATTCATCCACTCAGACCAAAGAAAAAGACAGCACTGGATGCTTCGTTGGAGGTTTTCTTGAACTCTGCCTTTATGGCTTTCTGTTGCTCTTTCTCTTCGAGTCGGACCACTCGTAAGCCTTCATTAAAATAATCGCTGCCCTAATTACCGCTCTCATTTGTAATGTTTCGCTTTTATTGCGCCTGTTCTGGTCGTGCATTAAAAACTCGTTATAGTTATCAGTGAAGGCGAGATGTCTGCAGCTGTGTGATTTTATGTGTTTAGTAGTCGTAAGACGTTTTTACTTACAGACCTTGAGCTAAGCGGCGGACCAGTCAGCGAGAGTTACTGTACTCGGAATGCCCATCACCAGAAGATTTCTTCCATTCTCTGGACTATTATTTGTGGTATTTCGGGACTACTTCGAAAACGGAATAGTAGTAAAGGTATTAACGTTTGTTGGAGCCAGGCGTTAAACTGGTTCTGTGCGGTATCTCGTGTCTTCAAGTCACCATGTTCACTTGCATATAACAAGATCGCTGCTGTACCATTATCTTGGAAGAAATTTTGTTGCAACTATTTCGAACAGGAAAATATGTTATATTTATTGACGACAGCTGTTTCTGTTCTATCCTGTGTCCCCTCATTCTTAACTGACAGATTTCCGTTTGTGGTAGGTACGAAAGTCACGCAAGAGAACCAGTGAAAATAAGGAAAGTAAGGTAGGGTGGTGTCCCTTCATTAAAGAAGTCAAACTCCGCAGGACAAAGTTTGATTGGTAGAATGACGGGAAACCGGGTGGAACGGAGGGAGGAATCGAGCAGGAACTTATTGAAGAAGAAATCAGCTCATCATTGACACAAACCGATGTATAGAAATCACATGAGACTTAAATGAAGAGATCCGGGCTAGAATTAGATCCTAGATCGTTCATAATGGGACTCAAATATCTTAACCACCGTGTCACAACGCTGAATTCGCCTGCCCGTGTAAGGAAAAATCGTTAAACTGGGATTATATGATATGGCTAGAGACCACCATCTGACATCCAAGGGTCCACCATTCCCCACAGCAGGAGACTACGTCATCCCCTTTGATAACAGTTGGAGGAGGATACAAAAGAACTGCTTATCCCAAGGAAGGATGCTGGTACCAATGCTGTACCATACCAGCAAGTACCAAATGACATCAGCCAATTCATATACGCTGACGGTACAGCAGTGGCAGCTCAAGATTCGGGATTCTCAGAGGTGGAAGAGAAACTGACACATAATTTGAACTCACTCTACTTCTGTTACGATGCTGGCCACCTTCAAATAATCACCAACGATACGTAGTTCTGCACAGCCACACTCAATAATAGTGTGGCATGCCGAGACTCATTGTGATGTGGCAAAGCGAACGATTCCATCACTGCTCACAGTCGAAATATCTAGGCGTGGCCCTGGATCGCACCTTGACGTTTAAAACAGCATTGAATGACCGCCAGAGCCAAGGTTTGTGCCACGAACCACATCATTAGGTCACACGAGTTGGACATGGTGTGCCGATCTACGAGTGTTGCGGATGTCAGTTACGGCACTTTGTGTCTCTGCTGGCCATGTGGCCTGCATTTGCATAAGGGCAGAAGGTAGACGTTACAGTGAACGTGCGAATTGCAATGGGATGCTTGAAGCCAACACTAGTGCAGAAACTCTACCTGTTCATTGTCATTGCCCGCCCCCCTCCTTCTGCTCGCTCGCGTGCGCCTGGCCACAGGGTCAGATATCGAGAGGACGAAGATGGGAACTGACTCCTGGCAGCCAATGCGCGGATCGCTGCCCGTCGGGAGACGCCTGCGATCCAGCTAAAGTCTCTTGCAAAGATCGTAGGCCCTCGTGGATGCCCACTAGAAGTACCCTGTGGAAAAACGGGGTACACAACTGGATGATTGGACATCCTTCCAAGAGCTCTTTGGAGAGCTTTGAACGGAGATGGGTTTGGGACTGGCAAGGTACAAGATTTGGCCCCCTGATGCAGTGCCACCTTCTGGGTGAACCTTGCTTATTAGAAGATCTTTCTGAAGTTAATAACAAGGCCATTTCGCCAGCAATTTTCTGGGAAAAATTAGAAAACCAATTTGTTTGAACGGACAGGGAGATAAATAAAATAAAATAATCAGGAATAATGTCAGAGACTTAAAATAGCACCGAGAGCTCCGTTCCACTATGTGTTGGTTAATATTATCTCTCCATTCGCGTTTCCTTGCCTAAAATTTTTATCCAGATCATTCTCTCACCGTCCACTGGTCAGGCTGATCATTAGTCATGAAAACTCTGGTGAAATTTGCAAAACAGGTGCTGTTTATCTGTTGTATAAGATTAAATGTTACTCTTTTTGCTACTATGTTTTTGTTTTTTAACCGAACACGTTTCATCTGAGTATTTTAGGCGTATTCAATGGCTTTTATCTCTTCTCTTTTAAGTCAGGTGCAGCACTTTTGACATCAAACTTCGATGTACAATAATTTCCGCTCAGCTTTATTTCGGTATACTGCTTTTGTTGCATTTGAAACTGCTGATAATAAACATTTATGCAGGGAAAATTCCGAATGGTTGCAGATATCATCAATATAAAGATATAAAATAACGAAGTTTAGGCTTTAATATCCTTTCGACGTCGAAGTTATCAGATATTGGAGCACAAGCATAAATAGGAGAAAGTTGGTGATGGGAATTAGCCTCTTCATTTTCAAGGGAACCGTCCTGGCATTCACTTTAATCGATTTAGAGTAACCACTGAAAACCTAACTCATAGTGGTTGGACTCTCGAAAGTGTGTCCAGTGTGCCAATCAATGTGTCACTGCTCTCGATGTGAAGTACACACCTGCGGTCTGAAAGCTACCATTAAGTGCCATATTAAGCGGTCTTATAAACCCATTGTTGTAGCCAGTGTCTTAAGGTTTCTGAGTAAAATTTAAACGTCTGCCCGTTGAGATATCTCTTTAATTTACTTGCAAGCTTCCTACGGATTAAATGAAAGTTCCTTTTTGTACTCCATCTCAGAACATGATCCATTGTAAATTAGCCTGGTACACACACTTTAGCAGTAATTCGGGACAGGTAGTACAGGTTACATAATAGTTTCTTTTGTAGACAGTAGACAGTCTTCCTGCGACATATTTATGAGCTAAAGCATGCCATTCAAGTTTTCCCTTAATTTTATATGTCCCAAGAGATGTCATTTTTAGATAAATGTAACGATATTGCTTCGATGGTAGTAATAACGTTAGTTTGATGCATACATTTGATGTAACATACTTATATTTGTATAAATTTAGAGTCTCTTGCCTGTGCTCCTACCAATAAACTGAAGCTGAGACCTTTACCATTGATTTAACATGTGGTCGTTCTTCGTCGTATTGTTCAGCACTGCTTGTATAAAATGACTAGAGTTATGACTTATTGATCAAAGATTGAAACTTACGTTAACCGTTAATGGATTAATATGTAGAATAATACATTTTAATCATGTACCGCACTCGTTACCTCTGCTGTCGAGTTTCAAGCCAGGTGAAATCTCTCTGAATGTCCACGTAGTACTAAGTCGAAATAGTTGCCTCTAGAATACAGTACGTAACTCATTGTCTTGGACCATGAATTTTGGGATACCCCCTAACACGAATGCAGAAATTGCTTTTCGCTCTTTGATTATGTGTGATTTTTCTCTCATTTTCTTTCATCATCTATGGTTTGACATACTCTGTCTCATTATTTGTGCAATTCCTGTATGGCTTCAATTATTCTGTAGAAACGCGCTTTCTTTTTGCAGGTGCGTCGGATAAGAAGCTGCAATGTAAAAACTAAAACTTTCAAAAAGATGATTAACGAAAGCGCTAAGGAATTCAGATTTCCCTCTCTAAAATACTCTCCCTGATTTTCATCAATATCTGAAACTTAACTACTACAACAAAAAAATGCTTGTATTGTGTATAAGAAGAGAATGCATGTGCGATGAAAGCTGTAGAGAACACCAATTTTCATTATAAGATGTTATTCGTAGCTGTTGTTTAGCAGTTGCTGTGTGTATTCTTTCCACCAAAATAAAAATCAGTCGTCAGCTGCACAAAAAATTAATTACACGTTACTTCAACAGATTAATCGGTCAGCTTCAGAAGTTCAATACATGCTTAAATCATAGGTAAGCCGATGTCAAACAAGGATCCGACGGTAAAGGTTCACCGAGCGGGGTGGCGCAGTGGTTAGACACTGGACTCGCATTCGGGAGGACGGCGGTTCAATCCCGCGTCCAGCCATCCTGATTTAGGTTTTCCGTGATTTCCCTAAATCACTCCAGGCAAATGCCGGGATGGTTCCTCTGAAAGGGCACGGCCGACTTCCTTCCCAATCCTTCCCTAATCCGATGAGACCGATGACCATGCTGTCTGGTCTCCTTCCCCAAACCAACCAACCAACCGACGGTAAAGGTTCCCTCAATATGTTAACTAAAAATATTTTTTAAAAACAAATGTAGAATAATCGAGCGTCAGCGAAGTATGAAAAGGTTGTTAAAATGAATGTATAATAGTTGAATATCAGAAAAATCACACGCCTTCGTTGAAGAACGATAAACTGTGACACTTCGGAAAAATTTCATAACATTTGCGATGGATAGCAACCAGCTAACTGAAAACTTAGTGAATTGATGACGCTTGTATACAAAGTGAGAGCGCTAACATCCATAGAACCTTTTGAAACTATATAAAGGTTGTGAGACGGGCTAAGCGTGTAAGAAGGTAGTAATACATTCATTAAACGCTCAACGCCTAGTCGAGTATAAATATACAATTACATGCGAAGACGCGCTAAATAAAAGGTGGGTAAAGAATCCGCCAAGGGCCGATTGAGTAGTAGCAATTCATTTTACTTTCCGCTCAACTGGGGACTAGGCCGGCAGCCGGACGCGAGTTTGCAGAAACGCAGGGAAAGTCAGCTGCACCCAGATTACGAACTGCCGTTCCCAGCATTGTTAACTTGAGTGCAGCCGACTTCCCTTGGGTGTTTCTGACGTTGAACTATTGTACATACGTTTTTTACAACCTTTTTATACTTCCCTGATGGTCAGCTGTTGTTTTTTTTTAACAACTTTTATGTTTCTTACTTAATATGTTTACGACGTCTTTAAGTCCGATTCTTGTATCTATGATTTAAGCCTGTTTTGATATCCTGAAGATGATAGATTAATCTGTTGAAACTGGTAAAGAGAAATTAAAATTTTTGTGCAGCAGAAGACTGATTTTTATTTTGTTGAAAATCTTACTTTTAGCGTACACTTTATACAGTATATGGGGTAGCCATGAATGGTTTTTGCCTTCATATCGAAAGTTCAGATTGTCAGTAATATGCCCAAAGGCTGTTTCGTGAGCCCGTTGGCGCGCGCGTCTTTGTGTGTGTGTGTGTTTGTGTGAAGTACACACGTTATTAATTTTATTAAAAATTAGTAGTCATCTGCCTAAAAGAGTTCACAAGGTACATTAGCCTCTATCTTTTCCACTGGGTCTTGTAGGCATATTTCTGTTGTGGATTGAGCCGGCCGGTGTGGCCGAGCGGTTCTAGGCGCTTCAGTCTGGAACCGCGCGACCGCTACGGTCGCAAGTTCGAATCCTGCCTCGGGCATGGATGTGTGTGATGTCCTTAGGTTAGTTAGGTTTAAGTAGTTCTAAGTTCTAGGGGACTGATAACCTCAGTGCTCAGCGCCATTTGAACCATTTGTTGTGGATTGGTGGGTAATTGATAGACTAAATGATGCACCCTTATTTTAATAGAAATTGCGCAAACTTTGTCGCGGACTGATATTGATTGTCAGCACCTTAACTAACGTTCGGCATGTACAACCATTCGTATCTCCAGGACCGAGGATGATCCATCCAAATGTGCCAACTAGGGTCCAATTTGTTTCCTTTAACATCTAATTAAGATACGTGAAAGAAACTTGAACTGTGGCTCCCGAGTCTTCTGCCAGTTAAATTCACCCAAGAAAAAGTTATGGCTACGGTGTTTTTCGATTCCGAAGGACTCTTGCTTGTGGACATCATGCCAAGTGGAACCACCATAAATTCTGATGCATATGTGACGCCACTGAAGAAACTTCAAGCTCGACTGAATCGTGTTCGACCACATCGGCAAAAGCAGGATGTTTTGCTGTTGCACGACAATGCACGGCCACATGTCAGTCAAAAAACCATCGAAGCGATCACAAAACTCGGTTGGACAAAAGCAGGATGTTTTGCTGTTGCACGACAATGCACGGCCACATGTCAGTCAAAAAACCATGGAAGCGATCACAAAACTCGGATGGACAACACTGAAACACCCGCCTTACAGTCCTGACGTGGCTCCATGTGACTGTCATCTCTTTGGGAAACTGAAAGACTCTGTTCGTGGAACAAGGTTTGAAGATGATGACTCCCTTGTGCACGCTGCCAAACAGTGGCTCCAACAGGTTGGTCCAGAATTTTACCGTGCGGGTATACAGGTGCTAGTTCCAAGATGGCGTAAGGCAGTTGAGAGGGATGGAAATTATGTGGAGAAATGAAAATATTGTTCCTAAAGGATGTATCTACACACTATAAAACTTTCAAACATGTAGAATAAAAGATGGATTTTTTAAAAAAAGTGTGCATTTCTTTTGAAGTGAGCCTTGTACCTCAAAATTTAACCTTGTGATGCAGTTCCCCACTGTGGTGAACAACTGTTATTGTCGCTTCTTTGGAATTTTTAATCATCCCTGTGGCTGCAAATGCATGGACCTACTGATAACAAACAGACCCGAACTTTTCGACTCTGTATGTGCAGAACATGGAATCAGTGATCATAAGGCCGTTTCAGCATCCCTGAATATGGAAGTTAATAGGAATATAAAAAAAGGGAGGAAGGTTTATCTGTTTAGCAAGAGTATAATAGAAGGCAGATTTCAGACTACCTAACAGATCAAAACGAAAATTTCTGTTCTGACACTGACAATGTTGAGTGTTTATGGAAAAAGTTCAAGGCAATCGTAAAATGCGTTTTAGACAGGTATGTGCCGAGTAAAACTGTGAGGGACGGGAAAAACCCACCGTGGTACAACAACAAAGTTAGGAAACTACTGCGAAAGCGAAGAGAGCTTCACTCCAAGTTTAAACGCAGCCAAAACCTCTCAGACAAACAGAAGCTAAACGATGTCAAAGTTAGCGTAAGGAGGGCAATGCGTGAAGCGTTCAGTGAATTCGAAAGTAAAATTCTATGTACCGACTTGATAGAAAATCCTAGGAAGTTCTGGTCTTACGTTAGATCAGTAAGTGGCTCGAAACAGCATATCCAGACACTCCGGGATGATGAAGGCATTGAAACAGAGGATGACACGCGTAAAGCTGAAATACTAAACAACTTTTTCCAAAGCTGTTTCACAGAGGAAGACCGCACTGCAGTTCCTTCTCTAAATCCTCGCACAAACGAAAAAATGGCTGACATCGAGATAAGTGTCCAAGGAATAGAAAAGCAACTGGAATCACTCAACAGAGGAAAGTCCACTGGACCTGACGGGATACCAATTCGATTCTACACAGAGTACGCGAAAGAACTTGCCCCCCTTCTAACAGACGTGTATCGCAAGTCTCTAGAGGAACGGAAGGTTCCAAATGATTGGAAAAGAGCACAGGTAGTCCCAGTCTTCAAGAAGGGTCGTCGAGCAGATGCACAAAACTATAGACCTATATCTCTGACGTCGATCTGTTGTAGAATTTTAGAACATGTTTTTTGCTCGAGTATCATGTCGTTTTTGGAAACCCAGAATCTACTATGTAGGAATCAACATGGATTCCGGAAACAGCGATCGTGTGAGACCCAACTCGCTTTATTTGTTCATGAGACCCAGAAAATATTAGATACAGGCTCCCAGGTAGATGCTATTTTTCTTGACTTCCGGAAGGCGTTCGGTACAGTTCCGCACTGTCGCCTGACAAACAAAGTAAGAGCCTACGGAATATCAGACCAGCTGTGTGGCTCGACTGAAGAGTTTTTAGCAAACAGAACACAGCATGTTGTTATCAATGGAGAGACGTCTACAGACGTTAAAGAAACCTCTGGCGTGCCACAGGGGTGTGTTATGGGACCATTGCTTTTCACAATATATATAAATGACCTAGTAGATAGTGTCGGAAGTTCCATGCGGCTTTTCGCGGATGATGCTGTAGTATACAGAGAAGTTGCAGCATTAGAAAATTGTAGCGAAATGCAGGAAGATCTGCAGCGGATAGGCACTTGGTGCAGGGAGTGGCAACTGACCCTTAATGTAGAGAAATGTAATGTATTGCGAATACATAGAAAGAAGGATCCTTTATTGTATGGTTATATGATAGCGGAACAAACACTGGTAGCAGTTACTTCTGGGAGTATGCGTGCGGAACGATTTGAAGTGGAATGATCATATAAAATTAATTGTTGGTAAGGCGGGTACCAGGTTGAGATTCATTGGGAGAGTCCTTAGAAAATGTAGTCCATCAACAAAGGTGGCTTACAAAACATTCGTTCGACCTATACTTGAGTATTGCTCATCAGTGTGGGATCCGTACCAGGTTGGGTTGACGGAGGAGATAGAGAAGATCCAAAGAAGAGCGGCGCGTTTCGTCACAGGGTTATTTGGTAACCGTGATAGCGTTACGGAGATGTTTAACAAACTCAAGTGGCAGACTCTGCAAGAGAGGCGCTCTGCATCGCGGTGTAGCTTGCTGTCCAGGTTTATAGAGGGTGCGTTTCTGGATGAGGTACCGAATATATTGCTTCCCCCTACTTATACCTCCCGAGGAGATCACGAATGTAAAATTAGAGAGATTAGAGCGCACACGGAGGCTTTCAGACAGGCGACTGGAACAGGAAAGGGAGGTAATGACAGTGGCACGTAAAGTGCCCTCCGCCACACACCGTTGGGTGGCTTGCGGAGTATAAATGTAGATGTAGATGTAGATGTAGATTCCACTCCAGTGGGTACACCCTTCTGGTGCTGTGTCCTGCAAGCATTTGCAGCCTCTGGACTGATTGAAAACGACAAGTAAGCGACGATAACAGCTTCCACTACAGTGGACAATTGCGTCACTGTTTAACTAGCTGTGATATTACGCGCGGAAGTTTCCCTGTGCGATGATAAAACTGAGGAGCGGTGTGAATGGAGAAACGTTTTTAGCTGTGCAGAGGTCTCTGCGGGTTGTTAACAGTCCGCAGTTCGAGTCGACGGGGGGAGCGAGGAAATAAAAGAGGCGCTGCTGGCAGGCGTGTGTCGCCGTAAATTACCCCTCCGTGTTGAACACGCGGCCCCGCCGTGTCCGCGTAATTGGCCGGACTTGTCGGCTACCGCTGGTTAGTCACACAGGCCAGCCCGCATAATTTCGACGCCGCCTCCAGTGGCGCAGCAAAGGCCGAGCGGAAAAAAGGAAATGCGAGCCCGCGGTCTGTCTTACACGCGTGACCGCCCGCACACGAGGGAGATTCGCTATAGCCAGTTGTCGGGCTACCACTTGGCACGAACAATTTGCATCACTGACTCAACACCTTTGTCCTCAGTCACAACTGAGGAGGCAGAAGTTTCATTTGGACACAAATGTCTGCAATATCCCCGATGCTGACTGGTGTTACCATTTCGACAGCCCTGTTACCACAGAAAACTTTCGTTTAAACAATCGCTGAAATATACAGCCTGTACGGTAAGTACGTACGGACTTCAGAAAGTAAGTTATCACACGTCGTCCCAATCTAACAAGGGGACCATCAGACTTGTTAATCACAGATTTTGATAAGTCTTGAGTATGTTGTAGAGCAACTGTTCTGAGTACATGGCGAGCGACTTTTCATTCGACGGCCCCCTATTACCGAGAAGATTTTATGCGATCTTCTACACTGGTGTGACGATGATCACGGAGTACCTCCAAATATCGTGTCGGATCTCCTTTTGCCCGGCTTAGTGCAGCAACTCGACGTAGCATGGACTCAAGTCGTCGGGAGTCTCCTGCAGAGACTTTGAGCCAAGCTGCCTCGATAGCCGTCCGTAAGTGCGAAAGTGTTGCCAATGCAGAATTTTGTGCGCTAATTAACCTCTCGATTATGTCCTTTAAATCTTCAATGGGATCATGTTGAGCGATCTGAATGGCCAGATCATTCGCTCGAATTGTTCAGATTGTTCTGACGTGGCGCATTGTCATCCATAAAAATTCCATCTTTGTTTGGGAACATGAAGCCCATGAGCGTACGTCATTGTGGGCCGGGAGTCCCCCAGTCGGGGAAGTTCGGCCGCCGAGGGCAAGTGCTTATTACATTCGACGCCACATTGGGCGACTTGCGCGCCGGACATGGGGATGAAATGTTGATGAGGACAACACAACACCCAGTCCCTGAGCGTAGAAAAATCTCCTGCCCCAGCCGGGAATCGAACCCGGACCCCTTGGCGTTGCAGGCGGTAACGCTATCGCTACGCTACGGAGGCGGACATGAAGTCCACGAATGGCTGCAAATGTTCTCCAAGTAGTTGACTATAACCATTTCCAGTAAATGATCGGTTCGATTGGTCTAGTGGACAGACCACAACATTATGAAGCCACTAGGCCTCAATTATTTTCTGGGTATATTCCAATTTCTGTCTTCCTCTACATTTTAACCCGCTACGGCTCTCTCTATTAACATTGATGGTATCAAATGGTTCAAATGGCTCTGAGCACTATGGGACTTCACTTCTATTGTCATCAGTCCCCTGGAACTTAGAACTACTTAAACCTAACTAACCTAAGGACATAACACACATCCATGCCCGAGGCACGATTCAAACCTGCGTTCGTAGCGGTCGCGCAGTTCCAGACTGTAGCGCCTAGAACCGCTCGGCCACCTCGGCCGGCTGGACGGTATCCCCCGATGCCTTAACAGATGTTCTATCATCCTGTCCCTTCTTCTTGCCAGTGCTTCCCATATGTTTCTTTCCTCACCGATTCTGCTGAGAACCTCTTCATTCCTTATCAGTACACCTAATTTTCAACATTCTTCTATAGCGCCACATCTCGAAGGCTTCAGTTCCCTTCTGTTCTGGTTTTCCCACTGTCCATGTCACACTACCATACAATGCTGTGCTGCAAAAGTACATTTTCAGAAATTTTTTCCTTAATTTAAGACCTATATTTGATACCAACAGACTTCTTTTGGCTAGGAATACCTTTTTCGCCAATGCTAGTCTGCTTTTTATGTCCTCTTTGCTCCGTCCGTCATAGGTTATTTTGCTGCCTGGGTAGCAGAATTTCTTCGTCTACTCCGTCATCCCCAATTGTAATGCTAAATTTCTCGCTGTTCTCGTTTCTTCTACTTCTCATTACTTTGGTCTGTCTTCGATTTTTTTCTCAATCCATATTGTGTACTCATTCCATTCCCCACGTCCACCAGTTGTTCTTCACTTTCACTGAGAATAGCAATGTCATCAGCAAATCTTATCATTGAAATCCTTTCATCCTCAGTTTTTATCCCACTCTTGAATGTTTCTTTTATTTTCCTCATTGCTTCTTATATGTATAGATTGAACAGTACGGGCGAAAGACTACATCCCTGTCTTACATCATTTTAACCCGAGCACCTCACTGTTAGTCTTTCACTCTTATTGTCCCCACTTTGTTCTTGTACATATTATACATTACGTGCCTTTCCCTATAGCTAAGCGCTTTTTCTCAGAATTTTGGACGTCTTGCACCATTATTCACTGTCGAATACCTTTTTCATGTCGACAAATCTTACGAACGTGTCTCGATTTTTGTTCATAGTGCTTCCATTATCAACCGCAACGTCAGAATTGCCCCTCTGGTGTCTTTACCTTTCCTAAAGCAAAACTGATCCTCAGTTTATTTTCAATTCTTCTGCATATTATTCTTGTCAGCAGCTTGGATACATGAGTTGTTAAACTGATTGTGCGATAATTCTCGCATTTGTCAGTTCTTATAATCTTTGGAATTGTGTGGACGACACTTTTCCGAAAGATAGTACTTCGCCAGACTCATAAATTCTGCACACCAACGTCAATAGTCGTTTTGTTGCCACTTCTCCCAATGATTTCAGAATTTCCAGTGGAATATTATCCATCCCTTCTGCCTTATTTAATATTAACTCTTCCAAAGCTCTTTTAAATTCTGATTCTAATACTGGATCCGCTATTTCTCTCCTGTCGTGTCCTGTTTTTTCTTCTTTCACGTCGTCAGACAAGTATTCCTCTCGCACGGGCCTTCAATGTACTCTTTCCATCGATCCGCTTTCCCATCTACATTTAACAGTGGAATTCCTATTGAACTCTTCAAGTTAACGCCCTTGCTTTTAATTTTACGGAAGGTCGTTTTGACTTTTCTATATGCTGAGTCAGTCCTCCCAATAATCATTTCTTTTTCGACATTTTTCATGTAGCCATTTCACCTTAGCTTCCCTGCACTTCCTATTTATTTCACTCCTAAGTCACTTGTATTTCTGTATTCCTGAAATTCCCTGAACATTTTTGTACTTTCTTCTTTTGTCGACCATCTGAAGTATTTCTTCTGTTACCCATGGTTGCTTTGCATTTACCTTCCTTGTACCCACGAGCTTCTTTCCAGCTCTGTGATTGCCGTCTGTAGAGATGTCCATTCCTCTTCAACCGTACTGCCTACTGAGTTGTTCATTGTCGTAGTTTCTATAGCCTCAGAGAACTTCAAGAGTATCTCTTCATTCTTTAGTACTTCCGTATTCCACTTCCTTGCGCACTAAATCTTCCTGACGAGTCTCTTAAACTTCAGCCTACTCTTCATCATTAGTACGGGTGTGAGTCAAATAAAAACCTTAAATATTTTTTTAAGTATTGTGTATTGTGCAGAAGTGGTAAAAAGCTGTATCACTTTTCAACATAATATCCCCCACGCTCAATGCAAGTCCTTCAGCGCTTACAAAGTGCATAAATTCCTTTAGAAAAAAATTCCTTTAGAAACCACTCATGCACCGCGTGGCGTACCTCTTCATCATCAGAACGGAACTTCTCTCCTCCCATTGCGTCTTTGAGTGGAAATCACTTGGGGCATTCAATTTCCGACTAGACATTATCCGTAACATTAAGAGTGCACACACAGGTGTGTACGAATGAGGAAACAAAACTTTGAGTTATATCTTATCACATGTTGAAAACAGTTTGTTGATACCTAGTACTGGTTTAAAGATATTAAAGTCTTAATTTGGAAGATAATTTATGGATACCCTGTACAACTTCCCTGTTTTTCGTAAAACTGATGGCGAGGAATATAACAAAACAGCACATTGCTGTTTAGGGGATGAGTGTATATGGGAGAAACAATTTGTGTAATAGTTTACATGCCCTGCTGTCGCATTTGAAAGTGACTACGAGAAAGAAAATGAAACCGCACATTTTCACAGCACACCATTTTCTTTCTCGCAGTCGCTCGTAACAGAAAACTTGAACGTATTAGTTGAGAAAAATGTATAACCAATGACTTATGTATGTTTGTCTAAGTACCGTGTAAAAAAATATAGCCGCCCGCTGTGGCCGAGCGGCTCCAGGCGCTTCAGTCCGGAACCGCGCTGCTGCTACGGTCGCAGGTTCGAATCCTGCCTCGGGCATGGATATGTGTGATGTCCTTAGGTTAGTTGGGTATAAGTAGTTCTAAGTCTAGGAGACTGATGACTTCAGATGTTAAGTCCCATAGTGATTAGAGCCATTAAAAAAAAACTTTTCGAGATTTTCGGTAACTACGCTAAACAACGACTAGTTTTTATATAGTAGTACAGATAGTAAAAACACTGACATTGCCAGTGTGTGTACTACTTTTCTTACAATATTGTTTTCGAGTGATTTGTAATACGTTTTCTTACGGTATTGTAAATAATTAGTTGTTGTTGTGGTCTTCAGTCCAGAGACTTTGATGCAGGTCTCCACGCTACTCTATCCTGTGATGGCTTCTTCATCTCACAGTACCTACTGCAACCTACATCCTTCTGAATCTGCTTAGTGTATTCATCTCTTGGTCTCCCTCTACGATTTTTACCCTCCACGCTGCCCTCCAATACTGAATCGGTGATCCCTTGATGCCTCAGAATACGTCCTACCAACCGATCCCTTCTTCTAGTCATGTTGTGCCACAAATTTCTCTTCTCCCCAATTCTGTTCAATGCCTCCTCATTAGTTATGTGATCTACCCATCTAATCATCAGCATTCTTCTGTAGCACCACATTTCGAAAGCTTCTATTCTCTTCTTGTCTAAACTATTTATCGTCCACGTTTCACTTCCATACATGGTTTCTTTATAAATTGTAAATAGCCTTCGCTCCCTGTATTTTACCCCTGCCACTTCAGAATATGAAAGAGTATTCCAATCAACATTGTCAAAAGCTTTCTCTAAGTCTACAAATGCTAGAAAGGTAGACTTGCCTTTTCTGAATCTGTTCTCTAAGATAAGTCATAGGGTCAGTATTGCCTCACGTGTTCCAACATTTTTACGGAATCCAAATTGATTTTCGCCGAGGTCAGCTTCTGCCAGTTTTTCCATTCGTCTGTAAAGAATTCGTGTTAGTATTTTGCAGCCGTGACTTATTAAACTGATAGTTCGATAATTTTCACATCTGTCAGCACCTGCTTTCTTTGGGATTGGAATTATTATATTCTCCTTGAAGTCTGAGGGTATTTCGCCTGTCTCATACATCTTGTTCACCAGATGGTAGAGTTTTGTCAGGACTGGCTCTCCCAAGGCTATCAGTAGTTCTAATGGAATGTTGTCTACTCCCAGGGCCTTGTTTCGACTTAGGTCTTTCAGTGCTATGTCAAACTCTTCACGCAGTATCATATCTCCCATTTCATCTTCTTCTACCTCCTCTTCCATTTCGATAATATTGTCCTCAAGAACATCGCTCTCGTATAGACCCTCTATGTACTCCTTCCACCTTTCTGCTTTCCCTTCTTTGCTTAGAACTGGGTTTCCACCTGAGCTCTTGATATTCGTGCAAGTGGTTCTCCTTTCTCCAAAGGTCTCTTTAATTTTCCTGTAGGCGGTATCTATCTTACCCCTAGTGAGATAAGCCTCTAGATTATTATATATTTGTTCTCGGGCCCTGCTTAGCCATTTTGCACTTCCTGTCGATATAATTTTTGAGACGTTTGTATTCCTTTTTGCATGCTTCATTTACTGCATTTTTATATTTTCTCCTTTCATCAATTAAATTCAATATTTCTTCTGTTACCCAAGGGTTTCTACTAGCCCTCGTCTTTTTACCTATTTGGTCCTCTGCTGCCTTCACTATTTCATCCCTCAAAGCTACCCACTGTCAATTGTTCCCTTATGCTCTCCCAGAAACTCTGTACAACCTCTGGTTTAGTCAGTTTATCCAGGTCCGATCTCCTTAAATTCCCACCTTTTTGCTGTTTCTTCAGTTTTACTCTACAGTTCATAACCAGTAGATTGTGGTCAGATTCCACATCTGCCCCTGGAAATGTCTTACAATTTAAAACCTGGTTCCTAAATCTCTGTCTTACCATTATATAATCTATCTCAAACCTGTCAGTATCTCCAGGCTTCTTCCATGTATACAACCTTCTTTTATGATTCTTGAACCGAGTGTTAGCTCTGATTAAGTTATGCTCTGTGCAAAATTCTACTACTAATTAGTATTGACATTAAATGATAAAAAAGCTCTCTCTCCGTCTTCAGGCCACAAGTGGTCCATCGGGACCATCCGACCGCCGTGTCATCCTCAGTTGAGGATGCGGATAGGAGGGGCGTGTGGTCAGCACACCGCTCTCCCGGTCGTCAGCATGGTTTTCTTTGAAAGGAGCCGCTACTATTCGGTCGAGTAGCTCCTCAATTGGCATCACGAGGCTGAGTGCACCCCGAAAAATGGCAACAGCGCATGGCGGCCTGGATGGTCACCCATCCAAGCGCCGGCCACACCCGACAGCGCTTAACTTCGTGATATCACGGGAACCGGTGTATCCACTGCGGCAAAGCCGTTGCCAAAATGATAAAATATGTGTTAATTTGTTGAAATCGTGAAAAAACGCGAGACGAAAAAGTGTGAAAAATATGAAATATTGTTCTGCAGTGTTATAAAGTCTTCAGCGAAGAAACTTACAGTGCCCCTTTTTGTTGCAGGTAACAGCAGAGCTTAATAGCGTATACTATGGATAGGTTTCCACTCAGCAGAGAGACTGTGGAGGCGATAAAGACGAAGCGGCAGCTGGAGAGGGCGTGGGAGGAGTACGGAGACCCGGAGGATAAGCGAGCCCTGAACAGGCAGAAGAAGCTGGTGAGTCGCCTGGTGGCGGAGGACCGCGGCGCGCACCTGCAGGCGCTCGAGGAGCAGCGGCGCGAAGCGGCCGCGAGGAGGGCCAAAGCCGACGCCATCCGCAAGATGGTGGCGCGCACCGATGACGACACGCTGTGCGAGCTCGCCGACACCATGTGCGGCGTCGTCCAGATGATGAAGTCTCTCGCCGTCGGGAGCAAGAGGCAGCTCGGCGGAGGTGGACGCGTCCGGGCCATACAGTGGTGACAGTCTCTGTCCAGTCTTTGGCAGAACAAGCTCAATTTTTTCATTTTTTTTCGTTTCTTTTTTTTTTTGAGTGGGGGTGGGAAGTAGAATTCATGTTACAGTGTAATAGGCTGCTTAGTGCGGTTGATAAGTGGTGCAATAAACATTAGCTTGGTGAATACTGTATTTAGACTTGACTAAGGTCAACATACCATTCCATTTACTTGATCTTAAGTGTATTGCATTTAACTCGTATCAGTTTCAGAATAAACCAAAAGGCTTTGCACATAATCAGGCGCATATTACAGTTTTCGTACTAAACGCTGATGCTCTGACTGGACAATAAATTAGTTTTCTCGCGGCTTGCACCGTACGACCAGTGAATGTACTTTTATTTCTTCTCGTGTATCACTAACATCTGTCCACTTTGTTCTGTTCGCAGTGTAGAAAACCAAAAAAGTCAATTCGATTGGAGATGCTTTTCAATAAACTGTTTAGTTTCTGATTATGTTAGTTTCCATTTTCCTCAGTTTTCTTTCCAGTATGTCTTCACAGATTAAAAAAAAAGTAAATAAATAAAACTAATCCGTTCTTTTTGTCAATACAGAAATACCGAGGCAGATCATTTTTAATTTTAGACATAACGCCAATGGAACTACTGCGATTTCTATGCCTTCATTTAAAAAAAAAACTGTCTTGATTGTATTTTTTAACGTTAATGTTGTTAGTGCTTTCGGTCAATAGACAAACATGAGATTTCCTTATGCCATGTAAGCAATGTAGGTGGTGTTTTAATATGTTTCTTCGTTGTTACACCTGTGATATATCATTGTCACTTAGTTTTAACTTGCTTTTAGCTTTTAAAACAGTAAAATATTTCTGGGTGTTTTTTAATTCTTTTATTTGCTGACGGCCGAGGTGGCCGAGCGGTTCTAGGCGCTACAGTCTGGAACCGTGGGACCTCTACGGTCGCAGGTTCGAATCCTGCCTGGGGCACTGATGTATGTGATGTCCTTAGCTTAGTTACGTTTAAGTAGTTCTAAGTTCTAGGGGACTGATGACCTCAGAAGTTAAGTCCCATAGTGCTCAGAGCCATTTGAATCATTTTTTTATTTGCTATGAATACGTCTTACTAAATTACATTCCACTGTGAGGCAGAGGGGGTGTAACTTAAACTTGGCAACTGCCAAACCTCAGCTGTTGTTACCATTCGGTGTTACCTTGTGGCTTCCTTTAGTGAAAGACATATTGAAGTTTCTTTTTGCACTTTTTATTGTATTTTGTCGTTACTTTATCCTGTGACCTCTTATTGTCTTTAAACCTTGACTGTTGATGGTTTACTGACCAGAAGCGCTAAGAACATTAGCATTAAATAAAGGAAAGTGAGATTGCATTTTGCTATCACCACATTTTTGTTTCCAAAAACTATACGACTTCAGAGATCCTTCCAAGTCTCAAACATCTACGATGTATATATGCAGACTGAAGCAACGAATGAAAGTCTGTACCAAGGTCGGAATTTGAACCCGGGCCTCCTGCTCATTAGGCAGATGCGGTAATCACTAAAGTCATCCTGGTAGTGGCTTTCCACAACTGCACTGATTACCCTAGCACGCCTCGCTCCCCTCCTAAAGGCACAGTGCCAGGAGGCCCGGGTTCAAATCACGTCCTTGGTACAGATTTTCATTCGTCGCTTGTCTGCAGATTATATATATATATATATATATATATATATATATATATATATATATATATATATACACTCCTGGAAATTGAAATAAGAACACCGTGAATTCATTGTCCTAGGAAGGGGAAACTTTATTGACACATTCCTGGGGTCAGATACATCACATGATCACACTGACAGAACCACAGGCACATAGACACAGGCAACAGAGCATGCACAATGTCGGCACTAGTACAGTGTATATCCACCTTTCGCAGCAATGCAGGCTGCTATTCTCCCATGGAGATCATCGTAGAGATGCTGGATGTAGTCCTGTGGAACGGCTTGCCATGCCATTTCCACCTGGCGCCTCAGTTGGACCAGCGTTCGTGCTGGACGTGCAGACCGCGTGAGACGACGCTTCATCCAGTCCCAAACATGCTCAATGGGGGACAGATCCGGAGATCTTGCTGGCCAGGGTAGTTGACTTACACCTTCTAGAGCACGTTGGGTGACACGGGATACATGCGGACGTGCATTGTCCTGTTGGAACAGCAAGTTCCCTTGCCGGTCTAGGAATGGCAGAACGATGGGTTCGATGACGGTTTGGATGTACCGTGCACTATTCAGTGTCCCCTCGACGATCACCAGTGGTGTACGGCCAGTGTAGGAGATCGCTCCCCACACCATGATGCCGGGTGTTGGCCCTGTGTGCCTCGGTCGTATGCAGTCCTGATTGTGGCGCTCACCTGCACGGCGCCAAACACGCATACGACTATCATTGGCACCAAGGCAGAAGCGACTCTCATCGCTGAAGACGACACGTCTCCATTCGTCCCTCCATTCACGCCTGTCGCGACACCACTGGAGGCGGGCTGCACGATGTTGGGGCGTGAGCGGAAGACGGCCTAACGGTGTGCGGGACCGTAGCCCAGCTTCATGGAGACGGTTGCGAATGGTCCGCGCCGATACCCCAGGAGCACCAGTGTCCCTAATTTGCTGGGAAGTGGCGGTGCGGTCCCCTACGGCACTGCGTAGGATCCTACGGTCTTGGCGTGCATCCGTGCCTCGCTGCGGTCCGGTCCCAGGTCGACGGGCACGTGCACCTTCTGCCGACCACTGGCGACAACATCGATGTACTGTGGAGACCTCACGCCCCACGTGTTGAGCAATTCGGCGGTACGTCCACCCGGCCTCCCGCATGCCCACTATACGCCCTCGCTCAAAGTCCGTCAACTGCACATACGGTTCACGTCCACGCTGTCGCGGCATGCTACCAGTGTTAAAGATTGCGATGGAGCTCCGTATGCTACGGCAAACTGGCTGACACTGACGGCGGCGGTGCACAAATGCTGCGCAGCTAGCGCCATTCGACGGCCAACACTGCGGTTCCTGGTGTGTCCGCTGTGCCGTGCGTGTGATCATTGCTTGTACAGCACTCTAGCAGTGTCCGGAGCAAGTATGGTGGGTCTGACACACCGGTGTCAATGTGTTCTTTTTTCCATTTCCAGGAGTATATATATATATATATATATATATATATATATTGTTTCGATTTTGAAGTTGTATGATTAAATGTATAATTGTAAAAATTAGTGTAAGAGCACTGCAGAGCATGACTCATTTGAAAAGGTCCTACAGTCACCTGAAAATTCCTATTTGATTAAATCAACAACTGAGCCACATTATGTAGAAATACAGCGCAAAGGCGTAATTGCTAGTAATTATTCCGTATGAATGAATTAATGCTGAATTTTTCTGAACCTAATAGTATATTTCATACATGTTCGTAACACGGCTTGCTTAGCGAAACTGATGCCATCACTAATGTAAATTAGTATCTTGTATGTAAAGAATACTCCAGACAATTTCTTGTCGTAAAGCTGATTTGAGTCAAAACACTGTGCAACACAGAATATTAAACGGCCCTAGTGGAATTAGTATAAGCTTCCAATGACTTATTATCTCCGTGTCCAAGCGATTGGAGACGATGCGTGCGAAATGGACCAGCGTGATGCGCGACACAATCGCAACATAAGCCAACATGCGGATACCTGTTACGTAGCTACAAATGGCTCTAAGCACTATGGGACTTAACATCTGAGGTCATCAGTCCCCTAGACTTAGAACTACTTAAACCTAACTAACCCAAGCACATCACACACATCCATGCCCGATGCAAGATTCGAACCTGCGACTGTAGCAGCAGCGCGGTTCCGTACTGAAGCGCCTAGAACCGCTCCTCCACAGCGGCCGGCTATGCAGCTACACTTTTAATTGTTGCACGTGATACCGGTCTTATAGACGTTAACACGAGTTTAATTCTTGTTCCTTATTGAGATCTATTGTTGCTATACAGTATTTCAAACAGTACTTCAAAGTATAAATATAAATTTTTACACATAAACAATACTTTAATAGAACTCACGGTCTTCGTGGACATCGTCACATGTGACTTCTTCATAACGAATGTCTAACACAACACCAAAACGAAGATATTGTCAACAAAAAAATATAATTACAAGTAGAAATGCTGCCTTGAACAAATTTCTAATATGAAAATACCTACAACGGTAGAAATTAGTTGTTCTGAATGGCATGGTAGCCCCGAAAGCAGACGTAACGCCAATTTATACTCCGCGCAGTCCCAAGTCATTTCCTACTTCGTGTTTTATGCAAACTTTGCACACTTTTTTTTTTAATGAAGAAGTCGTCAGATCGATATGTTTTGAGAAATGAGTCCAGTATTGCGATTGGAGTCGAAGAGATGTTTCACCGAGTGATGACATTCTACGCATTTCTTAGTCGGGGAACTGGCCATTTTTAACATTACCTCTGCTATTCCAGTCGGCAACCAACATATTTCCATTCTTTGGATGTCTACTGTTTTACGCATTGAATAGAGCCATATCCGACATACAAAAAAAGTTTAGCCTGGCTTTCGTTCCCACGAGTGTGACTAATTATGTTTACGTTTGGTCAGCATTTGTTTCCACGAGTTGTTCTCGTCAGAGTACGGCAAGGAGTTAATGGATATCGAAATCTAAATATGTCATGTTATACAATGCACTACAGACGTGGCTCTTCTCATTACATGTTACAGAGGTGATAGAACATTTTAGAAACGTAAATCTCCCTGTAGTCATTGGTAGCTGTTGAAATCTGCATTTCCCAGCTGTGACGCCTAATCCGCTGAACTACGGTATATACAGGAAACAAGAAAACTCTCGAGTCTCTGAGAATGGTTAAGATTAAAAACCAAACCACTTCACTTTTGAAAATAAGTAATTTTTTTAGGAAAAATATTTACATGTTGGACTAGTAGAGTAAGAGCTAACTTTTTTTATCGTGACGTTTGTGCTGTCCACTCATCAGGCTGGTTGGTGTATCTACACACGGTCGTCAGTCCGCCGCGCGGATTTCATCTGGGTCAGGCTCACCTCTGTCTCGCAAGCTAGTGCGCTGGCGCTGTGCGAGCAGGCCCAGGATGAGCAATGACGTCATTCATTTGAGAGGTGCCTTCTACCGTAACCAGTAGAAGCGAACAGTTCTGTAAATGATCATCTTTTCAAAGTAGAACAACTCGGCTTTAGGAGTAATTTATTGTTCGCTCGATCGGAACGATCGCAGCAGAGCGCCTCTGCCTTTGGAGACAATTGAGAGTTTTAAATGTTAAGCCGGAGATTAAACTGCTCTTGCGTACTTGTGGCTCCACTTTTTCGCTGTTCTTTTATACGCCATATGTATACACATAATGATCCGAACTACGCGAGTCAGTTACCAACTCACATCATATTTATGCTGGCTATTCCTTCGCCGCGCAAAGCCGAACTCTACTCCTATGTTCCTCGTAAAACTGCCATATTTGAGGGATGTGTTGCAGCTTGTATAAAGTGTAGCTCGTAAAGGTGTGCTTGCACCTGTGCGCCTTGCGGCGTTCCCCATACCGAAGCAGAGGTGCTTAGTGTGTACACAGGTGTGAATGGAATCACTTGCACGTACATGTTGAGAAGTAGGCATGTAACCTACACGCGCGCCTCTGCTTAGCGTGTGGGGCAAACACAGTCGCATGGAGACTAGGCGCAAGGCGGACTGTTGTACGAGGGTGAGTCAAATGAAAACCTTACATTTGTGATAACAAATCGAAATTTCGCGCCGTTATCCTGTAAGTTGGTAAGCGTGCTACAAACAGCGTACAGAATGGCCTCTAGGTGGCAGCATAGTGCAGATGCACGCATACTGTCGCAGTATCAGTGTAAAGATGGCCGCCCCACTTGCGACTTGCACCAGGGAAGAACAGCGTTCTGTTATTCGGTTTTTGCGTAGTGAAGGTGTGAAACCTACTGAAATTCATCGACGAATGAAGGTTCAGTACGGTGATGCATGTTTGTCACAGCAGCAAGTCTACGAAGGGAGTAGGAAGTTCGCAAATGGTGTGACTTCAGTGGAAAATGCTCCTCGTCCAGGTCAGGCACAACGAGTTGTAACTCCACAGAACATTGCAGCAGTTGAAGCCATAGTGAAGGAAAACCGCCGAGTGACACTGAATGACATTGCAGCATGTTTACAGATTAGTCATGGGTAAGCACACAACATTGTGCATGATGTGCTCCAGTTTCATAAAGTGTGTGCAAGATGGTTGCCACGGCAGCTGACTCCTGAAATGAGAAACGACGTGTTGATGCTTGTGAAGAAGTTCTTCGGCGCTTTGAACGAGAAGGTGATGGCTTCCTTGCAAGAATCGTTACTGGGGACGAAACCTAGGTTCACTTCCATTTTGAGTGTCTTCCTCATCCACCATTCTCACCAGACCTTGCCCCAAGTGATTTCCATATGTTTGAACCACTCAAAGACGCAACGGGAGTTAAGTTCCATTCTGATGAAGAGGTACGCCACGCTGTGCATGAGCGGCTGCGCAGACTACCAAAAGAATTTTTTCCTAAAGGAATTTATGCACTTTGTAAGCGCTGGAGGACTTGCATTGAGCGTGGGGGATATTATGTTGAAAAGTGATACAGCTTTGTACCACTTCTGCACAATAAATAAAATTTTAAAAAAATTTAAGGTTTGCATTTGACTCACCCTCTTAAATGCATCTTATTAGTCGCCAGGCACATTTTCTATAGCGTTCCGATAGATATTTGCAGTGTAGTTTTTTTTTCCAGTGTGTAGTTGGAGTCGGCCCAAACAAATGCTGTTCATAACGTCTTTCATGCGACACTCAGTGTCAACGGAAAGCGTCGGTTTGGTTTCCGTTACAAACAAAAGGATTTTTAAAGCGGAACTTTACGTAACCATTCGATACAATGATCACAAATTAATTTAGTGTGATATTCGTTTTGTAGAAATTATGAACAGAAACAGCTAAACACGAAGAATAACCGGTACTATATCAGCGAAAGCATCGCCTTTGCCAGTGCTGACAGCTACCGTCATGCATCAGCACTGCTCATTCGCTACTGGAGTATTGGTTATTCTTCGTGTATTATTGTCCCTGCTAATATACGAGGTATGTCCACAAAGTAAGTTTGATTATATAAAATAAACGTGTACAAATAAAGAAGAAATATTTATTGTACAAAAATCTACAACTCTTAAACTACTTTTCTAAATAGCTTCCGAAATTTTGTAGGCACTTGTCAGCGTGGCACAAGTTTTTGTGTGCCTTCTTCATAGAAGGTTCGGGCCTGTGTGTTCAAAGATGTGGTAACATGTTCTTTCAGCTCGTCATCATCGTTGAAGTAACAATTTCATGAATTAGTGATCGTGAGATTTGCGGAACTTCCGTAGCAAGGGCACTAAGTAAAAACTTGACATAGCATTTTATCCGTAAACCTCGCAGATTTGCCGATGAATTTCCTTTGGTTTAACTTTCTTTGCTCAAAATGGATCTGAGCACTACGGGACTTAACATCTGAGGTCATCAGTCCCCTAGAACTTAGAACTACTTAAATCTAACTAAACTAAGGACATCAAACACATACATGCCCGAGGCAGGACTCGAAGCTGCGACCGTAGCGGTCGCGCGGTTCCAGACTGAAGCGCCTAGAACCGCTCGGCTACACGGGCCTTTTAACTTTCTTTGCATTTAGAAAACGAATCACAGATATGATTTCTCACTCGGTGGCATTTTCAATTACGGCTGACATTATAAAGAACCACTACAAAGCACAAGTCAGCAGCGATCTGAAAATGGCGTACATGTCTTCTCCTTGAGTCAGAGCAACTGCCGCGTATGCTCGGAAGTGCGATTGTCGCGTTGCCGCGGATAGAAATAGAAACGGAACTTACTTTGTGGTCGACCCTCTTATATAGATGAAACAAATATCGCTCTAGGCTAATTTGGGACCATTCTGTCGAATGGACAAGCAAAATTTGCTTTAAAAATAATTTTGTTTGTAACGGGAAGCGAACCGACACTTGCCACTGACACTGAGAGTCGCTTGAAGACGTGATCAGCAGTATCTGTTTGCTCTGAGTGCAGCTACACATTGTAAGGGTCTTACAGGATAAGTTGTGCTGTGAAATAACTGTTTAGAAAAAAATGGCTCTGAGCGCTATAGGACTTAACATCTGAGGTCATCAGTCCCCTAGAACTTAGAACACACATCCATGCCCGAGGCAGGATTCGAACCTGCGACCGTAGCGGTCGCTCGGTTCCAGACTGACGTGCCTAGAACCGCTCGGCTGTTTAGAAAAAAAAATATTGGATTCGTTTCGTCGTTTCCGAGTTAATTAGCTTTGAAGTTAGCCTATCAGGTCGTTGCGCGCGGAAAAGTCAAGCAGCTCCTCACATACAAATTGTTTTCATACGGAGGTGACAGCACACGAGATTGCTCAGCCTTGGGCGTAGATTCGATCTTTACTAGCGTCCCATGTTCAATTTTTGTATCACTCTCTTGTTCGCTTTCTGGAAACCAAACGAAGAACACATTTAGCGACACTGTCTCTGGCGAACTGTTTAAAATTGCGAGCACAACGGCCTGATTTACTAACTTCAACGCTAATTACAGGGTGTATACGCCCCTGGACAACCGGAAGATCCGGGAAAACCCGGGAATTTTTTCATCCGGATCAAAACAGGGAAAAACCAGGAAATTTGTTAGAATTCTGGGAATTTTTCATTGTCTTACGTTTGAGTAATTTTTTTTTAATTTTACTGGTAAGAACTGATAGTCTAACAAATAATTTTACTTTACCCCGCTACTGTAGTATAATATTGTCGCAATAAAACATAAACGAGAGAGAAACACCAATGTAAAACTTAACAGCAAAACATAGTGCGCACATAACTGTTCGCCGAGAGCAAAATGTGTCAAAGGCTTCAGGTCGAAGATTGTGCATATTTCATAGCAACTGCTTTCGATGAGCGTGACGTCACAAAAGTTCACATTTCTAGCACGTCGCGGGAAAATATTACAAATGATGGTGTGAGAAGTGTTACTTTCAAAGTAAATTTCCTTTTACGCAAGATAAATTATGTCACGTGTGAAAATGTGCAATGAATCTCTTAAATGACAGAGCATTCAAAACTTAAAACTTACAAGAGTTTCGGGCCAGGAATACAAGAAATCGATGTCATAATTTAAAATTTTACTGGCACGTTTGTGTTTGATGTATCTTAAAGGGTAACACTCGCAAAAAAAGAAAGAAACAGTATTATATGTGAAAGCTTAGCTTTTCTTGTAGCTTTACTACGTGTATATTAATTTAAACCATAAACTTTTTCTATTTTTGTATTCTCTCTACTTAACAGTGATGTAACTATTGGCTGACTACATCAGGTGTCCTATCTTCTTAATATCTGCTTTCATTTGTGATGTGAGTCGTGATTGGCACAATGCACCTAATATGAAAAACTTATGTTTTTGGGCGTTGCCGGTTACTTTTGATCACATAGTGTATAGTGTCCCTCCTAAGAGATGCCAGGCATATTTTCTCTGGTGTTTCTGCAGATATTTGCAATTTAGTTTTTGCAGTGTGTGCCTAGAGACAGCCCAAACAAATACTGTTCTTCAAGTCTTTCATGCGGAAGCCAGTGTCGACGTTAGTTTTAAAGTGGAATCTTAGGTGTCCACTGGATAGAGTGGTCCCAAATTAGCTTAGCGCGCGATATTTGCTTCATCCATATGTATTAACGGGGACAGTAAAACACGAAGTGCCGGCACAACGACAAGACCTTCACTGTGAGATCACCGAACTTAGGTGTACATCAGGCTACATTTGTTACTAATGGTCAGCTAATCATGGAAAAGCGGTAGGAGCCGGACGGTGTGGCCGAGCCGTTCTAGGCGCTGCAGTCTGGAACCGAGCGACCGCTACGGTCGCAGGTTCGAATCCTGCCTCGGGCATGGATGTGTGTGGTGTCCTTAGGTTAGTTACGTTTAAGTAGTTCTAAGTTCTAGGGGACTGATGACCTCAGAAGTTAAGTCGCATAGTGCTCAGAGCCAAAACACGAAGAATAACAATTACTCCACCAGCAGTAACACCGCTCAAGCCCATGATGACCGCTGCCGCTACCGCCATACTTTATCGCTGCTGGAGTATTAGTTATATTTCGTGTATTACTGTACCTGTTAATACACATGGATAAAGCAAATACGGCGCGCTAGGTTAAATTGGGACCACTCTATAGTATGAACACGTTAAACTTCAATTTATCCACACTTTTGTAAATCAAAGCATATGAAATAATTACTCTGATTTTTCCCGCTTTTCTCTTTGTCTAACTAATTCCGCTTATAACTAGGTTCTTCGAAACTTAAATGAACTTCTTTTCTTCTTCTATTTTTGTTTTTTCTTCCTCATTATTGAAATCGGCTGTTCCAGCAGTGAAAACCGTGTAAGATTCTTCACCGATGTGTATATTGGTTGTTGTTGTATTAAGTACTTCCGCGTTTAGGATATGACATTGGTTTTCCGGAAGCCATGTTTATCGTTCCTGTCAAAATTAGAGTTAACTGACGAAAAACTCAGGTTGTTTGTTCTTCCATTATGCCACCGACTGTGGCAATCAACATGGGGAAGCATACTGTTTCTTCGTGGGACCAGATGTCGAAATATACACAGATGGTAAGATTAGGCATCTGTCGGTATAACTTTAATGAACTACGGGCCCTGCAGCGGCGTAGTGAAGACACCGAGTGTGACGTAATGGTGTAGCTTTTGGGGAAGGTGGGGATAGTGGGGCTGGGGAGGCCGGCGGGCAGCAAGCGAGCAGCGCGCCGCGTAATTAGTGAGAAATATTTTATCACCGCCGGCCGCCGCGGGTGCAGCTTTTGTTGGCGACTGCGCTGGGCGGCCCTCAGCAGCCATAACGAGCCACACTCCCCAGGGACAGGCCGGCCGCACCTGCAGGCGCCGCTGTGCGCATTCCCACCTCTACACACGGAGCAAAATTCATCGCCCCAGCAGTGAAAGCAATTTTTTTGATCGAAAGCATGTTTTTAGAAGCACGATCTGGTATCCAAAAGTTCCCGTAATATATTATTTAAAATTATTATGTCTTACCGACGTCTTATTCTGACCATCACCTTCCAAGTAGTCCCTTTGGGAGTGAAAACACCTGTCCCAAAGTTTTTCCTACATCTGAAGTACATTCTTGAATCCTTTCTTTGTGAGGGTGTTAAGTACCCTCTGCAATTCCGAGTGAATCACCTCCTGTAGCAAATCGTCAATAAACTTCAGCATAATTTATTTTCATCTTGAGAAAGAGAAGCGGTCACCCGGAGCTTTCTCGAGTGGGTATGGTGGCTGGAGAATAAACGTCATCTTGTTTTTATTCTCTATATATTTATTCAGGGTGGTCAGAAACAGTCTGAAAAGCGTGTAAGGGTGTTGTAGGGGAGATTGTACTGACTAAAAATCGTTAAGGAAAAATTACGATTCGTTGCGCCGTTCCCGAATTAATTAACAGGGTATGTACGTGGAAAAGGAAAAAAAAATTGCCGGATTTTTCCCAGATAAAAATACACTTTTTGTGTAAATACACATTTTCCTGGGTGAAAATATCCCTCGGAATTGCAAAACTTATGAATTCCTTGAGTGGTAAAGGTTTTATACACCACTTTAAGGCACATTAGGAAACGAAAGCGAGCAAAAAATAAAAAAATAATAAAATAAAATAAAATAAAATAACGCGTTTTGGAAATATCTTTGAGGCGCGAATTCCACCGAACACAGCACGTTAGTATCCGAAGCACTGAAATCCAGAGTTCTCAGAAAAATTTCCAGACTTCTAAACATCCCTAGGTCCACTGTTTCCGATGTGATGGTGAAGTGGAAACATGAAGGGACACGTACAGCACAAAAGCGTACAGGCCGGCCTCGTCTGTTGACAAACAGAGACCGCCGACCGTTGAAGAGGGTCTTAATGTGTACTAGGCAGACATCTATCCAGACCATCACACAGGAATTCCAAACTGCATCAGGATCCACTGCAAGTACTATGACACGCGGGAGGTGAGAACACTTGGATTTCATGGCCGAGCGGCTGCTCATAAGCCACACATCACGCCGGTAAATACCAAACGACGCCTCGCTCGGCGTAAGGAGCGTCAACATTGGGCGTTTGAACAGTGGAAAAATGTTGTGTGGAGTGACGAATCACGGTACACGATGTGGCGATCCGATAGCAAGGTTTGGGGAAGGCGAATGCCAGGTGAACGTCATCTGCCAACGTGTGTAGTGCCCGATCCGTTGGCAGGGTGTGGGTAGGGCGAATGCCAGGTGAACGTCATCTGCCAGCGTGTGTAATGCCGACAGTAAAATTCGGAGGCGGTGGTGTTACGGTGTGATCGTGTTTTTCACGGAGGGGGCTTGCACTCCTTGTTGTTTTGCGAGGCACTACCACAGCACAGGCCTATATTGATGTTTTAAGCACTTTCTTGCTTCCCACTGTTGAAGAGGAATTCGGAGATGGCTACTGCACCTTTCAACACGATCGAGCACCTGTTCACAATGCACGGCCCTTGGCCGTGTGGTTACACGACAATAACATCCCTGTAATGGACTGGCCTGCACAGAGTCGTGACCTGAATCCTATAAAACACCTTTGGTATGTTTTGGAACGACGAGTTCGTGCCAGGCCTCACCGACTGACATCGAGACCTCTCCTCAGTGCAGCACTCAGTGAAGAATGGCCTGCCATTGCCCAAGAAACCTTCCAGCACCTGATTGAACTTCAGCCTGCGAGAGTGGAAGGTATCATCAAGGGTAAGGGTGCGCCAACACCAAATTGAATTCCAGAATTACTGATGGAGGGCGCTACGAACCTGTAAGTCGTTTTCAGCCAGGTGTCCGGATACTTTTGATCGCATTGTGCAGTTACTATTGTATCGTGCTACGAATTAGTTCAATTTCTCATTGGAAAGTGAATAATGTTAGCAATTTCGCGTCCATTGTGTGAACAACCTACTATTCGGAGAAGTGTTTTTCATGAGGTATTGAAGCATATTTGACGTACATTCCCTAATTAATGTCATAGATGCATGGTACATAGTACAAAGTATGTATTTGCGGGGAGAGTATGTGAGGAAGATGCTGTTCATACATTCATTTCACAAGCTGTGACCTTCACCGCATAGTGCCACGTATTAATGCCGTTATAAAAAAAAAAATGCAATTGTTAACTTTTGTCATCGGTATTACAGTCTTCGGAAAACAATAGTAATATTCTTTTAAAAATAATATGATTTCGTCACCGGAACATAATTAGAACGTTTAGTTTTTACCCTCAGAAAATCTTGTATTTTAACAATAAGAAGGTGATTACCCTCAGATTGGGATCCACTGTTCTGCAAAGGGAACGTTCCCAAAGATCGCGGGTAATTTGTCTCCCAGAAATTCGTGACAAAACAACTTCTATTATGTGAAAGATTACAAATTTCTTCAGTGTGCACTTCATTGATGTTGATTACTCATACAACGTACATGATCGATTTCCGAATACTCGTCCCTGCAGCAGATGTATTTTTGAAACTAATTTCATCTCTACGCTCTCAATGAAATGAAATATAACTAACCACGTACGTCCTGCCATATCACTTTGGTAAAATCACATTAAGTTAGGGAAAAACTTTTTTAAATTTCGCGACTCATACGAAACCCAAACTGACGTTGCAGGATACCAACCGAAACTCCTCAGTTTCACATCTCTTATAATGCATACAGCAAGAAAATATTTTCGCCATCCACTTACTAAAAGTGGCAGCAATTTCATAAGATGTATTTGGAAGGCAAATTAATACAATGATATAAAGAATTATTTCACACAAATGTGTGATGTTGTAGGTCGCTGTGCCGGCACAGCACCACCTAGATGGAGATAATGGTTGCCCGCCTCTGGATCGAGTTGAAATTCAAACGCTGGAAACCTTCCAAAGGCGAGAATCGCCAAGTACTGTATATTTTTTACTTGATTTTATAGCCATCAAGGACTTGCAGAAGTGAAGTAATTCTCTTTTTAGCTTCCTGAATTCGCAGAGCAACCTTCACATGTATATCATGTTGGCGTTCATTGATTTATTGCAGTATGTATTGCTTATTTTACATAGCTGGACCTCTCTCAGCGTAAGGGAGAAATGGAAAGCCTCCATGTTTCTCTGCTAGGCAGAGGTGGTAACGTCCCATCTGTTCTTGGGAGTGTATTAAACCTTAGCACACTAGGAAAGGCGACGATGTAGAATAAAAGTGAAGTGTTGTTCAGTTGAATAGTTTAATACCAGGAAACATAATTTGTAGGCTCTCTGTAGTGTGTGATTTCAAGGCTGCACATGGAGCGAGCCGTGGAGACAGCGCCTGTACAATACGTAGATTTTCCTTAAGTCCACTATCCCCAATCGATAAAGTCCGAAAACATTGTGAAATTGTCTGTTTGCATTAACTACCAGTATTCTTTGGGGTCAAACAGTAAGACACTGTATGACCAGAAAATGCAAGAAAACTGGCATTTATGATGTGTTATATAAAATCTTCAAGACTGCACACACTGTACAGGTCCCACATAGTGAACGGAAGCACAGACCATCGGTCTTGCAGCAGTTACGCTATATGCCACAATCTACGAAACTGAAAGGAAAAATAGCGCAGTATCGCAAAGATTTAATGATAAAAGCAAATTGCAATAATTAAAAATCGTCTGAATGTGTCTGTTATAAGCTCCTCAGTCAGTGAAAAAACCTTGAGTCCTGTCAGTACTAGCCGGCCGCGGTGGTCTAGCGGTTCTGGCGCTGCAGTCCGGAACCGCGGGACTGCTACGGTCAAATGGTTCAAATGGCTCTGAGCACTATGGGACTTAACTGCTACGGTCATCAGTCCCCTAGAACTTAGAACTACTTAAACCTAACTAACCTAAGGACAGCACACAACACCCAGCCATCACGAGGCAGAGAAAATCCCTGACCCCGCCGGGAATCGAACCCGGGAACCCGGGGGTGGGAAGCGAGAACACTACCGCACGACCACGAGATGCGGGCAACTGCTACGGTCGCAGGTTCGAATCCTGCCTCGGGCATTGGGTGTGTGTGATGTCCTTAGGTTAGTTAGGTTCAAGTAGTTCTAAGTTCTAGGGGACTTATGACCTAAGATGTTGAATCCCATAGTGCTTAGAGCCATTTTGAACCTGTCAGTACTAGTTATAATGTACGATTCCTGCATCGGAATTCTGGACGAGATCCTTCTATTAAATATGTGTCTGCGTAATATTAAAACAATGAGTTTTGTGTTTGAGCTTTGTTTCTGTTATGATGGATCATTGTGGAATGTGGAACTAAAGGAAAGTAAGGTGAAACCTAGTGGAGGCATAAACCGTATTCCTTTCCATTGATACCAAGATGACAGATGAGCCCAACCTCAGCGTCCAACGGATGGATCATTTACATCAACAGTGTTACATTTTCCTGTTCTATGAGACACTCCTGTCAAATTTAGGATTTAATCCGTAACCCAGATTATCAGCACAGTGTTTAGTGATCAGGAGAATGGAGATATGTTTGGACAATGCCCTTGAGAACACCTTAAATGAAGCTGCCTGATTTGTTAGTGTATCAACGTAGACTCTCAAAAGGATTTACAAAGCATTCACAGTCATGTAACATGGCGTCAGGACAGTAGTCCTCTCCCGGCATGTCAGATAGAGTAAACACATTTTCTTCGACCACTAGTCCAGGTCGGGCTCCACTACTCGAGCGCGTAGCCTTAATAATGTCCTAAAATCGGCGATAAAGAAAGTCCCCAGCATACTCATCAGAAGGATACGGAAGAAAGGACAACGCACGGTCACCGAGAATAACTCCAAGGTAACTTGTATAAGTGGACCTTACCCATCGCACTAAGAACACCACCGAGCGGGGTGGCGCAGTGGTTAGACACTGGACTCGCATTCGGGAGGACGACGGTTCAATCCCGCGTCCGGCCATCCTGATTTAGGTTTTCCGTGATTTCCCTAAATCACTCCAGGCAATTGCCGGGATGGTTCCTCTGAAAGGGCACGGCCGACTTCCTTCCCAATCCTTCCCTAATCCGATGAGACCGATGACCACGCTGTCTGGTCTCCTTCCCCAACCCAACCAACCAACCAACTAAGAACACCCGAAAACGTCCCTGAACGCCACCCCCCACGCACTGCGAGGTGAACTCCACATTGGGTCGGTGCGCTTGACGTCTTGCATCTTTTGAAAATAGGCAAAATCGCGACTCGTCTGATAATACTACATGCCTCGATACAGCTGCTGTCCAGTGTAGCTCTGTGTTCCTTTCTGAGCAGCGGACTCTTGCAAAGTACTCGTCTCCAACAATCCATTGCATGCAATTCCCTTCCCAATGTTCGCTCGGATGGTTGATGCGGATCTCCGGTAACTGCCTGGGTTCAGAGCGATTATCATTGACAAGGCATGACACTGGTCTCTGTCAGTTGGGACGTTTTTAGGACGGCCGCTCTGGCGCCACGTTACGTGACTACGAGTGGTGCTTAATTCCTTATGGAAACGACAAACAGGCCTGCCAGATGAACATCCGCCACTGAACAGTATAACAGAATTTGAAAATGCCGCTTCAGTTGTTAGGTTTTCTTTATTTTCAATGGTTAGAAAATGACCTGTTTCGGGCTATTAAGTGCCCATCATCAGATGTGATACTGAAAATGAACAAGAGACTGAAGCTGATAATAATCCTTACACGAAGTAGTATACATGGGAAAACAAAACAGAAGTTCTGTATAACATTTTTAGAAAACATTGGTCGGGCTACGTGCGGTAAAACGTAAGGCGACACCAGACGGTATAATGGGCGACTACATGGGTAAAGAAGTATGGAATGGACACCTGAAACTTATATTTTGTGCTGCGACCTCTGGCGCTGCGATGGAGAGTATAGGCCACGGTGCACCACCAACGAGCGCAGAGCACGAAGTAACGTACGCAGTGGAGAAAGTAGATTGGTAAACCAATTGACAAATGTACATCTGTTGACGGGAAGAATAAAGCTGAACCAACTATCTTGCGCGTTCAGAATTTGAATTGGTAATTTACATCTAAAAAGAAAAGGCGTTACAAAAAAGTTGGATGAAAAGCTTTAAGAGTACATTATGAGTGGAAAAGGAACTATTGGAAAACTCCTACTGGAAGCTGGCGACTTACGGCGTATGTATAAACCGTAAAACAGAATGAGTTTTTTTTTCTTTTCCATGAGTGGCTTGCAAATTTAAATTTAGTGGGAACGCGTATGGCGACGAAAAATACCGTACCTTAGACATGAGCTAAAAGAGCGTACACATTAGGCACTTCTATTGAAAAGCGTCGCACTACTAAGCAATGTGGAACGTACACTGAACCGCCAAACAAACTGGTACAGTTACGCGTATTCAAATACAGAGATATATAAACAGGCAGAATATGGCACTGCGGTCGGCAACGTCTGTATAAGGCAAATGTCTAGCACAGTTGTTAGATCGGTTGCTGCTGCTACAATGGCAGGTGACCAAGATTTAAGTGAGTCTGAACGTGGTGTTCTAGTCGGCGCACGAGCGATGGGTCACAGCATCTCCGAGGTAGCGGTAAAGTGGGGATTTTCCCGTACGACCATTTCACGAGTGTACCGTGAATACAGGAATACGGTAAAACATTAAATCTCCGATAACGTTGGGGCCAGAAAAAGATCCTGCAAGACCGGGACCAACACGACGATTGAAGAGAATCGTTCAACGTAACAGAAGTGCAACCCATCCGCAAATTGCTGCGGATTTCAGTGCTGGGCCGTCAACAAGTGTCAGCGTGCGAACCATTCAATGAAACATAATCGATATCTACATATATACTCCGCTAGCCACCAAGCGGTGTGTGGCGGAGGGCACAATTCGCGCCAAAGTCATATTCCCCTCCCCTCTCCCCCATCTGTTCCACTCGCGGATCGCGCGAGGGAAAACGAGTGTCTGAACGCCTCAGTAGGCTATGAGCTCTAATTTCCCTTATCTTTGAATGGTGATCATTCCGATTTCTTCTAAAATATTAAAACAGGGCCCTTACGTTGAAAATGTGAAATGCTACAAAACGTGTTTATATATGAGATGGAATGATTATGGTCTTTCAGGTGATTGGTGAGAGCCGATTTAGAACTGCTAAGGTTCTGGACGGTTTTAGAATTGCGTAGGTCCTGATGGTCTCTGAACCGTACGCTAAAGGAGCGGCCAGTTCGGCCATGTAGGCGAAAGGACACCCACTACAGTGGATGCGATAGTGCGCAGCGATCGTCTTATCTAGATTCGTGGCACTTCAGTGATCACTAGAGAAGACATTCGCTATGATCAGTCGTGTGTCAGTGACATCCAAGGTAGTGAATGTCTTCCCGCCTACATAGGCCGAACTCGTTGCTCCTTTTGCATACGGTCGTGGTCTAAGCATTGAAAAAAAAATAATAATAAAAACCCTACAACTGAAGCTTTATTTTCGGTTCTTCCTCCTTGTAGAAACATTGGAGAGTCTGCGCTGATACACCAACAAATCGGGCAACTTCATTCACGGTGTCGTCATGGGCACGTCAAACACGATATCTTCTTTCTGCCGTTCTGTCACGTCTCCACGACGACCAACGTCAGCGGTGGACTTTCACGTGATCACCTGGTACCAGTTCTAAATCATCTAAAGGGCTCGAAAGCGAATACTCTGCTCTTTTAATTCGTTTACTACTATTTTGTCCGGTGTACTTAGATGTACCCGACTCGCTTTTTAATCCCTGAACGTCGTATGGTTTGTTGTCTTGATTCGCTTTTGCTGTCACTGACGAGGCGTGGCTGAATATCTTTCGTGTACTGCAAGTAAGCGCTACGTTTCTCTTTAGCTTTAGTAACTTTATGCTACAGGGTATTTATAGCTATGACGGAAATCAGTGGTCTTCTCTGTCAGGCTCATTTTTCGGTTCGACACTTGGGGAAAAAAATTCTAATCTGTAATTTTAAACTTTGAGGAGAGTGTGAAAGAGTACAGTTTCCTCAACATACCCGGTCCAGTAACATTAATCTGACCACCGGGTTCGTCGTCAGCGGTCCAATAACCACTCACTGACAGCAGGTGGCAGTAGTAGCGCGGGGGGCATGGAAAAATGGGGAACAGTGCAGTCTTTGCCGTAATTCGGAAACGGAGCGGGTTATCTGACGTCATAATAATAATAATAGGCTTCCAGCCTAAGGGTGGAAGCATTTCCGTAACGGTTAAGTTTGTAAACTGTTCCCGTACCGCTGTGGTTCGAGCGTACCGTGCATGGTGAAATGGCGCTATCCAAAACCAGTGCCTACGGAGCTGTGGTACACCACGGGCCACAGATGATAGGTATGTACAACGATTGCAGAGATGTGTACGGGCGAATAGACGTGCAATTGTTGAGCAACTGACCGCCCAGATCAACCAAGGGACTATCAGAAGTGTCTCTCCTCAGCGACCGTTCAGCCAACGTTGTAGGCTGTGGGCCACTGCAGCAGGCGCCTGCTTCATGCGCCCATGCTGGCTGCTGTTCATCGGGGACGAAGGCAGGAATTTGCTACTGGAGTGACGACAGGAGTTCATTTCAGATGAATCAAATTTTATGCTCCATCTAACAGGTAGCGAACACCATGCTACAATGTTTTGTAGGTCCAGGACAGAGGGGGTGGGGTGGGGGGGAGCGTTGTGGTCTGGGGAATGTTATCGTGGCATTCCCTATGTGATTTCGTCATTCAGGAAGGCCCAGTGGACTACGTATCTGTCCGTGGCGACTATGTCCACCCCTACATGCATTGTGTTCCTTCTCGGCACGATGGCATCTACCTGCAGGGCAAAGCAACATGTCACACACCTCGCATTGTACGTGCGTGGTTTGAAGAGCTCCGCGATTAGTTTACCGAACTCCCCAGGCAACAAACTCCCCTGCAGATTTAACGATCGCGCCGTGGATCCCCAACCGAGAAATCTAGCGCTTCTGGCCACATCCCTGTTGGTACCTTCCAGAATCTCAGCGACCCTCTTACTGCACGTCTCGCAGTGGTCTGCGCTGCAAAAGGTGGTTCATCAGACTTGCGACAGGTCTTCACATTAACGTGACTGGATAGTGTATAATCATTATTGTATAACCTTCTATGTCACTGTACAGGATATGAATGTACTCAGATAGGGTGAGTGGGTTAAAGAAATAGTATCAAGTTTGTAGCTGCGCCAGCAATACCTTTTGTATAGCACAGCAGTGAAAGAGGCCAAACGTACTGCTACTGCGTGAGACAAGGCCTGGTTAGGACGTAAATGTAGCCACTCTCTACTCTAATAGTTGCAGAGTTTAACTGTGGCACACAGTTACAGGATGTATTTTTATACCATGACGTGTAACTTCATTAATATACGGTGTTCCATTTAAAATTGTACTTCAAAACTTGACATACGAGCAACGACATAAAGAAGAAATCAGCTGCAGTCACCGTAGGTGGTGTAAATATAAGAGAAGGAGATGCTGTTACAAGAGGTGTGGTAGTTGAGCATAGAAAGTAAAAACTTAGAACCTTTCGTAATTAGTTTTAATAACCTTTTAATGTTGTTTCACGCAGTCAGACAAGATGTCGAATAAAATACTGTGGGAGGGGGAGAATAATTTTTCTTTTGGAGCTTCCTTCAAATGAAGAAAGCATATGCAGTGTGGTTATAATCAAACTTTGGTTACTTGAGACAGTATATACGGAAAACTACCGTATGGGTAACAAACTTTATAGGAATGATATTCAGACTTCGCGCTGAAGGACTTACGTTGTAGTACGGTTAGTGTCATGCAGTTAGTGGTACAGCGACATAAGGCTGAAACACAAGTATCGTTTCCAGAATGAGATTTTCTTTCTGCAGCGTAGTGTGCGCCGATATGAAACTTCCTGGCAGATTAGCCGGCCGCGGTGGTCTAGCGGTTCTGGCGCTGCAGTCCGGAACCGCGGGACTGCTACGGTCGCAGGTTCGAATCCTGCCTCGGGCATGGGTGTGTGTGATGTCCTTAGGTTAGTTAGGTTTAAGTAGTTCTAAGTTCTAGGGGACTTATGACCTAAGATGTTGAGTCCCATAGTGCTCAGAGCCATTTGAACCTTCCTGGCAGATTAAAACTGTGTGCCGGACCAAGACTTGAACCCGGGACCTTTGCCTTTTGCAGGCACGTGCTCTACCATATGGGCTACCCAAGCACGACCTGTCCTCACAGCTTCAGTTCTGCTACTACCTCGTCTCCTACCTTCCAAACTTCACAGAAGCTCTTTTGCGAACCTTGCAGAACTAGCACTCCTGGAAGAAAGGGTATAGCGGAGACATGGAAGACTGCCAGGATGTTTCGTATCGGCGCACACTCAGCCGCATTCTGGAAACATCCCCCAGGCTGTGGCTAAGTCATGTCTCCGCTATACCCTTTCTTCCAGGAGTGCTTAGGTAGCTCAGATGGTAGAGGACTTGCCGGCGAAAGGCAAATGTCCCGAGTTCGAGTCTCGGTCCGGCATACAGTTTTAATCTGCCAGGAAGTTTCACAAGTATCAGTGTTCATTACAATTGCAAACAGTCAAAACGGGTCTGGGCAAGTTGAGCAGGGCTTTACATGTTAAGATGTTTTATCAAAACAACAGCAGTAGTATTGGTGATCGGCACGACAATCGACGCATTATGGAATACGGAGAAGACCTATGTCCACACCGTGGTTGAAGAACACGATTCGGAAGTTCGAATTAACTGGCGATTTGGGAATTGCTCCTGGGAGAGACCGTCGGCAAATTGCGCCACAAAATATTGAAGAAGTTACTGTTGGCAGTCTCTGCTGTATGCAATGCGCGATCTTCAAGCAGTGCGCGAGCTGTGTCACGGCAGCTGAACATTTCATGATCCACCATTCGCAAAGTGATTATGAAATGGTATCCGTAAATTCTCCAGGCTGTTGTGGATGCAGACGGTCGTCACATTGAACAACTTTTGCAACCTGTAACGTAAGTAAACATGGTACGCCATCAATAAACATTACCCTCTCATGTGGAAATTAAAATGTATTTATTTCAATTACTTATTCAAAATTTCTGTTCCTCACTTCCTTACAGATGTTTCCAAAAAGTTTTATTGTCCTACGAGCGCTCGTTTTTCATGGGGCCCTCTCAAGTAGCGAAAGTTTAATTATAACCATCCTATACTTTACACGTGAAGGAGTTTTGCAGTAAGATGTTTCGTTAACAGCTTGACGTCATTTTAGTCATTTTGGTGCGGAGGCGATGCCAGAAATAACGCTAATGGAAAGCTGATGAAAACGAAGCTGTAGGCTGAAAAAAATGGTTCTAGTAGACTACAAATGCAGAGTTTCGGTGTTTAATTGTCCGATATCATACGACCTTAGTCGCTGGTAGTGCTCTGAGTCTGTAGAAACTGCAGAAATAGCGCTGTGAGTTCCACCAAGTTGTCTTTGTGAGCCGTGTGGGAGGACGGAGCAAGACAAGTGTACTCGACGTTCAGCACTCTCATGTTAATTAAGGATTGTGTTATTAAAAACCAACCTGCGGATTGGTAACTGCTATGTTTTTCTTTATTTCATTTATCACCCATTCTGAATTATGACGTTTGCAACAGCTACAAATTGCTCGTGTCAGGCAGGAATGTTGTCTCCAGTCCGAAGACTGGTTTGATGCAGCTGCAGACGCTAGGCCATCCTTGACAAGTCGCATCTCTTCAGAACGACTGCAACCTATGCCCATTTGAACCTGCTTATTGCAGTGAAGCTTTGGTCTCCCTCTACAGTTCTGTAGATCCCATGTTTCGCATTGTAAATTTCCAATTTGCGTTTGTATTAGTTCGTTGAATGCCCCATCATACAACATTATTTCGTGGCGCATGCGAAAGAGATACCTACAATTTCTGAGAAACACAGGGGGTTTCATGAATGACCTGATTTCAAAACTCCATGTTTATTGATGAAAGCGTACTAAAAATGGAATGGATTGCAAACTACTCACAAAATCTTAACGTTTTAACTGTGCTATTACGAATGGTCTGTGTGTCCACCAGCAGCAGCACGAACAGTGGCAGGCGACAGCTAAATTCGTCATGAACTTCGCACACTGTATCTGCTTTTGCAGAAGTTACGGTAGCTGTTATTCCGTTCTTTACTTCTTCTATGTCAGGAGGTAAAGGGGAGATGAAAACACTTTCCTTCACTTATCCCCACAAGAAGAGCTGGCGATGAGTCCAAGAATGCAGGGTAGTGTCTCGGGGTCCCGTGCACCCTATCTAGCGTTGAGACAGAGTATCACTGACGGACTGACGAACGTTGTTATTTCATTGTGGTGGAGCTCCATCCTGTTGGGGAATGAAGACATTGAAGTCTTCCGGAGGTCGAGGAAAAACTCAGTTCTGCAGCATTTGAAGATACCTCTTTCCGATCACAGTGTTTTCTTAAAAAAAGAAGTGACTGTACACATTTTTTCACAAGAAATAGCACAAAAAACGTGTGGTATCACCGCCAGACACCACACTTGCTAGGCGGTAGCCTTTAAATCGGCCGCGGTCCGTTAGTATACGTCGGACCCGCGTGTCGCCACTATCAGTGATTGCAGACCGAGCGCCGCCACACGGCAGGTCTAGAGAGACTTCCTAGCACTCGCCCCAGTGGTACAACCGACTTTGCTAGCGATGGTTCACTGACAAAATACGCTCTCATTTGCCGAGACGATAGTTAGCATAGCCTTCAGCTACGTCATTTGCTACGACCTAGCAAGGCGTCATTACCAATTACGATTGATACTGTAATCATGTACCGTCAAGAGCGACGCTCATCATTTATGGATTAAAGTTAAGTATTCCACCAGCTACGTCCGTTTTTTGCTAAAGTCTAATTTCCTCGTCCTGTTCCAGACCTCACGCCAGCCTGCGTGAGCTGAAACGCGTGCCTTTCGGCTTCCTCTCATACCGGTGTTGGCTCTCCTGCCAACCCACAACAAAACGTTCACTTTAGCGAGCCTCTTTCGTGCTCAATATTGTCTGGAGGGTCCAGGAGTCCCCATACGTGCACATTATCTCGGTTTGCTTTGCCGCTAACACGAAATGTTGCTTCATCACTGAAAATTAACCGTGTGTTGCGGCCACATGTAGTAAGCGTTGCTTCACGCAGTGGAGAATGGCAAAACAGAGGCAGCCGGTGATCGTGGCATTGCGAAGTAGGCGCGGCACCGATAGCCTTGCTGACAGTTGCAGTCTACCAACCGGCTGACGCAAGGACGTACGCAAACCGAGTGCCGAGCGAAGCCTGGAGTGACGATTCCGGAAGTCTGTTCCAGCTCGCAGGAGTCATCCGTTCGCCGCCAGATGTCAACTTCAGCTCTGGAGGTCGGCCCAACTTTGGTCGGCACCATGGCTGACTAACTACAGCGAGAACTTCCAGCAGGACCGGCCGCAACGCGGTCTTGGTCACAGGCGCCGCCGGAGACTGACGCCCGGACTTCACGGCAACCCGGCCACGCCGCGTGGTCCGTCCATGACGGGACCTCGCGGACATCGCAACGCCTGCTGCCACCGGTACAGCAGGCGTCGGCAGCAGACCTCACGGCGACGCGGCTGCCGAGCGGCGACGAGTTCATCTCAACCGCAGGGCATCCTGGCTTCAGTGGAGCACTGGTGGCCTGAGGCTACCGAGGGCGATCATGGGGCGCATGCGCGCATTGTCGGAGAATCTACACAGCAGCAGCCAGGCGGAGGGATCCGCAGGGCTGGGCAGCGACGACAAGGGAGAAATTGTAAAGAAAGCTCAATAAATAATTGTAAAACTCCACACCGTCTCAGTCTTTGGCGCAGCCACTCTGTCTGCTGCTAACGAGTACTGCAGAAGTCGTAACAAGTGGCCATCTGACATAACACATGGTTAAAATGGATCGTCTTTCATTTCCTGTAGCAGCGCATTGCTGAAGAATTCAGCCCGTTTCCTTTTATTACGAACCTGAAGAGCGTGCTCTAATTGTAGTCTGCGTGGTTCATAGACGAAACGACACCTCGACACTCGCCAGACAGTCGTATGAGGCGTTGCTAGCTCTCTGCTTGCGCGCTGAGTAGACTTTCGTGGTCTCTCAAACTTTTGCCTCATTCTTTCCGCCATGTCATCATAAGTGTGAGGTCGACCTGGACTCTTACCGTTGCACATGCATCCTGTCTCTCAAAATGGCGATACCGACGACGAATTTTTTGGGATAGGCAGATAAATGCCAAAACGCCGACGAAAAGCGCTCTGGACTCACTCTTTTCAAACTGCAGCACACAAAACGCCCTCTGTTGAGCCGATGCTGTCTTGCTTCTGACTGACTGCAAACTCAGAAGTAGAGAGCGTGTATAGGGAGAGAGTGGCCAACCGGACGATACGGCGGCCATTTTTCTGCCAAACTGCGGGCGGGACTTTTGAATGGCCAGTAGTGGAGTACACACTCACCGAATCAAAAGCACAAGACAATATGGCGAAATCATTCGTTAAATGCCTTTGTTTATAAGAATAATGTGTTATAATAATTTTCACACATCCAATTTACAGGTCTGTTTTCAAATTTAACTATGTATATTGCAAGTATGTAGTAAAAAGCAAAAACGACTTACTTCGCACCCTGTTTGATTTATGTCCGCCCTGTTGACTGCGACTGCCCACTGCTTTCGTCTTTCTTCATTGCGTATGCTAACATGCGAAAACCACCTACGCCTCTATTGGAACAACCAAATGCAACACAACCTGGCATCGTTTATGAACGTCTGCAGAACTAATTACAGATGTCAAAAACAATACTGTACAATTACTAACGTGTTTACTTCAAACATGTAGGTCTACCGACTTCATCACAAAACGCTTCATTATTTCAACTCGTATTTAAGATCGCAAACGCTAATTACGTACTAAAAACGATATACAACTAAATCGAACATGAATGCACAACGCATAACAAGTCTCTCAATAACTCAAATACCTTTTAATCGTTTCCAAAAGTCCTCTGAACTTCAATTCAACTCAAAAGCACGGCGAACATAGGAAGCGCGAGAGACGTTTGGCGCCATTTTTCTGCCAAAGCTAATCAACCAATCACGGGCAACTTCACCATCTACATCTACCTACATCTACATTTATACTCCGCAAGCCACCCAACGGTGTGTGGCGGAGGGCACTTTACGTGCCACTGTCATTACCTCCTCTTCCTGTTCCAGTCGCATATGGTTCGCGGGAAGAACGACTGTCTGAAAGCCTCCGTGCGCGCTCTAATCTCTCTAATTTTACATTCGTGATCTCCTCGGGAGGTATAAGTAGGGGGAAGCAATATATTCGATACCTCATCCAGAAACGCACCCTCTCGAAAATAACCCTGTGACGAAACGCGCCGCACTTATTTGGATCTTCTCTATCTCCTCCGTCAATCCGATCTGGTACGGATCCCACACAGATGAGCAATACTCAAGTATAGGTCGAACGAGTGTTTTGTAAGCCACCATCCTTTGTTGATGGACTACATTTTCTAAGGACTCTCCCAATGAATCTCAACCTGGTACGCGCCTTACCAACAATTAATTTTATATGATCATTCCAGTTCAAATCGTTCCGCACGCATACTCCCAGATATTTTACAGAAGTAACTGCTACCAGTGTTTGTTCCACTATCATATAATCATACAATAAAGGATCCTTCTTTCTATGTACTGCAATACATTACATTTGTCTCCGTTAAGGGTCAGTTGCCACTCCCTGCACCAAGTGCCTATCCGCTGCAGATCTTCCTGCATTTCGCTACAATTTTCTAATGCTGCATCTTCTCTGTATACTAAAGCATCATCCGCGAAAAGCCGCATGGAACTTCCGACACTATCTACTAGGTCATTTATATATATTGTGAAAAGCAATGGTCCCCTAACACTCCCCTGTGGCACGCCGGAGGTTACTTTAACGTCTGTAGACGTCTCTCCATTGATAACAACAATGGCCACTCTCTCCTTCTCTACTGAGAAGACTCATTGACTGACATCTAACGGCGATTTTATGAACCTCTACGCCACGCCCATTGAAACAACATACAGTTTCCTGCCAGCACGTCTCAAGTTTCGTAATTATTACCGTCCAAAATCAGGCGATTCGTTTTGAAACACCCTGTATACTGCGCGTGGGCGAAACATGCGCCACGAGATGCGACAGGGGAAAAAAAATACAGCACAATGGTGACGGTGATGCGCTGTTTGAGAAGTGAAAGGACACAAAAGGGGAGAGATAAGCGGCAGGAGGCGCGTTTGTAAAGGAGCCTAGATTGCGGCGCGATCTCGCGTGTCGGGCCCGGAGCTTCCGGCAGCCGCGCGCCGCAGCGAGGCATGCTCCTGCACCGCGGCTTTGCGGGCCCCGTGACTGCGGGCCACGCATTGTCTGCGGTTTTCGCAATATTTGCGCATCGGCTGCGGTTTTGCAATTAGCGTGTGCCGGCGTCGCGATGTGACGGATCGATGGCGCGCCGTAGGCCGAGCCCACCCGCCACAGGGTGCGGGCCGCGGGGGTCGCCGCCGGTGGACTCGGCTGCTTCTTCCAACCGGCTCCAGGCTGCAAACCGCAGATCACAGTCGTTAGCAAGAAATACCGTCCAGAACGAAACTTACTCGCTCTTGCAAATAGGCGGAACAACTATAAATGAAAGTCTGTTTTTATTACGTTGATCTGGTTACCCAATTGCCGCTCAGCCGCCACTCCAGTTCAGTGGCGTGTGGATCTGAACCCCAAAGAAAATGTGAAGACGCGGAGTGTGAGAAATAATGGTCGTACAGGTTGGTTGGTTGGTTGATTCGAGGGGTAGGGGACGAAACAGTGACGTCATCGGTCCCATCGGATTAGGGAAGGATGGGGAAGGAAGTCGGTCGTGCCCTTCCACAGGAACCATCCCGGCATGTCGTACAGGTGCCTAAGAAAGACTTTCAGTAATGAGTATACTGGACGGTAATCATGTCGGTTAAATGAATGGTTATAATTAAAGCACAGCTGTTCTCTTAGGTCCAGCATGGGCTGCAATTATCGTTATTCCTGTTGCTGTTGTGGGCTTCAGTCCAAAGACTGGTTTGATGCACCTCTTCATGCTACTCTATCCTGTGCAAGCCTCTTCGGTTCCCAGTAACCATTGCCACTTACACGACTCTGAATCTGCTTACATTCATCTCTTGGTCTCAGTACCTCCTCATTAGTTACATGATTTTTTTTTTTTTTTTTGTCATCAGTCTTTTGAAAGGTGTGGAGCGGACCGCCACGAATTCCTCTCCTGTTCTAAGCTCTTAATCTCAGAGTAGCACTTGCGACCTGTCCTCAATTATTTGCTGGATGTATTCCAATCTCTGTCTACCTCTACAGTTTTTACCCTCTACAGCTCCCTCTAGTACCATGGTAGTCATTCCCTCATATCTTAACAGATGTCCTATCAGCCTATCCCTTCTCCTTATCAATGTTTTCCACATATTTCTTCCCTCTCCGATTCTGCGTAGAACCTCCTCATTCCTTACCTTATCAGGTCACCTAATTTTCAAGATTCGTCTGTAGCACCACATCCCAAATGCTTTGATTCTCTTCTGTTCCGGTTTTCCCACAGTCCATGTTTCACTGCCATACAATGCTGTACTCCAGACGTACATTCTCAGAAATTTCTTCCTCAAATTAAAGCCGATATTTGACATTAGTAGACTTCTCTTGGCCAGGAATGCCCTTTTTGCCGTAGCTGGTCTGCTTTAGATGTCCTTCTTGCTCCGTCCGTCATTGGTTATTTTACTGCCTAGGTAGCACAATACCTTAACTTAACCTACTTTGTGACCATCAATCCTGATGTTAAGTTCCTCGCTGTTCTCTACTACTCCTCATTACCTTCTTCTTTCTTCAATTTACTATCAGTCCATACTCTGTATTCATTAGACTGTTCATTCCGTTTAGCAGACCATGTAATTCTTCTTCACTTTCCCTCAGAATAGAGATGTCATCCGCGAATCGTATCATTGATGTCCTTTCACCTTGAATTTTAATTCCACGTCTGAACCTTTATTTCCATAATTGCTTCCTCGATGTACAGATTGAGCAGTAGGGGCGAAAGACTACATCCTTGTCTTACACACCTTTTAATACAAGCACTTCGTTCTTGGTCCGTCCACTCTTATTATTCCATCTTGGCAATTGACCCCTCTCTCCCTATAGCTTACCCTAACTTTTTTTCAGAATTTCGAACATCTTGTACCATTTTACATTGTCGAACGCTTTTTCCAGGTGGACAAATCCTATGAACGTGTCTTGATTTTTCTTTAGTCTTGCTTCCATTATGAACCGCAACGCCAGAATTGCCTCCCTCGTGCCTTTACTTTTCCTAAAACCAAACTGATCGTCATCTAGCGCATCCTCAATTTTCTTTTCTTTTGTGTATTATTATTGTAAGCAACTTGGATGCATGAGCTGTTAAGCTGATTGTGCGATAATTCTCGCAGTTGTCAGCTTGCCGTCTTCGGAATTGTGTGGATGATGCTTTTCCGAAAGTCAGATGGTATGTCGCCAGACTCATACATTCTACACACACCAAAGTGAATAGTCGTTTTGTTGCTACTTCTCCCAACGATTTTAGAAATTCTGATGGAATGTTATCTATCCCTCCTGCCTTATTTGACCTTAAGTCCTCCAAAGCTCTTTTAAATTCTGATTCTAATACTGGATCCCCTATCTCTTATAAATCGACTCCTGTTTTTTCTTCTATCACATCAGACAAATCGTTCCCCTCACAGAGGCCTACAACGTGCTCTTTCCACGTATCCGCTCTCTCTGCATTTAACAGCGGAATTCCCGTTGCTTAATGCTACAACCTTTGCTTTTAATTTCACCGAAGGTTGTTTTGACTTTCCTATACGCTGAGTCACTGCTTCCCACAATCATTTCTTTTTCGATTTCTTCACATTTTTTAAGCAGCCATTTCGTCTTAGCTTCCATGCACATCCTATTTATTTCATTCCTCAGCGAATTGTATTTCTTCATTCCTGAATTTCCCTGAACGTTTTTGTACTTCCTCCTTTCATCAATCAACTGAAATATTTCTTCTGTTACCCATGGTTTCTTCGCAGTTTCCTCCTTTGTACCTGTGTTTCCCTTCCCAACTTCCGTGATGGCCCTTTTTAGAGATATCCATTCCTCTTAAACTGTACTGCCTACTGAGCTATTCCTTATTGCTGTATCTACAACCTTAAAGAACTTCAGGGGTATCTCGTCATTCCTTAGTACTTCCGTATCCCACTATTTTGCGTATTGATTCTTCCTGACTAATGTCTTAAACTTCAGCCTACTCTTCATCACTACTATATTGTGATGTGAGTCCATGTCTGCTCCTGGGTACGCCTTACAATCCAGTATCTGATTTCGGAATCTCTGTCTGACTATGATGCAATCTAACTGAAATCATCCCGTATCACCCGGCCTTTTCCAAGTATACCTCCTCCTCTTGTGATTCTAGAATAGGGTATTCGGTATTACTAGGTGAAACTTGTTGCACAACTCAATTAGTCTTTCTCCTCTCGTATTCCTTGTCCCAAGCCCATATTCTTCTGTAGCCTTTTCTTCTACTCCTTCCCCTACAACTGTGTTCCAGTCCCCCATGACTATTAGATTTTCATCCCCCTTTACGTACTGTATTACCCTTTCAATATCCTCATATACTTTCTCTCTCTCTTCACCTTCAGCTTGCGACGTCGGCATGTATACCTGAACTATCGTTGTCTGTGTTGGTTCGCTGTTGACCCTGTCACTGAACTGTTCACAGAAACACTCTCTCTCTGCCCTACCTTCCTATTCATAACGAATCCCTCTCCTGTTATACCATTTTCTGCTCTTGATATTACCCTATATTCAATTGACCAGAAATCCTTGTCTTCTTTGCACTTCACTGACCCCTACTATATCTAAATTGAGCCTCTGCGTTTCTATTTTCAGGTTTTCTATTTTCCCTACCATGTTCAAGCTTCTGACTTTCCACGCCCCGACTCGTAGAACGTTATCCTTTCGTAGATTATTCAATCTTTTTCTCATGGTAACCTCCTCCTTGGAGTCCCCTCCCGGAGATCCGAATGGGGGACTATTCTGGAATGTTTTGCCAATGGAGACGTCATCATGACACTTCTTCAATTAGAAGCCACTTGTCCTCTGGATACATGTTACGTGTCTTTAATGCAGTGGTTTCCATTGCCTTATGCATCCTCATGCCGTTGATCATTGCTGATTCTTCCGCCCTTAGGGGCAGTTTCCTACCCCTAGGACAAGAGAGTGCCCTAAACCTCTTTTCGCTCCTCCGCCCTCTTTGACAAGGCCGTTGGCAGAATGAGGGTGACCTTATCCCGAAAGTCTTCGGCCGCCAATGCTGATTATTAAATAAGGTTTAAGGAGCTGCGGGATTCGAACCCAGGACCGAGGGTCTTAGGATTATGAATCAAAGACGCTACCCCTAGACCACGGTCGCATGAACTACCAATGTGATATTCAACATTCCTCTGTAGCACCACATTTCAAAAACTTCTATTCTCTTCTTGTCTAGACCGTTTATTGTCCATGTTTCATTTTCATATATTGCTACACTCCGTAGAGATACTCTTCTGACATTTAAATCTGTACTTGATGCTAACAAATTTCTCATCTACAGAAACGCTTTTCTTGCCATTGCCAGTCTACATTTTATATCCTCACTGCTTCGACCAACGTCGGTCGTATGGCAGCGAAACTTGGTAGATAAGCTGATGCTTTAATGTGGAAGAGATATGCGCTAGAAAAAATTAGTTCCACTCTTGGCCACCAGGTGCATTCCTGGCGTTCTAAGGCGTCTCGTAGACATCTCAGAGCCTCATAATGAACTAGTTGGGTAAGCAGCTGTTAATAATTTCAACTTCATTCGGCTGTTAATAATTTCAATATCATTCGTTTCTCACTTCTTTGACCTATTCTGCCCACGTCCCGTTGCTAATTTACTACATATGGAAACATTTATATTCGTCTTTATTGCATTCACAGCACTAAACTTGCACATTGTGGCGGAAGAAGTAGTTTTTTCCAGCGTGAATCGGTTTCGCATTAACGAATTAGAACAGCTACTAAGTTTCGCTGTCATACGGTAATAGCCCACTCAGGACCTCTGTGAAGATCTGTAGTTTAACTGTAACCACCCAGTACAACGACATCTACAAACATACTTTCCAAGTCACCATACGGTGCATGACAGAGGGTACTTTGCAGTACTACTAGTTACTCCCTTTCCTGTTCCGCTCGCAAATGGAGCGACGTTAAAACGACTGCCTGTACGCCCCCGTGCGAGTGCTAATTTCCCTTATTTTGTCGTCACGTTCTTTACGCGGGATGTTCGGTGGCAGCAGTACCATCGTTCTGCCGCCAACTTCAGACGCCGGTTCTCTAAATTTTCTCGATACTGTTTAGCGGAAACGTCGCCTTCCCTCCAGGGATATCCATTTGAGTTCACGAAGCACCTCCGTAATACTCGCATGTTGATCCAACCTACTGGTAACATATCTAACACCACGTCCCTGAATTGTTTCTATGTCTTCCTTTAATCCAAGCTGGCGGGCACCCCAATAGAGCAGTATAAAGAATGAGTCGTACCAGTGTTTGAAACCCGGTCTCCTTTATAGATAAGCTACAATTTCCTAGAATTCTCCCATTGTTTACCGTTCTCCTTCTCCAATACCGTCTTTACGTGCTTGTACCATTTCATTTCGCCTTGCAACGTTACGCCTAGATTTTTAATCGACGTGGCTGTGTCACTACTGGTATTGTATTCGAACATTACAGGACTGTTTTTCATACTCATCTATATTAACTTATGTTTTTCTACATGTAGAGGAAACTGGCAGTCATCACAACGACTAGATATTTTAATTAGATCATCTTTTCTTAAACTAACGCAACGATGACACCTTCTCGTACACCACAGTGTCATCAGCTAACAGCTGCACGTTGCTACGCACCCTGTCCTTTAGATGGTTTATATACAAAGAGAATGAGATTGGTCTTGCTGACCACGATAGGTTTCTAGGTCATATTACTTAAGGGTCTTCTCGCATATCTGAGAACTTATTTCGTAAGTTCGAATCGAGCGAGGCGGCGCTGTGGTTATCATACTGGACTGACATTCAGGCGGATGACGGTTCGAATCTGCGTCCGGCCATACAGATTCAAAATGGTTCAAATGGCTCTAAGCACTACGGGACTTAACATCTGAGGTCATCAGTCCCTAGACTTAGAACTACTTAAACCTAACTAACCTAAGGACATCACTCACGTCCATGCCCGAGGCAGGATTCGAACCTGCGACCGTAGCAGCAGCACGATTCCGGACTGAAGCGCCTAGAACCGCTCGGCCACAGCGGCCGGCCATCCAGATTCAAGTGAGGCCCTCCAGATTCAGGTGTTCCGTAATTTTCAGGATATTGCCGGGATGGTTCAAATGGCTCTGAACAGTATGGGACTTAACATCTGAGGTCATCCGTCCCCTAGAACTTAGAACTACTTAAACCTAACTAACCTAAGGACATCACACACATCCATGCCCGTGGCACGACTCGAACCTGCGACCGTAGCGGTCTCGCGGTTCCAGACTGAAGCGCCTAGAACCGCATGGCCACTCCGGCCGGCTTGCCGGGATGGTTCCTTTGAAAGGACATGGCCGATTTCGTTCCCCAACCTTGAAACTGTCTGAGCTTGTGGTCCCTCTGTAATGACCTCCATGTCGACGGGATATTAAACCCTACTCTTTCTTCCTTCGTATCCGTGTATCTTCGGTAACAGTCTACAGTGGGGCACTGTGTCAAAGGCTTTCAAGAAATATAAGAATATGGAATCCGCCTGTTGCACTTATTCATGATTCACTGGATATCGTCCGTGAAAAGAGCAAGTTGGGTACTGTGGCAACTGCTTTGCTCTCTTTGCACATACATTCTTTAAATTACCAAGTTCACTATACGGACAATTCAAGCACTGGAGAGTAGGTACGAGTTGAAAACGAGACAACTGGAAAAAAGTAAGTAAACTGTTCAATATTTGAAAAGTAACCGCCATAACAGTTAATATATTTACCCGACTTGAGACAAAATGGCCAATGTCTTCATGGAAAAAAAATATTTGTGGTTACCTGCAATACCTTGACTGTACCCAGGCTTGCACAAAAATGTATTTCTCCAGGTTCCCAAAAATTTGGAAATCGCGTGGGAAGGGATTGGGATGTGTAAGGGCTTCCCTGCTAAACTTTTGCAGCGTAATCGAAACAACCATGATGGGCCCGTCTCTTACCGGGAGGGTTGTGTTCCCTTGTCCTGTGTTATGATACGACGTTGCTATAAAAATTTTGTTGCTCATTGTGTCTGAATACTGCAAGGTCGTTATCCAAATTACCATGAACGACACAGAGAAAAGTTGTATCACAGTGGAAATCGACAGAACTCCCCTCTTGTCAATACACGACGAGTGAGTGCAATGCTTGTTACCTTCACTGAATAATGAGTTACTGAGCGTTGAATTTGGACACTGTGCACAACGATAAGACCTTCACTGTGAGATCACCGAACTTAGGTGTACATCAGGTTACATTTGTTACCTAAGATGTTGAGTCCCATAGTGCTCAGAGCCATTTGAACCCATAGTGCTCAGAGCCATTTGAATTTGAAAAGCTGTAGGACAGTTAAGTGATATCGAAAGTTAAGTCAAGTCTGCTTAAACAGGCTTTTATTTACTCTAATTGAGGAACACAGTTCACAAGAAGTTGATAGAGAACAGAGTTCTCTAAAATCTTGATTGAATCTACACAAAATGACGCTAACACTTGGGGGGGGGGGGGGGCAAATTACATGGAAGGCTGCAAGGAAATGCAAGAAGTTATCCTATTCTGGGCTGGTCACAGATTCAAAATTAATGAGACAAGAACACTTATTATAAGTCAAATAGACAATTCAAGTGACATAGCAGAATAAGTAAGTGGCGAGCTGCTCAGGCTATGGATTGTGCTACCGCGGATTGTGACACATCCAAAAATCAGTAAAGCCTGTGCGTATCAGCACCAGACGGCGACCAGAATATGAATAGCCACCACTCTTACTTCTCCGCCGTCAGCTCTTTACTTTAGAAAAAGTCTTACATGGAGGGGACATCTTAACACTGTTGCCAATGTGACAACGTCGCTTATTTCATGAAAATCAATGGGACACAGCAGAAACTTCCCTTTTTTGGCATGCAAGAAACACGTCGAGAACGATTGGTCGGCTTCTACACAATCAGCACGGTAGTGGGGCGCCACATTCGACTGGCTACTCCAAAATGTTTGGAGCAATGCCAACTGACTTTCTCACATTGGCCAGACGGTGTGGCAGCATTCTTTCTTTGGTTTTTATGCAAAAACGAAAAAAATGTCATGTTCATTTATTGTCTGGGGACAGCAGTGGTAGCATGGAGTACTCTGTCCTCAAGAAGGACGGGCACCACTCTGTCCAGAAAAGCAAGAGTGGGCTGCAGCCTTACTGCCGTAAAGACTGTCCATCTCCCTGTGGAAGCATGCCACTCCTAATGAGGTTCAATGACTGCTCTCTGCCGAGAAACAGGAACCTAAGGCCACTACCGGGAGCACACCTTGCCAGCGAGAAAAACGTAACACTTTCCTCCGTAGCAAATACGCCCAGTTCTCACAATAAAATAACCATGAAATAGTGGAAGAAAAATGAAACAATGATGTGCAGCGATACGTGGCAGTAATCTCACATTGTACTCAGCAGACTATCAGTTATTAACTTATTGCTTGTAAACTACTGGCCGTTAAAATTGCTACACCAAGAAGAAATGCAGATGATAAACGGGTATTCATTGGACAAATATATTATACTAGAACTGGCAAGTGATTACATTTTCACGCAATTTGGGTGCATAGATTCTGAGAAATGAGTACCCAGAACAACAACCTCTGGCCGTAATAACGGCCTTGATACGCCTGGGCATTGAGTCCAACAGAGCTTGGATGGCGTGTACAGGTACAGCTGCCCATGCAGCTTCAACACGGTACCACAGTTCATCAGGAGTAGTGACTGGCGTATTGTGACGAGACAGTTGCTCGGCCACCATTGACCAGACGTTTTCAGTTGGTGAGAGATCTGGAGAATGTGCAGGCCCGGACAGCATTCGAACATTTTCTGTATCCAGAAAGGCCAGTACAGGACCTGCAACATGCGGTCGTGCATTATCCTGCTGAAATGTAGGGTTTCGCAGGGATCGAATGAAGGATAGAGCCACGGGTCGTAACACATCTGAAATGTAACGTCCACTTTTCAAAGTGCCGCCAATGCGAACAAGAGGTGACCGAGACGTTTAACCAATGGCATCCCATACCATCACGCCAGGTGATACTCCAGTATGGCGATGACGAATACACGCTTCCAATGTGCGTTCACCGCGATGTCGCCAAAGACGGGTGAGACCATCATGATGCTGTAAACAAAACCTGGATTCATCCGAAAAAATGACGTTTTGCCATTCGTGCACCCAGGTTCGTCGTTGAGTACACCATCGGAGGCGCTCCTGTCTGTGATGCAGCGTCAAGGGTAACCGCAGCCATGGTCTCCGAGCTGATAGTCCATGCTTCTGCAAACGTCGTCGAACTGTTCGTGCAGATGGTTGTTGTCTTGCAAACGTCCCCATCTGTTGACACGTGGCTGCATGATCCGTTACAGCCATGCGGATAAGATGCCTGTCATCTCGACTGATAGTGATACGAGGCCGTTGGGGTCCAGCACGGCGTTGATGCGAGGCCGTTGGGATCCAGCACGGTGTTTCTATTACCCTCCTGAACCCACCGATTCCATATTTTGCCAACAGTCATTGGATCTCGACCAACGCGAGCAGCAATGTCGCGATACGATAAACCGCAATCGCGATAGGCTACAATCCGACCTTTATCAAAGTCTGAAACGTGATGGTACGCATTTCTCCTCCTTACACGAGGCATCAAAACAATATTTCACCAGGCAACGCCGGTCAACTGCTGTTTGTGTATGAGAAATCGGTTGGAAACTTTCCTCATGTCAGCACGTTGTAGGTGTCGCCACCGGCGCCAACCTTGTGTGAATGCTTTGAAAAGCTAATCATTTGCATTTCACAGCATCTTCTTCTTGTCGGTTAAATTTGGCGTCTGTAGCACGTCATATTCGTGGTGTAGCAATTTTAATGGCCAGTAGTGTAATTATCTTTTATGTCTGGTATAGGGAACGCAAAATGGGCAAAATTGCCTCGCCACTCGTACATTAGCATAAAATGAATGGAAAATATAATCTGTGCGCATTCCGAATTGCACGCAACCGACATGCCGCAGAGAGACGCGGTTGGGTGGAGCGCACATCGCCCTTCGTGCTACATGTCTGTAGTGATGACAAATCTTCAGTGCTGATAAGGAATATGATTTGCATTAACGATGCACAATATTGTAACAATAGATGAAAAATAGGAAAAAATTGCACATGTAAAATAGGACGATCGGCGATTTTAGATGCGTGAAGTTGCTGATCCCACAGCCAGACGAGGAGAAAAGTAGGGCGCAATTCACATAATGAATTAATTAGGTTATAGTTTTGTATGAGATGATTGCAAAGTTTGTTGAATCCTCGCCAGCCGCAAATATTTGGGGCGGTGACCGAACGAATCCAGCTCCTATCATGTGCTGCTTTATTAATGTGGGCTAGATGGTGGTCTAATACTTCACGGTAGGAACACGACTAAATCAGTGAAAGGAAATGGAAGAACCAGCATCAAAAAAATTGAAGTCGAAGGACAGCGTTTTCAGTGATACAAAAGTTATTCTTATTATCGGGTATGTACTCTGTGAAACCTGTGTAATATATGAAAAATATTATTCTTTTTTCACTTACGTGTCTGATTTGTTGTCATCAACTGGTTAGATGCCGCCTTGCATTTCTTCCTATTTTTTGTGAACGTTCCCATCTCTATACATGCATCACCAGTGGTTTCTGCCTGAAACCAAAGTTTTATTAATTTTTTGAAGTACTATTGCCTTTCGCATGAAACTATCGACGCTGTTTGCAAGACAGAGACATGTGGTACACAAAGGTATTTATAAGAATGAATTGCATTGTAGTAGTCACTTGCAGCGTTCAAATCAATAACGGGGACGGAGATTGTTCGGCGCGGTTCTAGGAGACGGTGGCATTTTTTTTAGTGATCATATTGAGGAGATAATTGAAAGTGAAAGTAAGTGTATCTAAATTTATTGTAACGTAAATTTGGGTTTGTGCTACTGCTGTTATGAGTGGTTTCGTAATGAAACCACTGGAACGGTATCTATTTCTGATATAAGTTTATTAAATTTTAATCTAATTTTTGCTTATTATTTAGGACTATAATTTGTTTTAGACATTAAGATTCACTGAAGTTTCGAGATGTGTCTGGGAAAAACACGAAATAGCTTTTAAATGACGTAATGATGGGTGGTTCGTCCCAGTGGTTCCAAAGTGAAACCACAACTCTAAAATCATGGATTTTTTTTTTTACTTTTAGCCAATTTTTTCTTGTGATCGTTGCTTATTCTGATAATAAAAGTTAATTTTGGGAAAAATTTTATAATAATATTCGAAGCGTTCTCGCTTCCCGAGCACGGGGTCCCGGGTTCGATTCCCGGCGGGGTCAGGGATTTTCAATTGCCGCGAGATGACTGGGTGTTGCTGTGTCGTCTTCATCATCATCATCATCATCATCATTCATCCCCATTACGGTTGGAGCAAAGCAATGGCAAACCACCTCCACTAGGACCTTGCCTAGTCCGGCGGTGCGGGTCTCCGGCATCGTTCTCCTTGGTTCAAATGGCTCTTAGCACTATGGGACTTAACTTCTGAGGTCATCAGTCGCCTAGAACTAATTAAACCTAACTAACCTAAGGACATCACACACATCCATGCCCGAGGCAGGATTCGAACCTGCGACCGTAGCGGTCGCTCGGCTCCAGACTGTAGCGCCTAGAACCGCACGGCTACTCCGGCCGGCTCGCTCCTCTACGCCCTGCCGTGGAGTATGGGCCTTCATCATCATCATCCAAAGTGAAACCACCTCCTTAAAATAATTGTTTACTTTTTGCCAATTTCTTCGTTTATTTGTTGCTTACCGTGATAACAAAGCTTAATTTTGTGAAAAATTTTAGAATAATACTGCAAAGTGAAACCACCTCCTTAAAATATTTGAGTGTTTACTTTTTGCCAATTTCTTCGTTTATTCGTTGTTTACTATGATGATAAAGGTTAGTTGATGATAAAGGTCAGTTTTGTGAAAAATGTTATAATTTATTTATTTTTTAAATTGTTGGGACTCGAATGGTTAAGTTACCTTCGTTTCGTACTACCGAACGAGGTGTCGCAGTTGTTGGCACACTGGACTCTCATTCAGGAGGGTGACGATTAAAATCTGCGACCGGGCGCCCAGATTTATGTTTTCCCTGACTTTCCTTAAACTCCAGGTATGTGTCGGAATGGCTTCTTAGAAAGGGCACGGTCGATTTCCTTCCCCATCATTGAAACATTTCGAGCTTGTGCTCCATTTCCAATGACCTCGATGTTGACGGGACGTTAAATCCTAATCTTCCTTCCTTCTTTCCGTACTTTCTGCCCACTTTAGCCTCCTACTGGCTACCAGCTTAATTTTGCTTCTTCAACAGAATTTCCAATGTTATTGTTAAACATGTCACCATTTCCCATTTCAATACTTTCTGTTACTTTCTTCTTAGGTAATTCAATCTTAAAGCAGATCCAGTAAAAAGAATATTCTTCATTCCATTTTGCTTGCAGGTCTTCTATATTTTACTTGTATATGCCTAAAAGACAGTTATTTACGAACCTTCAGATTGGTGTACGTGCGCTCTTTAATCCTATTCTGAAAAGATGCCGATTAATTTAAAGCTTTCGTCAAACTGGATGTTGCATTGAATATATTAGTGCCCTACTGAGCATTTGAGATAGTATTTCCAGGTATGTCTCCGGCCTGTGAACAGATTTACTTAGTCGTGTGAAGTGACTTAAAACAGTTTAACGTGATACTCGGACCATTGTGTAGTTAGAATGTGTTACGTGTAGAAAGCACAGTCAGAGGTAACAAAAGCAGTAGGTCGTAAAAAATCCAAGTATCTGTCATAGTCTGAATTTCTTGTATTTGTAGTTTATCACTAAAAGCTTTAAAACTACTTCTCCGAAGAATGATGCTAGTCAAAGGAATATATAAGACGATCTCTTTACTCGTGAAATAAGTAGGTACTCGAAGAATACTTTAAGTTCACTGTCGGTTTATTTCAACTATCATAAAGGACAAATTGTCATTTCTCACATAAATATTTGACTTCTTGTAAGTCTCCCGTGTCGTCTCAAATCAGACACAATTAAGATATATTTACTACAGAGTTGGTTTAACAATTACAGAAATCATAAACGTGTCTTGCCTCTAGCAAGTCTGTGTTAAAAGTTACTAAAAGTCTTTTTTCACTCAATTGTTCTTTCGTCACTAACAATAGTCAAAGTTACAAAACACCACAGAATAACACAGAAGTTCCTTGTTGCTGCCGTGTGTTTTCATTACGACTTCAATGGACCGACCGGCAAGCACTTGGTGCCGTTCAACCGCTGCGTCGACCTTATGCTTGCGACTGATTTCGCACCTGCACATACTGACAGGTGACGCGCAGTAGACAGGGTTCCTTTCTCCCACTCACATTTAAAATATCGCGTGTTCGAGACGGTGGAAGGCCGAGTGGTTCTAGAATTTACGCCGAAATTCTCGAAGCGCTACAAGTGAGGAGAAAAAAAACTACCGATTACGAAACGATGTTCGAAATGACTACAAGCATTGACGAGATTTTTTTGCATAATACATCTTCGTTTAATTTCGGACCTTAGGAAACTTTGGGTCTGTCATCTTTCATTCCTCACTAATGAGAACAGAGTAGGCTATTTTAGAACTTTCTTCTTTTTAAGTAATCACTCGGTAAACAATATCATGCCTTTATTCATTCTCTGGGGACGCAATGTGAGATTGTCTGTGACTAATTGTTGGCATATGTAGTTTTATATATCTGTGTGAAAGAGGTTATGAAGTCTCATGACGAGACTGCTGTGTCCAAATACCGTCCAGTTAGACGGATACGTTCTGTTGATTCGAAGATCTCCGGTGGGTTAAGTAATGCGTACCTCGATTTGAGTGCGCGGCTTGGCATACGGAAACAGTGTACTGCGAATCAATTAAATGCGTCAAATTACTGCCATACGACATCTTCTGTACTATAAAACCTGAAATTAGGAAGCCATTGAAAGACAAACTACACTTGTCACACGGAAGTAAAGGAAAATATTATGCGGCAGTGGTCCCTAAACCTGTCAATCATTCTTGGAATGAGAAAAATAGTTTTTAAGGTTGAAAAGCAAACAAACTGCATTTTGTTAGTTACATACCTGTTTTCGGCTTATTAGGCCAACGTCAGGTGACAAATGACTAACGTCCACAAGAGACGCTAATGAAGAGGAAATCTGACCTTCGACCAACGCAGAAAAGGTCAAATCGAATCCTGTCACTTGTATCACGCGTCAGATATGTTACAATAGCTAGTGTGATGCGAATGTAGAAGAAAGAGGCTGAGGTTGACATAATTGCAACGCAGCTAATTATCACTGTACGAGAGACACATTTGCATATAAATGTCACATAAAATAACTGCAAACATTACATGTAGGTAGATAGAGAACTTCCTTTTTTTTCTTTTTTATAAAGTGTAAGGCAGGTGTAGACATTATAACAAAGTAAAGAAGACAAGAGGCATAAATAACACTAGCCAACAAAATTTTACTTCTTTTCTTTCTGTAACTGGTATGAAAACAGCTAATCTTTATGTTTTCGGGGGTGCTGATAACGAAAATGGTGCAAGATTAGCACTCGTTTTGAAGTTATGGTAACTTTATATTATTGTCTATATAAGCTTATGCGTGTATTTTACTTTGGTGTTATCCCTCGGAGGAAGGTCATTGAGGACGCAATCGATTTCTCTGGCGTTTGTAATTTCCTGCTGGTGATTCCTGATGAGTGTTCAGCAGTAATCGGCTAACACTTTCCATGGTATCTCATTTCCATGTCTGAAATTTTCTGGTAGAAGAATTCTCCCTGCTCATCGGTTACAACACCACACTTGTCAGGAGAGAAGTCCAAGTGGAAATCTGGGAAATGTAACTTCAAGGATACGTTGCACCTCAGTCTACTGTAACAGTGCAGAAGATTTGCCACAAGATCGTTATAGTTTTCTTCCCTCTTACTCCTCGTTGACATTTGAACAAAGGCGTCCCAAGCTAACTTTTTATCACCTGTCATGATGATGTTGAAATGCTCATCTTTTGTACAATTTCGTATCTCGCCAGATACGAAACTCCCCTCTTTTACTTTCGCCTCACTAAGTCATGGAAGTTTCTCGCACAAATAGAGAAATGATCCCTAGTTTTGTCCGTGGCTGTAACGAAGTTTTTCATTAGGCCCAATTTCATATGAAGAGCAGGGAGAATTAAGTTCTTGGATTCAACAAGTGCTTCGTGCATATCATTGTGAGATCCTGGTTCACATGTTTGACACATACCCCAATCTTTATTTTCATAACGAAGTGCTTTGGCGTGGCTATCCCAGAGGCACAGCGAGCAGCAGAATTTGGTGTAGGCGTGTTGTGTCCCAATTAATATACTTATGACTTTCCGATTCCAGGAAATATCCCATTTAAACTTGTCAAGTTCATTTATAACAACAATTTTTCATATTACCATACGTTTCTTCCATGTAAGGTGCACACCCAATTCGAATCGGTGGTAACACGTTACCATTATGCAGTAGCACACACTTGAGACTTACTTTGGAGGAATCGATGAACAACACCCACTGATCATTTTGTAGTCAATGCTCATAGGCCATTAGTCCCTGTACATCGCTTCAAAATACCAAATTCTTTTCACTTTCGAAAAATGGAAGGGATGGTATGTAGTGGTTACGGAACGCGGTCACATTTACCGTCTTATCAAGACAAATCCACTGTTGTAGTCTTCACGCCAACAGTTCAGCTTCAACTTTCGGCAATTCCGGGTCCCTCATTATGTCATTAAGTTTACACAGTGTTTTTTTGTGAATCTACACTCCTGGAAATGGAAAAAAGAACACATTGACACCGGGGTGTCAGACCCACCATACTTGCTCCGGACACTGCGAGAGGGCTGTACAAGCAATGATCACACGCACGGCACAGCGGACACACCAGGAACCGCGGTGTTGGCCGTCGAATGGCACTAGCTGCGCAGCATTTGTGCACCACCGCCGTCAGTGTCAGCCAGTTTGCCGTGGCATACGGAGCTCCATCGCAGTCTTTAATACTGGTAGCATGCCGCGACAGCGTGGACGTGAACCGTATGTGCAGTTGACGGACTTTGAGCGAGGGCGTATAGTGGGCATGCGGGAGGCCGGGTGGACGTACCGCCGAATTGCTCAACACGTGTGGCGTGAGGTCTCCACAGTACATCGATGTTGTCGCCAGTGGTCGGCGGAAGGTGCACGTGCCCGTCGACCTGGGACCGGACCGCAGCGACGCACGGATGCACGCCAAGACCGTAGGATCCTACGCAGTGCCGTAGGGGACCGCACCGCCACTTCCCAGCAAATTAGGGACACTGTTGCTCCTGGGGTATCGGCGAGGACCATTCGCAACCGTCTCCATGAAGCTGGGCTACGGTCCCGCACACCGTTAGGCCGTCTTCCGCTCACGCCCCAACATCGTGCAGCCCGTCTCCAGTGGTGTCGCGACAGGCGTGAATGGAGGGACGAATGGAGACGTGTCGTCTTCAGCGATGAGAGTCGCTTCTGCCTTGGTGCCAATGATGGTCGTATGCGTGTTTGGCGCCGTGCAGGTGAGCGCCACAATCAGGACTGCATACGACCGAGGCACACAGGGCCAACACCCGGCATCATGGTGTGGGGAGCGATCTCCTACACTGGCCGTACACCACTGGTGATCGTCGAGGGGACACTGAATAGTGCACGGTACATCCAAACCGTCATCGAACCCATCGTTCCACCATTCCTAGACCGGCAAGGGAACTTGCTGTTCCAACAGGACAATGCACGTCCGCATGTATCCCGTGCCACCCAACGTGCTCTAGAAGGTGTAAGTCAACTACCCTGGCCAGCAAGATCTCCGGATCTGTCCCCCATTGAGCATGTTTGGGACTGGATGAAGCGTCGTCTCGCGGTCTGCACGTCCAGCACGAACGCTGGTCCAACTGAGGCGCCAGGTGGAAATGGCATGGCAAGCCGTTCCACAGGACTACATCCAGCATCTCTACGATCGTCTCCATGGGACAATAGCAGCCTGCATTGCTGCGAAAGGTGGATATACACTGTACTAGTGCCGACATTGTGCATGCTCTGTTGCCTGTGTCTATGTGCCTGTGGTTCTGTCAGTGTGATCATGTGATGTATCTGACCCCAGGAATGTGTCAATAAAGTTTCCCCTTCCTGGGACAATGAATTCACGGTGTTCTTATTTCAATTTCCAGGAGTGTATGTACAGTTATCGTTACACACGAAATCAGGATCTTTGTAAGAACTGGGTTCTGAAGGTGATGGAGCAGCACTAGTTCCACTACCATCCTTGTCACTATCACAATCAGGTGGGACAAGAACAGGCAATCCTTCTACGTGAGGCACTGGTCGCATGGCCGACCGGAAGTTAGGATATGTCGAGGAAAACTTTTTCTTCTTGCAAATACCACGTGTTAATGGAGTAGTTATACAAGAGTAACAGTCATTCATATGATTTGATGGTTCTCGCCAGATCACGGGTATAACAAAACCCATGGAAGATATTTTACGAATCAGCCACGAATGAAGACTCGAGACACAAGATATGCAACACACATGAGGAGCCCAGGGTTTTTCCTGGTCCCCGATTTCACTGCCAACGTACAAAACGTACGCCTTCTTAATGTGTGGCGTTATTGGCCTCGTTTGCGATTTCGGTGTTGCCTGGCCGCAAGTGTAGCAGAAATTGTCAGCACTGTTTAGGCATTTGCGAAGCATATTGAAACACGTGAGGCAATACTGACCCTACGACTTATCTTAGAAGCTAGATTAAGGAAAGGCAAACCTACGTTCCTAGCATTTGTAGACTTAGAGAAAGCTTTTGATAATGTTGACTGGAAGACACTCTTTCGAATTCTGAAGGTGGTAGGGGTAAAATACAGGGAGCGAAAAGCTATTTACAATTTGTACAGAAACCAGGTGGCAGTTATAAGAGTCGAGGGACATGAAAGAGAAGCAGTGGTTGGGAAGGGAGTGAGACAGGGGTGTAGCCTCTCCCCGATGTTATTCAATCTCTATATTGAGCAAGCAATGAAGGAAACAAAAGAAAAATTTGGAGTAGGTATTAAAATCCATGGAGAAGAAATAAAAACTTTGAGGTTCGCCGATGACATTGTAATTCTGTCAGAGACAGCAAAGGACTTGGAAGAACAGTTGAACGGAATGGATAGTGTCTTGAAAGGAGGATATGAGATGAACATCAACAAAAGCAAAACCCGGATAATGGAATGTAGTCGAATTAAATCGGATGATGCTGAGGGGATTAGATTAGGAAATGAGAGATTTAAAGTAGTAAAGGAGTTTTGCTATTTGGGGAGCAAAATAACTGATGTTGGTCGAAGTAGAGAGGATATAAAATGTAGACTGGCAATGGCAAGGAAAGCATTTCTGAAGAAGAGAAATTTGTTAACATCGAGTATAGGTTTAAGTGTCAGGAAGTCGTTTCTGAAAGTATTTGTATGGAGTGGAGCCATGTATGGAAGTGAAACATGGACAATAAATAGTTTGGACAAGAAGAGAATAGAAACTTTCGAAATGTGGTGCTACAGAAGAATGCTGAAGATTAGATGGGTAGATCACATAACTAATGAGGAAGTATTGAATAGGATTGGGGAGAAGAGAAGTTTGTAGCACAACTTGACAAGAAGAAGGGATCGGTTGGTAGGACATGTTCTGAGGCATCAAGCAATCACCAGTTTAGTATTGGAGGGCAGCGTGGAGGGTAGAAATCGTAGAGGGAGACCAAGAGATGAATACACTAAGCAGATTCAGAAGGATGTAGGCTGCAGTACGTACTGGGAGATGAATAAGCTTGCACAGGATAGAGTAGCATGGAGAGCTGCATCAAACCAGTCTCAGGACTGTTTTGAAGACCACAACAACAACAACAACATTGAATCACAAGAATTACAATGACCACTCGCGCTAACTACACTTCAGTAACACGCGAGCAGAACACAGCCTGCAGCAGAGTGAAACTACTCTTAAATGAAACATGCTCGCTCCGCTTCTCTCTTCGTCTTGTCCTTACCTTTGTTGCTACGAGGCCGGGCTAAAAATAACGACAAAATACACACAACTATTCTTGCCTGAAACTTCATCAGTCTGCCTACCATCAGCGGGGTATCGAAACCTATATTGGAAGGGGATGACAATGTGTGCTAATAAAATATAATTATAATTAAATGCACCCCTTTTAACCTGGAAATGACAAGTAATTCGAGTTGTTCATCGTCGTTTTCGTTAAGTTTAAGTGTTGTTTCCGTTCGAAGGCCATACAGTCCATTATCGGTGTGACTGAGAGATCAAGGCAGTGGTGCGGGCGATCGAGTGTCTCCGACCTAAGCTGTAAGGGATAAGGCTGGCCTTCCAGATCGACCGGCGTCTTATGTCAAATCTCGAGCAGCATGGAAATTGTTAACTATATCGACCACACTGATAACGAAGCGTTGTGCACACCGATCTCCCCCCCCCTCCCCCCCATGCGATTACCACGGTTTCGGTTCCTTAGAAAAGGCCCTGGAAGGTCGACCACTCCGGTTGGACAAGGCCGTGCAGCAGGCAATCACGGACTTCTTCATGCAGCAGGCCACAGTGTTTTACCAGACGGGTATCTTCAACCAGCTGCGTCAGTGGGACAATTGCCTCAATGCTCTCGGCGATACTGCATGATTGGCACACGATATGTGCTTCAAGCAAGGTGATTATAATGGACGATCAAAAAGTTTCCGTTCGAAGGCCATACAGTCCATTATCGGTGTGCCAATCATGCAGTATCGCCGTGAGCATTGAGGCAATTGTCCCACCGACGTAGCTGGTTGAAGATACCCGTCTGGTAAAACACTGTGGCCTGCTGCATGAAGAAGTCCGTGACTGCCTGCTGCACGGCCTCGTCCGACCGGAGTGGTCGACCTTTCAGGGCGTTTTCTAAGGGACCGAAACCGTGATAATCGCGTGGGGAGAGATCAAGGCAGTGGGGTGCGCGATCGAGTCTCTCCCACCTAAGTTGTAATAGAGGAGGCCGGCCTTCCAGATCGACCGGCGTGTTATGTCGAATCTCGAACAGCATGGAAATTGGCGCACCATTCCACAACGATAGTTTTATGCAGACATGCAGCCTCATACACAAACTTCATTCTCTGATGGAAGTCTACCGTGGTTTGTCCTTCGGCAGCCAAGAAAAGAGTAACAGCACTTTGTTCCTATGTAGACGCATTTTACAATAACGTCGCCACAGTTCACGTTTCCGCATTTATCGCATGCTCGTCGGACAGACACGAATGCCACACTACACTTTTGGCTATATGTCGGAGCTTATACACCGGCATCGGAGTCGCGCTGCGTTGTACTAAGCTGCACTAACGTCCTCAAACGGAATCTTTTTGATTGCCCCCTTACTGTTCAAACTCTCATACACTTATACTTAGTTACATATTAACCTCCTGCGTCCTTTGGTATCATATTCGATACCGAAGGTTTCTATTTTTTATTTCGTGTGCGTTGATGCTGGCGTGTTGGGCCGCTATAGGTTACGCGCTTTCCGTCTGTCACTTGTTTGACATTCTCAACTATGCCAGTATGTGGCAGCCGGGTTCAGTCGTAGCGGATTTTGCACTGCAATGACATGTGGAACAACAATTGTAAATAAAACAGTTTTATCAATTGCTATTTCTTCGGATGTTTACATGTCTTTTTTTAAAAATGTCTTCGAACTAACATGACGCAAAATCCAGTGCTGAAAGTGAATGCTAATGAATAGTTTGTGCGTGGTATCATTTCCTGCATCTATCACCCATGGTAGCCTGGGCCTCTATTACAACAATTACATTTGTTAGCCTTATCAATTTATAGATGCGCAATGAAATACTTATGCCTAAGTATCACGCCTTTGACGTTAAAATTTTAAAAGCATGTATCTTCTTACGTTGACCTGAACAAACATGCCTCCGGAAGAAAATGAGAACAGCTCAGAAGAAGAAGATGAACAGGACGAGCCCAAACGTCCGAGAATACTCAGGCGATGCCACCAGTTCAATCTAGGTCATCAAACGCTTTACACTTGCCAGAAATGAGCCATTCTCACCAGAATTGCAGATCCAAATATAGGTTCACAGGCTGTAAGGGTTTCACCTTCATTCGTTGTACAGAATGCAAGGTATTTTTGTACATCACAAGTGAACGCAACTTTCTTGAAGTTTCATAGTATTTAATAAAAAACTACATTAGATGAAGTTGAAGCTTAAATTTAGAAACTAAGAACATGATGTGTTTTTCCTTTTACATCTACATTTGTACTCCGCAAGCCACCCAACGGTGTGTGGCGCAGGGCACTTTACGTGCCACTGTCATTACCTCCCTTTCCTGTTAGAGTCGCGTATGATTCGCGGGAAGAACGACTCCCAGAAAGCCTCCTTGCGCGCTCGAATCTCTCTGATTTTACATTCGTGATCTCCTAGGGAGGTATAAGTAGGGGGAAGCAATATATTCGATACCTCATCCAGAAACGCACCCTATCGAAACCTGGACAGCAAGCTACACCGCGATGCAGAGCGCCTCTCTTGCAGTCTGCCACTTGAGTTTGCTAAACATCTCCGTGACGCTATCACGCTTGCCAAATAACCCTGTGACGAAACGCGCCGCTCTTCTTTGGATCTTTTCTATCTCCTCTGTCAACCTGACCTGGTACGGATCCCACACTGATGAGCAATACTCAAGTATAGGTCGAACGAGTGTTTTGTAAGCCACCTCCTTCGTTGATGGACTACATTTTCTAAGGACTCTCCCAATGAATCTCAACCTGGCACCAGCCTTATCAACAATTAACTTTATATGATCATTCCACTTGAAATCGTTCCACACGCATACTCCCAGATATTTTACAGAAGTAACTGCTACCAGTGTTTGTTCCGCTATCATATAATCAAACAATAAAGGATCCTTCTTTCTATGTATTCGCAATACATTACATTTGTGTATGTTAAGGGTCAGTTGCCACTCCCTGCACCAAGTGCCTATCCGCTGCAGATCTTCCTGCATTTCGCTGCAATTTTCTAATGCTGCAACTTCTCTGTATACTACAGCATCATCCGCGAAAAGCCGCATGGAACTTCCGACACTATCTACTACTTTTGTGTACATTGTGTAACACTTGAGTCCTCAGGTACCAAGTATGATAGCATCTATAAAATTTTACTAAAAATAAAAATAAAAACAAAAATATTTTGTGTTACTGTATGCATTTAATAGTCCAGAAATAGATTTTTATTAAACTAGGAGACTTTATGTCCCTTCAGGATGCAGGAGTTTAATGTATTTTTAGTACATCGCGCCTCTCTTGCTCTTACCCCTTCATTTTGCGATTTTACCTTTTTTTGCTCTCTCTCGTCTGTTGCAAGTTCTTGATCAGCGTCACATTGCCACACGTCTTTGTGGCTGCCATCGTACAGGCTGGCCTCAGTTCTGACCAGAGATAAGCAATAAGTGTGGTCCACATGACAGCGCAGGACATTTCCAGGCGCTTCCCGCTCGCCGAAAACTCAGTTGCTGGCGCCCTAACATAAAAGGAAAAGAATGTCGGCCGCCTTTGTGTGCTGCTCACGTTTACAGGGCCGCGCAGATAAGCACGAAACGTGCGGACATGCTTCCTTTGAAAGCGGCTCCTCGGATGAGTTATCTCGAATGGCAGCGTCTGCGAATGTGAATGAATCTTAGAATATCTGACCTCGTTTTCCAGGTCGCAGATGATTATTGATGTGTGTATTATATGGAGGGTGTCTAACTTGAGGCAACTAAATATCTCGAAAACGACGCGTCGTACGAGAAAAATTTTCAAGGTGAAATGTTAATATTAGTAAAAGGGACATCTGTTTGAACAGTGTTTTGGGTCCCGATTGTCTGAAACAGTCAAAATACAGAAGCAGCAACAGAAACATTCTCTGCGTGAAAAACGTATTGAAACATATCACACGGATCATTGGACAACGCACTGGAAGTTTAAACCAGTCCCAAGCATATTCAATGGTGTTCGTGTCAGGTCTCTGTAAAAGTGAATACGTTTTTCGCGATACTATAGAGACCATCATATATTAGCATTTTTAACTCAAATATACGAGTGTAAGGATCATCATCTTTGAGCATAAACATCACCAGTATTCATCTAACAGATATGAATTACTTGCTTGCGAGTCTGAGGGTTACCGAGACACCTGTGCTCATTCGACCCATCTCTAGGAACGTTACAACATCGTCAAAAAGATACGTATCATGTCATCTTATCATTCACTATGATAGCGACAGAACACTCTAAACAACATCTGAAAAAATTATCAGCTATAATCAAAACTAATCTGATTCAAAGCTGGCCAATACATCGAAACTTTAACAATTAGCACAGCTGCTATATGACCCTTGTCGACGCAAAGCTAAACCAGCCAATGAGAACTATAACAAGAAGTGTTAGGAAAACTACGGTCCAGTGGCTGCCGTTACACAGTAATATCACACCTCCCCAAACTAGACGACTGGCAGCCGTCAAATCACAGTTGGAAAAATGTAATACCAAACCATCCCTCCCCATTCATTTCTATGCAGATTCCCTCACACAGCGACAACTGAGACAGAAGGCAAGACATCCACATGTAGCAGTCGCTGACCAAAGCAAAGAGTTCAACATCAGTGATCAGTGGACATCACTTTGACAAGAACAGAATGTCACGAACTCCCACCTCGTGACAGATCTGACTTTGAAGGTGCCACGATTTTCTCTCCCCAGAAGACGGTGGTGGAACATCAACAGGATGTCTGTCAGAAGCCAGAGTCACTGGGGAGTTTCAGAACGTCCCCAATGCAACCGATGTGGAGCTGAAGAGCAAGTAGTCTCCCGCCTGACCCTGGTTTGCCCCCATGTATCCTCCATGTTACAAGACATTTACAACCTTACCACCGAAGCACTGGATTGGCTCACCCACAGCGACCCACATTTGTGATTATAAAAAAGTATAATGGCCAGAATAGAAATCTGTTCCTTTAGTTTAAGTTCTGGAACGGTATTGTAATTTTTAGTTTATTAGTCGCCTGGTACAATGCAGCAACTTGCATCCAACAATAAAAAGTGAAGCTACTTCCACTCCACATCAAAGGATCTGACGTCTCCACTTTATCAACGAATACCTAAACAAACGACGTAAACTGAAAAAAATGGAATGGACTATGTCCACAGCTGCCAGTGTCTGTGCGGTTCAAGGGGAGCAGGGGCTGCAAGACTATATTTCATTAGACTGAAAATAAGTTATTCTAAAAATAACAAAACATTTTCCTTTCTGTCCGAAGGTGTGCATTTTAAAATCAATATCGACTGCTGGATAACATTCAATACTCAAATGATCCAAGCCGTGCATTGCAACAAATTTTGGCCCTCCTCGGCACTATGTCCACAAAGCTGCTGTAGAAGCCTGCCCCATTCTTCGACTGGGTCCCTTCCGAGGTCATCCATTGTGTGAGGAGGGCACCTGTGAAGACGCACTGCGAGATTCAACGGGTCTCCAGCATGCTCAATCGAGTCTATGTCAGCAGATATCTCCGGCCACTCCCACAGGTTGATTCCTGCCTCCGGGAGGAAGGTATTCACAAGGTAGGCGTTGTGCGCTTGTCCATTATCATGAACGAATTCCAGACCACCAAAATGTTGAATGAAGGTCTGGACTATATGCTGAAAACTCCTGACCTGATTTTCCCATCTTTGAAATTATCCACGATAACTAAGAGGTGCCTTCAAACTCGTGTGTTATAAATTGGCCCAAAACACGACTGACTCACATACGAGCTGTATACTTTGAGATCTGCTTTGGTACCTGATCGCCTCCAGACACTTCGACAATCATCAGCCACTCATCTGCGAAGAGAACACAAAGCCATTGATCCAGAGGGTCTATTGCCTATGTTCCATTCCTCAGCTTCATCGAACGCCGCACTGCTGGGCAAATGTGTACCTTGTCGTAATGGACATCTAGAGGCTAAATCGATCGTGCGAAGATGGCTGCGTGCTATCTGCATCGACATAGCATTCTCAATTCCTGTCAGATTCTATACTGAATTTACGGCTGGATTAGACCTTCCTTTAACTATAAACCACCGTAGATATGTCAGACAGAATACCGCGACCAGAAGCTGGAAGGTCACACCCGTCAACAAGAAGGGAAGCAGAAGTGACCCACGAAACTACCGTCCAATATCCTTGACATCGATTTATTGTAGACTCTGAACAGATGACTCCTCCATGCTAATCAGCACGAGTTCCGAAACATCGATGATGTGAAACCCAAATCGCACTATTCTCATATTAAATATTGAAAGCCTAGGGTCACTGCAGTCAGGTAGACACAATATTTCTCGATTTCCGAAAACTATTAGACTCGTTATCACATCAACACTTATTATCAAAAGTGCATGGAGTATCAAGGGAAATTTGTGACTGGATTGAAGATTGTTTTGTAGGGAACACGCAGCAAGCTATCTTAGGCGGAGAGTCATCAGTAAATGTAGAAGAAGAGTTTTCGGATGTGTCCCTGAAAAGTGTGTCGAGACCCCTGCTGTACATGTTGTACATCAAGGGGGAACGACAGGGTGACAGTCGAAAAAACTCGAATTTTTTATTACGGAACTAGAATGTATATACATTGAAGAATTATTTCCCGAAATACTATGCGCCAGCTCCAAAAAGTAAGGATGCTGTGAGAGTTTGAACCCGAGCGTGCACGGCACGCCTCGGCGTTAGAGAATCGCTTCGACGTTCACGCTCCTTTCGTTGCGTCCATGACATGTTTAGGGTTTTGAGTAAACCTGATTTGCCGCAGTGTCGTTTGGGCGGTTTTAATCAAACTGTGAACGAACGTTTCACTAGTCTCATTCGAAGATATGCTCCAGAAATATCTACACTATACTCTGCAAGCCACTTAATGGCGTGGGGCGGAGGGTACTTTCGGTACCACTATGTGATCCCTCCAACCCTGTTCCATTCGCGAATAGTGCGTGGGAAGAATGATTGTCGGTAAGCCTCTGTATTGGCTCTAATTTCTCGAATTTTCTCCTCGTGGTCAATTCGCGAGATGTATATGGAGGGAAGTAACATATTGTCCGACTCCTCCTGAAAAGTGCTGTCCCGAAATGTCGATACTAAATCTCTCCGCGATGCACAACACGTCTCTTGTAACGTCTGCCAGTGGAACTTATTTAGCATCTCCGTAACGCTCTCTCGCCAGCTAAACGACCACGTGACGAAACGCGCCGCTCTACGTTGGACCTTCTCTATCTCCTCTATCAGTCCTATCTGATAGGGATCCCAGATAGATGAACAGTACTCAAGAATCGGGCGAACAAGCGCCTTATAAGCTACTTCTTTCGTGGATGAGTTACATTTCCTCAAGATTCTTCCGATGAATCTTGTGTCCGGTGTCTGCTTTTCCCACTATCTGTTTTATGTCGTCATTCCACCTAAGGTCGCTCTGGATAGTTACACCTAGATATTTTACGGCAGACGTCGTCTCCAGCTGTTTGTCATCAATAGTGTAGATGTACAATAGTGGACTTCTTTTCGTATGCATGTGCAATATGTCACATTTATTTACGTTCAGGGTCAACTGCCAGAGCCTGCACCATTTATCAGTTCTCTGTAGGTCGTTTTGCAGATTCTTACTACCTTCTGGCGTTGCTACTTTGATATCGACAACTGCATCTTCCGCGAATAGCCTTAAAGAATATCAGACGCGAATAGCCTTAAAGAATATCAGACGCTTTCTACTAAGCAACGGTCCCATCACACTTCCCTGTGGTTCTCCGGATATTACCTTTACATCTGTCGATTTTGTTCCGTTAAGAGCGACGTGTTGAGTTCTATCTGCAAGAAAGTCTTGAATGCAATCGCAAGTCTGCTCCGATACTCCATATGCCCGTATTTTTTCATTAAACGGCAATGCGGGACGGTATCAGATGTCTTAATGAAATCAAGGAACACGGCACCAACCTGAGCGCCGTTGCCCACTGCGCTGTGGGTCTCATGGAGGAACAGAGCGAGCTGAGTTTCGCAGGATCTCTGTTTGCGGAATCGATGTTTATTTTTATAGAGGAAATGTTCATTCTCCAGAAACGTCATAATTCTTGAGCAAAAAACATGTTCCATAATTCTACAACAGATTGACATCAACGATATAGGTCTATAATTGTGTTCTTAAAAACGGGAATGACCTGTGCTTTTCTTCCAGTCGTTAGGTACCTTTCGATGCTCAAGCGATCTATGATAAATTACTGCTAGAAGGGAAGCAAGTTCTTTTGCATAATCAGCGGAGACGAAATTTTCAACATTGCTTCAAATATGGCCGTATGTCCATTCCTTGTAGGTCATACTGCATTAATGCACGTGGCAATGCCCTTCAAATCAAAATCGGCGATGAATTGCGCCGGTTCTGTGAAGACAGAGACGCCAGCGGTAAGCGCTCAGCGACGAAAAGGGCTTTGAGGACGAAAATGAGGGCTTATGAGATCAAAGTAGCAGGAAGCGGCCATCCACTAGCAGGGGCGATAGTTATTATGGACGAGACATCGTTGATATCTTTGTCCCATTTTTTATACGATAAATACTTGTCAAACTTTAAACGCGTTTTTGTCAAAACCAAATTCTTCGGCATGGTAATCGTCACCCACGCCACAATTTTCATCCGATTTTAATGATTTTTGGTCTCCCTTGAAGGAAATTGAATTCTCTTCAGTTCATCGTAGTCGATTTTTTATATGTTGATACTTAGTATTTTTTCGGCCAAGAAAGAGTGATCCAAAAATTACGATTTCCTTCAGGTATCTATAATTTCGTCAACATTTTTTTTTTTTACATATTCCTGCGATGAACTAAAATTACGTCTGTAAGTACCAGGGTGATATATTAATTTCATGTTTCAGATAACTACAACCGGAATTACAGCGACAGCCGTCGATCTACCTCCTTTCAGAGCTGCCTCGGGAAAATCCCAGTTACACAGTGAAGATATTAATATTTTTCAATAAAAAAAAATACAAATAAAAACTTCAATGTATGCTTTATTCATTGCGGAAAATCCCATTTGTCTACTACATTCAAATACGGAGGAAAAAAATCCTGAATTTGAGCAATATTTTCGTCTTTCCCCCCGACGTTCCCCCAAATGACTTTGTGGAAAATATTAATAGTAACCTCATACTTTTCGCAAGTGACGCAGTTATCTATAATGAAGTAATGACTGAAAGGAGCTGCATAAATATTCATACAGGACATTGATAAAATTTGAGAGTGGTGGATAGGTTGGAAAATTGCTTTAAATGTTCAAACATGAAAATTGTGCTCTTCACAAAACCAAAAAACATAGTATCCTGTGACTATAATATCTATGGGCCACTCTTGGAATTGGTCAACTCATACAAATACCTGGGTGTGACACTTTGTATGAATACGAAATGGAACGTATGGGTAGTGTGTTGTGGTGCTTTTAGGCGTATGCCTCTTGATGGAAACAGAGTTGCTACTGGTGTCATTCTGTAACTGATGTTGGTGTGTTCTCTGGTCCCAGTAGGTACTAACTGCTACGTCAGTGTAATTATATTGCTTCTTCATTGATAGACTGCAGACCCAGAGAGGACAATGGTGGTTGTTGTTGGGGGTTCGGATTCCCATATAGGATTGGTGTTACGAGTGCAGCGGGAACATTTTATACAACAAATCCGTCGTAGAAGACTTCTCGGTTAACATAGTCAGCAGCCTATGTAGTTTAGCAGCACCTCTAACTTGTAACGCACTTCCCTGACAAGACCATCCGGCCAATCGAAAGGCCACACTTTGACCCCTTTCAAGCTCGTTCAGTTGGTTGCAGGAAGCATGAATGCGTCTCCACGGCTTGGTTGCCTGCTTGCTTCTCACGTTTGCACCACATTGAGCCTTTTGGCTGTGAACATTTCCTATTGAAGGGTAGACACAGATGACTCGCTGGTAGCGATGCCACTACGGCATCTGTTGGCGAACGGTGTTGAAACCATTTTCAGAACATCTACTATTCCCATATGGCATATGCCGTCATCGAATCAAAATCGACGTCGCTTTCCTGGTATACTTCTGTTTTTAGAAGTGTGTGCGTTCGACTATGAGAAACCTGAGAGATTTAACGTACGGATTGTTAGGCATCCACTATGTTCACCAGAGTTAGCACCCTCTCACCATCATCTATCTCAGATCTTACGACATTTGTGGCAGGAGAACGTTTTGAGTGGTGTGAACTTATTGTGGCAATTGTATATGGTTATTACGCAAAACTTGAATAATGAACACAATGAATTGATCTGAAAGGGACATGGGTCGAAAAATTGGGCAAATTGGAGCAGAAAAACTTCCGGAAAATTTTTACCGCTCCTGTGCTTCGTTGAAATGTCACGTTATTTCCACGTTCGTGCCAAATTTTAAGACTTTGCGCTGCGTTTGGTTTGTGTTGCTGTGTCCTTCAGTCTCAAGACTAGTTTGATGGAGCCTGCATGCATGCTACTGTATCCTGTGCAAGCCTCTCCATCTCTGAATAACTACTGCAATCTATATCCTTCTGAATCTGATTATTGAACTCATCTCTTGGTCTCCCTCTACGATTTTTAATACCCCCCCCCCCCCCCTCCCACACACACACTTCTCTCTAGGACTAAAATGATGATCCCTTGATTTCCCAGACTGTGCCCTATCAACCTATCCCTTCTTCTAGTCAGGTTGTACCACAAAGTTCTATTCTCCCCTATTCTATTTTGGAACGTCCTCATTTGTTACGTGATGTACGCATCTAATCTTCAGTATTCTTCTGTAGCACAACGTTTCAAAAGCTTCTATTCTCTTCTTGTACAAACTGTTTATCGTCCATGTTTGCCTTCCATGCACGGCTACAGTCCAAACAAACACCTTCATAAAAAGACTTACTATCACTTATGTCCATATTCTCTTCTTCAGAAACACTTTTCTTGCTGTTGCCCATCTATATTTTATATCGTCTCTACTTCGGCCGTCATCCATTATTTTCTTGTCCAAAGAGAAAACCTGTCTTCTACTTTAAGTGTCTCGTTTCCTAAACTAATTCCCTCGACATTACCTGATTTAATTCGATTACATTCCTTTATCCTTCCCTTGCTTTTGTTGATGTTCATCTTACATCCTACTTTCAAGAGCCTGTCCATTCCGTTCAACTGCTCTTGAAAGTCTTTTGCTGCGTCTGACAGAATTACAATATCATCGGCAAACCGCAGAGTTTTTATTTCTTCTTCCTGAATTTTAATTCCTACTCTAAATGTTTCTTTGGTTATCTTTACTACTTGCTCAATGTATAGATTGAATAACATCGGGGGATAGGCTACAACCCTTTTCGAACAGCTGCTTCCCTTTCATGCCCTTCGACTCTTATAACCGCCGTCAGGTTTCCATACAAGTTGTAAATAGCGTTTCGGTCTCCGTATTTTACCCCTGCTACCTTTAGAACTTCGAAGAGAGTATTCCAGTTAACACTTTCAAAAGCTTTGTCTAAGTCTACAAGTTCAATAAACATAGGTTTGCCTTTCCTTAACCTGTCTTCCAAGACATGCAGAAAGGTTAGTATTGCCTCGCGTGTACCCACATTTCTTCGAAATCCCAACTGATTTTCCCCGAGGTCGGTTTCTACCAGTTTTTATATTCTGCTCTGAAGAATTGGTGGTAGCAGTTTGCAACAATGGCTTGTTAAACTGATTAGTTTGGCAATTTTCGCAACTGTCATGACGGTTGACTGAAGCGAAACGGTAAGGAAATTATGCTGTTCGAGGACGTAACGAGGTACAGGTCGACAGTAATCGTTCCAGAACGAGGGCAGCACTTCGGATAGCGGCGTCAGACTACGGAGCAGCCAGAGAGCAGTAGATCATAAGTCGTGACAAGGCGGCGGCAGCGCAAGAAGTCGCGTGGCGCTAGTTTTACGGCGCTGGTGCCTCTGCTGGCTGTGGCGCGCGCTGTTATAGCCCATAAAGGCGACCTGCTGCCTTCTGCTTGCTGCCTATTTCCGCGAAATAATCCCGCCGGCTAATTTACTGCACCCAGCCCACACCATTACGGCGGCCGACTGTTATCCTCGTTTCTAATGGGCGTCGGAGCCGTGTTGCAAGTGACTACTTTCTGCTTATTTCCTCGACGTGTAGACGACTTGCTGTAGAGTAGCGGTCATGAAACTAGAGAACAGTGCATTCAAATTCTAATTTTGTTGAGGCTAACTGAATAACTTCTTCATTTATCCGTCATTTACTGCCCCCACGTAGGAAGGAGGGAGGCCGGCTGGCAACGACCACACGGCTTCATTACTACGAAGCGACTTAAAAAAGTAAGTTACACATTATTACTGAGTCGTGCCACGATAAATAGTCGTGCCATACCTATAAATTTGATCTTTGCCTAAGAAGGCAGAAGGATGGTGGGGCTCCCAGAACGTGTGGTGACCTTAAGGCAAGTGGCCGGCGTATGGCTTTTGACGGTGAGGCTGCTGGGTCGAGTTGTGAGGCGCCGATTGCGGCGTGTATGTGAAATTCCCTCAGACTTCAAGAAGAATATAATAATTCCAATCCCAAATAAAGCAGGTGTTGACAGATGTGAAAATTACCGAACTATCAGTTTAATAAGTCACAGCTGCAAAATACTAACGCGAATTCTTTACAAACGAATAGAAAAACTGGTAGAAGCCGACCTCGGTGAAGATCAGTTTGGATTCCGTAGAAATGTTGGAACACGTGAGGCAATACTGACCCTACGACTTATCTTAGAAGAAAGATTAAGGAAAGGCAAACCTATGTTTCAAGCATCTGTAGACTCAGAGAAAGCTTTTGACAATGTTGACTGGAATACTCTCTTTCAAATTCTGAAGGTGGCAGGGGTAAAATACAGGGAGCGAAAGGCTATTTACAATTTGTACAGAAATCAGATGGCAGTTATAAGAGTCGAGGGACATGAAAGGGAAACAGTGGTTGGGAAGGGAGTGAGACAGGCCTCTCGCCGATGCTATTCAATCTGTATATTGAGCAAGCAGTAAAGGAAACAAAAGAAAAGTTCGGAGTAGGTATTAAAATCCATGGAGAAGAAATAAAAACTTTGAGGTTCGCCGATGACATTGTTATTCTGTCAGAGACAGCAAAGGACTTGGAAGAGCAGTAGACGGAATGGACAGTGTCTTGAAAGGAGGATATAAGATGAACATCAACAAAAGCAAAACCTGGATAATGGAATGTAGTCGAGTTAACTCGGGTGATGCTGAGGGAATTAGATTAGAAAATGAGGCACTTAAAGTAGTAAAGGAGTTTTGCTATTTGGGGAGCAAAGTAACTGATGATGGTCGAAGTAGAGTGGATATAAAATGTAGACTGGCAATGGCTAGGAAAGCGTTTCTGACGAAGAGAAATTTGTTAACATCAAGTATTGATTTAAGTGTCAGGAAGTCGTTTCTGAAAGTATTTGTATGGAGTGTAGCCATGTATGGAAGTGAAACATGGACGATGAATAGTTTAGACAAGAAGAGAATAGAAGCTTTCGAAATGTGGTGCTACAGAAGAATGCTGAAGATTAGATGGGTAGATCACATAACTAATGATGAGGTATTGAATAGAAGAGTTTGTGGCACAACTTGACTAGAAGAAGAGATCGGTTGGTAGGACTTGTTCTGAGGCATCAAGGGATCACCAATTAAGTACTGGAGGGCAGCGTGGACGGTAAAAATCGTAAAGGGAGACCAAGAGATGAATACACTAAGCAGATTCAGAAGGATGTAGGCTGCTGTAGTGTAAGTAGACTGTTTATGTTTTCTTATTGGCAACGTTACATAGCGCTCTATATGAAAATCACTGGCTGTGCTGTGTGCAGTCTGTGGCTAGTTTGCATTGTTGTCTGCCATTGTAGTGTTGGGCAGCGGCAGCTGGATGTGAACAGCACATAGCGTTGCGCAGTTGGAGGTGAGCCGCCAGAAGTGGTGGATGTGGGGAGAGAGATGGCGGAGTTTTGAAATTTGTTATACTGGGTATTATGAACTGCTTTGTATATTATGGTTTTTCAACACTATTAAGGTAAATACATTGTTTGTTCTCTATTAAAATCTTTCATTTGCTAACTATGCTTATCAGTAGTTAGTGCCTTCCTTAGTTTGAATCTTTTATTTAGCTGGCAGTAGTGGCGCTCGCTGTATTGCAGTAGTTCGAGTAACGAAGATTTTTGTGAGGTAAGTGATTTGTAAAAGGTATAGGTTAATGTTAGTCAGGGCCATTCTTTTGAAGGGATTTTTGAAAGTCAGATTGCGTTGCGCTAAAAAAATATTGTGTGTCAGTTTAAGCACAGTCGTGTATAATTGTTCTAAGGGGACGTTTCATATGTCGACCCTTAGCCGAGGATACCTCACTGGAATCTTCTGATTTTTTCTTGTAGTTTGTGTAATTAGTGTAGATTTTGTTTATTGCTAGCGCGTAATTGTAGAGAGAATCTCCTTTGTAGTTGCAGCCTTTCATTGTTGTACAGTAAAACAGTTGTGGCATGCATGTAGATTTGCACCAAGTATTTCACAGCTACGCGTGCAATTAACTAGATATTATTTTCAGTGCTATGTTAATGTGTTCTCCTATTTTTGCTCTTCAAATTGTGTTTTTTCTGTGTTGTCGTGTGAAATATTGTGACAATAATGGCGTGTGAAAAACGTAACACTAGGCTCCAAAGTAAACTGAGAAATAACTGTCAAGACGAAAGCAGTGTGTTAACGCCACCATGTAATGAATTAACTAATATTCAGAGTAGTAATTTGGTAACTGTGCATAGGGAAATGGAGCGGGCGTCAAATAATGGTGTAGACAGTGAAACAGGTAATAAAAAGGGATGCATTATCGATCGATCGGTCGGCAACAGCTCGCCTCAGGAATTAGGAATGACAGAACACAATATTGCAAATACTGTAGACTCAGGTTTTGGGTTCTCACCGTTTTCTCAAATGAGTCAAGACACATTTTCTGCTTGTCAAAATGTGAATGTTGCTGGTGCAAATGCACTGCCGAAAAGCGTAGAGGAACAGATTCCAGACACTAATGCATTGTTATTACAATTAATGCAACAAATGGGACAAAATCTTCAAAAGTTAGACACAATGGACCAAAATCTTCAAAAGTTAGACACAATGGAACAAAATCAGAGACAAACACAGCAACAGTTAGACACAATGGAACAACACCAGAGACAAACACAGCAACAGTTACACACAATGGAACAAAATCAGAGACAAACACAGCAAAAGCTTCAAAAGTTAGACTCATTGGAACAAACTCTCGAACAAACACGTGAAGATTTAACTGCTGAGTTACATAACATTGAATCGAAATGTCAGAAAGTCTGTAATGACGTAAAGACACAAATTTGTGAGCATTTCCAACCTATTTTTTCGCGTCATGAAAATGCATTACAGAATCATGAAGCAGCCATAAAAGAACTGCAACTGCAAATGAAAATCACGACACCTTGCAAGCTAAAATTGACTCAGTTGCATCTACCGATTCGGTTACGCAACTTGCAAAAACTCAAGAAAACTTAAAGGACACAGTAGATACGATTTCAACACAAATGGACACTCTGAAACTTGGTTCAGAAAAACACACTGAGGAAATAAGTACACTGTCGGAGAAAGTAGCCGAACTTTCGGATCAGTTCACTAACTTATCTGCAAAGGTAGATGATGATCTGAATGACACAAGAAGACTGCAGTACCAAATGTTACACTGAAAACAAACCCTGTCCTTTCCTTTTGTGTTATCCCACTATGTGTTTGTGTACCCTTGTGTATTTGTTTTCTTCCTGTCTCTGTGTAGTTCCATAGAATTTTTTTCTTCTAATACTAAGCTACATTCACTATGATGAGGAATACTGTTATCCTCAAATATAATTGGCATTAATAATATGTTATTTACCTTGTAAATATGCTTAGACGTTATTTATTCTGTTTTGTTTTAATGCTCATGTGTGAAGTTCATGTTTCGAAAATTATTCTGATCTTTTATGTATTTACTTATGTCATAATTCCTGTAACACTGATGTATATGTTTATTTCTATTCTGTTGTAAAGCCTGTACTACAAATGTTATCTGTATTGTTATGTTTTTAATGATGTATTTTGTACCTTTGTAATTGTATTCTCATGTTATAAAATTGTAATTGACACCAGTTCATCATATTATTAACTTGTAAGTTACATTTCACTGCACACGTTTCTGTTGGTCATAGTATATGGGCAATATGTGAGAAGTAGGGACTCATAGTGTTTGCACGTGTATTAATAATTCAGCAAGGGACTGGATAAAAGCATTGCTGGTTCTAAGGACTTGCTATATTGTCCGCAAGACACTTCGATGGTGATTGTGCACCCGCACAGTCACAACAGATGGCTGCTGGCCATCTCTACAAGGACTACAGTGGGTCTGCACCTCTGGTGGCCCACCAATACCACAATCTCTACCAGGACTACAGTGGGCCTGTCCACAATTTCTACAAGGACTGCAGTGGGTCTGCACCTCTGGTGGCCCACCAATACCGTAATCTCTACCAGGACTACAGTGGGTCTACTCTGTGATGACCTACCTACCAATATTCTTAAAAACTTCGACTGACTGTGCTGTGGGTTTGCTCTGTTGTGGCCCATTACCTGTCTGCATGTCAAGAGTCAGCACTGTCTTTCCGTTGGAAGGACAACACTACTTCTTCAAGACTGCATGGAAATCCACTACTTCTGTGTGCAATTTCTTTTACTAATGAGACTTTGGTAAAAAAAAACTGTAATTACTATTATGATGAATAATCTGGACTGTCTTTATGTACTGTGAGAAAATTTTAGCTTTTGACCAACATTGTATAAATAAGTGTGTGCATTTGATATCTTTGTTATTGTAATAATGAAAAATTTTTTCAAATATTTATTGGCCACTGCCAAAAACAATTTGTAAAATTTTTTGTGGGGAGCATGGGGGCTATGTAAGTAGGCTGTTTATGTTTTCTTATTGGCAACGTTACGTAGCGCTCTATATGAAAATCACTGGCTGTGCTGTGTGCAGTCTGTGGCTAGTTTGCATTGTTGTCTGCCATTGTAGTGTTGGGCAGCGGCAGCTGGATGTGAACAGCACGTAGCGTTGCGCAGTTGGAGGTGAGCCGCCAGCAGTGGTGGATGTGGGGAGAGAGATGGCGGAGTTTTGAAATTTGTTATATTGGATATTATGAACTGCTAAAATCTTTCATTTGCTAACTATGCTTATCACTAGTTAGTGCCTTCCGTAGTTTGAATCTTTTATTTAGCTGGCAGTAGTGGCGCTCGCTGTATTGCAGTAGTTCGAGTGACGAAGATTTTTGTGAGGTAAGTGATTTGTAAAAGGGATAGGTTAATGTTAGTCAGGGCCATTATTTTGAAGGGATTTTTGAAAGTCAGATTGCGTTGCGCTAAAAAAATATTGTGTGTCAGTTTAAGCACAGTCATGTATAATTGTTCTAAGGGGACGTTTCAGTAGGTACTGGGAGATGAAGAAACTTGCACAGGATAGACTAGCATGGAGAGCTGCATCAAACCAGTCTCAGGACTGAAGACCACAACAACAACAAAATGTGCTAGTATGGCACTGATGGCCTGGAGTCCCCATCTGGCGAAGTTCGGTCCCCGAGATGCAAATCTTCTCAGTTGACGCCACAATGGGTGACTTACATGTCGACGATGATGAAATGATGACGAGGACACCACAACACTCAGTCCCCGAGCCGAGAAAAGCTATGACCTGGCTGAGAACCGAACGCACTGACCACTCTAACAACCCTACCACAACAAAGGTCAAAAATTAATTATGATTGTAGTGTTGCTCACGCTGCTAAATATTGCATTTTCGGGCAACAAGAAAGTTACATTTTGTGGCAGGCGTCATTAGAGCACAGTTAATAAAGTCATTTCATGAAATAATGGATAAACTAGGCACTCATCTTTTCGTGTTTCCCACGCTGGTCTCATTGTGAACTCATGGCTCAATCGTCGAAAATCTAGGTGATGATGATTCCAAGCTCGGATGCAAAGATGTCTAGGTGTTATTCTGCGATGTTCAAAAGTTTTATAGATGTCTTTCACAAACCATTCTTACAGATTAAACCTTTGAAAGTTAGCACATTGGTGATGTAAAAAAGTAATCAGCACTCCGAATTTAAGTTACACTTCTTTTTTATTACTTTTGTTGCAGTATCACGTAACACACATAACATCACATTATAAAACATACTTGAAAATATCTTCCTCACTGTTAAGGTCCACATTTTATAAACTGACTATAATTTGCGTCTTTCCAACATGACGTCCAAGACTTGACTCTCTAATCACTGCTTACGCGCCCAAAAATCAGAGTTACAAGTGCGCCAAAGATCATAGTGACAAAAGAAAGAATTCACATAAGAATAATATCATTGCAATATAAACATATCGATGTATCAAAGTACCTCTACATTAATGAAATCAAATCTGAATGTTGTCTCAGAAATATGTGAACTACTTTACAGAAACACAGTAGAATATTGCTGGTATCGAGAGGTTGAGGTGAGGCGCCGTAATGGCCACGAAACTCCAGTACCATTACACCACTCAGCTAAAGGGGGCGGACAGTGGCGTGGAGAGTCTGTTACTTATTTGAAACCTGCGGAGCGCGTTCTCGTGTAGACGAAGAGAAGTTTCGCGACGGGGCTCGGGTTACTCGCGTCTTCCCAGTGGAGTTTTCAGCCGTTTTCCGCGACGTTTCTCTCCATTCGTTGCTGGTATCGGTGGCCACATGAACATTCTCACTCCTGTAGACTAGGTTTTTTTAAAATCTCATTTTGTCCGTTTACGTTCGTTGCATATGCTCGGGGCGGACGTCGTAAGACATCCGTTTAAGATCGTCATTGATCCATGAACTCAGTTTTTTAATTACAGAGGGCTGGTAACCCTCTGACCGAACACGCTGAGCTACCATGCCGGCTGAGGTTCTGGACGTCGACATAGCACACGCGCCCGACAGGATCGTCGTATTGTAAGGGGAACAGTGACAGATCGTACAGCTACCACAGCACAGATAAGAGGGCTTGTGAGCGACGTGCCAACACGAACTGTTGTGAACCGATTATTGGCAATGGGACTACGGGCACGCACACCTCCAGCCCATCTTCCACTCACGCTACAGCATCGAAGTGCACGGCTCGACTGGTGCCGTCAGAGGTTCACTTGGAAGATGGAATGGCGCGCCGTGGTCTTCAGCGATGAAAGCAGATTCTGCCTGCACACAATTGATGGTCGCAAGCGTGTATAACGCAGACCTGATGAGCGCTGTTTCGAAGAGTGCATTCATCCAAGACATACTGACCCCACCCCAGGCCTTACGGTAGGGGTGAGATAAGCTCCAACTCTCGTTCATCTTTGGTGTTTCTGGGGGGGGGGGGGAAGGGGGGTCGCTGAACAGCGCTCAGTACGTGCAGAATGCTGTTAGACACTATCTTCTGCCGTTCTTGCAACAGGAAGGTGATGTGTTGTTCCAACAGGATAATGCTCGCCCACACACTGACGATGAAACTCAACGTGCTCTGCAATACGCGCAGCAACTTCCGTGGCTAGCACAATCTCTGTACTTGTCTTCGATCGAGCACGTGTGGGATGTGATAGAACGAGGAGTGACATGCGCGACTCTTCAACCAAAAACTCTTACAAAACTACGTGAACAGATCGAGCAGGCGTCGCATAACGTACCCCAAGACAGTATTCGCCATCTTATGCGATCGACTGGATGCCAGATTCAGCGCCTGGACTGCCGCCTGTGGAGGTCACATCACGCACAAAAAGAAAAATGTTCAAATGTGTGTGAAATCTTATGGGACTCAACTGCTAAGGTCATCATTCCCTAAGCTTACACACTACTTAACCTAAATTATCCTAAGGACAAACACACACAACCATGCCCAAGAGAGGACTCGAACCTCCACCGGGATCAGCCGCACAGTCCATGACTGCAGCGCCTAAGACCGCTCGGCTAATCCCGCGTGGCATCACGCACAAATATGGGTGTTTCAGCATGGGTTGATACATAGTACCTCAGAATCACTTGTGCCATTCATGTTAAATGTTATGTACGCCATAAGCACTGTTGCAACAATAAATCTTGAGTGATTTGGAAACCTCTAAAAGGGTGTATTAATTTTTTTCTGCAGTGTGTAAGGACACATGCTTTGCCCAGATAAACAAGGTTACAGGACTCTTCTCTGGTTGTAATAAGCTTTCCTAGCAAACATAAACACACACACACACACACTCACATACACACACGCACGCACGCACGAACGTCGAGAGGTCTCAACTTTTATTTCGTTCAGCCTTACAAAGTAATAGACATGAAATATTTCGGTAATTTAAAATCCAGGTACATTTTCAGAATGTAACAGAGACGATGACTCAAATGTCTGTAATCACGGGATGACTGCAAGCATTATTAGTGAGCTGATAAATTTGACAGGCAAATTTCACCATCAAAAGTAATTTTTCCAGCGATTTCTAAGGGACCAACGTATTCTCAAGGTAAAGGAACGTAGGACGCGATCCGTATACTTATCAGTTTGTGGAAGCCAAATTAGTAAAATAGTCCCAAGGCGGCGGGTCTATTGAAAAGGCTTGAGCTTCTTGTTCTAACTTATTTCATAGATACGTTTCCGCGGATGGAGACGCTGTTTTTCGCGTGGGTGCTGGTCTGGCATCTCCTCAGAACGACCAACATTACGCCACGGATGTCTCCCGCGTTTTCTCCTGAACCACCGCAGGAGATACACAACTTCCTCCCTGGTCAGGTCCACAGTATGGAGTTACTTTTTTTTTCAGAGTAGCCACTTTACTGTGACGCAACCGAGGTAATAAAACCGAGACGCGCTCCGGGGCCCAATCTGAGATAGCATCTAGACGCGGACGGTTAATTTTCGGTACACTGGTAAGATCGGCGTGCAAGTCAGCCGCTTTCTAAGTTGCACCTTGTTCTGGACTTCATCACTCTTGCATTTTAAGAACTTCTTAAGCAGTCCTACGGCTGCTCTTTAAAGCGTCTGTGGTAAGCAACGCGCCTTGTTTCCTTGTATCAGTGACTCTCTTGACTCATTAATTATTTCTGTATTTACCCTTGACTGGGTCTCTCAATACCTCAAGTATTTTACTGGAAAGGCTGGGCGAACTGTCACATTTATTTCATTGTCTAATTATTCTTTTTCCGTGGATAGCTCGTTTGTACCAGTACTATTCCTGAATTGTGGATTCGTCGCTATTCCTACATTCTGAATGCTGTCTCACTGTTTCTCATTTTCGTAAGAAGAATACACAGATTTTAATTCAGCTGCAGCATCTCAGTTGCCTCGCCCTTGTCCCTGTCCCTAAATAATCTGATCGCACCTCAGCTGAAGCACATGTTTTCGTCTGCGTGATCCGATGTCAAGGAGGCAGCCAGTTTTTCAGGTAAGCACTAATTTAAAATTTCATGGAGGAATGATCGAGCTGCGGGCACTTTTTTGATCAATCTTACCCCACCTCTTCATTTTAATTAATCTCCTCACAAAAAATGATAGATGACGTTTTTAATTATTCGCCAGTTCATGTTTATCTTTGCATAGGTAGTCAACAAAGGATCCATTTTACACATCGGTCGTAACCTTTCCAACAAATCAAATCGACATCGTCTTCCTTGGTGCAGCTTATCCGGCTTCATCAACTGCAAAAATTTCTGTTTCGTTTCGCAGTGCAGTGGTGGACCCACCTCTGAGCTACAGTAACAAATTAGTTTATACCTGTGAAACCAAATTCTTTTTTCTTAAAATAGTTCTAAGAGTGCCGAGAATCTTTACACGTTTTCTATTTACCAGCGTTTAACAAATGCGCCATCCATTTCGCTCAATATTTTCCCATACTTAATTCTTCGCGAAAAACTTAGTGCATTTTTTCTTCTGATAAGTCTCATGGAATCAGCTATTTCATACACTCTTAATCGCCAATCATCGAATACCGTGATGTGTACTTATTGCCACTTTACGACAAGAGGAGTTATTAGCTCCTGAAGCTATCCACGGAAATGGATTACACCACAGCGATCTTATCTCAACACCAGCTGGTCACCGCTACTGCAAATTCTGGCTGATAGGAGAATAAACAGATTGCACATGGCCTTCTTCGGGTAACTGTGAGGACTGTGTTGCTGCAGACAGGACGCAACCGTCTAACAGTTTCACCATCAGACTACTGTTACGAACAACAGTATAACCAGCCCAGTATCGCTGTGTGTGAAGAAGTCGGGCGAGGGAGCACCTGGGCCGAAACCAGGATTAGTGGCTTCTCGTTATCTCGAGCAGTGAGTGGGAGATTTGTCTGATGCGAATGGATCGTCTCAGTAGAGAGTGGCGGGGCAAGATGCCGATTAGGTCTAAGACATACAGTCCCACGTATTCAGCAGAGGCGTATCAGTCGCGCGTTCAGCTGGTATGATGTCCGTGTCTTGTACGGTTGTAATCACTATCGACGAATGACAGTTCGTTTCCCAAACGGGTGTGAGAGACTGCAGCTGCCGCCATCTCCTTAAAAATACACAGCAGAAATATGAAAATTAATATGCTATTAGCAATTGGAGGAATGAATACGTTGTATATAACGAATCTATACATGGGAAATAATTAATTAAAATGACCTACCCTGTAATACCTCATCATAATTAGCTAATTAAACTGCAGATCAGTCACCCATCTCACTAAACTGTCCTCCACTTCTACTTTCGTTGCATGAAGTGAGACAACAATGGCATATTTAATTAAATTAGCAGTTATGTTGGAAATAAGGGCGGGAAAGTTGCCTTTTTGTTGCTGCAGTAAAAAGCGTGTCAATTTTGGCCAATAGGCGGAGGGATTATCACGAGCCCCAATAACAAGGTGCCAATATACACTGGGCTGACAAAAGTAATGGCATGGCGATATGTACGTGCATAGATGGCGGTAGTATGGCATACACAAGATATAAAAGGGCAGTGCATTGGCGGAGCTGCCATTTATACTCAGGTGATTCATATGAAAAGATTACGGACGTGATTATAGCTGCGTGACAGACTTGCAACGCCGAATGGTGGTTGGAGCTAGACGCATGGGACATTCAATTTCGGAAATCGTTAGGGAAGTCTCTGTTCCGAAATCCACAGTGTCAAGAATGTGCCGAAAACACCAAATTTCATGCACTATGTCTCACCACGGACAACGCTGTGGCTATCGGATTTCGCTTAACGACCAAGAGCAACGGCGTTTACAAACAGTCGTCAGTGCTAAATAAACAAGCAACACTGCTTGAAATAACCAGAGAAGTCAATGTGGGATGTACGATGAACGTATCCATTAGAACAGTGCGGTGAAATTTGGCGTTAATGGGCTGTGGCAGTAGACGACCGTCGCGAGTGCCTTTGCTAACGGCACAACATCGCCTGCAGCGCCTCTCCTGGGCTCGTGACCATATCGGCTGGACTGTAGGCGTCTGGGAAACCGTAGCCTGGTCAAATAAGTCCCGATTTCAGTTGGTAAGAGTTGATGTAGAGTTCGAGGGTGGCGCAGACCCCACAAAACCATGCATCGAAGCTGTCAACAAGGCACTGAGCCAGTTGGTGGCGGCTCCATAATGTTGTAGCCTGTGTTTACATGCGAGGGACTGGGTTGTGGCTACTTGGAGACCATTTTCATCCATTTATGGACTTCATCTTTCCAAACAATGATAGAATTTTTATGGATGACACTGCACCATGTCACCGGGCCACAGTTGTTCGTGATAGGTTTGAAGAACATTCTGGACATTTCGAGTGAATGATTTGGCCACCCATATCGCACGACGCGAATCCATCGAATCTATATGGGACATAATCAAGAAGTCAATTCCTGCACAGAATCATGCCCACTCTCAATAACAGATGGCTGTAGAGGGAAATTCAGGAATACAGAAATACAAGTCGCTGAGTAATGAAGACAATAGGAAGCACCGAGAAGCTAAGAGGAAATGGCTGCATGAAAAATGTGAAGAAATCGCAAAAGAAATGATTGTCGGAAGGAATGACTCAGAATACAGGAAAGCCAAAACAATCGTAAAATTAAAGCAAGAGTGGTAACATTAAGAGTGCAACAGGATAGCCCCTGTTAATGCAGAAGAGAGAGGGAGCAGCAGTAGCCGACCGAGACAGACGCAGCAACAGGGAAGTAACGGCTTTTGTGTCATTTACGAGTTCCTAACCAGGAGCGAATTTTATTGTATCATCTATGTGCTTTAATAGTTTAGTTTCTCGAGTTTATGCGTGTAAATTTAATATCTAATAGCCACAGTTGTCGCGTTTTCAGGGATTAGTGAACACAGAGTTGTAGCGATATTGAATATTGTAATATCCAAATCCTCGAAAAATAAGCGAAAAATATACCTATTCCAAAAAGCAGATAAAAATTCACTTGACGTCTTACTGAGAGACAATCTCCACTCATTCAAAGTTAATAATATAAGTGTAGACCAGAAGTGGCTTAAATTCAAAGAAATAGTATCGGCAGCAATTGAGAGATTTATATCAAATAAATTAACAAACGACGGAGCCGATCCTCCATGGTACACAAAACGGGTTAGGGCACTGTTGCAGAAACAACGAAACAAACACGCCAAATTTAAACAGACGCAAAATCCCCAAGATTGGCGATCTTTTACAGAAGTTCGAAATTTAGCGCGGACTTCAATGCGAGATGCCTGTAACAGTTTCCACAATGAAACTGGTAGAAAATCCAAAGAGATTTTGGTCGTATGTGAAGTATGTTAGCGCCAAGAAACAATCAATCCCTTCTCTGCGCGATAACAATGGAGATACTATCGAAGACAGTGCTGCCAAAGCAGAGTTACTAAACACAGCCTTCAGAAATGCCTTCACAAAAGAAGACGAAGTAAATATTCCAGAATTCGAATCTAGAACAGCTGCCAACATGAGTAACGTAGAAGTAAATGTCCTCGGAGTAGTGACGCAACTTAAATCACTTAATAAAAGCAAGTCTTCTGGTCCAGACTGTATACCAATTAGGTTCCTTTCGGAGTATGCTGATGCATTAGCTCCATACTTAACAGTCATATACAACCGTTCGCTCGAAGAAAAAAATGGTTAAAATGGTTCTGAGCACATCTGAGGTCATCAGTCCCCTAGAACTTAGAACTACTTAAACCTAACTAACCTAAGAACATCACACACATCCATACCCGAGGCAGGATTCGAACCTGCGACCGTAGCGGTCACGCGGTCCCAGACTGAAGCGCCTAGAACCGCTCGGCCATACCGGCCGGCGCTCGACGAAAGATCCATACCCAAAGACTGGAAAGTTGCACAGGCCACACCAATATTCAAGGAAGGTAGTAGGAGTAACCCACTAAATTACAGGCCCATATCGTTAACGTCGATATGCAGCAGGATTTTTAGAACATATTTATTTATTTATTTCTCGTTCAGCTACAGGCAAAGCGTGATACACTTACAAACATCAACATAAAAATTTAAATTAACATTAACAATGATTTACAATAAAATTTTCAGGGTTTCCAGCCACAAAAGTGCTTGGTCACTTATCACATGTATGTCCATCAGATTTCCTCCCTTAAGTCCGTGTACGTCGCACTCAACTATATGCTGCATGGTTTGACTCTCTCCGCACTCACAATTGGGGTCCTGGGAGAAACCCCACTTTTTCAACAAATATCCGCACCGACCAACACCTGTCCGCAGACGATTTAGAGTTACCCACACTCTACGTTGGAGTTGGAAGCCTGGAACTCGTTGAGATGGGTCCTCAATAAGGAAACTGTTATTCACTTTGCTTTCCTGCCATTGCTGTTTCCACAGGTTATCGATATCAATCTGTTGTTTGAGTTCTTTCCAGAAGGGATTTCTTGACATCAATCTGTCAGGGGGAGGAGGTAGGTCCCTGAACTTTTCTTTGTACCTCTGGATTGCTCTTTCACGTCTAATCGAGGGTGGTTCGATATTGGCAAGGACGGGCAGCCAAGGTTTCGGGGTGGGTCTTACTGTTCCTGTTATGAGCCTCATTGTCTCGTTAAGTTGCACATCAATATATCTGACATGCCTACTGCGGGCCCAGACGGGTGCGCAGTATTCCGCTACACTATACAGAAGTGCCAGTGCTGATGTACGTAGAGTTTCAGTGGAACATCCCCAGGTTGTTCCTGCCAGTTTCATTATGATGTTGTTTCTTGTTTTCATTTTTTGGGCGACTTCGTACAGGTGGCTCTTATATGTGAGAGTGCGATCTAGCTTAACACCCAGATATTTTGGCGTTCTATCGTTTTTCAACAATTTACCTTTTATTTGCACTTTTAGCTCACGATTTGCATCTTTGTTACACAAGTGCATTATTGATGCCACGGATTTAGTCGGATTTACTTTGAGGTGCCAGTTGTCATAATATTGTTGTAGTCGTTCCAGATCCCTGTTTAAAATTTCTTCCAGTTCTTCGAAAGTGTTGGCGTGAGCCGCGATAGCGATGTCATCTGCATACATAAAAGAACGAGATTCCAGGTTTGGGATGTCCGCTATGTATAAATTGAAAAGGCATGGAGCCAGCACAGACCCTTGGGGGAGACCATTTTGTAGTGTCCTGTAGCTGCTTGTTTTCCCATTCAGAGATACCTTGAATCTCCTGTTTATCAACATATTTCTGACTAGATCTATGATCTTCTTGCATTTCACGACTTTTGACAATTTATACAGTATCCCTTTTGTCCATACGGTGTCGTATGCTGAGGTGAGATCTAATAATACCATGCCCGTTTTCTTTTTGTTTTGGTAACCTCTTTCAATGAAAGTGGTTAGGGCGAGAACTTGGTCGCAGCAGTCTCTTCCTTTTCGAAAACCGCCTTGCTCTGGGGGAAGAGCAGCTTCTATTTTACTTTCTATTCTGCCTAGGATGACTCGTTCAAACAGCTTGTAAGTGGTGCACAATAAAGATATCGGTCTATAATCTTTAGCATTCTCTCCTGTTTTCCCTGGTTTCTGGATGGCTATGACTTGTGCGTTTTTCCATTGCTTTGGTAACCGGCTGGTATCTATGATATTAGAGAAAAGAGAAGACAGCCATACTCTTCCCTTTGGCCCGAGGTTCTTCAAGAATTCTGGAAGAAGGCCGTCACAGCCAGCTGCTTTACCAGGTGACATTTTCTTTAGTGCTATATTTATCTCTTCTTGTGTTACCCAGTTCGCTAAACCTGCTTCCTCCTCGCTTGCATCTAGCTCTTCGTTCATCAGTTGGTGCAGTTCTTTTTTCTTCGAGGCGGAGGCATGGATTCTGGATGTTTGTAGTATAGAAGAGCATATCTTGTTAGGGGTCATTTTATTATTGATGTTCCGTCCCTTGAATTGTGCTCCGCCAAGTTTCCTCAGTAGACTCCAGCTCTTCTGTGAGGAGTGCGTAAAGTCCATTTGTTCCATCCGCTTTTGCCATCTCTGTTTGCGTTCCTCGTCCATAGCTCTTATGAGCTGTTCTCCTAGTTCTGGATTCTCTGTTTTGTTGTATTCATCGAGTAGTTGTTCGCACTCCTTTGTCCAGCATGGGATGTATTCTTTCCGCGCTCCTCTTGGTATTGAGTTATGTGCCGCTTTGATAATTAACTTCGTAAATCTGTCGTAATTTTCTGGAATTGGGGGAATTCTGTTTACATTATTTTCAATGGTATCTTTAAACTTAACCCAGTTAGCCTTCCTGAGGTTCCAGCGGGCTATAGGGGGGCTCTTTATTACTGGTATTTGGATCCCAAGGTCTATAATAACTGGTCTGTGTTGGCTCCGAGGAATACGGCTCAGTACAGTTCTCTTGGACGGAAGTGCTATTCCAGTTTCTCCAGATGAGACAAAACAAAGATCGGGCGTTGATGTTGTGCCCCACGCTCCTGAACAGAAGGTGGGGGTATCTTTTGCATCGTATATTAATGTATAATTATTTATATCTGCCCAATCTGCCAGCATGAGTCCTTCTTTGTCGCAAGACTGGTAGCCCCGTCTGGGGTGATGAGGAGTATTGTGTTCGAACATTATGAATTACCTCGAAGAAAACGGTCTATTGATACACAGTCAACATGGGTTTAGAAAACATCGTTCCTGTGAAACACCACTTGCTCTTTATTCACATGAAGTGTTGAGTGCTACTGACAAGGGATTTCAGATCGATTCCGTATTTCTGGATTTCCGGAAGCCTTTTGACACTGTACCACACAAGCGGCTCCTAGTGAAATTGCGTGCTTACGGAATATCGTCTCAGCTATGTGACTGGATTTGTGATTTCCTGTCAGAGAGGTCACAGTTCGTAGTAACTGACGGAAAGTCATCGAGTACAACAGAAGTGATTTCTGGAATTCCCCAATATAATGTTATAGGCCCTTTGCAGTTCCTTATTTATATAAACGATTTGGGAGACAATTTGAGCAGCCGTCTTCGGTTGTTTGCAGGTGACGCTGTCGTTTATCGACTAATAAAGTCATCAGAAGATCAAAACAAACTGCAAAACGATTTAAAAAAGATATCTGAATGGTGCGAAAAGTGGCAGTTGACCCTAAATAACGAAAAGTGTGAGGTCAACCACATGAGCGCTAAAAGGAACTCGTTAAACTTCGGTTACACGTTAAGTCAGTCTAATCTAAATACCTAAGTATTACAATTACGAAAAACTTAAATTGAAAAGAACACATAGAAAATGTTGTGAGGAAGGCTAACCAAAGGCTACGTTTTATTGGGAGGACACTTAGAAAATGTAACAGACCTACTAAGGAGACTGCCTACACTACGCTTGTCCGTCTTCTTTTAGAATACTGCTGCCCGGTGTGGGATCCTTACCAGATAGGACTGACGGAGTACATCGAGAAAGTTCAAAGAAAGGCAGCACGTTTGGTATTATCACGAAATATGGGGGAGAGTATCACAGAAATGACGCAGTATTTGGGCTGGAAATCATTAAAAGAAAGGCGTTTTTCGTTGCGACGGAATCTTCTCACGAAATTTCAATTACCAAATTTCTCCTCCGTATGCGAAAATATTTTGTTGACACCGACCTACATAGGGAGGAACGATCACCACGATGAAATAAGGGAAATCAGAGTTCGTACGGAAAAATATAGGTGTTCATTCTTTCCGCTCGCCATACGAGATTGGAATAATAGAGAATTGTGAAGGTGGTTCGATGAACCCTCTCCCACCTGAATGTGATTTGCAGAGTATCCATGCAGATGTAGATGTAGAGAGCGGGTAAGTGGGAGGAGTACATTAAATGCCTGTATGAGGGGGAAGATTTGCCTGACGTGATAGAAGAAGAAACAGGAGTCGATTTAGAAAAGATAAGGGATCCAACATTAGAATCAGGATATAAGAGAGCGTTAGAGGACTTAAGATCAAATAAGGCAGAAGGGATATATAACATTCCATCAGTATTTCTAAAATCATTTGGGGAAGTGATAACAGAACGACTATTCACGTTGGTGTGTAGAATGTATGGATCTGGCGACAGACCATCTGACTTTCGGAAAAAAATCATCCAGACAAGTACGAAGACTGTAAGAGCTGACAACTGCGAGAATTATCGCAAAATCATCTTAACAGCTGCTGCATCCAAATTTCTGACAAGAAGAATATGCGGAAGAATGGAAAAGAAAATTGAAAATGCGCTAGATGACGATCAGTTTGGCTGTACGAAAGATAAAGGCACAAGAGAGGCAGTGCTGACGTTGCGGTTGATAATGGAAGAAGATTGAAGAAAAATGAAGTCACGTTCGTGCGATTTGTCGACCTTGAAAAGGGGTTCGAAAATGTAAAATGGTGCAATATGTTCTAAATCCTGAGAAAAATAGGGGTTAGCTATAGAGAGAGATGGGTAATATACAATATGTACAAAAACGAAGAGGAAATAATAAGAATAGACTACCAAGAACACAGCGCTCGGATCAAACGAGTGTAAGACTGGGATCTAGTCTTTCCCTCCTACTTTCAATCTGTAGATCGAAGAAGTAATGCCTGAGATAAATGAAATGTTCAGGAGTGGAATTAAAATTCAAGGTGAAAAGATATCAATGATATGATTCGCTGATGACATTGCTATCCTGAGTGAAAGTGAAGAAGAATTACTTGATATACGAATGGAATGAATAATCTAATGAGTACAGACTATGGATTGAGAGTAAATCGAAGAAAGACGAAAGTAATGAGAAGTATCAGAAATGAGAACAGCGAGAAAGTTAACATCATGAATGCTGGTCACGAAGTAGATTATGTTAAGGAATTCTGCTACTTAAGCAGCAAAATGACCAACGACGGACGGAGCAAGGAGGACATAAAAAAGCAGACTAGCCCCGGCAAAAAGGGCATTCCTGGTCAAGAGAAATCTACTTGTATCAAACATAGGACTTATTTTGAGGAAGAAATTTTTGAAAATGTACGTCTATATTACAGCATTGTATGATAGTGAATCGCGGATTGTGGGAAAACAGGAACAGAAGAGAATAGAAGCGTTTGAGACGTGGTGCTACAGACGAATGTTGAAAACTTAGGTGGACTGATGAGGTAAGGAATGAGGAGGCACTGCGCAGAATCGGAGAGGAAAGGAACATGTGGGAGACACTGACAAGGAGAATGGGCAGGATGATAGCACATCTGTTAAGACATCAGGGAATGATTTCCGTGGTACTAGAGGGAGCTGTAGAGGGCAAAAACTGTAGCGGAAGACAGAGATTGGAATACATCCAGCATATAGTTGAGACCTTGCGTTGGAAGTGCTACTCTGATACGAAGAGGTTGGCAGAGGAGAGGAATTCGGTGCGGACCGCATCAAACCAGTCGGAAGACTAATAACCCACCGACATATTAGGAAGTATCCTATGACTGTTATATCTTAGTGTATGTGGCTTGCTGTCGTCAATATACGGCCGCGTCTTGCCAGCTGTGTGACGTGCTCGTCATTCGCTTGTTCAAGGAAAGAGTCGGGGTACGGTTCCTTTCCGGGTAACCCAGCTTGAGTTGTTATGCGGATCCACTTGGTGGGGGACCTGCTCAACGGAAAAGTTTGAAAGCGAGGCTATAAAGTCGCCAGTAGATCGTTACTAAGCTCTCACTTCAGTTAGGCAGTAGTTCCAGTTCGTCTATATTGCTGCCGCACCAACATGTGAGCAGCTTTTCTCGAGGCGGTCTCATGTCGTCATTATTTCCTCTTGCTGCATAATACATCATTTCCAGTCTGCTTAGGCCCTTGATCAATTGCTTGTTGGGCTGACTTGCTGCAATAGAGCAATGTACTGTATACAGCTTTTCTGTATATTATGTTCGTGTGCGTGCTCCGGTTCCAGTTAATTTCAGTACATCCTTTATCCACAACTAAATGCTAATTTAGACACAGTGTGCCCCATGTGGAATGGTCAGTATTCAGGGATATGACAAAAACGATCATTCGAAGCAAACAAGTACAGTAAACGGGGACTCCAAAATGCGTAGCTTAAGATCTATGAGCACTTCTGTATCTTTGATAGTGTGAAACAATCTCTTCTAATGCAGGCTCTTTGCTTTCCATATTTTGAAAGATGGTAAGACATGTAGAATATGTCCAATAATCATGGTCTCCAAAGTGTATATCTTAAGAGCTACAAGCGCTCGTTCATCTTCGCTGTTGTGATATACATCTCTTCTACTGAGCAAGTGCTCATAGCTCTCTAGGTATTTTAGAGCGGATGTTTCCTAGACTTTTTTTTTACTGCGAATGATCGTTCCTGTCATACTGAGTACTGATCATTCCTCTTGGGATATCCTGTATAAGGGACACGGTTCTGGTAGGTTAGGATCAACTATGTACTCATTGCTAAACGCCCTAATAAACTAACTTGTTTTATCTGTTGAATATACGTTTGAAGTTCCTTAAGGGTACAGATCCTGGAGTAAGGAATAGCATAGTAGCCAGTACAGCTGAAGAGGAATAGACGTCTTTAAAAAAGGGCAATCAGAGAAGTTGGAAAGAAAAACATAGATACAAGAAAGGTAACTGCGAAGGAAACATGAGTAACAGAAGAAGTAGAAAATGTTCAGCGAAATTCAGGGATGCAGAAATACAAATCGCTGAGAAATGAACTCAATAGGAAACGCAGAGAGGCTAAGAGGAAATGGCTGCTTGAAAAATTTGCAGGAATGGGAAAAGAAATCATTGTCAGAAGGGCAGACTCAGCTTATAGGCAAGTCAAAAGAGCCTTCGGTGAAATAAAAGCAAAGGTGCAATGGCAATTCCACTGTTAAATGTAGAAGAGAGAGTGGAGAGGTAGGAAGAGTACACTGAAGGCCTCTATGAGGGGGAAGATTTATCTGATGTGATAGAAGAAGACACAGGAGTCGATTTAGGAGAGATGGGGTATCCAGTATTGGGATCAGAATTTAAAAGAGCTTTGGAAGACTTAAGATCAAATAAGGCACAAGGTACAGCTAATAGTCCATTAGCATTTCTAAAATCATCGAGGGAAGTGGCAACAAAACTACTACTCACATTGGTGCAGACTGTATGAGTCTGGCGATATATCACGTGACTTTCGGAAAAATATCATCCACACAATTACGAAGGTTGCAAGAGCTGTCAAGTGCGAGAATTATCGCACAATCAGCTTATCAGATGGTGCATCCAAGTTGCTGACATGAATAATATACAGATGAATGGGAAAGAAAATTCAGGATGCGTTAGACAATGATCAGTTTGTCTTCTGGAAAGAAAAAGACACCATAGAAGCAATTCTGACGTTGCCGTTGATAATGCAAGCAAACTAAAGAAAAATCGAGACACCTTCACAGAATTTGTCGACCTGGAAAAAGCGTTCGACAACGTCAAATAGTGTAAGATATTTGATATTCTGAGAAAAATAGAAATTGGAAATTTGTGGTAAGGTATTATGGGACCAAACTGGTGAGGTCATCGGTCCCTAAGCTTGTTCTTGTTGTGGTATTCAGTCCAGAGACTGGTTTGATGCAGCTCTCCATGCTACTGCATCCTGTGCAAGCTTCTTCATCTCTCAGTACCTACTGCAACATACACCCTTCTGAATCTGCCTAGTGTATTCATCTCTTGGTCTCTCTCTGCGATTTTTACCCTTCACGCCGCCCTCCAATACTAAATTGGTGATTCCTTGATGCCTCAGAACATGTCCTACCAAGCGATCCCTTCTAGTCAAGTTGTGCCACAAATTTCTCTTCTCTCCAATTCTATCCAATACCTCCTCATTGTTATGTGATCTACCCATCTAATCTTCACGCAGCAGGACATGATTTTTTACCATATGGCTATCTTCAACCTAGTACGTCGGAGGGTTTATTGTTTCAAATGCTCATGGCAGTTTTGCCTATTCGCTTTCCGATTCTAGACTGTACGGCCTTCGATTGCCCGTTGCGCAGTGGTGTTTTGACATCAAAGTGTATTCAAAAGACTTGACTAAAACGCGAGGGAGGTCGTTGAATTTTAATTATCATCCCAAAAAATCAACGTGCGGCATTGAGACTTCTGGATAGCTTCAGTGCTTCTCTACATGTTCACATGCCTGACAGGTTGGAGATTGGTTGTAGAAGCCTGAACTTTCGTAGGTCAGGAAACTTTCCCCTTTGAAATTTGTGAAAATATCTGTCACGCAGTTGTTACTTAATACGAGGTAAGAGTCTCTAGCTGGCATAAGAGGAGAATATGGGTGAAGAGGGAGGGAGGTGAAGAAAAATTTGGTAGTCCAAGAAAGGAATGTATCTGACTGTGTCCTGTACTGAAAGAGCTGCGGCGTTGTCCTGAAGCAGAAACAACGCCCTTGGTGAGTTTCCAGCTACGCTTCGTCTTAAGAGCCTTCCGTAACGTCGTCATGAGATTTCGATAGTGTGCTCCTGTGATGATTTGTCCTTAACGAGAATACTCTGTTAGTACGACACCGTGGAAGTCTCAGAAAACGAACATCTTCTTGTTGGTTGGGTCTTCGCCTTTTTCGGCGTTGGAGGATCCGTATGTTTCCACTGCTTGCTTTCCTCCTTTGTGTCGGAGTCGTAGTGACACATCCACTACTCGTCCTTCGTGTTCAGGCAGATAAAGAAGTCATCATGACTAGTATGAGACAGCTGCAACATTTTCGCTTTTGCCTCGGCTCGGTTGGCTTTGCAGATGGGCGTGGACAGTCACGGAACCCAGCGGGCGGCGACCTCCGTCGTGATCAAAATGTCGTGCAAGATGTTGTGAAAACTAGCCCACGACTCATTTTCACTTTTTACACTATCGCCGCTATTGTGATATGCCGATCTTCGAGCACCAGGACCTGCATCCACTTCTCTTGCTATTCCCGGTTCTTCAGCGAGAGATGTTGTGTCACGCCCTTCTTCGGCATTCACACTTGTATGACAGTGCTGAAGGCGTTTCCACAACGTAATCACTGTGGCATATGATAGTGCATTGTTACCACACGCCTCGATTAACTCAGCATGCATTGTTGCAGCGCTTTCCTCTTCAAACGTAGATATGAAGACTAATTATGATTTGAATGTTGATACTGCTAAAATTATCAAAGTTCTGCATGATCCATCGGTCTTCCGTGGTGGATTCATTGATTTTGTTTTAATTGATCTTGCTATTGAAAGTGGACAGGCCTGGTTGATTGTTGCTGTTGTTTGTAATGATTCAGCTCTTTGTTCTTTGGCAACTAGTGCGGAGAATTTTCCTCCTCATGACGTCACTGTATACAAACCTTTAATGGTTGCCTAATTGTATGCTGTTTACGAGAAGTGATATGTCAGCCCTCTTTTTTGACAAACCTATGTGTGTATTGACTTGTCGTATGTGTAAACTTTCGAAAGATGACCCTGTGTCTACATTTCTTACAGGTCGTGCGACTGATATGAAATTTAGTTTTGTTGATGATATGACCGTGTAAAATAGTGTCTAAGGTCTATAGCGTCAACCACAAACCGGCCATGTGCACGTCAAAAATGTGTAGATAGAAGGATGTAACAGATTGTTTAATAAATATGAGTATTTCATGTGTCAACAGATAATTGTTTTCCTTTGTAGCCACCGTGCCTTTATTTTGTGTGTTTGCTGTATGGCTGTATTATGTCTTTATCAATAGGCTGCACCTCACACGCCGTGCTATAGTTCTTCCATCTGTAACATAACTACGAACATGCATCTCTAAATAAAAGATAAAAAATACAAGTAACTACATTTTATCCGATATGACTTTTTGAGTACCGCTCGCTACTTGTTTCTTGCCCTGGAATACTCAAGTCTTATTTATAAGAGTGGGAAAACGCTCCTGTCGGATCTCAAAAATGCGAATACGTTCCTCTGTAAAAGACTCTGACAGAAAAGTGGGAAACCAGCTATCTCAATCCTCATTCCACCTCCCTCAGCAAATGTTTTGGCACGCGAATATATTCGCACACTTTTAATTTGAACATTCTAAATCAGTCTATTTTTGTAGTTAAGCCTTTATATTCAGCATATCCCTCTCACTGCCATCGTTTATGTATGTCTCTCTCACTGTCTCCTTTATCTCCCATTAAGTTGCAGTATGTCTCATGCCAGTGTTTCCTCTCTCAAATACACTGTCTTCGTTTTTTTTTTATTTTTTTCGTTCCCTCTTCCACGGTGTCCAGCATACCTCGGCAGCTCAAAAATTCTAGGAGGTCCAACGTTTTTTCCCGTATACCCATGTGTTGAAAAATTTCGGACCAAAATGCATCCTCCCCTATACCTAAGTGTTAAAAATTCGCCGGTCTGGGATGTACAGACCTCTCTCACCCAAGCCTATGTACGGTCTCCACTCTATGAATTTTTCATTTGCACTCTCTCCTCTCTCTTTTGTAACCACTACTTCTACCTCCATCCACCTATCTTTCACTTTTACGTCACTGTCTCTCATCATCTGTATCTCTTCTCTCTTTTTCTGTCACTGCTACTGTCTTCATCCATTTCTCCTACACTGATGCTTTCTTTCTCCCACCACCACTGTCTTCCCTCTCTTTCTCTCACTCTGTACTGTCTCTTCTCTCTTCCACTGTCATTGTCTCCCTGCAACCCTTTCAGCACAAAAAAGCGCGAATATGTTCGCTTGCCAAAGTTTTTGGTGTGGTTGGCAGAATGAGGATTGCCGCGGCTGGTTCCCCATTTTTCTATCAGGATCTTTTAAAGTGGAACGTCTTACACTTATTTGTGCTCCAACAGGATCATTTTCCGTCTGGTTCCCTTCTTTTACTTTCTACAGCAGGGTTTGCTGCTTGTTTACAATGATTTCTTTAGGTCAGTAAAGTTTTGACTGTTTGTTTATATTATTCGACACATTCATATACACTGAAGCGCCAAAGAACCTGGTATAGACACGCGTATTCAAATACAGACATATGTAAACAAGCAGAATACAGCGCTGCGGTCGGCAACGCCTATGTAAGACAAGTGTCCAGCGCAGTTGTTAGATCGATTACTGCTGCTACAATGGCAGGTTGCTACGATTTAAATGAGTTGGAACGTGATGTTAAAGTCGGCGTACGAGCGATGGGGCATAGCATCTCCGAGGTAGCGATGAAGTGGGATTTTCCCGTACGGCCGTTTCACGAGTGTACAGTGAATATCACGGACATGCTAAAACTAAAATCTTCGACATCGCTACGTCCGGAAAAAGATACTGCACGAATGGGACCAACGATGACTGAAGGGAATACTTCAACGTGGCAGAAGTGCAACCCTTCCGCAGATTACTGTGGATTTCAGTGCTGGGCCATCAACAAGTGTCAGCGTGCGAATAATTGAATGAAACTTCATCAATATGGGCTTTCGGTTACGAAGGCCCATCCGCGTACCCATGATAACTGCACGACACAAAGCCTTACGCCTCGCCTGGGCCCGTCAACGCCGACATTGGACTGCTGACGACTGGAAACTAGAGATGGGGGATCTGCTCTTGAACTGATTCATAGAGTTGAATCTTTCAAAGGAGTGAACAATCAGTGATTCAGAAAAAAAAGAACGGTAGCTCCAAACGTTTCCCACGGCAGAGAGAGAGAGAGAGAGAGAGACGGAGCATATCAGCAGCGCCTCTGCTGGTCACAGCACAGTGCACGCCACACAACACAGCCAGCGCCGGCCTCTGCCCTGCTTCTACCTTGGCTGCCTGCATTGTGCAGTGCCCCATTGGATTTTGTGTTTCACATATGCCGTGCCGTCTCTGTGCGTCGTCTGCCGCGTGCAGTGTCTGGCGCAGCTTAACTTCGCATCGCACTCTGTCGGCGATCGTTTCAGTCGCACGTCCTGCCCTCTGGGCAGTTGATGCGAGCAACAGGACAGAGAGCCACCTAGCGGATAACATAGGAACTACTTGCAACAACCTGCTCGCAAGGGAACGGACGATTTGTCTCGGAGCGGGTGAGTTCACTGCTCACCCCACCCTCGGAACTCGTCCGCTCAGCGCTCACCCCACCGTCCTCGACTCTAGCCAGAGCGTTGAGCAAAGCAACTCAGGTGTCACTCTGGTCTCTGCGGTCTTAGCTCACGCAGTAATACAGCTCGCGGCTCGACCTGCTCGACTCAGTGCTTCTGCATCGGAGTTCGTCTCTACTGGATATTGTTCTTCGTAGTAATACCGCTATGTATATTACATTATTATGTTATGTATACATCATTCGTTTTTATTTTATTTTTATTTGTTTAAACTGATCAGATTAGGTTCCTGATGACTCCTCTTACTATAGGATTTTTATTATGGACACTCGAATTTACCCTTTAATTACGAGCGAACCAATAAACGTATCGCAAAATGTGATACACCAATATTTTCCTTGTTTTATTCTGCGTAAGGCTATATGCAGCACTTTCGTTTTACAGTCAAATTTATATATTTTTTTCTTATTCTGGTACGGATTTTGCGATTTTAGGCGTCTTCGGAAGGAAACGTTCACTTTAAAAATATATGGCTTGCGATGTATTTGTATGAGGTTAATGAAATTTTAATACATTATAGCCAAATATATTGTTAATGTAAATCTCAAGTTACAACATTTTCCGATCACCCAAAAAACCACTATAGTGCAAAATAAATCAATAATAAAAAACTTTGTCATATCATGGAAATTTCAATAAACAATACAAAATTCTTCACTCATTATCTGTGTTACTTCAAAATAGGATCAAATAAGATCAAAATACAGGTATAGTACTGGAATAAACCAAGTTTAAAGGGCAATGTGCCTTCCATTTATTTTCTATTGTAAATGAGTGGTGATTATGAAAAAGAGCTAATTCATTTCAGGGAGTGAACAGTTCTGATCCGATCTCTGAAAAGAACAGTTTTGCCCATCTCTACTGGAAACATGTTGCCTTGTCGGACAAGTCTCGTTTGAAATTGTATCGAGCGGATGGACGTGTACGGGTATGGAGACGACCTCATGAATGCATGGACCCTGCATGTCTGCAGGGGCTGTTCAAGCTGGTGGAGGCTCTGTAATTGTGTGGGCTGAGTGCAGTTTGAGTGATGTGGGACCCCTGATATGTCTAGATACGACTCCGACAGGTGACACGTATCTAATCATTCTGTATGATCACCTTCATCCATTCATCCATTCATGTCCATTGTGCGACACCCCACACGTCCAGTAACACTTTCGCCAGCTACCAAACTCCCCAGACATGAACATTATTGAGCATACCTGGGATGCGTTACAACATGCTGTTCAGAAGAGATCTCCACCCCCTCGTACTCTTACTAACTTATGGACAGACCTGCAGGATTAATGGTGTCAGTTCCCTCCAGCATTACTTCAGACATTAGTGGAGTCCATGCCACATCGTGTTGCGGCACTTCTGCGTGCCCGCGGGGACGCGATATTAGGCAGATGTACCAGTTTCTTTGGCTCTTCAGTGTACTTTGACATACATAAAGGGCGTTCAAAAAGTTTTGCACAGTCGTCTCTAATTTTTTTTTTCAGGAGGGTCTCATGAAGACCTTTACTGAAGAGTGGAACAGTGTTTTGACGGTGTCATTATCCAGGATGAAACATGGTTGTTTTTGTCCGAACCTGAGAGCAAAACCCAGTCCATGGAGTGGCGTTATCTGGGTTGCCCTCGGAAGAAGAAATCAAGACTTCCACGAACAGGAGGCTGAAAGCTGATGGCCTGCTTCTTCTGGGATTAGTGTGATGTCATTTTCTTTGACTTTTTGGAACCTGGTTCCACAATCAACCGGGACCATTACTGTTTGTCATTGGACTAGCTGCGACGTGCCATCAAGACCCACAGACCACAGCTTCAGGGTCAGCTCATCAGACTACACCATGACAATGCCAGACCCCATACAGCCCTTATGACGCAGGAGAAAATCAGGAAAAAGGGTTGGAGAATTGTTCCTCATCCTCCCTAGAGTCCGGACTTGACTCCGTCTGATTTTTACTTATTTGTTTGTCTGAAGGTCCACCTGCGCGGTAAAACATTTGATAGTGAGAAAAACCTTATTTCCTGTGTCAAGCGATGGTCTAAAAGTCAATTCCCAGAATTTTGACAAAGTGCATTTACATCAGGAAAAGAACGTTGGGCCAGATGCGTCACAGCTGATGGAGGCTACATTGAGTAGGCTCAACGTATAGCTAAATGTTCCAAGTATGTTCACAAAAAAATTCATTCTCCTCCTGCAAAAAATAAAAAAAATTAGAGACGACTGTACAAAACTTTTTGAACGCCCTTTGTATAAATTACAAATAAGTACGCGTAATATAAGGTGAACACATAATAGTTTGCTTAACATTTTTTCTGGATATTTCGCTCATCTATCGCAATTGTGATTTGTATGTTGAAAGAGTAAAATTGTGGTTAAAAATATTTTACTGAAGTTGCAGTCCTCCCAGTTTTACATAATTTTTAGCAGTTATTCTGAGGTCTTTCCACACATGATAAGACTCTATTTAGCCCAATTTTTGTCACTGCAGTACCACTTCCCGCTTATTTGTGTGAGCGTGAAGTGTCCATTGTACAGAGACAACGCATCTTAAAGTTTTACTGATGAAAAAATCTGACTAAAAGCATAGTTTTGTGACCACGGAACCCTTGCAATTACCTAGAACCCTTTCCAGGTGTCCACTATATCCGTTAAAACTAAATATACATATGAGACCGGCTATTTTATGTACCTAAGTACGGTAACTGAAACTTGGATTCCGGTAACGGCAGTTTACCCGCGGACATCTTCTACATCTACATTCTCACAAGCGACTGTTAATCAAATTGTGTGCATATGGAGTGTCGTCTCAGTTGTGTGACTGGATTCGTGATTTCCTCTCAGGGGGGTCACAGTTCGTAGTGATAGACGGTAAATCATCTAGTAGAACAGAAGTGATATCTGGCGTTCCGTAAGGTAGTGTCATAGGCCCTTCGGTGTTCCTAATTTACATAAATGATCTGGGTGATAATCTGAGCAGCCCCCTTAGATTGTTTGCAGGTGACGCAGTAATTTACCGTCTAGTAAAATCATCAGACGATCAATTCCAATTACAAAATGATCTAGAGAGAATTTCTGTATGGTGCGAAAAGTGGCAGTTGGCACTAAACAAAGAAAAGTGCGAGGTCATTCACATGGATACTAAAAGAAATCCGATAAATTTTGAGTATACGATAAATCGCACAAATCTAAGGGCTGTCAGTTCGACTAAATACCTAGGAATTACAATTACGAGCAACTTAAGTTGGAAAGACCACATAGATAATATTATGGGGAACGCGAAACAAAGGCTGCGCTGTGTTGGCAGACCACTTAGAAGATGCGACAAACCCACTAAAGAGACAGCCTGCATTACATTTGTCTGTGCTCTGCTAGAATATTGCTCCGTGGTATGGGATCCTTACTAGGTAGGATTGACGGAGAACATTGAAAAATTGCAAACAAGGGCAGCTCGTTTCGTGTTACCGCGCAATAGGGGTGAGAGTGTCACTGATATGATACGCGAGTTGGGCTGTCAGTCACTAAAACAAAGGCGGTTTTCTTTGCGACGAGATCTATTTTCGAAATTTCAATCACCAGCTTTCTCTTCCGAATGCGAAAATATTTTGTTGACACACACCTGCGTAGGGAGAAATGATCATCATAATAAAATAAGAGAAATCAGAGCTCGAATGGAAAGATTTAGGTGTTCCCTTTTCGCACACGCCATTCGAGAGTGGAATGGTAGAGAAGTAGTATGAAAATGGTTCGATGAACCCTCTGCCAGACACTTAAGTGTGAACTGCAGAGTAACCATCTAGATGTAGATGTAGATACTCTGCAAATTACACTTAGGTGCCTGGCAGAGGGTTCATCGAATCACCTTCGCAATAATTCCCTGTTATTCCAATCTCGAACAGCTCGCGGGAAAAACGAACACCTATAGCTTTCCGTGCGAGCTCTGATCTCCCTTATTTTATTATGATGATTGTTTCTCCCTATGTAGGTATTCCATTTACCACTCATGTGGATGACCTCACGCTTTTCATTATCTAGGGTCAATTGCCAATTTTAGCACCATATAGATATCTTTTCTAAATCGTTTTGCAATTTGTTTTGATCTTCTGATGACTTAAGTAGACGATAAACGACAGCGTCACCTGCACAAAACCTAAGACGGCTGCTCAGATTGTCTCCTAAATCGTTTATGTAGATAAGGAACAACTAGAAATCACTTCCGTTTTACTCAATGACTTTCCGTCAGTCACTAAAAACTGTGACCTCCCTGACAGTTGGCGCTGGCGTGTTTGTTGCTATTACAAGTAGTTTATCTTGTAACGAAACTAAAGTAAATAGTTCCTGTGAGTTAGTATAGGTAGAGGTCGTTCTTGGCAACCGGAATAAAATAAAGATTGGATCTTTTACAGACTTCCCAATTCAGATGATGCAGTTGCTGAAAGGTTCGTAGGAAACTTGAGTTTAATTTCCCACACGTATCTGACTCGTAAAACTTTAGTTGGTGGCGATTGTAATTTACCCTCGATAATTCGGCGAAAATACATGTTTAAATCACGAGGATACGCATAAAGTATCATCCGGAAATGTGCTAAACGCTTTCCCTGAAAATTATTTCAATCTGGTAGTTCATGAGCCAAAGCGAATACTAAACGGTTGTGTAAACACACTTGACCTCTTAGCAACAAATAATCCTGAGCTAATAACTAGCATGAAAATGCATACTGAGATCAGTGAACAAAGGGTTGTCGAAGCGAGATTGAGTACTGTAAACCCCAAATCCACCAAAAATAAGCGAAAAATATACCTATTCAAAAAAGCAGATAAAAATTCACTTGACACATTCCTGAGAGACAATCTCCATTCCTTCCAAATTCAGTTTCCCTATCAGGAAGGACTGATAGAGGAGATAGAGAAAATCCAACGAAGAGCGGCGTATTTCGTCACGGGATCGATTAGCTGGTGAGAGAGCGTTACGGAGATGCTAAACAAACTCCACTGGCAGGCGTTACAGGAGAGGCGTTGTGCATCACGGAGAGACTTAAAAAAAACTATTGAAATTCTGAGGCAGCGCTTTTCAGGAGGAGTCGGATAACATAGTACTTCCCCCACATACATCTCTCGCATTGTCCGCGAGGAGAAAATTCGAGAAATACGAAATACAGCCGATACAGAGTCATACCGACAACCATTCTTCCCAAGCACTATTCGCGAGTGGAATAGGGTTGGACGGATCAGATAGTGTTACCGAAAGTACCCTCCTCCACACACCTTAGGTGGCTTGCGGAGTATGATGTAGATGTAGATGTAACAATGTATAAGTGTAGAGCAGATATGGCGTGAATACAAGGCAATAGTATCGACAGCAATTGTGAGATTTATACCAAATAAATTAAGAAAAGACGGAGCTAATCCCCTTGGCACACAAAACGGGTCAGAACACTGTTGCAGAAACAATGAAAAAAGCCTGGAAAATTTAAACGAACACAAAATCTCCAAGTTTGGTGATCTTTTACGGAAGCTCGAAATTTACCGCGGACTTCAGTGCGAGATGCTTATAATAGTGTCCACAACAAAAATTTGTCTCGAAACCGGACAGAAAATCCAAAGAGATTCTGGGCGTATGCAAAGTGTGCTAGCGGAAAGACACAATCAATGCGTTCTGAAGAACATATGGTAAAAACTTCGACGATTTGCCATGAACAGAAATTATGCAAGTGACCATACTTGCGATTGGTACTTTTGGCACCCAAAGATCATGGTTTTCGGGGGTACCTTGATAAAGAATACAGATTTTCGTAAATGAGAAAGTGGTGTTTCTAGATGAATGTCAAAGGAACGTACAATTAAAATTAAATCCATCTACTATGGCTAGTTATTAAGATAATCGCGGCTTCGGCGCAACAAAGTCAAATGGTTCAAATGGCTCTGAGCACTATGCGACTTAACTTCTGATGTCATCAGTCGCCTAGAACTTAGAACTAATTAAACCTAACTAACTTAAGGACATCACACACATCCATGCCCGAGGCAGGATTCGAACCTGCGACCGTAGCCTGCCGGCTCGGCGCAACAACGGCTAAAAAAATGATTTTTGCTGTTTTCTGCAAAAGTTACGGTAACTTTGAACTTCTGGATCTCGGTAACATATAGTGACTAACATCGAAAAAAGTTTCGAACTTTTTTGGAATATCATCTTAAGAACGCTTGGTAAAAATTTTGACAATAAACCAGAAACAGATACTACAGAATAGGCCATCCCCGTTATTGGTAGTTTTCGTACCCAAAAATTGTGGTTTGTCGGGGTTTTCTTAAAACCCGCCTATGAACAAATGGTGCTTTTAAACGCCGCCTAAGGTCCAACATAGACCACACCGAATGCAAAAGAACCAATCGATTTGCACAGTTTGCCTGGGTTGGAGGAAATGTGTAATGTTTAACTTTGAGCAGAACAGCCACATTATACCCTTTCTACCGACAGGCATACGAATGGTCGCTAGAAGAAGGGCTATCCAAAACAGTTGATCCCATATCTCTGTGATCAGTAGAACCCTAGATATGACCCCCTGATTGCACTGTCGCGCTGCTGTTTATAACATACTGGTATCGAGCACTGTCGCGCACGAGACTATTTTGGCACCTCCTCAACTATCAGCAATATAAGCGATGCATTCTTCTAGACGGCAATGGACAAACGGATGCAGCTGTTTCCGTTTGTTAATTCGGTTACAGCGAGACTCCTGCAGAACAGCGACAACTGGACGGCAGTGTACAGTACCGTCAATGGGATAACGACTTTCTCCGCGATTCTAAGCTGCCTCTATCCACACATTCGGGGTATTACGCTCACTGGCAGCCGTTTGGCCGCGGTCAGCGCGGCATGAGTTACGGCGGAATAAAACGACCCTCGTATGTAATCGCAAAAAGTGGCGCGGCCGCGATTTAATGCCGCTGTAACGCGCGTGGGTCGCCGTGGAATGGCGCCAACACTGGGCTCGCGAGGCGCGAAGCGAAGCGACAGGCTGGGGTGCTGTTAAGCGGCCGTTAACACTGCGCTGCCCTGCTGCGCGGCTGTCTATTGTTATGATTAGCACCGGGACGCTGTGGACACTGCACTCAGTGCGCGAGTCTAAATGCGACTTGACCCCACTGCTGATAGAGGGCTATAGACCGGGCCGTTACACGGCGAGCGCGTAGCTATTGCACTGACAATTTCCGAGCTGGAGATGGCAACCCGGTCGTCGTCGCCCCGGAGTTCAGAGCTTGGTTAGCGTAGTTAGTTTCATTACCTTCTCTAGGGACAAAACTGTATCGTAACTCAATGAAATCGGGAGATACCGAGGGAATGCTTCAATATCTCAGAGGAACTTAGTAGACGCTAAAAGAAAATATATTAGTACTTTACAAAAAAAATGTTCAAATGTGTGTGAATTCCTAAGGGACCAAACAGCTGAGGTCATTTTCGGTTCCTAGACTTACACTGCTTAAAGTAATTTACGCTAAGTACAACACACACACCCATGCCCGGGGCAGGTCTCGAACCTCCGGCGGGAGGAGCCGCGCAATCCGTGGCATGGCGCCTCACACCGCGCGGCCACTCCGCGCGACGTCACTTTACACCAGTGGGTCCCCATGACAGGTAAAAGTCAGTTTGTTAGGATTAAACCAAAAGGCTTGAATTGTTTTTCGGTCACGAAACGAAAGTAAGATCGTTATTATAATCACTATTTCGCAAGACTGGAGTACTGATTAGATAAATTATCAATAATTAATTTTTTTTTTCAGATACTACCATTAACGCAAGTCACAACGTGGTGGAGGTTACAGCTGGGAAAAGATTTTATGACCAAAATCTTTCTCCACCCATTACACATACAGGGTGGTCCATTGATGGTGATCAGGCCAAATATCTCACGAAATAAGCGTCAAACGAAAAAACTACAAAGAACGAAACTCGTCTAGCTTGAAGGGGGGACCAGATGGCGCTATGGTTGGCCCGCTAGATGGCGCTCTTATAGGTCAAACGGATATCAACTGCGTTTTTTTAAAAATAGGAACCCCCATTTTTATACATATTCGTGTAGTATGTAAAGAAATATGAATGTTTTAGTTTACAAACGTAAACGTATTAATTTCATATGAAGTATGGTGCAAAATTTCATTACCGTATCTACAAAACTGTGTATTTGGTGCTTCTTTTAAATAATGTGTGCTTTTCATGAACGTCTCCTCTTAAATTTCTCATGGAAATCCGTTCTCAGAGTTGTAGTTAGCTCCCGCAATAGACCGGAAATTCCTTCATTATTCCCTTCTGTACCGTAAATGAACTAATTGACGGCAGAATATAACAGTGACTATGTAATGACTACTACAATGCTATACGGCCTACACAGTATTATTAACATTCTTACTATTATTATTATTACTAGTGGCCTCGGTCAGACACAGAGCACTAGGAGATTGAAGTCATCCAGTTTTTGTTAGTGTGGAAGTAAGGAGCTGAGCAACCAAGTGATACACAAGTAGAAACTTGGTTGATTTTAAAATGGGGGAAGGAGCAGAGCGTGGTTGAAGCAAGCGCCGCTTGGGAGGGGAGTGGTGCAGAGGAAGCATGTTTCGTAACATGTGCGTACCCGCCCCCTCCGCCTTATGAGGATACTTCGCTTTCTTTTCTAAGAAGGAGCTGTAGCCCAGGTGGCATATTCTGTCATCGGATCATAATCGACGTCGTTTTTTTAAGTGTTCTGATTTTTATCCCGCAGTGTACTTGCGCACGTGATTAGTACCAAAGTCGCGAATTGTGTCCGGAGTATGCAGTGCTGGAAAACAAATGCACAAACTAGACTCGCCATGAATAATCCTCCACTGTCACTGACTGGACCTTCTGCAAGAGACATGTTCACGAAGAACACTCTACATTTAGATCGACACGCGCTTAAAATCTGTATCACTCGACAAGTGCCGCTGAGGAGTCCCCCTTCGAATTGTCTTTAAACGTCCTCCTAATAGGTAACTGCTCGAACCGATTGTCGATGGCTAGCATCCATTTTTGACACGTAATACCGAACAGGAAAGCAGATTAATTGATACAGTATCGAGAAGAACTGCAATACGTACACTGAAATGTAACACGCACAGAGAACACACTTCACTGTATGCACACTCCACAATTTTGGAAACACTCCAGGGAAAGAATGAAACTGACTTTGCAACTCTGCGGTCTCTCTTATGAGGAGAACACGGCAAGTGCCATTTCCCGATTTCTCAGAATCTTTGCTCATGGAAGAGGGGTCAAAATAAGCGAACACATGTCACAGCTTGTCCGTAGACATTCGACCCATTTCGGAAAAAACTGCGGTGAAAGTTTTCTGGAATTTTTTAGGTACTTTATGTGGCTTTAACAGCGATATGTCCTCAGATGACATGGTGGCACAGTGCTAAACATCACAGCTTTTTAATTTTGCGCCCCGTGTTCGAAACTCGATTATTACTTTTATTTTTGTTTTTCATTTATATACCCACATATGTAGAAATTTCGTGTAGTAATGTTTTCCAGTGTATATTGATATACCATTGTCCTTATACGTCTACTTATTGTACGTCACATAAATGAATTTATGAAAAAGGAATGGGAAAATTCGCCAGTTTCCGGAAAAATGACCCGTTATGCATGATGTACCGCGAAATTATTGAAAACGCGAGATAACTTCACCAATATTAACGACGTTTCTTTCCCGAGTGAGATTTACACGAAGAAATGTCACTGTAGAAAACTTAACGTGGTGCGATGTTTGTAGCGTTCAGGACATCTGTGTTTCGAATGTTTCAACGATCGGTATCATCCAAAGGTACGCACTAAATCTTCATGAAGAATAAATATATGAAGAAAATATGATAATTAATAAAAGAATTGATATGAGAATGAAATATCAGAATATGAGAATTTAAAAAGATCGTAACACCTCAACACACACACACACACACACACACACACACACACACACATACACACACAAACACTATGTGATCAAAAGTATCCGGACACCTGGCTAAAAATGACTTACACGTTCGTGGCGCCCTCCATCGGTAATGCTGGAATTCAATATGGTGTTGGCCAACCCTTAATCCTGATGACAGCTTCTACTCTGGCACGCATACGTTCAATCAGGTGCTGGAAGGTTACTTGTGGAATGGCAGCCCATTCTTCACGAAGTGCTGCACTGAGAAGTATCGATGTAGGTCGGTGAGGCCTGGCACGAAGTCGGCGTTCCAAAACATCCCAAAGGTTTTCTATAGGGTTCAGGTCAGGACTCTGTGCAGGCCACTCCATTACAAGGATGTCATTGTCGTGTAACCACTCCGCCATAGGCCGTGCATTGTGAACAGGTGCTCGATACAGTCGTCATCCCGGAATTGCTCTTCAACAGTGGGAAGCAAGAAGGTGCTTAAAACATCAATGTAGGCCTGTGCTGTGATAGTGCCAAGCAAAACAACAACGGGTACAACGCCTTCCATGAAAAACACGACCACACCATAAGACCACCACCTCCGAATTTTACTTTTGGCAATACACTCGCTGGCAGATGACGTTCACCGAACATTTGCCATACCCACACCCTGCCATCGGATCGCCATGTTGTGTACCGTGATTCGTCACTCCACACAACGTTTTTCGACTGTTCAGTCGTCCAATATTTAGCTCCTTACATCAATCGAGGCGTCGTTTGGCATTTACCGGCGTGATATGTGGCTTATGAACAGCCGCTCGATCATGAAATCCAAGTTTTCTCACCTCCCGCCTAACTGTCATAGTACTTGCAGTGGATCCTGATGCAGTTTGGAATTCTTGTATGATGGTCTGGATAGATGTCTGCCTCTTACACATTACGACCCTCTTCAACTGTCGGCGGTCTCTGTCAGTCAACAGACGAGGTCGGCCTCTACGCTTTTGTGCTGTACCTGTCCCTTCACGTTTCCACTTCTCTGTGTCATCGGAAACAATTGACATAGGGATGTTTAGGGGTGTGGAAATCTCGCGTACAGACGTATGGCATAAGTGACACCCAATCACCTAACCACGTACCAAGTCCCTGAGCTTGGCGGAGCGCCCTATTCTGCTCTCTCACGGTGTCTAAGGACTACTGAGGTCGTTATTATGGAGTACCTGGCAGTAGATGGCAGCACAATGCACCTAATATGGAAAACGTATGTTTTTGTGGTGTCCGGATACTTTTGATCACAATATGTATATTACATAATAAATATGTGACACGTATTGTGAAATCCAGTTACACTGATAGAGCACTTCCCCGCGAAAGGCAAAGGTCCCGAGTTCGAGTCTCGGTCCGGCACACAGTCTTAATCTGCCAGGAAGTTTCATATCAGTGCACAGTCCGCTGCAGAGTGAAAATCTAATTCTGGAAACTTCCCCGCGGCTGTGGCTAAGCCATGTCTCCGCAGTATCCTTTCTTCCAGGAGTGCTAGTTCTGCAAGGTTCGCAGAAGAGCTTCCGTGAAGTTTGGAGTGTAGGAGACGAGGTACTGGCAGAATTGAAGCTGTGGGGACGAGTCGTGTGATTCGTGCTTGGGTAGCTCAGGTGGTGCCGGCACGGTAGCTCAGCGTGTTCGGTCAGAGAGCCGGTTGGCCTCTGCAATAAAAAAACTGAGTGGAAGGATCAACAAACGAACCTGAACGCATGCCATGTGACGTCCCCAACGACCAAACACAACGATAAAAAGAAAAAATAATGGTAGAGCACTTACCCGCGAAAGGCAAAGGTCCCGAGTTCAATTCTCGGTCCGGCACACAGTTTTAATCTGCGAGGAAGTTTCATTTAGACATAGGCTCCATAATTTTTTAAGCAACAGTTTTCAGGTATTTCGTTAAAATCGATTGTGAGAAAGAAGTGCTGCTCTGTGTTACGAAAATGTGCGATTTCGTTTTCTTTTTTCGCAGTCGGTTTTAACCACAGTAGCAGGACATTTAAACCATTAGGCAAGACTTTAGTGCCATATACGTGTATTGACTCTCCGTATATATAATTTTAAAGAAAAATTTTATACACAACATTGTGTTATTTTGTTTCCCTCTTCGCAGCTGGTTTTAACAGAAAACCTATGTATTAGGAAAGCTACACTTTATGACTTATCAGCTTACGATTAGAAAACTACTTACACAATATGAATGGTCAGAAACTTTGTAATGGAACCCGTTCGCAGATGAAAACTATGTGGAGTAGTCTCACTGAAGCTACTATCCTCACAGATATTGTAGCTCGAGAGATCTCTGTGTTGCCCATTCGGGTCTCTAGGCGGGGACTACTCAGGACGACGTCTTTATCAGGAGAAACAAAACTGACATTCTACGGATCGGAGCGTGGAATGTCAGATCCCTTAATCGGGCATGTAGTTTAGAAAATTTAAAGTTTTAAAAGGGAAATAGATAGGTTGAAGTTAGATATAGTAGGTATTAGTGAAGTTCGGTTGCAGGAGGACTTCTGGTCAGGTGAATTCAGAAGGATGTAAGTTGCAATAGTTACTCGGAGCTGAAGAGGCTTGCACAGGACAGAGTAGTCGACATAAAAGTTTTCTGGGTTTGTTACCGCGTCATAATGTAAAAACTACTGCTGCTATAGAAAAAAAAACCAACGTTTCGGCCACGATTGCAGCGGCCTTCTTCTGGGTCTGATGATAGAGTAGCATGGAGAGTTGCATCAAACCAGTATTTGGACTCAAGACCACAACAACAACAAGAACAACAACAATATGTACTTGTAACTTACTTTATTTTTGCGTCTATACAGCTCTGATAACTCAGCAAAAGTGTCGTTCTTCTTTCAGGAAGCATGTGATGATCGAAATTACAGATCAGGCATTTCTATACTTGTGTTATCACTTTAAAAACGTAGTGTCTCAGCTTTAATGTCAACTGGCATAAAAATTTCTTACTGTTGTTTTGTCTGAAAGTGATAATTTTGATATCGTGGCTATAAGCAAAATACAAGGTGATTTATTAGCCGAGTGGTCTATGCGCTGCAGTCATGGACTGTGCGGCTGGTCCCGGCGGAGGTTCGAGTCCTCCCTCAGGCATGGGCGTGTGTGTTTAGGTTAATTTAGGTTAAGTAGTGTGTAAGCTTAGGGACTGATGACCTTAGCAGTTAAGTCCCATAAGATTTCACACACATTTTTTATAAGGTGATTCATGCAGAGAATAAAACAGCAACCCGCCACCATTAATATCGGTATTTATTTACAGAAAAGGCGCCGTTACCCGTTTCAAAACGACACGTTGATCTTCAGACGGTTCTCCACCTTTGTATTACATTTGTTGTTGTATACATTAATTGTTGGCTCTTTTTTCCTACAACTAATGTGGACAACAGCAAATGAACTACAAAGGTGAAGAACCGTGTGAAGATCAACTTGCCGGTTCGTTATCGGTAGCGACGCTATATGTACAAATAAATAGCATTGTCAACAGTGACTGGTTGCTGTTTTCTTTTTTGCTAGAGCTTTTTTGAAAAATCTTTCTTATTGGAACTTAGAACCAGTCAGTTTCCTGCTATAGCACTTCGAACGTTCATAATAAAGTATTTGTTTTCCAATTTAGCACTCCCGAGGGAAGCACAGAGACAATGCGCCATCTACCAACGCTTGTTCGAAAGACTTTCTCCATGGTTTGGCACCTGAGTCAAGTCTAGAGACATGAAGCAGAGTACCGAAAACACAGTAACACTGAAAATGTGCTTTGTGAGAGAACGGCACGTTTCCCATTTCCACTCTTCAAACCCTCGTTGCTTGCAGCTCCATTCGAAATGTTTGCTCGGAAATTGTGTGGAATGGACCTGTATTCATCGACAGCAGCGGTTCCTGTCGAGTTCAGACAGAGGTCGATTGACGAGGCGTGACATTTACGTCCGGTCCCTATCGGATGGAGAGTCCGCGTTGATACACTAGCAGATCCACCGCCATGGCATACGTCAGCGATGGAAAACCAAAAGACCGCCTGGTATCAGTTCCACACGATCTGCATCGCTTCAAAGCGACGGGAATGCTCTTTTAAGATGGTAACTAATACAGGGTGTTTATAAACGAATATCGGGGTTTTAACGCTTTATAATATTTATTACATTAATCTTACATTTATAAATGATATGTCAAATGAAAGAGCAACTCAAACAGATTTACCAAGAGTCTTATAAATGTTCAATGTGAGCACCATTTGTCACACGGCACACGTCAAGTCTGTACCCAGGCGCTGGATAGGCCGCAAGGGGCCGAATGACAGTCTCCACGTTCACCCGACCTAACGCCATGCGATTTTTTCCTTTGGGGCTTCATCAAGGATCCGCTCCCAGCACACCCCCCTGAACTAAGAAACCAGGTTGAAGCAGCTGTTGCTACAATCACTGAAGACACACTTAACAACGTTTGGGAAGAACTCGGCTATAGACTTGATATGTGCCGTGTGACAAATGGTGCTCACATTGAACATTTATACGGTTCTTGGTAAAACTGTTTGAGTTGTTCTTTCATTTGACATATCATTTATAACTGTAAGTTTAATATAATAAATATTATACAGCGTTAAAACCCCGATATTCATTTATAAACACCCTGTATTTTGTGCGGTGAGCCTAGTGAGCGTTTTCGGTAAACAGGGGAAAAATAAACTGCAGATGGAAACTTGTGTCCAAAACTCTCAGCCATCAAGGCAACAGAGCATTGCATTCATAGGACACAAGGTCTGTCTGCACAGCAGGTACCGCGTCCTTTCCACTGCTGATCGTGGCTGTCAGTCGCGATTACCAAATAACAAACAATATTGTAAGCCATTCCGCCAACGATCCGTCAGCGTTCAAAGTCAAGTTTGCTGCCGAAAGGGTGGCCTAGCGCCAGGTGCTGGCGCCTGTAACTTTGACTCTCTGTAGCGCCGTTCGATGATGCTTACGGACTTGGAATCCTGTCCTCGATTAGTTCCTCAAGACACCTTCTACAACCCTTCGAAGTTTGTCGCAGCATGCCTGGTACTGTACTCTGATGTGTGGTTCTAAGCAGAAAACACAGATTGCTGACGTAACTACTTAGATCTAATGATGAACCTGAGCGATAGAAACTTGTAATTTAATTAAAAATATGCAACTGAGACGGAACAATAAATGAGAATTATCTTAAATATCAATACAGTTGACGTTTTTCTAAAGATGAGTGCGTCAGCCTTAGTAATTTCTGCGACGTCTCGTATACATAGCGTGTAACAGAGTGACGTTTTAAAAATTTTGTAAGTCGTAGAGGATGAAATTTTGAACTTTTTCATCTAAGGAACCTATACGGGAAATTTGAAGTGAAGTTTCTGCAGCCACCACTGGGCTCTTGAAAATATACGCACTACCTGTACGAGATGATGATGAAGTCCCATACTCTTGACAGAGCGTAGGGACCGATCCGGGAGACCCGCACCGCTGTACTAGGCAAGGTCCTAGCGGAGGTGGTTTGCCATTGTCTTCCTCCGACCGTAATGGGGATGAATGATGATGATGAAGACCCAACAACACCCAGTCATCTCGAGGCAGATGAAATTCCCCGACCCCGCCGGGAATCGAACCCGGGGCCCCGTGCTCGGGAAGCGAGAACGCTACGGCGAGACCACGAGCTGCGGACCCTGTACGAGAAGATACTAGATCAGATTCTCCGCGAATATTTCGTTTGATATGTTTCAAGTTCACTTGAACCAGTAATCGCACCAGGTCGTTCGAATGGTGCATGGTGTTTGAAGTTTCTGGAATATGCCTTGCCTGAACTTTTAGAGAACGTTCCCTTGCAACTGTACGATAGTCCGTGGATTCAGATCGATAGTGCACCAGCGCACTTTGATCGTGGGGCCAGTGCGTATCTCACAGGCAACTTCAGGCAGAGAGTAACTGGAAAAGGATGCCCAGTCTCTTGGCCTATGCGCTCCCAGGACCTCAGCCCTTGTGACTTTCACCTCTGAGGTCATGTTAAGTCATTTGCGTACTCAACGGCAGTAGGAACAGTACCTGAGCTTATTGAGCGCGTCTTTACAGCGTTCGGTACCGTGAGAGGGGAGCCCGGAATTTTATAGAGAATCAGACAAAACATTGTTCTTCGTCATATTGAACATTTATTTCCCTGTTCTGCGCTCATAGGTCCACCGCGGCGCTCGAGGGCCACAGCACCAAGTTACGACACCTGAAGATGGGCTTATAAGAGCCCGAAAGCGGTCGTGTGATAATAAAAGACCTTTACAACTCAAGTGCTATTTTCAACTTCTGGTTTATTGTGCAGTATTTGATTGTACTCTGCTATCAATAAACGTTTTCGGAAGTACAGCAATCTGGTGTTTCATTTAACCTACCCAATACGTAGAAAGTGTATCTCCCAAATTTTTAAAACGTTATTCTATTATATCCTGTGTATCTGTTACCGCTCCGCGTATTAGAAATTTCAGATTCCCGCAACTCTTAACAGATATATTTATCCATGTAAATCGAAAGCCGTTGAATGTACTGCCAGAGCCGGAATTTCCACAAACATTGTATTGATACACTGCATACGTTGCACATACAGACATCTACGGAACGACGTAATTTATGTGACGGGAAATTTATAGAGCTGTTTGTGGGTAGTCGCTCCCAAACGCCGTCCCGTGATTGGCGGTGACAGCTGCAAATATATCGGGTTTCACAGAGTGAATGAATCTGTAACTGTCGCATTTATAACCGCAAAACATGGCGGGCACCTCATCCAGCTGTTTTCTCACAGATACAGAAGTGCTTCACAATTGTTCATTTGATTATCATACTTTCGAAGCGATGGGCCAATAATTGATTCTTGCTGATATTCGTCACAGTTTTGCATATTCATTGACATAATAATCCCCTAAACATTTTTTTATGTTAGTTTGATTATTGCGTTTGTTACACTGTAATAGATCGCGTCTTTTGCTGACAAATTGCTTTGAAATTTTCTGCGGTACATGCGTTCAACCTACAAGAAGTTTCTATTTTTGTATTTAACATTTCATCGTGCGTTATTAAAATACGAGGGGCGCTCAGTAGGTATTGCAACACATTTTTTTCTGAAAGAAGGCTGGTTTTATTCAGGATTCCCATCCACCATTTCATTCCCCACTCTTTTGGGTACAAAACCCTGTCTTTCAACGCAACCTTCGTTGAACATGGCAGTTTTCCACGTTACAGGGAGAGCCTTTATGCCTGCGCGACACCGCTTACTGGACTACGTCGGAGCCAACGTCTTGCTGAATCAACAAACTACCCACCATCAAAAAAATGTTCACATGTGTGTGAAATCTTATGGTACTTAACTGCTAAGGTCATCAGTCCTAAGCTTACACACAACCTAAATTATTCTAACGACAAACACACACACCCTTGCCCGAGGGAAGACTCGAACCTACGCCGGGAACATTCGCACAGTCCATGACTGCAGCGCCCTAGACCGCTCGGCTAATCCCGCGCGGCCTACCCACCATCCACATACTGCTTCCCGCGGAATGCATCCTTGATTGGGCCAAATAGATGGAAGTCGGGAGGTGCGAGATCTCCGGGCCGTAGGGTGGATGAGGAATAACAGTCCAATCAAGTTTTGTGAGCGCTTCGTGGATTCGCAGGCATGTGTGAGGCCTTGTGTAGTCATGGAGAAGGATAAGTCCGTATGCAATTTTGTGGCAACGAACACGCTGAAATTGTTTCTTCAATTTCCTGAGCGTAGCACAATACACGTCAGATACGATCGCTGCACCGTGAGGGAGGACATCAAACAGAATAACCACTTCAGAGTCGTAGAAGTCCGTCACCATAACTTTGCTAGCTGAGAGTGCGTGTTTGAACTTTTTCTCCGGAGGAGGGGTGGGTAGCGCCACTCCGTGAATTGCCATTTTAATTGCAGTTCGAAGTGATGAACCAATGTTTCATCGGTTGTGACGAAAAATTGTCACTATCTGCCTCGTAACGCGCAAGCAATTCCGTACAGGTGGTACTTTGTTGCTATTCATGGTCTTCTATTAAGCAGCAAGAAACTCAGCGGGCACACACCTTTGAGTACCCCAACTGGTGGACGAGTGTGCCAGCACTGCCGAAACACACGTCGAGTTATGCAGCGAGGTGTTTGACTGCGATCCGTCGATCACGTAGAATGAGAGTGTCTGCACGTTCCAGTATTGCAGTAGTCACACTGTGTGAGGCCGGCCGGCACGCAGGAGATCAGACAGGTTTGAGCGACCTTGTCGCAATGATGACATACGTCCTTCCAAAGACTCACCGTGCTTTTGTTCACTGTTAAGTCTCCGTAGACGCTCTGCAAGCGCATATGAACATTTGTGATGCTCTGGTTTTCCGCCAATAGAAACTCAGTGACAGCTCGCTGCATGGAACGCACCTCTGTTACACACGCCATTTTGCAAGCTACGTATAGCGCCACCACCTACCGGGACTTCATGAAACTACAGCATTTTTTCAACCGAAATCGGCCGATGAAAGAAATGTGTGGCATTAGTTACTGAACGACCCTTGTATCACGCAGAGAAAGTGGATCATTAGCTGGTGCCGGCCGGTGTGGCCGAGCGGTTCTAGGCGCTTCGGTCTGGAACCGCGCGACCGCTACGGTCGCAGGCTCGAATCCTGCCTCGGGCAAGGATGTGTGTGATGTCCTTAGGTTAGTTAGGTTTAAGTAGTTCTAAGTTCTAGGGGACTGATGACCTTAGATGTTAAGTCCCATAGTGCTCAGAGCCATTTTGAACCATTATCTCGCTTCAACATTTAAAAATAAATCGTTGATCCGAAAAAGTGGATGTTAGACTCGACCTGGCGACAGAGTTCTCGAACAAATGGAACTAAATGAAGGCGGCTCCATACTGTGTGGTCTTGGACTGACTCGATTCCGCTTGCAGGTGTGCATCTAGCAGTCACTTTTACCATTGAATAATCGAAGCTAATCGTGGGGATGTAGGCGAACAGGAACCGCAGTATCACAATCAGAACATTGGGACGAGCGTAAATTCGACTCCGCAGCTGAAATTTATTCTGCATGCAATATTTACAAAGAAACAGAAAACGAATATTAAGCACTGAAATCGGGAACATAGAGTACAATAGAGTTCAATAGCAGGTTCACGCATTATCGATCATCACTTAAAATAAAAGTTACAAAAAAAGAATCGCACAAGTCCCTATAATGCTGAAATGAGCAAGAGAGAGAGAAATGCTAGTAATGAGTAGCAAAGTGGAGCATGATGGGGTGTTACCCAGCCTGTAAGGCGTAGCATCTCGCCGTGTTGTGCCGTTGGCGGCGGTCGGCTGTCCACGAGTTCCTCTGTGATTGACACGGACGCCACGTGTTGACTGCTCCAGGACACCGACAAAACTGAGGCTGAGTGAACCTGCTGGGTCCTACAAGGGTTGTCCAGAAAGTAAGTTCCGATCGGTTGCGAAATGGAAACCACAGTGAAAACCAGAAACGTTTTATTTCCAACAGTTAGGTATACGCTCCACCAACTTCTCTACATAGTTGGCGCTCCAACTTCGAGTGTTGTCGTAGTGTTGTATCAACTTTCCAATATCCTCGTCATAGATAGCAGCCGCCTGTGCTTTCGGCCAGTTATCTGCACTGGTCTGCAGCTCGTTGTCTGTGGAAAAATTCTGTATTCATAGCCAGCGGATCTTGTGAGTAGAGATGAGACTCAAGGGGAGCCAATTACGGACTGTATTGTGGGAGATCAAACACTTCTCATCGGAAACGCTGCAGGAGCGTCTTCGTTGCCCCTGCACTGTGCGGCCGAGAATTGGCAGGAAGAAGGAACTGCTCGACAGTTGTGTTATGTGGGCTGCATGACACAGGCGAAATCTCTAACCAGGCCCTCATACTTGGCGGGAGACGCTATTTCCTACGCATCTTTACGTGCTCATTGTCCACTCAAAACTGAAAAGAGCGACGCGACACGATCGACGGGCTTACTAGAGACACTGTCCAATGGATTTGTGCAAAACTTTACCGGATTTTCCTAGTGTTTTCCATTTCGCGACCGATCGGAACTTACTTTCTGGACAAACCCCGTATTTGAAAAATCTGTCCCAGGAGGGAAACAGAAGACTGTCAGGGTAGGTACTCTGTTTTATTTCCACCCTAACCGACCGTTCCTTCAAAAATCTATGTCTGCTTTACCAGTGAATCCTGAGGAACTCTCCAGCCCAGTTACGTTAACATTTCTTGGAGTGTGCGCTGATTTGAAACTTCCAGGCAGATTACAACTGTGTGCCGGTCCGGGAGTCCAAACTCGGAAACATTACCTCTGGCGGGCAAGTCTCAACAGTAGGAGCTACACGGACACTGGTGGAAGTAGCGCTGTGAGGGCGGGTCATGAGCCGTGTGCAGATAGCTCATTCGGTAGGGCACGTGCCAGCGAAAGGCGAAGGTTCCGGGTCCGGCGGCCGGTCCGGCACACACTTTCAATCGGCTTCCGCTCAAATGGTTGAAAGGATAAGCGCGACCCCACAATTTAATCTAACAAGCGTGTATGTTTGGATTGTCAATTAACACGTTACATAATTATATTTGTCTCATAATTAAAGGTGCGCACATGAATCTGAGATTTCGGATTTCGGGTTGGGACCATATCCACCTTTTCAAATGCAACCGCAACTGACGCAATTGGTTCCAATGAAATACACCGTAAGATCCGTGTAGACAGTGCGAATCCTGATAGTGAAAGCAATTCTCGTGGCCGGTATCTGGATAGCACTGCAGTGGAAGGAGAGATAATGCGAAGATGCTAATCATAAGACTACGTGCCGGCGCCATATGCTTTGTCGTAGAACTCTCTGCCCAGTCCCACTTAACAACTTTTAAACTCCCCACGCATAAAGCAATAATAATATTATTGTTTACATTTTTCCTACGGCTTCGCCCGTGCATCTGTTCGAAACACGTACTGAACACGCTTCCTCCCCCTCCCTCTCTGTGTATCCACCTCATCCTCCGTCTGTCCACCACTTCCCCCGCCTGGTGATGCTGCTTTAAACGTTTGAAACATGTTGTGGAAATAAATTAAACAGTGACTGGTAATAGTAAACTTATTATTTCAGTCCATATCTACACATCTACTCTGCATTTCACATTTAGGTACCTTATAGGGGGCTTATCGAATCATCTTCAGTCTATTCCTCTTATTTTATCACCATGGTCATTGCTCCCTATGTAAGTTAGTGTCAATGAAATATTTTCGCGTTCAGAGGTGAATCAAATTTCGTGAAAAGATATCACCGCAAAGAAAGAAGCCTAAAGTCAATGATTATCTCCCCAACTCGCTTATCATATCCGCGGTACTGTGTCACCTGTTTCACAATAATACAGAACAACCTGTCCTTCTTTGGACTTTTTCGATGTCCTTCGTCAATCCTATTTGGTAAGGATGCCATATCGCACATCAGTACTCTATCAGAGGACGGATAACCGCTATGTAGGCTGTTTCTTAGCAGATCTGTTACAATAAATGAAAAGCACCAGTTTGCTTTTGTTCGACAATATTACTTCTATTGCAAACCGGTTTTCGGCTTACAATAAAAGTAATATTGTAGAACAAAAGCAAACTGGTGCTTTTCATTTATTATAATGTTGTCCTACCAAGAACCGACGGAAGAGTCTGTTAATAAGATCTGTTACATCTTCTAAGTGTCCTGCGAACAAGAATCAACCTTTGGTTTGCCTTCCCCACAACATTGTCATCGTTCCAATTTAAGTTGTTCGTAACTGTAATTGCTAGCTGTTTAGTTGAATTGACAGCCTTCAGATTTGTGTGGTTTATCGCGTAACCGTAATTTAACGAGTTTCTTTTTGTACTTATGTGGATGATCTCACATTTTTCTTTGTTGAGGAAGAATTGCCACTTTTCGTACGATACAGATATCGTGTCTAGGCCACTTTGCAATTGGTTCTTGTCTCCTGACGACTTTACTAGAAGGTAAGGGAAAGCACACCTGCAAACAATCTAAGAAGCATACACAGACTGCCTCCTAAATTGTTTATATAGATAGGAAACAGCATTGGGCCATAACGCTTCCTGGGGGAAATCCTGTTATGACTCGTCCATGCCCGAGGCAGGATTCGAACCTGCGACCGTAGCAGCAGCGCGGTTCCGGACTGAAGCGCCTAGAACTGCTCGGCCACAGCGGCCGGCTCTTGTGATGACAGATGAATCCTTGATGCTGCTGCTGCTCCCTAACTCAAGTCCATCCTCGTTTGGCCTCACAGGGCTGAGTGGACCTAGTTCCAGAACTTCCTACCTCAGAAAAAAAAAACCGCGAAGGTACCAGGAATCGAACTCAGGTTCTTCCGCACCGATGGCAGCAGTGCTAACTATTCGGCTACGGAGGCAGCCAAAGTTTAATTAAGAAGTTCATGCCTTATTTCTTCTCAAATGCAACTGTACTAGTGTTTTCTTTCCCGTCCTTCCCTCTCTCTCCTTCTCCTCGTCCTCCTCCTCCTTCTTCTCCCCTCCCCCTCCCCCCCCCCCCCCCCCCCCCCCCCCCCGCCACACCCAATGACTTTCTGATCGATGGGATAGTTCACACAACTACAGCCCGGCGAAACGAAGGAACAGTGAAGAGGACAGAACTGTGCAATATTTTGCGTTGAGTGAGTTACCACGGTACTCACGACCAGTGGAGGTTGAAAATGGAGCAATGCGAGAATACACGTATACGTCAAGAAAACGCTGAGGCTGACGAAAGACTAATTTATTGACGAAATATGTATAACATATTTACTGTATACAGGGTGAATATTAATAAAACCGACAAACTGCAGGGACGGATTCCTGACTGGAACTGGAGGAAGAAAGGTCCCGTGAACATGTGTCCGGAAATGCATCGTTGCCACGGTAGATGACGCTGACAAATGGAAGTTCCTCTGACCACGTACCGTCTGTTCTTTACCAGAACTGGCGTCATCAATCTGCACCATCGTCATGTGTGGACTGCAGACAGTCCTCGGAGAATGGTTGAGGCTTCGGTTCGGCATCAATGTGTGGGCAGGGATTCTTGGTGACCACGTTCCTGGGCCGGTTATTGTTCCACACGCCTCGACGGAGGAACGTTCCTGGACTGCCTGCGGAATACCCTGCCTAGGCTGTTTGAGAATGTGCTTTAGGCAATACGTCAGGTTACGTGGTTTCTGCATGACGGAGCACCACCATACATCTGCCGTGGATGCGATAAAGCTAAAGCTCTGTACTGTGTTCCGGAACGATCTGTTGTCGTTGCACGCACACCATCCATTTCCAAGGTCGTATGACCTTTTTTCCTCCATTTCCAGTCAAGAATCGGTCCCTGCAGTTGGTCGGTTTTATTAATGTTCCCCCTGTATAGAATCTGTATTATATGTACTACAATAAACTGTTTCATTATTGAGGAACGTCGTCGGTAGTACCTACACAAATAGCGTCACATCCTTGAGTTTCAGATGCGTTAACATTCCGTAACAGTCTGAGTTTGTGCGTCATTACAACTACAGAATTTCGACTCTCGCTCTTACTACTCTCTTTCTAGCCTGATAATGTGTTTATCTATAACAGTTTTGTCAAGTGGGATTAGCTTTATGTTCTGGCTGATGTGATTACTAACAAACATCTCTCTGCTTCTGGACACTTGTGTATGATTTTGCAAATCGCAATTCTGTGCATACACCTGCTCGCTGCAGCACTTTCTGTAGGCCTATGTGTTGAAAGATCGTTAGGCGTTTCACCATTGCAGAATTTTGTCACGCGCCGTGAAATATCACATCTCCCCTAGTTGTGAATAACTCTTCCCGTTTAGTTTCTTGGTTTTATGTGTCGTTTTCAGCTTTTTATTTCTTGTCGAGTATCCATTACTATCGATTAGACATTCACGTGAGCAGCTTTGTCTCTGCTGCTGTCTGATTATCAGTTGCCTTAAAAAATAAAAAAGTACAGAGTGAGATGTAATTGTCTTCTCCTGGTGGATGTAGAAGTGAGCGGACGCACAGAGGCGTGTCCACTTTTTATAAAATTTTGTAACAAATTTACTTAAATAAACGACGAGTCTCAAATATTTTGCTCTGGACTACGTACTTAATAACCTGTTCAAATTACCCGAATAAACAACAAAACTGTTTCTTTCGCCAGTCGCACTGATTTGCGTGCCCATGGCTTGCTTCATCTCGCACTAAAAGTCTTCCTTACAATTGACGTTCCAGTTGCAAGTGCAAAATTCCAGTCAAGGAGTCTGTTGGAATATGGAGGTACCTGCACTTTTCAGGAAGTTTTGTAAAATGAGGATAATGTCTAAAAAAAACTGTATTGTTGAGTTGTGTCGCTAAGTTATTTTCAGGTATGATGGGGCTTTCACAATGGGTTGATACTATATACATACTCACACATTGTTTCTTTGATTACTGTATTAAATTTTATTTTTCGATTATGTCCGCATTGGCATGAACTGTAATAAAACCCAAATGCATACAATACTATCGCACCTAAAATTAAATGCTATTTGGCACGAAGCTCGAAGACAAATAGTTACTATTTTTGTCAGTTATATAAAGAGCTGACAGGTTTCAGATAGATTATATAATGGTAAGACAGAGATTTAGGAACCAGGTTTTAAATTGTAAGACATTTCCAGGGGCAGATGTGGACTCTGACCACAATCTACTGGTTATGAACAGTAGAGTAAAACTGAAGAAACTGCAAAAAGGTGGGAATTTAAGGAGATCGGACCTGGATAAACTGACTAAACCAGAGGTTGTACAGAGTTTCAGGGAGAGCATAAGGGAACAATTGACAGGAATGGGGGAAAGAAATACAGTAGAAGAAGAATGGGTAGCTTTGAGGGATGGAGTAGTGAAGGCAGCAGAGGATAAAGTAGGTAAAAAGACGAGGGCTGCTAGAAATCCTTGGGTAACAGAAGAAATATTGAACTTAATTGATGAAAGGAGAAAATATAAAAATGCAGCAAATGAAGCAGGCAAAAAGAAATACAAACGTCTCAAAAATGAGATCGACAGGAAGTGCAAAATGGCTAAGCAGGGATGGCTAGAGGATAAATGTAAGCATGTAGAGGCTTGTCTCACCAGGGGTAAGATAGATACTGCCTACAGGAAAATTAAAGAGACCTTTGGAGAAAAGAGAACCACTTGTATAAATATCAAGAGCTCAGATGGAAACCCAGTTCTAAGTAAAGAAGGGAAAGCAGAAAGGTGGAAGGAGTATATAGAGGGTCTATACAAGGGTGATGTACTTGAGAACAATATTATGGAAATGGAAGAGGATGTAGATAAAGATGAAATGGGAGATATGATACTGCGTGAAGAGTTTGACAGAGCACTGAAAGACCTAAGTCGAAACAAGGCCCCGGGAGTAGACAACATTCCATTAGAACTACTGACAGCCTTGGGAGAGCCAGTCCTGACAAAACTCTACCATCTGGTGAGCAGGATAACCTCGCTGTTGTGCGCCCTAAAACACTAATAATCATCATCATCATCTGGTGAGCAAGATATATGAGACAGGCGAAATACCCTCAGACTTCAAGAAGAATATAATAATTCCAATCCCAAAGAAAGCAGGTGTTGACAGATGTGAAAATTACCGAACTATCAGTTTAATAAGTCACGGCTGCAAAATACTAACGAGAATTCTTTACAGACGAATGGAAAAACTAGTAGAAGCCGACCTCGGAGAAGATCAGTTTCGATTCCGTAGAAATGTTGGAACACGTGAGGCAATACTGACCCTACGACTTATCTTAGAAGCTAGATTAAGGAAAGGCAAACCTATGTTTCTAGCATATGTAGACTTACAGAAAGCTTTTGACAATGTTGACTGGAATACTCTCTTTCCAATTCTGAAGGTGGCAGGGGTAAAATACAGGGAGCGAATGGCTATTTACAATTTGTACAGAAACCAGATGGCAGCTATAAGAGTCGAGGGACACGAAAGGGACGCAGTGGTTGGGAAGGGAGTGAGACAGGGTTGTAGCCTCTCCCCGATGTTATTCATTCTGTATATTGAGCAAGCAGTGAAGGAAACAAAAGAAAAATTCGGAGTAGGTATTAAAATCCATGAAGAAGAAATAAAAACTTGGAGGTTCGCCGATGACATTGTAATTCTGTCAGAGACAGCAGAGGACTTGGAAGAGCAGTTGAACGGAATGGATAGTGTCTTGAAAGGAGAATATAAAATGAACATCAACAAAAGCAAAACGAGGATAATGGAATGTAGTCGAATTAAGTCGGGTGATGCTGATGGAGTTAGATTAGGAAATGAGACACTTAAAGTAGTAAAGGAGTTTTGCTATTTGGGGAGCAAAATAACTGATGATGGTCGAAGTAGAGAGGATATAAAATGTAGACTGGCAATGGCAAGGAAAGCGTTTCTGAAGAAGAGAAATTTGTTAACATCGAGTATAGATTTAAGTGTCAGGAAGTCGTTTCTGAAAGTATTTGTATGGAGTGTAGCCATGTATGGAAGTAAAACGTGGACGATAAATAGTTTGGACAAGAAGAGAATAGAAGGTTTTGAAATGTGGTGCTACAGAAGAATGCTGAAAATTAGATGGGTAGATCACATAACTAATGAGGAGGTATTGAATAGGATTGGGGAGAAGAGAAATTTGTGGCACAACTTGAGTAGAAGAAGGGATGGGTTGGTAGGACATGTTCTGAGGCATCAAAGGATCACCAATTTAGTATTGGAGGGCAGCGTGGAGGGTAAAAATCGTAGAGGGAGACCAAGAGATGAATACACTAAGCAGATTCAGAAGGATGTAGGTTGCAGTAGTTACTGGGAGACCAAGAAGCTTGCACAGGATAGAGTAGCATGGAGAGCTGCATCAAGCCAGTCTCAGGACTGAAGACCACAACAACAACAACAACATATAAAGAGCTGCATATGGAAATTAAATTTTATATTCCCTGCGTTAGATTTTTAATTTATTTAAAAAATATTTATTTAAAAAAATATAGCATTGCTCTAAAGACATATCGACATACTTTCTTTCTGTGATACATATAAAGCGTATTCAATCAGTACTATATCTGGCACTAAATTATTTAAGCAAAAAAATTTTAAAACAGAATATTAAAATGCATTGTGTCTCTAATACAACCTGAGTAACTTAAAGAAAAACAGATATACTTTAAAAAGGGTAATAAAATTATTTCCAGTGTAATCGAAGTCAGTGTTAGAGATTATTTTCCATCACATAGCATTTATCAGAATTGTTGTGTAAGGTATAAACAACGAAATGAATTCACAAACATTGAGCGCAGTATTTCTTGGATTAGACATTACAGAACTGATTATATATTATTTCATTCATAATATTCATCCTTTGATACATCCGTGTCTACCTCTGCATTGTTTGTTCTTAGATCAGTACTAAGTACTACAGACGAGGTCACTTACACCACAGTGTTTGATAGACTTGAGTGGCAGTGTGTGGTTGTTTACTGGTCGAAGCTTATCTAACTTCGAAATTGCCTCAAGTTGTGGGTTAAAAATTCTGTCTGATATTGAGATTACCAGGCTAACACTGTTTTTCCACAGAGTCCTGTATTGTCAACGTTTAAAAACTTTTCCGACCTGGGGTAGCCGAGTACGAGGTAATACGAGGGGATTTCAGTAAGTAATGCAACACCTTTTTTGTGAAAGAAAGTTGGTTTTATTCAGGATTCCAGTACGCCAGTTTCCCCTCTTCCGGCTACTGGAATAGAAGGGAGAACCGATAGAGGTACACAAAGTACCCTCCGCCACACACCGTCAGGCTTGCGATGGATGTAGATGTAGATGTAGAACCCTCTAATCCCCGTTCAGTGGGACGGCTTTTCGCCACCGTAGCGGGAGGGCCTGTGTGCACGCGTGGTACCACTATTGGTCGACGTCGGAGCCAACCTCCCCATCATCCACGTACTGCGTGCCTCCTTTTGCGTGCCTCCTTCATTGGGCCAAAGAGATGGATGGCGAAAGATGCGAGATCTGGGCTGTAGGGTGGATGAAGTTGCCGCGCGTGGGGTAGCCTTTCCACGGTTCGCGCGGCCCCTCCCGCCGGAGGTTCGAGTCTTCCCTCGGGCATGGGTGTGTGTGTTGTCCATAGCGTAAGTTAGTTTAAGTTAGATTAAGCAATGCGTAAGCCTAGGGACAGATGACCTCAGCAGTTTTGTCCCACAGGAACTTACCACAAATTTCAAATTTTTCCCGATGAAGTTTCGATAGCTCCTCTTGGGTGCGCAGAATTGTGTCAGACCTTGAGATGTCACGGAGAAGGAGAAGTTGGTTTGCATTTTTGTGGTGACGAACACGCTGATGCCGATTCTTGAGTTTCCCGAGGTTAGCACAATACACTTCAGAGTTGATTGTTGCACCACGAGGGAGGTTATCAAATAGAATGTGCCCTTCAGAGTCCCAGAAAACTGTCAACATGACTTTACCAGCTGAGGGTCATCTTTGAACATTTTCTTCGGAGGAGAGGTGATGTGGCGCCACTCCGTGGTTTGCCGTTTTGTTTCCGGTTTGAAGTGATGTATCCATGTCTTATCGCCTGTGACGATGTTCGACAAAAAATTGTCACAGTCAGCCTTGTAACGCACAAGAAACTGCGTTGCTCTTCATGCTCTTCGCCTAAGCGACGAGAAACCGAGCGGGCACACACCTTTGAAGACCCTAATTCGTGGACGAGTGGGTCAGCACTACCGACAGAGACGTCCTGTTGTGCAGCGAGGTGTTTCACTGTGATCCGTCGATCACGTCGAATGAGAGTGTACGCACGTTCCAACACTGCAGGAGTGACAGCTGTGTGCGGCCGGCCTACACGCGGGAGATCCGACAGGTGTACGCGATCTCGGTGTGATGACTGATGCCTCGTTCAATGACTCACCGTTCACTGCCAGGTCTCCGTAGTCATTCTGCAAGCGCCTGTAAATATCAGCGATGCTGTGGCTTTCCGCCAAGAGGACCTCAATAACAGCTCTCTGCCTGGAAGGCACCTCCGTTACAGACTACGCATATTTCTGCCACCAATCCGAACTTCATGGAACTATATTGGCTGAAACGGAATATACCACGAAGTCCCACAACAAGTTCTGTGTTTTTTCAACCGAAATTGGCGGGCAAAAAAAGGGTATTGCATTACTCATTGAAAGCCCTTCGTTGTTTGTCTTGACGTATCAGAGGTAGAAATCAGATCAAACTGGAGACCGGATATTTTTTCAGAAATAATTTATATATTGTTGGTATATCTAAACTACATTTCCCCCAACACTGTCGTACTGGATGTAATTGAATAACTTTGTTGCAAAGCTTTCTACACTCATGCTCATAAATTAAGGATATTTGCAGAATGTGGTGCCACACAACGTGGCACTACACAAAACTGGCGCTAATAGCATAGGCACATAGGGAACACACACAACAGAGCTCTGTAAGTCCACGGTGTTGGTGATAAGTTGAGAAAACCGTCCCGAAACACATGTGGTACAAAACGCGACTGTCTCCTGCGCATGTACCCCGACAGCAAAATGGGATATGATCACCATGCTCACGTATACAGGCCGCACAACGGGTTGGGATACTCTGTATCAGGTGGTCGAGCAGCTGCTGGGGTATAGCCTCCCATTCTTGCACCAGTGCCTGTCGGAGCTCCTGAATTGTCGTAGGGGTTTGAAGACGTGCAGCGGTACGTCGACTGAGATGATGATGTTTGGTTTGTGGGGCGCTCGACAGCGTGGTTATCAGCGCCCGTACAATTACCCAATCTTTGCTCAGTCCAATTGCGCCACTTTCCTGGATGATGATGAAATGATGAGGACAACACAAACACCCAGTCATCTCGAGGCAGGTGAAAATCCCTGACCCCGCCGGGAATCGAACCCGGGACCCCGTGCCCGGGAAGCGAGAACGCTACCGCGAGACCACCAGCGGCGGACGGTACGTCGACTGAGAGCATCCCAGAGGTGTTCGATGGTGTTTACTTCTGGAGAACAGGTAGGCCACTCCATTCGCTTGATATCTTCTGCTTCAAGGTACTCCTCCACGATGGCAGCTCGGTGGGGCCGTGCGTTATTATCCATTAGGAGGAATGTGGGACCCACTGCACCCCTGAAAAGGCGAACATTCTGGTGAAAAATGACGTCCCGATACACCTGACCTGTTACAGTTCCTCTGTCAAAGACATGCGGGGGTGTACGTGCACCAATCATAATCCCACCCCACACCATCAAACCACGACCTCCATACAGGTCCCTTTCAAGGACATTAAGAGGTTGGTATCTGGTTCCTGGTTCACGCCAGATGAAAACCTGGCGAGAATCACTGTTCAGACTATACCTGGACTCGTCTCTGAACATAACCTGGGACCACTGTTCCAATGACCATGTACTGTGTTCTTGACACCAGGCTTTACGGGCTCTCCTGTGACCAGGGGTCAGTGGAATGCACCTTGCAGGAATCCGGGCGAAAAAACGATGTCTGTTCAGACGTCTGTAGACTGTGTTTCTGAAGACAGCTGTTCCAGTGGCTGCAGTAAGGTCGAGCAAGGCTACCTGCAGTACTCCGTGGCCGTCTGCGGGCACTGATGGTGAGATATCGATCTTCTTGTGATGTTGTACACTATGGACGTCCCGTACTGTAGCGCCTGGACACGTTTCCTGTCTACTGGAATCGTTGCCATAATCTTGAGATCACACTTTGTGGCGCACGGAGGGCCCGTGCTACGACCTGCTGTGTTTGACCAGCCTCCAGTCGCCCTAGTATTCTACCCCTCATAACGTCATCAATATGTGTTCTTTGAGCTATTTTAAACACACAGTCAGCCGTCCGCGGTGGTCTCGCGGTTCTAGGCGCTCAGTCCGGAACGGCGCGACTGCTACGGTCGCAGGTTGGAATCCTGCCTTAAAACGTCTGCACACTTACGCGCTGCCCCGTACTCTGGCATGCACAAAAACACATCTTCGTATGTGAACTGCTGCCAGCGCCACCGTGCGACGACCGCAGGTCAAATGCACCACATGTTCATACCTCGAGCTGATTTAAACCGGCAAACCGCCCACCAGAGCGTTGTTTCACCATGTATCAGCATGAACCTTAATTTATGAACATGTGTGCATATTGGCTGGAGCGGAATATACCACGAAGTCCCACAACAAGTTTCGTGTTTTTTCAACCGTAATTGGCTGGCAAAAAAAAAGGATGTTGCATTTACTCATTGAATGCCCCGCGTAGTTTGTCTTGAAGTATCGGAGGTAGAAATCAGATCAAACTGGAGACGGGATATTTTTTCAGAAATAATTTATATATTGTTGGTATATCTAAAATACATTTTCCTCCAACACTGTCTTACCGAATGTAATAGAATACCTTCATTGCAAAGCTTTCTATGTGACCGTCGTATTTTTGCGCCGCAGGTTCAGAAATATTATTTGTCTGTTATTCTGTTTTCTGTTTTCAAGACGGCTTGATTCTGGGAAAAAAATTGCGATAGTATTAATATGTTTGAAGGACAATTCATGCAGCTGGATAACACAGTCTTGCAAGCTCGTATACTTGTCGCCAATCTGAACACTGTACTCAGCTGAAAACGCTTTAATTTTTCTTGTTTTTGCTTCCTTCCTTTGAACTGGATTGATAGTTGTAGGCCCTCTGAGATTCACATCGTAAGATTGTGTTACCTCTCACTTTTATTGATAGATTGAAGTGGATGCATTTTGTATTTTTTCTGCAACTTAACAAAACGTTTGTATTAGCATTTACAATCATTGCTGGTGCCTCGGCAAGACTAAGTTTACCGGTTCATTTGTATTATCCCTCTGATGAAACTTGCTCTTTTTAAAGAGGCGACCACAAACACTTCATCCACAATGTTTACTTAAACAACTTTGCTGATCAAGCACTCATACAGACGAGAATCGCAAATCAAGAAGTCTTCCCGTTTCAGAGGCTATTATTGCTGACAGCGAGTACGTGCATTAAGGCAAAATCTGTTGGCCCAGAGAAGCAGCAGGTCTGACTGCGTTCTGTGCAGAATGAACTGAGACGTTATCGTGGAGCTAAACTACCTGTATGGACAGCTACCCGCTACACTTTGTCTTGATAGCAACCCCTAACATCGTCAAGAGGTTTGGTAGTATGTTCCTGCGATCGTTCGCCTCTTACTAGCATAACCTGTCAGCACCATACTGTGACAATCCCAGAAACACTCAGCATCACCTTTCCCGATGAAGATGGGGCCTTCGCCTTTTTTGGCGATGATGAGTCAACATGTTGTCACTGCTTGCTTTGCTCCTTGGTGAATGATCCGAAACAGGCGCAAGATGATGAAAACTGATCAATGACTGATTTTCACTTTTTCCACTGTCGCCGCGATTTTGATACACCGGTCTTCGAATGCCAGAGTCTCCAATTGTGTTGCGGTTCCCTTTTCTTCACCAGGAGATGGCCTGCTGTTTTGTCCTTCGGTATTCAGACCACATCGAAACGACTGTGCCTCCTAATCACTTAGTCACATGCTGATGCAGCGTTCCTTTGCACTTCTAGCAACTAAGAATGGATTGTTGCACCGTTATTCCCCTGAAAATTTAGGAAACGACTTACCGTATGATGCTCTACTGCATCAATGGGATGAGCCAGTTTGTTTTGGTCCCTCTAGCTGCGTGATACGACACTGTGACACGGGAATTTCAGCGTCTGCCAGAACTGGAGACACCTATATGCAAACAAACAAAAACATTATTACCTAACTCTATTTTCTTGGTGTGATAATTAGTACCAATACTGAAGTCCTTATATGTAAGATTATCTATATTCGTAAATGATTAACCTGGGCACGGTTCCAATTCTAGGACACCCATCTAACGGCTTCCAGAGGCAACAAAAAAATAATTTTCAGTATTTCATGTAACTACTGATCCAATTTTAAAATTAAAAGTGATGTCATAATCAACTTATAATCTATTCATAACCTCATGTTAAAGACAATACTGGAAGACAAATAATATAGTTAGAAAATGTGTCCTGAGGCAGCGGAACTCACGGCACGCAAATGTCCCGGATGCGGACAAGGAAAGTGCCTCGATCACAAAATGATAACAGACTATATTCACCCAATATTTGTGAATGAGAACACTTAGCGACTTTCAACAAACTTTACACATAATTTCAAACATTTGTGAAACTCTTTCACGCTGACAATCCCCGCAAAACAGGTTTACCGCTTACGATATGTTCACTGTTTATGCAGTAAAGCATCAGCATCAGGCATGACGTTTTAATTTATTACTTCTGTACTACTTTTGCAGACAGTATCCACATACACCACTGAACGTACGACGGTGGTTTGAAAAGTTCTCGGAATCACCATGAGAGGTCAGCGCTAGCGCAACGAGTTGTTCACGTATGATGAGCAGTGGACTTGCCTGTAAACTCGTGCCACGTCAGTGTTGTTGGGAGAGAGCTGTGGCGGGGACGAGGCTCTGTTGTTGTTCCCGCGTAGTGATTTGCGAAGATGGAAAAAAAATCGAGATTCGAGCAGTGATTAAGTACTTCCTAAAGAAAGGTATGAAAGCAAAGGACATAAATGCCGCTTTCCACAATACACTGGGGGACTCTGCTCCTTCATATTCAACTGTTGCCAAGTGGACAAATGAATTAAAATTTTGGTCGGGAGAGCTTAGATAATGATCAGCACAGAGGTCGGTCGAGATGTCTCACTACTCGAGAAACCATTGCAAAAGTGCGCAAAATGGTCATGGAGGATCGCAGATTGAAAGTGCGTGAAATTGCTCACGCTTGCCAGATGTCATCTGAAAGGGTGCATCACATTTTCACTGAAGAATTAGAAATGAAAAATTTATCTGAAAGATGGATGCCGCGACTCTTGACGCTGGATCAAAAACGCATGTGAATGGTCATATCGGAACAGTGTTTGACCCGTTTTAGGAGAAACGAACAAGATTTTTTGCGCCGGTTTGTGACCACAGATGAAACTTGGATGCACTACTATATCCCAGAGACAAAACAACAGTCAAAGCAGTGCAAAAACATGCTAATTCTCCGCCACCAAAGAAAGCAAAGACAATTTCTTCGGCAGGAAGGGTCATGGCATCAGCGTTCTGGGATGCGAAGGGGATTCTGCTTGCAGATTATCTCCCCACTGGGCGAACAATTACTGGAGAATACTGTGCTAACCTCCTGGACAAATTGCAACAAAAGATACGCGAAAAAAGGCCAGATTTAGCAAGGAAGAAAGTCATATTCCATCAAGACAATGCGCGCTCGCACACATGTGCCGTCGCCGTGGAAAAATTACGCGAACTAAGGTATGAATTGTTGCCACACCCGCCTTATTCACCAGATATTGCTTCGTCGGACTTCCATCTCTCCCCAAAACTGAAAATTTTCGTGGTGGACGAAGATTCACTTCAAACGAAAAATTGATAGCCGGAGTTGACAACTATTTTGCGGGCCTGGAGGAAACTCATTTTCGAGATGGGATCAAGGCACTGGAACATCGTTGGACCAAGTGCTTTAATCTACAAGGAGACTATACTGAAAAATTAAAAAAAAGTTTTTTCTATTCCGTTCTGAGAACTTTTCAAACCACCCTCGTACCTGCAAAATTATGTCACTGTATGACGCATTATGCAAGAGGTATGATGTCATAAACATATGAGAAGCGTGAAAACTAGATATGACGTCGTAAACGTTTGAGAAGCGTGAAAACTAGCTTTTGTTTAAAAGGGAGCGCGAATGACACAGACTATACTCAACCAGTGCTTGATAATGAGAGCACATAGTGACTTCCAACAAACTTTAAACGTAGTTGTAAACTTTTTCTAAACTACTTCTCGTTTATACGCTTGACGCCAAATATTTAGCACGTCAACACCTTCTTAAAGTAATCAGACGTTTGAAGGTGTTTTATACGTGGGAGTCCGATTCTTTAAAGAACTGGCGATGAGGGATTACTGGTTGACAACTATTACGTCTGCTGCAACCGCCATCTGTGCTCACAGTCTTTTTTAACCCTTTGAGCACCAGTGGTATCTGCCTGAAACCATCATTTTGCTAACTTCTTTTTTAACAGTACCAGTGCCTTTCGCATGGAACCACTAGGACACTGCAAGACAGAGGCTTATGATGGTACACTGAGGTACTGCTACGAATGTAGTACTTTGTGGCGTTCATTTACAGCGTTCAAAACAACAGTCAGCAAGGAGATTGTGCTACGTGATTGAGAGTCTGTACTACTGCTGTTACGAGTGATTTTGAAATTAAAGCACTGAAGCGGTTTGTACTTTTGATGTAAATTTATTACATATTGGCCCATTTTTGCTTGTTATTTAGGACTACATTTACTTTTAGGCGTTATGAAATGAGGGAAGTTTCCAGATGTTCGATTGTATCTAGGGAAAATGTGAAACTGCTTTGAAATATGTCTCACGAAATGGTAGGTGGTTGCAAACTATATATCCAAGTAGTTTCAGAGTGAACCCACAGCTTTAAAACAATGAGTTGGTTACTTTTTGCCACTTTCTTGTTGTATTCTTTGCGTACTATGATGATAAGGGCTAAATTGTGAAAAATTTTAAGCCGGCCGCGGTGGCCGTGCGGTTCTAGGCGCTGCAGTCCGGAACTGCGGGACTGCTACGGTCGCAGATTCGAATCCTGCCTCGGGCATGGATATGTGTGATGTCCTTAGGTTAGTTAGGTTTAAGCAGTTCTAAGTTCTAGGGGACTGATGACCTAAGACGTTAAGTCCCATAGTGCTCAGAGCCATTTGAGCCAAAAATTTTAAAATTATATTGCAAAGTGAAATCACCTCCTTGAAATAAATGATTGTTTTCTGCTGTCAATTTCTTTTTGTGTTCGTTGCTTACTATGATGACAAAAGTCTGTTTAGTGAAAAATTTTAAAATTAAAATTTTTGTGTTATTTGGAGTCAGATGGTGAATGAAGTGAAATGAAGAACATGACTTCACTGCGTTACAGCAGTTTCGGCTTTCGTATCTTTTGCAGGCGTAAGGTTTTTATGTGATACACTGAGATGACAGAAGTCATGGAATAGCGATATGCATATACATGTATAGATGCCGGTGGTATAGGATATAAAAGATATAAAAGGGCAGTGCATTGGCAGAACTGTCATTTGTACCCAGGTGATTCATTTGAAAATGTTTCCGACATGATTATGGTCGCACGACGGGAATTAACAGACATTGAACGCGGAATGGTAGTTGTAGCTGGACGCATACGACATTGCATTGCGGAAATCGTTAGCTAATTCAATATTCCGTGATCCACAGCGTCAAGTGAGTGCCGGGAATACGATACTTCAGGCGTTACCTCTCACCACGGACAACGCAGTGGTCGACGGCTTTCACTAAACGACCGAAAGTAGCGGCTTTTGCGTTGAGTTGTCAGTGCTAACTGATAGGCAACACTGCGTGAAATAACCTCAGAGATTAACATGGGACGTACGACGACGCTATCTGTTAGGACAGTGCGGAAAAATTTCTCGTTAACGGGCTATGGCAGCAGACGACATCGCCTGCAACGTGTATTTTGGCCTCGCGGCCCTAGACGACAGGAAAACCGTGGCCAGGTCAAATAAGTCACATTTTCAGTTGGTAAGAGCTGATGGTAGAGTGTGACGCAGACCCCACGAAGCCATGAACCTAACTTGTCAACAAGGTGCTGTGTAAGTTGATGGTGGCTCCATAATGGCGCAGGTTGTGTTTACATGAAAATGACTGGGTCCTCTGGATGTTCGGCTACTTGGAAATCATTTGCTGCCATTCACAGACGTGATGTTCCGAAACAAAGATGGAATTTTAATGGATGACAATGCGCCGTGTCACAGCGACATAGTTGTTTGTGATTAGTTTCATAAACATTCTGGACAATGGTTTGATCACCTAGATCGCCCGATACGGATCCCACCGAACATTTGTGGGACATAATCGAGAGGTCAGTTCGTGCACAAATCCTCCACCGGCAACACTTTCGCAAGTATTGACGGCTATAGAGGCATTGTGGCTCAGTATTTCGTCAGGGGACTTCCAACAACGTGTTGAGTCCACGCCACGTCGAATTGCTGCCGTACGCCGGGCAAAAGGAGGACCAACACGACATTAGGAGGTATCCCATGACTATTGTCACTTCAGTGTTACATGTCATTGAAATAGGTTAAAAAACATCTTTTTTTTCTTGGGTACTTTGATATGTTAGTACCACAACCATTGAATTACTGAATTCGAAAATCTGATCATTTAAAAAATTTGTAGGGACTAAGGCCCCTTATCCCAAGAAGCTAATGTTCTCACAGTGATTGGCGGTGAGTATTCGTATGCTGGGAGGCGATGCCGCCAGGGGCGCCGTCTGCTCTTTCAGAGGAGAAGACAAAGCGCCCAGCCCCGCGAGAGTGTTCTGCCGGACAGCCCGAGGGCCGCCAGGCGTTTGTTTCGGTACGTCGCGCTACTTACTGTTAACAGATATTTACGAGCTCTGGCCAGCGCCGGAATTACGGCTGTCCGGAGCTTGTCGGCAGCAGAAACGGCCTAATCTCTGGAAGTGAGCAGTGGCTAAATAAGCTGGAACAGAGTAGCGGAGCGTAGCCGCCGTCCACTTAGAAGTCGCGCGGAGAGCAATGTAACAGCATTTCCGAGGTGTCTCAACTACTGGGACGCTTGTATTTCTAACTGCAGTGCAAAACCGACTGGTCACGGGGACAGGTGTGACGGTAGATTCGAATAGACGAAGTGTTTCGGCTGGGACTCTTTGGCGCTGATTGTTAGCATTCCAAACGTTTCACAAACTTAGGGGCTCCCTTAAGTTCTTTGAAGCTGGAGTCACCACTAACGATCGTTGGTGTCCATTGCAACTTACCGGGTGTCTTACTCTTCTTAGACAGTCAGTAGTGTGAGTTAGCAACAAGAAGCAGTATTGGGCTATGCAAGGCAGTAATTGAAAATGCGGCTCACTAATATCGTCGGGTCTAGCCATATACGTCTGCTTTACGCCCAATAGCTAAGATAGCTGATCTGTAGTAAATTGTGATCTTACGGTCTGATAAATTGAAGTTATGGACAGTGATCTGAAGTGATAAAATCGGAAATTATTTGCAAATTAATGTAAGCGATACCATGACTTTAAAGTTGCACAAGTCTGGTAATTTATTCAGAAACGAAGCAACGTTATACAAAAATGGTAGCTTTCTTACAATAATATAAAATAGACAAAATGGTCACCATTTTAATACTAAAAATCCTACAGACTAGATATACGTTTTAAATAACAGCCTACTTGCGAGCGTTTCCAACGATACTAAACACAATATTCCTTGAATTAACTCTTCGCTTAAAATACGTTGAAGACCCAAAGACACTGCTTCACCTGCCTAACATCGCGTAGGGCCCCCACGAGCTTGAAGAAGTGCCGCAACACGACGTGGCATGGACTCGACCAAAGTCTGAAGTTGTGATGGAGGGAACTGACACCATTAATCCTGCTGGGCTGTCCATAAATCCGCAAGAGTACGAGGGGGTGGAGATCTCTTCTGAACAGCATGTTGCAAGGCATCCCAGATATCCTCAATAATGTTCATGTCTGGGGAGTTTGGTGGCCAGCGGAAGTGTTTAAACTCAGAAGAGTATTCCTGGAGCCACTCTGTTGCAATTCTGGACGTGTGGAGTGTCACATTGTCCTGCTGGAATTGCCCAAGTCCATCGTAATGCATAATGGAAATGAATGAATGGATGAAGGTGATCAGACAGGTTGGTTACGCACGTGTCACTTGTCATAGCCGTATCTAGATGTATCAGGTGTCCCATGTCACACCAACTGCATACATCCCACGGCATTACAGAGCCTCCACCAACTTGAACAGTCTCCTGCTGACATGCAGGATCCATGTATTCATGAGGTTGTCTCCATACCAGTACACGTCCATCCGCTCGATACAATTAAAAAACGAGACTCGGACGACCAGGTAACATGTTTCCAGTCATCAACAGTCCAATGTCGGCGTTGACGGGCCGAGGCGAGGCGTAAATGTTTGTGTCGTGCAGTCATTGTCGTGCACTCATCAAGGGTACAGGTGTGGGCCTTCGAAAGCCCATTTTAAGTTTCTTTTTCTTTGAATGGTTCGCACGCTAACACTTGGTGGTCCAAAATTGAAACCACACCAATTTGCGGAGGCTTTGCACTTCTGTCAAGTTAAACGATTCTCTTCAGTCGTCGTTGGTCCCGTTCTTGTAGGATCTTTTTCCTGCCGTAGTAATGTCGGAGATTTGATGTTTTACCGGATTCCTCATATTCAAGGTACACGATTCCTCATTTTCGATAACCCTTATCTCCTCTTATAACCAAACATCGTTTGGTTTTTGATCAGCCTCATATCGGCACTGAATTCCAGGATTGCCGATGGAGGGCGCCACGAACTTGTAAGTCATTTTCAGCCAGGTGTTAGGATACTTTTGATCACGTAGTGTATATAAGACAACAAGTGTGTGGCGCAGTTGTTAGATCGTTTACTGCTGTTACAATGACAGGTTATCAAGATTTAAGTGAGTCTGAAAGTGGTGTTATAGTCGGCGCACGAACGATGGGACATAGCATTACAAGGTAGCGATGAAGTGAGGATTTTCCTGTACGACCATTTCACGAGTGTAAAGGTACACTGCAGAGCAGTCTGTAGTCTGCATTACGAGCCGCCGTTCGCTGCTACGATCAGCCACGCCTTCTCGCAGTCCATACACGGCTAACGTCCTGAGGGCGTTAACTTCTCCGAATATCATCATTATTGCTGTAACTGATGAACAATAAAAATGACTGTTTTAACAGTGGTGTCAAAATGCGATAGAAGGACTATCGAGGAGAGTGCAAACGAGAAATGGAAGAATATGAGAGAAAACCTTACGTAATCTGCAGAAATGATGTATAGTTTATCTGCTGACCTAGTCTATGAAACAAGGAAAAGCAGGATCAGTTGGGAATAGAAAGAAAAGATGACTTTGGGAATAGAAAGAAAAGATGACTATGGTTCATAAACCAGAGGAAGTTGTGGGAAGGTGGCAAGAATATGTAGAGTGCCGATATGAGGCTGATCAAAAACCAAACGATATTTGGTTATAAGAGGAGATAAGAGTTATCGAAAAGGACAAGGGATATTGCATCTTGAAAGGAGAACTAGACAGGGCTTTAAAAGAAATGAAGAATCATAAATCAAGCGGAACTGATGGGTTACCTACAAGCAGAGTCGTTTAAAAACCTTGGGAGCAGATGTGTGAAAGAATTAACTTATCTATGTGATAAAATATATGAAAAAAAGTGAATGGCTGTAATGATAACTGTTCAGCAGTTAAAAAAATGCCAAGAAATGTTGAGATTTTAGAATTATAAATTTGAATCCTCCTATGGTCAGCTTCAGATGTCATTTCTCAATAATGTTCCTCGAAAAGAACATCATGTTCCTTCCATGGATTCCCCGTTGTCCTACTTGACAAGTGTAATCCAACTGCTGAAAAAAAAGTTACTCGCCATACAAAATGAGTCTCATGATTAATTTAATTAATTAGCCTATCAAACTGATATCAATGACGTGCCGCCTGGCAGGTGGAATAGACGGCTAGGGCACTAGAGAATGATTTCTTTTTTTTATATCTTTTAATGAAATTTCAATATCCCACCTACACAGGGCGAGACGGACTCTCACGATTTGTTTCGTAAACGCTAGTGTGTTATAGCATCGTATTGGTAAAAGTGGACCTGTCATTGTGTACAAGACAGCTACGTCCTCTTGAATTATAGCTTCTTTTCGTCAAACGTTAAATGATATATATATATATATATATATATATATATATATTTTTTTTTTTTTTTTTTTTTTTTTTTTTGCGACATGTGTGCCGATGGCGTGAAAGACTGTCTGGAATGTTTGTAATACACACGTGCATGACAGTTTATTGGTAGACACTGAATGAGAGAAGCACTCTCAGGTCGTCTAATTTGTTCAACAAGCTGGAAGAAATTGCTTAATACAGATTTCCTTTGTAGTTTAAATTCTCGCTTTTTCTTTTCTCTGATGACGGTTTCGAAATATCGAGAACATTCTGCGGTGATCAATAGTTCTCGCATCTAAATAGTCGAAGTTTTTTTCCTGTTTTTACACAAGGTGTGCATGTCTCTGCTGATCATTTGTGATCGGAGGAGATACACTTCGCTGGACGTCACAAAATAATGTGATGCGAGTACAGTCGAACGTAAAAACTATGCCAATTTTACTCATAAAACTAACAGAAAATAGACTTCCTATTTTAGTTTAAAGAGGACATTTAATATGGTCGCAAATGTGTTTTGCTTTTTTTAATAGATGCTTCACTATACATACGTCGACGTCAAATACAATTGTTCTCTATCGCCGAACGGCGAGCTGCTGAATTCGAGGCGGTGGGAGGAAGGGGGGGGGGCGTGTCTGCTGTGGTGGTCGCTGGACACAGCCGCTCTATGTCTTGGGGGCGGCGTATGGGGACTCTGTCGCTATATTTTAGACGAACAAGTTGCACATGAGGCGGCCGTCCTTTTATCTCCTATTGTTTAGTAGACTAGATGCAGGCGTAGGAGCATTGCCTAAGGCGGCGGCCAGATGGTTGAAAGCCGAGTGCGGGCAGCGGCCTTAGAGGGTGGTAGCGGGGCACAAGGCACACGGTGGAGCATCGTAGACGGGCGAGGGGGAGGTGTGAGGGGAAGTGAGAAGACCTTGGTTTTTGGCAGTTTGTGATTGTACATCGAGCAGAACGCACATTCAGCTACCACCCCCTCTGTACTCTGCAGTCTTTTAGGACGACGATTCTCCCCCGGTGCATGTTCTGCTTTATGACCCATTCATTACGAGTGTTGGTTTTTTCGCGACAATTTCGAAGTGTAATTAGAACTGTGACGCATTTTTCCCATCAGTTGTGGTGGCGTGTATTGGCTTCGATTACCTGTGCTGCAGGATGGTTTTTGAGCAGGCATCTGTAGCGAACTCTGACGTCAAACAGCGATAGATGCTGTAAGCTTGCAGGTAATACACTTTTTAAACTCCTCTCTGTGCAACATCAGCATCTCGTCACTTGAACGTATTTCTCACCAAAAAGAATAAAGATAGTACCTTACATCCCTGTCGTTTTCCCGCCATCTTGTAGGTCTAGGGTAAAGCTAGAGTGTGACTGTCACTAATATCGAGTGGTATTGCGAAATTTTTTCCCTGCAGGATAACTGCAGTTGTATGGTATCATCAGTTTTTGAGCTGTATTGCTCTTTTATGCCGTCCTTGTGTAGTGCTGTGGATATAGTTGTGTAATTAGGCCCAATCTTTGTGATTCATTATGTAATTAGGATCGATCTTTGCGTTAATTTCCCAACCAAAAATAAATAAAGTATACTAACCTAACCTTCCTCTCCCGCAATTGGACTGTTTCCATGTGTTAGGGGGTGCACTTGAGCTTTCCATCCAGTAGAATCAGGATTCGAGTCTCAGAAAGGGCACAGCCATTTTTAATTTCCTGTCAATTCCAAGCGTGTCTAGTGATTTAATTTTGTTAGGGTGGGTACACTTGAGCTTTCCGCGCCGGAGGACGAGGGTTCGATTCCCAGAATGGGTACTGCCAATTTTAATTTCCCATCAACTACCAGGTGGAGGGAGGGGTGGGGTGTCAGCACAGCCCTAGGACAAAGAAATTCCCCCCATAATTGGAAATTCCCACTAAAATCCGAAATTCCCGCCAGTGGGGTAGGTTGGGGGCAGGGGAGAGGGGGAGGAGATTCTGGGGGGCACGTTCAGCTGAGAAAATGACGTAATGTCATCCAGGGGCGGGGGTGTGCGAGATCGAGGACGGTGATGGGCGGGGTCTGGGTGATTAATTGATCAATTTAATTAATGTGCATATCAATTTGATATCAAAAGTGTACTGACGCCGCCAACTCCCTACTACTCTCACAAACGACAAGACAGAAAATCATAAACCTAATTAATTCACTTTTAAAATGATCATTCAGTTTCCTGATCGCAAAATGCACGAAAAAAAGTCAGTAGTGAACGAAGACAGTCGCAATTTCTGAAACCCTTTACTTCGTCCAGGCTTTGTCGGTAGAGCTGCTTTGGTGGGTGTGTTGACCGACTGTGTCACAAAGCTTCTTTTCCCGGTACAGTCCGTTGCGTATTGTCAACATGAACCAACTTGTCTCCGCGCCACTGTTGTTTGACGCTTCAAAAGGTTGTTATCGACTACAGTACCACTTAAGCGGAGTTACTAAATACGGTTCTCTGAAATTCTTTCAACAAATGAGATGCAGTAAATTTTCCAGAATCCGAATCACGAACTGATGATAACATGTGTAATATCGAAGTAGACATCTTCGGTGTCGTGATGCAACTTAAGTCACTTGATAGAGGCAAGTCCTCCAGTCCAGATTGTACACCAGTTAGGTTCATTCCTGGGTATGCCGACGAAACAGCTCCATGTTTAGTGTTGTGATTTGGCAGGAGCCAATTCACTGAGTTTGGAGGAAGCCGAAAGGCACGCGTTTAAGCTCACGCAGGCTGGCGTGAGGTCTGGAAAATGACAAGGAATTATAGTAGCCAAAAATAGTACATAGCTTCTGGAATACTTAACTTTAATCCATAGTTGGAGAACATCGCTCTTGATGGTACATAATTACAATCTCAATATAAACTGGTAATGGCGCCTTGCTAGGTCGTAGCAAATGACGTAGCTGAAGGCTATGCTAACTATCGTCTCGGCAAATGAGAGCGTATTTGTCAGTGTAGCTTCGCTATCGAGGCTGTACAACTGGGGCAAGTGCTAGGAAGTGTCTCTAGACCTGCCGTGTGGTTGCGCTCGGTCTGCAATCACTGACAGTGGCGACACGCGGGTCCGTCGTATACTAGCGGACCGCGGCCGATTTAAAGGCTACCACCTAGCAAGTGTGGTGTCTGGCGGTGACACCACATTTAGCAATCATATACAACCGCTCACTCTACAAAAGGATCGTAGCTAAAGACTGGAAAGTTGCACAGCTTGCATCAATACCCAAGAAAGGAAATAAAAGTAATCCGCTGAATTATAGACCCGTAGTACTGACATCCATATGCAGTAGAATTTTGGAACATCTACTGTGTTCCATCATAATGAAATATCTCGAAGAAAACGATATATATACACATAATCAGCTCGGATTTACATCGTTCTTGGGAAAAAGAACTAGCTGTATATTCACACGAAGTTGTGAGGGCTATCGGCAGAAGATCTCAGGCTGATTCCGCATTTCTAGAGTTGAAAAAAGCTTTTGAATTCCCTCCTCACAAGCGGCTTCTAACCTGATTACGTGGTTATGGACTGTTGCCTCACTTATGCTACTGGATTTGTGATTTCGTGTCAGCAAGATCACAGTTCGTAGTGACTAATGGAAAGTCATCGGGTGAAACAGAACTTCTCCAAGGAAGTGTTACAGATCCTTCGCTGTTATTAATTTATACAAATGACGTAGGATACAATCTGAGCTGTCCTTTTAGAGTGTTTGCAGATGAGGCTGTCATTTGTCGTCTAGTAGAGAGAAAGAAGATCAAGACTAGTTGCAAAATGATTTAGACAAGATATCTATACTGTACGGAACAAAATGGCAATTGACTCCGAATAATGAAAAGCGTGAGGTCGTCCACATGAGTTCTAAAAGGAATAAAGAAGTAAATACCTAGGCATGACAATTCGCAGATATTAAGTTGGAACCAAGACACAGAAGATGATGTGGGAAAGACGAAAAAGAGGTGCTTTTTATTGGGAGAACATTTAGTTGATGCCACAGATCTGCTAGAGAAACTGCCTGCACTACGCTTGCCTGTCCTTTCCTGTAGAATTACTTCGCGGTATGGGATTCTTGCCACACAGTATCGATGGAGGACATGGAGAAAGTTCAAAGAGGGGCAGATCATGTTATCGCGAGATAGGGGAGACAGTGCCGCGGATATGATAAGCGTGTTGTGGGAGAATCATTCAAACAAATGCAATTTTCATTGCGGCGGGATCATTTCACGAAATTTCAGTCTCCAACTTTGTCTTCGAAATGTAAAATAACTTATTGAATTCCATCTCGTAGGGGCAAAGGACGATAGAAATAAAATATATCAGACCTGTCACAGAAAGATACGTGTTCATTTTTCCCACGTGCTCTTTGAGAGTGGTACGATCGAGAAATAGTGTGATTCTGTGAACTCTCTGCCAAACGCTGAAGGAAGTATTCCAGAGTGATAACGCAGATGTAGATGTACCAGTAATCAAAAAACTCTGACGTTGATTATTGACCAATCAGTTGGCCAACCGAGAAAAATGGAAGAGGAATTTTCATCAGCAGACTGTCTGCAGGTGAGGTTCCCATACTTCTCGAAACGTTCCACAGTGTAACTCCAGGCGCGGCTCGAATATGGAAGTAAGGTCATTGTCCTTTAAAGCCGAGGTTCTGTTTTCGAATTGCGGTCTGGTTTCAATATGTAAAGAAGTTGAAAATACATCAAACAGTGCATTTCAGTCTAGAGCTAATTAGAGGCAGAGTATGGTAGGAAAAAAATACCCATCAGATAGATGTTAGCACTTCTGATCCTGAAAAAAGTCTCACAAAAAGCAAACACAGTTATAAGAGCTGGCGGCACTGCGTTATACACTTAAGACAGTACTATTTATATGTAACATTCAGTCACACCCTGAGTTGGTACGAAAAAATTAAACACATATCAATATTAACTATAGTGAAAAATTATAAATAATGTCCGTCGATGACGCAAGACCTTCATGGAAGGCGTTTTACACCATGAGATCAAAGGCGAAGGTTGTTGATGTGATTATATATACGTAATTAAACTGTTTGCAGTGACTAAAAGAACCGTAGGATCTTGTGTGTCGCAATCAGAGGAGACTGACCTTTCAGCACACAGACGAGTTACGAAATTATGTGAAGAAAATTGATAATTTTTGTTAACTCTGTAGTCTTCTTGATGTTTGGTACATTTCCTTTGAAACATTCAGATTATTCAGACTACTCCACCAGGGAATTCATTCCATTACCGTGTCTTCTCGTTGCAGTATTAAAAAAGTACCGGAGACAGCACTGATTAAAGAGAAGAGGTAAAACTTGAGAGAACCAGAAAACTGTGTCGAATATTTGTAGTAAAGCGCAAATTAATCAAACGTTCTTTCGTTCCTCTGACGATACAGGAAGCATTACATTGTTCATTGTTTAATAACAGGTGCGGAAAAACGCAATTTCCGAGTGTAACTGGCACAGTTTAGAGCGTTCCTTTAGATAGCACGCCTGGCGGGTACAGTACATTTGTAAAATTGTCAGAGCGCCAGTCCGTTTGGAAAGTAATTTATGCGCCTATCCCGGTGCTTTGCAATTCATGAAGTACCGAACGTCACAGAACAAGCGTTTTTTTTTTATTTTTTATCACACACTGTTCGCTTGCGCGAAAAATATTGCTTATTCGTTATTGCTTGGTCGTGTAAGGGTGGAAAACATGATAGTCACAGTAAAACACTCCCTTCTCAAAAAAGGAATGTGTATGCGATGATTATTTTATAACACATATTCTGGATTATTCCACAATAGTTTTGATACTAGGTAGTATCACATTTATCAGCTACGTATAAATTGTTTGTAGGATGAATATGATACTGGACTTCATAACAGAAACCGAGTGAAATTTCAACCTGTTTGTAAGACATAGACATTCGTAATCAGAGTTTCAGGAGCTTTCCGTTGTGAGGTGGACCGCCACGTTCACCTTTCAAACAATTCATATGTAGATAACGATTGTATTAACTAGGCAACACAGTCTGTGACGGCAAAGGATAAAAGAAAAAGATGTCATCTTTTATGGACTGTGTTAATGATTGACTATTTTAGTTTGTAGAGTCTTTTTGATCGTAGTACGCATTGTTAATGAACTTCGGCATTCATCGTGATGTTTATAGACTTGTCTTGGCCGTCTTTTCGTTGGACTGTTCAATATTTAGGGACTGAATACCACTAATTTCGATATTAAATGCAGCGCGATTTAAACCGCATTGCTTTAACAATTAATGAATACGGACACCGAGAAACAATAACTTTCTCTCCATCAACACTGTATGGATTATAAACTGATTTTTTTTCCGTTGCGTGAAAATTAGTCACACCGCAGCTGTAATCTAGAACGATTATTAAAATGCAAACCTTCAACATTTCTCAGTGTTGTGGGTAAGAGACTGTTTCGCCCACCAGGCAAAAAGTTGGTTTTGTTTTTGTATAGTATTTCAAGAGATGCTATAACGGTAATGTTTGTGTCGCTATGAATATTAATGTTAGTCTTACTCACAGCACCCGACGATCATATAAATAATAATGTTGTGCGGAAGGCAAACCAAAGATTGCGATTTATTGGCTGAACACTTAAAAGATGCAACAGGTCTACTAAAGAGAAATCCTGCAGTGCGCTTTTCCGTCCTTTGCTAAAATACTGCTGTGCAGCATAGGATCCTTACCAGAATGAAATGATGGAGGACATCGAAAAAGTTCCAAATAGGGCAGCTTGTTTTGTATTATTGTGAAATAGGGGAGAGAGTGTCGCGGATATGAAACGCGAGTTGGAGTGGCAATTATTAAAACAAAGGCGTTTTTCAATCTCCAATGTACTCCTTCGAATGCGCAAATATTTTATTGGCACTCACTTACATAGTGGAAAAGGATCATTGTAATTAAATAAGAGAAATGAGAGGTTCCGCGAAAATACAAGCATGCTCATAAATTAAGGATAATTCCAGAATGTGGTGCCACACAACGTGGCACTACACAAAACTGGCGCTGATAGCATAGGCACATAGGGAGCACACACGACACAGATCTGTAAGTCCACGGTATTGGTGATAAGTTGAGAAAACCGTCCCAAAACACATGTGATACAAAACGCAACTGTTTCCTGCGCATGTACCCCGACATCAATATGGGATATGATCACCATGCACACGTACAGGGGCCGCACAACGAGTTGGCGTACTCTGGATCAGGTGGTCGAGCAGTTGCTGGGGTATAGCCTCCCATTCTTGCACCACTGCCTGTCGGAGCTCCTGAAGTGTCGTAGGGGTTTGAAGACGAGCAGCGATACGTCGACTGAGAGCATCCCAGACGTGCGTGATGGGGTTTAGGTCTGTCCCAGCCCACACCATCAAACCACGACCACCATATAGGTCCTTTCAAGGACATTAAGGAGTTGGTATCTGGTTTCTGGTTCACGCCAAATGAAAACCCGGCGAGAATCACTGTTCAGACTATACCTGGACTTATCCGTGAACATAACCTGGGACCACTGTTCCAATGACCATGTACTGTGTTCTTGACACCAGGCTTTACGGGCTCTCCTGTGACCAGGGGTCAGTGGAATGCACCTTGCAGGTCTCCGGGTGAATAAACCATGTCTGTTCAGTCGTCTGTAGACTGTGTGTCTGGAGACAACTGTTCCAGTGGTTGCGGTAAGGTCCCGAGCAAGGCTACCTGCAGTACTCCGTGGCCGTCTGCGGGCACTGATGGTGAGATATCGGTCTTCTTGTGGTGCTGTACACCGTGGACGTCCCGTACTGTAGCGCCTGGACACGTTTACTGTCTGCTGGAATCGTTGCCATAATCATGAGATCACAGTTTCTGGCGCACGGAGGGCCCAGTCGCCCCAGTATTCTACCCCTCATAACGTCATCAATATGTGTTCTTTGAGCCATTTTCAACACGCAGTCACCATTAGCACGTCTGAAAACGACTGCACACTTACTCGCTGCACCATACTCTGACTTGCACCAACACACCTCTGCGTATGTGGACTGCTGCCAGCGCCACCGTGCGACGACCGCAGGTCAAATGCACCGCATGGTCATACACCAAGGTGATTTAAACACGCAAACGCCCACCAGAGCGTTGTTTCACCATGTATCAGCATAATCCTTAATTTATGAGCATGGTGTACATTCTTGAAAAAAAGAACTTGTCTGTACACGTACAGAGAAACGAATGATTACAATTTCCGAAAAATTGATTGATTTATAAAAGAGAAAGAGCTTCACAGATCGAGCAAGTCAGCAGCGCGTTGGTCGACCTCTGGCCGTTATGCAAGCAGCTGTTTGGCTTGGCATTGATTGACAGAGCTGTTGTATTTCCTCATGATGGATGTCGTGCTAAATTCTGTCCAATTGGCGCGTTAGATCGTCAAAATCCCGAGCTGATTGGAGGTCGCTGCTCATAAGGCTCCAAACGCTCTCAGTTGGGGAGAGATCCGATGATCTTGCTGACCAAAGTATGGTTTGACAAGCACGAAGACAAGCAGTAGAAACTTTCGGCGATTATTTTGCTCAAATGTAAGCCCACAATGGACTGCCATGAAGGGTAAAAAACGAGCGTAGGATATCGTCCATGTACCTCTGCAGTGTAGAAATGCCGCTAATGACAACCACAGGGGTCGTACTATGAAAGGAACTGGCGCCCCAGACCATCACTCCTGCCTGCAGGGCCTAAGGCGCGCGACTGTCAGTTTGGTATCCCACCGCTGTCCGGGTCGCCTCCAGCCATCTCTTCGGCCTGGAATCTCATTGAATGTAGTAGAATTGTCTTCAGTGATGAGTCCTGCTTCGGACTGAGACCTGATGACCAGCGAAGATGTGTCTGGAGATGCCTCAGACAGTGTTGGGACACCAACCCGACTGTAGCCTGGCATATCGCCCGGCAGCCAGGGGTGATGTCTGGGGCGTCATTTATTTTTTAGCAGGACCCGTTTACTCTCCATCCGCGACACATCTACAGCACAGCGATACGTCGACAATATTGTACGCCTCGTTTTGTTGCCCTTCATGACAGTGCATCCTGGACTTCCATTTGAGCAAGATAATTCCCGCCCGCACACGGCGAGAGTTTCTACCGATTTGCTTCTTTGTTGCCAAACCATATATTGGCCAGCAAGGTCGGTGAATGTCTTCCCTATTGAGAACGTTTGGGGAATTATGGGCAGGGCCCTCCAACCGTCTCGGGAGTTTGACAACTAACGTGCCAACTGGACAGAATTTGGCACGATATCCATGAGAGTGACATGAAACAACTGTACCGATCAGTGACAAGCCGAATAACTGCTCGCATAAGAAAGCAGAGGTGGAACAATGCGTTATTGATTTGCTGAATTTGTGAAGCTCTTTCTCCTGAATAAATCATCAATTTTTTCTGAAATTGTAATCATTTGTTTGTCCGTACATGTGCCCAGGTCTATCTATTTCCGGCTCATTTGGGTAATTCCTTCGTAGTGCGTCTTTTTTTTTTTTTTTTCTTAGGGTGTATTTAAGAGTTCGTTTTTCCCGCACGGTGTTAGAATGGAACGTAGAGAAGTAGTGTCAAAGTGGTTCGATGAACACACTGTGAACTGGAGAGTAGTAATGTAGACGAAGAAGGAGGTAGTTAATATAACTTAGTAGACGAAATACTGTGCGAAAGTGAAACGTCTATGGAGCTTTGTGCTGAAAAAGTTTTCTATTACAAAACTGCAGTTTCTGCATCGCGTCAGATGCACTGCTGGCAGTTGTAATTATAACGCAAATATTCAGAACAAATATAGATTTTTTTTGTTATACGAATACAGTATGTAGGCAGATACGTTATTAAATATAAAGATTATTTGGGGGTATGCAGGGTGTAGAATTCAATAGACGGCTGCTGCCACCTCTTGCAGCAACAATAGCAATCGAGTCTGCCTGATCTTGGATGACAGGTACTAGTACGTTATTCCATACTGCTTCACGTCTAGGCCAGCGTTCATCAATTGCAGTGGCTCCAATCTCTTGGCACACCATGTCAGATGCCTTCAGTGGGTGAAACATCTGGAGAATGTATTACCCATGCCAACAGTCGAACACCCTGTGACTGAGCAGCACGGGCAGTATGGGGTCTTGCATTGTCATGCTGAAAGCGAGGACATTGGTGATGGGAATCTCAGCAATGTAGAAGAGATATTAGTGTGTACTCAGTGGCCCCTCGCACCATCACACCTCATGCAGGCCCTACCTCGCGATGGCGACTGCAGTCTGGTGACGTTCGTTCTCCTCTGAGCCTCCATACACACGTAAGTCCTTCGTGGTGCAGGACGCAGGACAGCGACTCGTGTAAAAAGACGCCGTGCTGACACTCCTGTATCCTCTGTTGACGTAGGCTCCACCATTGTAGGCGCCCCTGTCTCTCTCTGCTGCCGCATCTACGGAATCCGTGACACTGGTCGCTGCGCTGACTGCCCGTGGTGTTCCAGACATCGTGCAATGTCCGTGTGAATGCTGCAGACACGCCCACTGCTTTTCGCAACGGATGTGACGGGACAATACGACCCTGCAGAGATGTACGAACAGTAAGTGCACCCTCTGGGATGCTAGTTGCACGGGGCCGCTTCAGATCCTGCATGGCGTTTGAGTATGGCCCTCCTGAAGACATCGAGTACATAATCGCTTGACAGTTCTGGGATCCCGAGCAGCATTATCACGAAACGATAAATTACATTAATGATTTCAGGGCATATATTTATATATAATACTTTTTTACAATGTTTGCAAAAGTTCTGCGTGTTCTCCCCTCGTCACAAAGCACAAATATACTGAAATGCCAAAGAAACTGGTACACCTGCATAATATCGTGTAGGGCTCCTGCGAGCACGCAGAAGTGCCGCAGCACGACGTAGCATGGACTCGACTGATGTCTGAAGTAGTGCTGGAGGGAACTGATACCACGAACCCTGCAGGGCTGTCCATAAATCCATGAGTACGATGGAATGGGGATCTCTTTTGAACAGCACGTTGCAAGGCATCCCATATATGCTCGATAATGTTCATGTCTGGGGAGTTTGGTGGCCAGCGGAAGCATTTGTACTCGGAAGAATGTTCCTGGAGCCACTCTGTCGCAATTCTGGACGTGTGGGATGTTGTATTGTCCTGTTGGAATTGCCGAAGTCCGTCGGAATGAACAATGGAGATGAAAGGATGCAGTGGATCAGACAGGATGCTTACGTGTTACCTATCAGAGTCGTGTCTAGACGTTTCAGGGGTCCCATATGACTTCACTTTACACGCCCCACACCATTATAGAGCCTCCACCCATTCTGCCATGCAGGGTCCATGGATTCATGAGGTTGTCTCCATACCCATACACGCCCATCCGCTAGATACAATTTGAAACGAGACTCGTCCGACCAGGTAACATGTTTCCACTCATCAACAGTCGACTGTCGGTGTTGACGGGCCCATGCGAGGCGCAAAGCTTTGTGTCGCGCAGTTATCAAGGGTACACGAGCGGGCCTTCGGCTCCGAAAGCCCACATCGATGATGTTTCATTGAATGGTTCACACGCTGACACTTGTTGATGGCCCACCATTGAAATCTACAGCAGTTTGCGGATGGGTTGCTCTTCTGTCAAGTTGAACGATTCTCTTCAGTCGTCGTTGGTTCCCTCCTTGCAGTGCCTTTTTCCGGTCGCAGCGATGTCGGAGATTTGATGTTTTACTGGATTCCTGATATTCACGGTACACGCGTGAAATGGTCGTACGAGAAAATCCCCACTTCATCACTATCTCGGAGATGCTGTATCCCATCGCTCGTGCGTCGACTATAACACCACGTTCAAACTCACTCAAATCTTGGTAACCTGTCATTGTAGCAGCAGTAACTGATCTAACAACTGTGCCAGACACTTATTGTCTTATATAGGCATTGCCGAAAGCAGCGGCATTCTCTGTGTTTGAATACGCATGCCTATACCAGTTTCTTTGACGCTTCAGTGTATAATCGGTCGCCCAGTTCTGTCCATACCTGACCCAGCATATTAGGAGTGACAGTAATAACATCTGCTGTGGTGTAGTGTCGAAACTCTTCGCGGCACTGTGAGAGAAGTGGGACATTAACGCTATCCTTGATGTAACTCCACAAGAAAGCATCTCATGGCGTCAAGAGTGGCCATTCGAGTAGCGCTAGTTCAGCAGCCGCAACACGTCCTGTCCACCGACGTGGCCAGTGTCTGTTATTGTAAAAACGTGGAGGGGCACCATCATGGTGAAACGTGAAATCCCTGCTACCAGTTTCAAGTTTTGACATGAGCCACAATTGGTGCATGTCGTGAACTGTGACACGTCAACTTTCCCAGAATCTCAGACGCGTTCAGCCGTAGCGTGTGGATTTCCTGTCCTTCATATGCGTGTATGTTGTTTCGACTGACGATTCCCAAAAGATGAAAAGTGATTTCGTCGCTGATGTTTCATTTGCTCGCGAAATTGTCATTCTCAAGAGGTTCTGCGTGTCAATGCAGAACTGCAGATAGCGCAATTTGTCGACATGGTTTATGGCTTGGAGGAACTGAAAATTTTACAGCTTCGCTCTTAATCACTTACGAAGGATTACCCACGTCGTTACCTATGATATGTTCAGTTCTGCACTAAGCTTTGTGTGACGTCGCAACATTACATTCCACACAAGGTCCACTTTCTTTTCGAATAGTCTCTGTTGGTCCGAACGCTTTGCATCAGAGAAACAACCATCCTCGTTTAATTTCTTGTACCACTTGACTATGCTGGTATAAACTGGTGGTGTCTTGTGAAACTTGCCACGGAATCTCTTTGATCACTCACTACTGATTGGCAATGGGGAATCTTTTCTATCTACTTTGCCGCCATTTTCGGGAAATACAGTCGATAGCGTCCCTGTCGGCAGTTTTCCAAACTATCTTTCCGGCGTGCGTACGAAAGTAACTATGAGAGTTTGTCTTTGACTTACTGTATAACTTGTTGCATTATGCTTAGCCATTTACCAATACCCATTTTCTGAAATGTTCCACGGACTTTGTAATTGCCCTGCATGTGACCTGTAAAGCGAAACTAAATGGGAAATTAATTGCAGTTACCACAGAGGGCGTATTAAAGGCGGTGTTACACTTGCACGTAACGCAGAGAACCGTTATTGGAAGAACAGAGGTTTAACTGTACACTAAAGTGCACTGCAATCCTTCAGATGTACGCTCCATCCCTGAATGGTATAGAGTAGGGAACTGTACTTCATACGGTGAAAGACGTGCCCTGGCGGCTGGCAGTGTTGTCAGCTTTTAACTGGGAAACACAAATGCTACCGAAACTACGTGACTGAGAACAATAGTCGTCTGTAGAGCTGCAACAACAATGAGGCGCTGCCATAGAAACCTACACAAAAGCGCATTACGTGATGGGTAGTGATAGATGCACGAAGTTGCCGTGCCACTTTTAACTGCCCGGGTTGTTTTTTCGTAGTACCACCGTCGGATATCGTCCACCAAAAACCATGCGGTGGATTGCGAGTAGGACTGCTGATATTTTTAAAAATATCGGGAACCAGATTTATCGATATTTAAAATTGTACCATTAACGGCCATTGATGTATCGGAAAAAGTTATCGATATGTTGGTATATAGACGGAAAAGATATCGACGTACTGACCAAAAAAAAAAAAAAAAGTATCGGTCGCACATTGTAAATATGTGTACTGCCGGCTTTAGAGCTGTATATTTATGCGTTGATTTATTATTGGATATTCTGTACATCAACAAGGTAGCAGTCCGCTTATCCCCCTTAGACCAAGAATTGAAAGGAATACTACGCACGTGTTCATGCTTGGCTATAACCACTTTGCTAACAATAGTAACTGCAGGTAAGCGGCACAATAATAAGTGTCCGATGGGACCATCGATCGGTTTCGTCACATACTGTATCGGATATGTCTGCAACACTTCATGTCGACTTCCCTGTTTCTTCATTTCTGCAAACGCCAGCGACCTAGCACTTATAGTGTCAAAATTGCGTGGTGAAGTTAAACGTTGCATTTTAACACTGAACACCGATTACGTCAGCATTTCCCCTCACAGGTGTCTGCCCACCTTAAAGACCTATTTGGGTCTTCTGTTCATCAGTTTCAGCAACTGTTTTTGAAGAATGTCGATGTGAAGAATTCGCACACTAGTTGCATTTAAACTTGTTTTTTTAAGGCAACTGGTGTGCTGTTTCCTCACACTGGATATCTTTTTATTCCATTCACATCGTCACCTCCCAGTGGAATCGGACTTCTCCTTTGGCCATCTATAGTTGCTTCACAGAGTCAAAGAGAAAGAGCGGACGTGATGAAAGTTCAAAGTGTCGTAAGACTCCTTCACACAGTGAAAGGAAGATTACGTTCTACTACAATTTCAAAAGAACAATTTCAAATATTTGTCCTAAATTGCGAAAAAATATAAAATAAAAATATCGGCAGCCGATATTGTCTTTCCAGTGTCGATATATCGGTGCAAAAAATGTTGCCTATGTATATCTATATTTCTTGGAAGAGAGATCTGTGTAGCAATATATTGAAATTTTATCAGCAGCACTAATTGCGAGACAGAACACAGATGCAGAACATTCTCGCGCAAAATGGTCGGAAACGACACAGTTTGACGATGTTCTTCACTTGGCACGCAAAAAACGTCGCGCTCTTGCCGTGTTTGGCGAACCCTGGCGGGTATTTCTTTAAAAATAATGGCCGCGCTGGACGAACACCCTCAGAAATGACATTATATCAGCTGTGATCGTACCCGTTGGTCTAAAGCTACGTTTTTCTTATAGTTTTCTCTCAGAGCCTAGTGTCGTTTGGTGTGCGCACACCGCTTGGCAGGACAAACAGACGCGTGTGGATTCAGACAGCGCCGCAGAGCTGAGCTCCGGCTGTCGTCAGCTGCGGAGTCTTGGGGCTTTCACTAAGTCCACTCCACAGCACGCTGCTGGGTCGCGCGAGCTGTGACTCAAATGCTGAGTCCGTTGGGAGACCCACGGGTCGCGCTTCCCTTCTTGGAGTATGGGTCGCGGCTAAAGCGGCGTCATTAATGCTGCAGAAAATGTGAAGCACTATATTCCGATTAAAATTAGTTGATAGTTGACGTCTGTCAGTTGCCGCTACTGATGCCACATCTGCTGCCGACTACCACTCGACTATAGGCGACACACAAACACGGGGGGTCACTTCACAAACGACGTTAGCGTTTAATGCTGAGCAATGTTGGAAGCGTACACTGCGAGACACGACGGATATTGGAGATGCTCTGTCGGTAGCTGATATTAAGTGACCGATGACAGACGACGCGTTCTGTAGTCCTGAATTTAAACTTATATCTTAACCTAACCGCAACGTCGTGATGTTCCATTATCCGAGAAAACGGCGATCAACAGGCTGCGGCAGAAATGAAATTACGATCGCCTTGTTCATGGCGTTTAGGGCTAACCTCTACGAGCAAACTCAAAGACACAAAAATTTCATACGTTTATTTGCATAGCCATCTTCCGCAGCAAAATTTCGGTTCCAGCGGTGAAAACGAACTGTAATTTGTTTCTGTTACCTGAAACTATCCTCGTACTGGCTACACAGCTACACAGGCTACCTATCGCGTTACCAACCGATGAGCAGTTCTGGTTGGCACTTGGTTACGGATTATGGGCGACAAAAGAAGATTCCAGACGAAAAAAGAATGATAGGAAAAAAATAAAAGAAAATAAAAAAGTCAGTACGATGATGAAAACGACAAGCAAAGTACTAGAAATAAAAAAATTATCTTTAAACCAATTTACTGAATAAAAATGATAATCAAACTATTTTGATTAGATTAGAAAAATAACAAAATTATGCATTTGATGAGGTTCGAGCCTACTTCCTTCTACACATCAGGTTTATACGTTAACCACCACTATGCTGTGCCATCACACTGCACAAGGTTGCATTTATGACTGTACTGACCCACTCTTAACAATTAACTGCAGCCTACAAAAATTCAGCTTCATGCAATGTGAAGCGAAGCTTATCTAATGTAAGCCAATCTTTGTGATTATAGTAAGTGTACGTGTGACGCTGAATCGCGTTTTGAGCAGAAGGATCCAATAGTGTTCGGTTAGTACTGTATATGAAACGTATGTATTTCGTTAACGTCGTTGTGTGTGTGTGTGTGTGTGTGTGTGTGTGTGTGTGTGTGTGTGTGAGCGCGCCCTCTTGTTTGGTGCGGTTATTATGTGTGATGAAATACGAAATGTAAGGGTCAGACCCTAGATTTGGCATCCAAACACATCAAGAAAGAAATCGGACAAGGAATTCGAAATGAACTAATTGTTGTGGCAGCTTGGCAACAGCGAAAGGTTCGGACACGACGTTGAGCGCTGTCATTGGAGGAAACCAGGTAAACGCGTGAAATGTCGACTATCGAGTAATTTTAATCGGAGTGTAGTCGAAACTCTAACACTTACGTTGAGTTAAAATTGTACGTTACGACCCTGTTGCACGGGTCAACAATTCTTGCCTGGAACAAACCTCTTTCAGTGTAGGCCCCAATTTTGCGTCAACAGCAGCTGAATAAGATTCTCTTGCCCTAATGGGACTAATAGACTGGAACACTTGGGCGTGTTTGTACAGCAAAACAGGATTCATAGTTACCTATGAAATTAATTATATGACAATAATCAAATTTGAAAAAGAGAGACCAGCGTTCTTAACGTCGAAACCTCTCTTAATGCATTTTATTGTCGAACTCATGCATATGTTTCTAAGGTATGTGGTTGATAGAACATTCTGTAAATTAATTATTTCCTGCAACAATGACTATTTCAAACAATGTTTATTTGCTTCAAAAAGTAATTTCAAAATTAACCCAAATGTTCTTAAGGCAACTTCAATTTAAAATAACACAATCACAGCATTTAAATTTTAATGACTTCAATTCTAGGCCTCCTTTCTTTTGTACATATACTTAATATTAGGCTTTATGAGTGAAAGTTGGATGGTCATGAGAGGCTCAGCATCGAATCCACCACGGTATTCATTTTTTGTCGACACATAGCCAGAGAACGCACAGTTTCCTGCATACACGCAGTTACAAATGGTCATCGTACCATTACGGTTTTTTACGTCAGTTTGGGATCTTGTGAACTGTACCAGAATTCCGCCAGCGGCATTGATTAAAATTCTTCTTCATACAGTGAATCAGATGTCAGTTCATTAAAAGTTTCGTATTCTTCTGTTGACATGGTAGAATATCATGCATTGGCAGTATACCATCCGCACAAAAGAGTGCATACACACCTTTATAATGCGCAGACGTTACGAGAGACGGACCTGCCACTGTAAGGAGCTGGGGGAGTTCTGTGTTGTTAGTAGAAAAGCTGTAGCATCAGATTATACCAGTTAGGAGAGCTCAGTAACATTTCCATCACGGACGTATCAACCCTTTTACAGCTGACGAAATCGACTGTTGGTAATGTCACTATGAAGTGGAAACACGAAGGAACAACCACAGATAAACGAAGCATAGCGGATGTGGTTGCAAAACAGACACATGAATCACTCATGATTTACAAAGATCTACCAGGAGTCAGTGCTTCGCGAATGAATTTCTCTCTTTCCAAGCATTAATCGCGACTTGTGGGGTCTGCTGGTTAATCGGATGTGGCATGTTAATTTGAAGGGGTGGCCAGATGCCGTTCCTGTCACCACCCCGTACCCCCCCCCCCCCCCCCCCCCCCCCCCCCCGGGAAGGAAATTGTGTACCCCAGCGCCGGCCGCGGTGGTCTAGCGGTTCTGGCGCTGCAGTCCGGAACCGCAGGACCGCTACGATCGCAGGTTCGAATCCTGCCTCGGGCATGGGTGTGTGTGATGTCCCTAGGTTAGTTAGGTTTAAGTAGTTCTAAGTTCTAGGGGACTTATGACCTAAGATGTTGAGACCCATAGTGCTCAGAGCCATTTGAACCATTTTTTTTTTGTACCCCAGCTGTCTGCATCTAGTGTAATCCATGGAATAATGCGAATATGGTCAGATGTCTGCGAGCTGTGTAACTGAGGCGGAACGTGGGGACCAGCCCGTCATTCAACTAGCGGGATATGGAAAACCGCCTAAGAACCACATCAGGCTGGCCGGCACACAGGCCCTCGTCGTTAATCCGCCGGGCGGATACGATCCGGGGCCGGCGTGCCAGCCGAGTCCAGGAAGCAGCGTGTTAGCGCTTTCGGCTACCCTGGCGGGTTGCTTCGCGAATGAATGTTCTTGGAAAATTATATCTGTGTGGCAGACCGACGCTAGAACCTCTAATTTCAATCTAGAAGTAAGTTTCAAATTAGCGCCCACTTCGCTACAGAGTGAAAATTCTTTCTGAAAAAGGCAGACCACAGAAATGATTTAATTCGTCTAAAACTTCTTAAATTCTTTAGACATTATCTGCTTTGGAATCCAGAGATAAGTAAACAAGTATTTTTTTCTGTCTTTGCGCTGAGTGAACTCATTAGCTGTTGCTGTTGCTATCTCCTTTCCCTGGCCTTCAAAGAGTAGGTAGGTTTTTTTTTATGCTTCCTATTGCTGAAAGTAACAATGTAGCCTACATTGCAACTTTCATCAAAATCTTTGTGAAAACAAAAAACCTTTTTATTGTATCGATTCCCGTCCTTCCCTTCGATGGAAAGTCGCCTAATTACTACAAATCCGCGACCGCGACCAAGCATACCAGCTATAAAGGGTGGTTCCGTGCTGATGTTACAAACTTTTAGGGACGCTAGAGAAGCGAAAGTGAGGCAGGATTCGAACCTGCGACCGTAGGGGTCGCGCGGTTCCAACTGTAGCGCCTAGAACCACTCGGCCACCCCGGCCGGCCCAGGGATTGTCACGAGAACATTCCCCAGACCAGAACACTCCCTTCTCCGCCCTGGACCCTTCCGCCGTCTGTTGCAGGGTGTTTTCTTTCAGTCCGATGGAGCATAAAACGTGATTCATATGGAAAGGCCACTCAGACGTTCAGTTGCGATATTGGCGTGCAAATTCCAGCCTTCGTCGTTGGTGAACAGCAGTCAGAAAGTGTCCACGGAGTAGGTGTCTTCTACGGAGGCCCGTATACACCAACTTCCGCTGAGAGGTCGTTGAGGAGACACTGTTGGTAGCCCCTTGGTTCATCTGGGTGGTGAGTTGCTCAACAGCTGAACGTCTATTCGCCCGTACACGTCTCCGCAGCCGTCGTTCACTCGTGTCGTCAGTGGCTCGTGGTGCATCACAGTTGCTTCGACGCCTGTTTTGGACAGCGCCGTTTTGCCTTTCCCCCTCCTTGTAGTTGATTCGTTGCTTTACGTAAATTTTTTTATTGTATACTTTTATCACGGCGGCACGCGGACAGTTTACAAAATTAGCCATTTCGGAAATGCTTCCACCCTTCGCCCTATAGCCAATGATCATGCCTTTTTGGGGGTTAGATAAATCGCTGCATTTCCGATTTACGACAACTACTGCACTGTTTTCCGCGTCCCACGACGCGCTTATGTACCCTCCACTGCTAGTGCTGCTACCTGTCGTCTGTGAGTGGCTACTGCACGTTCAGGTCGAACATAGGCGGTTATCACGTTAATGTGAATGGACGGTGCATTTGTAAACAATTGCCTTTGTGAACTGATTGTACGTTTCCGGTGGCCTACTAGTGAACCGAAATATGTCATTTGCATTACCTACGACTGAACCTATGACACCATTACTTTCCATAGCCCCACAAACTGTTTCGCTTAGGTTTTTTATGAGCTGACTGATTCCAGTCGTGACTCCTTGATCTTGCAGTCATGGGATAGTACGTTTTTGCTATTTGGGAAGAGCACAGTTTTACATTTCTGAACATATAAAAAGTTTGACAGACCTTGCATCACTTTGAAATGTTGTCAAGATCTGACTGGTTATTTGTACAACCCTTTTCCAGGTAGTGTTACAAATAACTGCATCATCTGCAAAAAAAAGTCTGAGGTTGCTGCTACTATTTTCTGCCGTATCGTTAATAAACAACATGAACAGCAAGGCGGCCTACACATATATATGGGGCACGCTTGACCCCACGTCTGCGTCCGTAGACGATTCTCCATCCGAGATAACTTGCTGTGCCTTCCCTACTAAGAATTATTCAATCCAGCCACAGATTTCGCTTCATAGTCCCTCATGATTCTGCTTTTATTAATAAGTGTCGACGTGGTACTGAATAAAATGCTTTTCGGAAGTTAGGGGAGTTGCATTACTAGTATGCCTCTCCCCCTTCGATATAGCTTTTTCGTTGCTCTACGTCTTTTTTTTTTATTGTCATCGTAAACGACCCATTTTTCGTACCTTTGTTGTGTCTTCAGTGCAAAGACTGATTGATGCAGCTCTCCATGCTATTCTATCCTGTGCAAGTCTCTTCATCTCGGAGTAATTACTGAAACCTACATTCCTCTGAATCTGCTTACTATATACGTAGCTAGGTCTTCCTCTACGATTTCTACCTCCATGCTTCCCTCCAGTACTAAACTGGTGATCCCTTGATGCCTCAGAATGAGACCTGCTAACAGATCCCTTCTTCTAGTCAGGTTGTACCAGAAATTTCTCTTCTCCCCAATTCTATTCAGTATCTCCTCATTAGTTACGTGATCTACCCATCTAACCTTCAGCATTCTTCTGTAGCACTACATTTTAAAACCTTATGTTCTCTTCTTGTCTAAACTGTTTATCGCCCATGTTTCACTTCCACTATTGACTACACTCCATGCAAATACTTTCAGAAATGACCTCGTGACGCTTAAATCGATACTCCATAATAATTTTCTCATCGACTATAGATTTGTTAAAATTGTACCATAAACACCTTAAATCGTTCGTTTTCTTACGTTTCTGCAGCGAATGGTAGACGAATACAGGATTGGTCCTTTTGACGCCTGCCGACGTTTGCTCTATTGATACGTTTAAGCGAGAAACATCACTTTGCAACCTTAAATGTTTATTTGAACTTGTGTTAGATACATGTACTGCTACAGCGGTATTTCTTGGCAAGAGTTCAACGATTTTTTAAATCTTCTCTACGATCCTGCCTTCGAAAATGTTTTTTAATAAAATGTCATGTGTAATTAAGTGTCCAATGAGATATGTTTTGCGTTGACCTGTAACTTTCACAAGTTCTTTCTTCTCTCATACTCGTATTTCTGGTAGAACCATCTCATTCATTTTTCTGTCGCTCCAGCAAGGTCTTATAATTCTCCTCCAGAAGCAAGTCTCCGCAGGTTCGAGGCGAGCTTCTTTCTGCTTTGCTGACGTTCAGGTTTCGCAAGCGTGTGTCAGTAGGTCCGATACAACCGTCTTTTCTTAGTGTGGAAGCTGATATGCTTGTTGAGGAGAAGGTTCTTCTTATTTTGAAAGGCGGTGTTGGCAGATGCTATTCTCTCTTTGATTTCTTTGAGACGTCTTTTGTTCTCCTTTACATTGCTACTGTGATAACGAAATTTGGCTACTTGCTGGAGTTGCTCATTGCCTATTCTTCTGTCAGCCTTACCTTCGCCTCCTTTCTTGTCAGTAGGCAAGACTTTTGTCTTCTTGGTATTTATTTTTAGTTTTAGTCTTGTTTTCTCGTGAAATAAGAACCTAAGCATTTTATTTTGTTCCTTCTCTGAGATTTCTACTCTAGCAATGTCATCGGCAAATCTGATGCAGAGAATGCGAGTTTTTATTCCAGTCATCTTTTCTTTCGTTTTGTTAGTGCCTCCTTGATGAACATTTTAAATAAGTAAGGTGGCATTCCTGTCTCATCCCCTTCTCATTTTAGCTTTTTTCTTGCTATCCTCGATATCCAGTTCAGTACTTCGACTTTCAATACTCTTTTCCGTCAAGTCGTACTTTGCCATTTCTTTAAATAATAACTTCAATCACACATATGAAATGCCTTTTGTACATCAATCCAGAATTTAACGTAGTGGCAATATTGCTCCCCTTGTTTTTTTTGCTGCTCTGAAGCAAATTGGCCGAGCTTCAGCCTAACTGAAATACCCTATCGTTTTCGCTTAATGATTTGTAAACGAAAAAAGAAGGCTCGAGTGCAATATTTACCTCGTGTTTTTACAACGTTGAAAAACACAGTGGATCGATGTTAGCCTGAGGTTCTTTAGCAAAGAGGTGCATTTACAGCAAGAAAATCGTGTGGTTCGAACTAAATTGGCGTCAGTAATACACATAGGAACTACTTTCGTCGCCGTACAAGTTATTGAAGTATTCTTTTGAAATGTACGTTTCAGTTAGCCGTGAGAAACAGCCCAATTCTCGTTCTAAATCAAGTCTTACGCGAATCAGCTCGTGACACGTATGGAGTTGGGGTAGTGTTCTCTCGACTTGGCTGCTCCACTTTGGCCCTCCCTCCTCCACGCAAACTAAGCTGCGTGTCGTGTGAGATCTGCGCCTCTAGGAGGCTCAAGTGGCGCTCGCTAGTGGATCCCGGTGTCATCTGGCTTTTTGTGCCGGCGCTTTGAGCTGAGCCGAGATATAGCCACTCGCCGTGCGCAAGCGCCCCACGCCAGCCTTTGTGCCGGCGCTCAGCTGACAGTGAAGGATTTGCCGCGCAGGTGGCGGTGGCGCGTCACGCCCACGATTCGCCACCTCCGCCCTCGTGCGTGAAGATCCAGTCCACCCCCACCCCCGACCTGCCCCTTGCCGCGCAGCTTCCGGTCGCTAACGACCCGGCCGTAGCCGGCGGTCCGACTCTCACCCCAGCACGCGCCCCCCTTCTCTCACACCGCGGCAGTCGCCATTAATTCCGTTTCATTCTTTGTTTTTTGTTTCTAAAATTAAAGAACAAAAGAGAAGCGCTGGACGTAGGTTCTCCGGAGGGTGAGGTCAGGAGACGATAGACGACGCGGGCTCCTTTGTTTCTGCTGGAGCGCCGCCAGGTGAGGCAATTTGGCCGGCTGCGGACTCCTCTCCAGACCTGCGCCACCGACAACTCCCGCCGCCACTGCCAGGCGCCCGGCACTGCACGGCTCTGCTGCTAAAGCGCACCCCTATTCGCTCAATAATACTGCGCAATATTTCACGTCGCGCAATAATGTTGAACGTCTGTGGATGAGATTGAGAGGCTGCGCAGTAATATTGAGGACATCAAAACTATTGAAACATTTTGCCGTCTGTGGGCAGTATTGACAATATCCTTGACAATCTCTCACGTGCTGCACAGACCAACGAGGTCTGTGAAGAAGCAGGTTAGTTTACATTATGTTTCTTGTTACTTAATGGAAAATGAGTTCAAAGCAAGACGAAAGACCATTATTACGACAGTGCAACGAAATTTACGAGCGGCATTCAATAAGTAACTCATTTTCTGTCTCAAAACAGATGTCCGCCTGCTTAGCTGAGTGGAAAATCGACGCCGGTAAATGCACCTTTGTCAACATTCGAGGATTCGACGCAGTTATTATACCTTGGGCGAAGCGTGTCGAAACCCACACCACTCTGGGGATGATTATCGACAAATGCCCGCTAAAAATGAATGCAAAAAATTTAAAGCAGGTCACCAATAAAATGCAAGGTGCCATCTATGAAAACAATTGGCGGTCCGTTAACATTCTCCAACGCATACGACTCCTCAGCAAGGGCATCTGTTCAAAGTGAAATACACAACGCTGACGTCTTCCAGACAGGCCGGCGGACTAAACATGCCTGACATTAACCGAAAGTGTACTGCGTTATATGTTAAACGAATCACCCATTTGTTGGACAAGGAACCTGTCAGCGTAACCAGTTGGCTCTTCCGAACCTTACAACCCACCGATATGCATCCACCCATTGATGTAGGTAAAATACATTACAAACTACGACATGTCAAGCAGTTTTTTCTTGAAGTAAGCTATATTGATGGACATTATTTCACGCAGGATTTACCGACGACGCACCTGTTATTAAAAAGATGGACATCTCCAACAGTCCGGAATCCCATTGAACTTAAATACCCGAGTGTTCATTGGAAGGCAGTTTGGGACAACATAAGTTTAACTGTCCACACTGCTGAAGTGGCGTCCACATGGTATAAAGTGGTAAACGATGTTATACCTACTAATGAAAGGTTGCATAGAATCGGTTTAAGTGACAGTGATAAATGCGTCCGCTGTGGTCTGGTCGACACCTTACGCCATCGCTTCACTTGTGGCGGTCATCTCATTAACTGGAAATGGGTGCAGCAGAGGCTGGGCCTGATTACCCGCAGCAGCCCAGCCAGCCACTGCACCGACATCCTGCTCTGGCCGGACGCGAAACATTTTCCCGCTACCAAGAACAACACCGTGATGTGGATGTTAGGACAGTTTGTGACATATATCATCATCCACAATAGTGAAGATAATCTCATTAGTTTCGAGGCTTACATGAGAACGGCACGCTGGAAGATGAAACGTTACCCAAATTTCAGGAAGATGTTTGCTAACATGTTAGACATAATTTTTGAAAAAACATGGCGTAGGGTAATTCTCGATGCCGGTAAGGACACAAATCACATGCAAGACTATGTAGCGAACAAAATACACAACGAATAAGGGGTTATACCAGTTCCTAGGACTGCTCCCGACTTCCCAATGGTCTTATTAATTTCATTATGACGTTTTCATTAATTTATGTTCCTGTGCATCTTTTGTTATCCGTTTTGTGCTCCAAATGACTTTGAGTTTGTACGGTTATTAATCAAATGACAGAACTGTCATTCCAGTTAAGACAATCAATTATATATATGTTTGCGTTTCGTTTTTATGTCTCTGTCTGGACTGAAGAGGCTATTGTCAGTTTACTATTTATGTTCTATTTTGTAAGCTTACAAATGGCACTATATTGAAATGTGTTCTTCAGTCTATTGTAGGATACAATTCGTGTTGATTCAGTTACAGCACTTCAATATTATGTTTTTGTGCTTATGTACATATATGGCGGTTATAATAAAGGAAAAAAAAGGTAAAAAAAAGTGGTAACGTGCTTGCCTACTATCTAGCGGGCCCGGGTTCGGGGTTCTCGACCAGGTGGGAAATTTTCTCCGCCCTTGAACTGGGTGTTGGGTTGTCCTCATCATCATCATATCATCACCACCGACGCACAAGTTGCCCAATGTGGCGTCACCTTACATGAGACTTGCACCCGGCGGCCGAACTTTAACGGACGGGGCCTCCCGGCCAACAATGCCACACTCATCTCATTTAAAAAAAAAATTTTTATAGCGGGTGGTTTTATTGAGGGTTTCAATACAGCATATTATCACCGACTCTTTTCGCTACAAAATCATATGTTTTAACACGATCTCCGTTATGAGATTTTCACTCTGCAGCGGAGTGTGCGCTGATATGAAACTTCCTGGCAGATTAAAACTGTGTGCCGGATCGAGACTCGAACTCGGGACCTTTGTCTTTCGTGGGAAAGTGCTCTACTATCTGAGCTACCCAAGCACGACTCACGACCCGTCCTCACAGATCGAGACTCGAACTCGGGACCTTTGCCTTTCGTGGGCAAGCGCTCTACTATATGAGCTACCCAAGCACGACTCACGACCCGTCCTCGCAGAATTGAAGCTGTGAGGACGGGTTGTGAGTCGTGCTTGGGTAGCTCAGATGGTAGAGCACTTGCCCGCGAAAGGCAAAGGTCCCGAGTTCGAGTCTCGGTCCGGCACACAGTTTTAATCTGCCAGGAAGTTTCACAATCTCCTTTCATTGGGAAGTCCTTGCGTAATCTTACTTGGGAGCGTCTGTGTGTCCGCATGATGCCACTGTACTGGTCGACGTCGGAGCCAACGTCTTGCTGCATCAGTAACATCCCTATCATTCACGTACTGCTTGCGACGGAGTGCATCGTTCATTGGGCCAAACTGATGGAAGCGGAAGATGCAAGATGCGGGCTGCAGGGTGGTTGAGGAAGAACAGTCCACTGAAGTTTTGTGAGCATCTCTCTGGTGCGCAGACTTGTGTGAGGCCTTGCGTTGACATGGAGAAATTCGTTTGTATTTTTGTGGAGGTGAACGCACTGCAGGAGTTTCAGGTGTGTGCGGCCGGCCGGCCTGCTGGTAATCGGCTTGGTTTGCCCGACGCTGTTGCGATGATGACAGACGCCTCGTCCATCGACTCACCTTTTCTGATACGTCTCCGTAGACATTCTGGAAGCGCCTATAAATACCTGCAATGCTCTGGTTTTCCGTCAAAACAAACACAATTAGAGCTCTCTCCTTGGAACGCGCCTACGTTCAAATGGTTCAAATAGCTCTAAGCACTATGGGACTAGACTTAGAACTGCGTATACATAACTAACCTAAGGACGTCACACACATCCGTGCCCGAGTCAGGATTGGAACCTGCGACCGTAGCAGCCGCGTGGTCCCGGACTGAAGCGCCTAGAGCCGCTCGTCCACAGCGGCCGGCCGCGCCTCCGTTACAGACGCGATTTTGAAGGTTACGTTTAGCGCCGGCACCTATCGGAAATGCATGAAAGTTTAAGGGTCGCAGCGGCAATATTCCGTGATGTTCCACAACAAATTCTGCATTTTTTCATCCGAAACTAGTCGATAAAAAGAATGTGGTGCTCTACTTATCGTATAAATCATTGCTGTTATCGTTGGGTGTTCGGAGAAGGTGAGTGCAAAAACAGAAGTGTCAAGAATGATGAATCGTATGACTTGTTGTTTAGAAAATAAAGGGAACGGCAAAGAAGGAAGATACTCGTATTTTTAAAAAATTAATTAGTGCAAAGTTATGAATAAAAGTGTATATAGATTTTATCTGTGTCTATACATTAGTTACCTGAATATAATCCTTTAATGCAAGCATTATTGCATGACACGTTTCCATAGCTCTGTTTCAAATACTGTAAAGTGACACGGGACTTATTAATTTCAAGTTTTCGAAAAAAGCGCCAGTAGCAAGGTATCGTAGCGTAATAGACTTGGTGAAGCTGTGTCTCTCGTTGCATTATTTCATTTTTAATGAGCGGTAATGGGCGACCACAGAAATTTATCCGGAGAGGGGGAGAGGGGGCTTTCGATGTATGTGGACACCAGTGTATGGGGAGAACCATTTCCAGTCATGTATAAAACGTTGGCCCATCATCACACAAATAATTAAGATAACATTTTTGTTCTCGTTCAGCCACAGTTGTCTCCACGTGTTTTCCTGAGTGATCTTTGACGCTCCTCGAATCAATTTTACATCACCTTTTTTCGGATTGGAACAAAGCAATTACCACAGTAGCAGTGTTTTTGTCGTCCAACATCCAGAACCGCAATGTTATTGCGCAATATTGTGTTGGGTTGGGATGTTTGGGAGAGGAGACCAAACAGCGAGGTCATCAGTCTCATCGGTTTAGGGTAGGACGGGGAAAGCAGTCGGCCGTGCCCTTTCGAAGGAACCATCCCGGTATTTGCCTGGAGCGATTTAGGGAAGTCACGGAAAACCTAAATCAGGATGGCTGGACGCGGGATTGAACCGTCGTCTTCCCGAATGCGAGTCTAGTATGCTAGCCACTGCGCCACCTCGCTCGGCCGAGCAATATTATAGACACCATAATTGACAATGTTAGGGAGCAGTCTGAAGAGAATGTCCATAATACTTAACAGATTTAATATGCAATATTATTTACCGTTTAGGGGCCGCTTAAATCTATACATCAGAAGCCTCTTCAAGCCGTCCTTACACGAGAGGCGTTCCCTATCGTTAACCACGGCAGACGTGTTTTACACCGTGGTTGGTACAAGCTTCGAAAAGAGCTGGCGCATCCCAGGGAACGTGCTTCTCCCTCTGATTTGCGAGCGCAGCGCTCTTCAGCGCCAATTGTCTGCTGTATGTGGTTCGCAAATTACACGGCTTTTTTACGAAAATGGAAGGGCGTAAAATTCTATTACAACGCACATTTCCTCCATTGTCCATAAACTAGCCACCTTGTTCTGTCCGTAGAATACGTAAGTAAAAACTTCAGTTCCGTGAACTCATTATAAGGCAAAAAGGGAATTGCCACGTCAGGTCAGTAAGGATATCAGCTTAAAAACGTTCCAGTGCAAATAGCGTGACGTGTAAGGAGGGGCAGTTAAATGAAAACGTGACAGATGGAGAAAAGTAAGTAAACTGTTTATTATTTCAAGTAATCGTCATGTATGTTAATACATTTATCGCACTATGAGACAAGACGGTCAATGCGTTCATTGAAAAACGTTTGCGGTTGCCTACTGATTGTACCCAAGCGTTCAACTCTTCGTTCTAAACAAGAATAGGGAAACCGCATGGGGACAGATCGGGACTGTATGGAAGATGTCTAAGAGCTTCCCAGCGAAACTCGTGCAGCGTAGTCGAAACAACAGGCACGCCGGCTTTGGGAAAGTCATGATGACCTTTTTCTTTGACTGCAGGGGCTCGCTGCTCATTGACTTCCCGCAACACGGCACCACAGTTGACGCACCGTAAAGTGCAAACGCTCTGGAATGTTGACAGACGGCATCATAGTGTTGAAGGATAATGCCCGCCCAACTTGTTGTCAAGATGTTTCGACTACGCCGCAGAAGTTGGATAGGTTTGGCGTGCTCACTTCCTGAGACTTCTTCTTATGAACCAGTCTGGCATCTGCGTTTCCTGACAAGGGAACCTCCACATCGCACCTCCCTCAGATTTAGTTATAAGTTGGCACAGCGGTTAGGCCTTGAAAAACTGAACACAGATCAATCGAGAAAACAGTAAGAATTTCTGTGGAACTATGAAAAAAATAAGCAAAATATACGAACTGAGTAGTCCATACGCAAGATAGGCAACAACAAGGATAGTGTGAGCTCAGGAGCGCCGTGGTCCCGTGGTTAGCGTGAGCAGCTGCGAACTAGAGGTCCGTGGTTCAAGTCTTCCCTCGAGTGAAAAGTTTACTTTCTTTATTTTCGCAAAGTTATGATCTGTCCGTTCGTTCATTGACGTCTCTGTTCACTGTAATAAGTTTAGTGTCTGTGTTTTGCGACCGCACCTCAAAACCGTGCGATTAGTAGACGAAAGGACGTGCCTCTCCAATGGGAAGCGAAAACATTTGATCGCAAGGTCATAGGTCAACCGATTCCTCCACAGGAAAACACGTCTGATATATTCTATACGACGCTGGTGACGGCATCTGCGTCACATGACAGGAATATGTTGTCGACCTACCTAACTTGTACACTTGGCGAATGGGTAAAAAGATTCTTATACCTTGCCCGATTTAGATTTTCTTGTGGATGTGATAATCACTCCCAAAAAGTGACGAAAACATAAGAGTTTGTCACATAAACTGCAACAAATGAATGCAACAGTTTCATAGTCGCACAGTTTTCCCTGTGCTCTGTGAAACATATGTTTTTAACTTTTTCAAAATTTTCCGTGTGTAGACCGTCAAATCCTGCATATGTCATTCATGTGTGAATGGCTGAACTTTGGTAACTGAAACACGACCACGTAAACAATACTGCTCTGTGTACCTGTGCAGCTTCGCAAAATCATAGAATGTTTTCACAAAGTTACCTCGCATCGGACGGACGAACGGACGGACAGATAATAATTGTCTGAAAATAAAAAATTAAACTTTTTACTTGAGAGAAGACTTGAATCAAGTATTTCTCGTTCCGCAGCTCCTCACGCTAACCACGGGACCACGGCGCTCCCGAGCTAATATCATCCTTGATGTTGCCTACCTTGCACATCGACTACTCAGTTTGTATATAAGACAGCCAATCCACTATGAGGAAGCCGAAAGGCACGCGTTTAAACTCACGCAGGCTGGCGTGAGGTCTGGAACAGGACAAGGAATTTATAGTAACAAAGAACGTACGTATCTTCTGGAATACTTAACTTTAATCCATAATTGGTGAACATCGCTCTTGACAGTACATGTTTTACAGCATCAATAGTAACTGGTAATGGCGCCTTGCTAGGTCGTAGCAAATGACGTAGCTGAAGGCTATGCTAACTATCGTCTCGCCAAATGAGAGTGTAATTTGTCAGTGAACCATCGCTAGCAAAGTCGGCTGTACAACTGGGGCGAGTGCTAGGAAGTCTCTCTAGACCTGCCGTGTGGCGGCGCTCGGTCTGCAATCACTGACAGTGGCGACACGCGGGTCCGACGTATACTAACGGACCGCGGCCGATTTAAAGGCTACCACCTAGCAAGTGTGGTGTCTGGCGGTGACACCACAGTATATTTTGCTTATTTTTTTCATAGTTGCACACAACTTCTTCCAGTTTTCTCGATTGATCTGTGTTCAGTTTCTCAAGGCCTATCCACTATTGTAAGTAGGCTGTTTAGGTTCTTATTGGCAAAGTTACGTAGCGCTCTATATGAAAATCACTGGCTGTGCTGTGTGCAGTCTGTGGCTAGTTTGCATTGTTGTCTGCCATTGTAGAGGGGCAGCTGGATGTTAACAGCGCGTAGCGTTGCGCAGTTGGAGGTGAGCCGCCAGCAGTGGTGGATGTGGGGAGAGAGATGGCGGAGTTTTGATAATTTGTAATACTGGATGTCAATTATGAATATTAAGGTAAATACATTGTTTGTTCTCTATTAATATCTTTCATTTGCTAACTATCCCTATCAGTAGTTAGAGCCTTCAGTAGTTTGAATCTTTTATTTAGCTGGCAGTAGTGGCGCTCGCTGTATTGCAGTAGTTCGAGTAACGGAGATTTTTGTGAGGTAAGTTATTTGTGAAAGGTATAGTTTGATGTTACTCAGGGCCATTCTTTTGCAGGGATCTTTGATAGTCAGATTGCGTTGCGCTAAATAATATTGTGTGTCAGTATAAGCACAGTCTTGTATAAATTGTTCTAAGGGGACGTTTCACTATGCCAACTTATAACTAAATCTGAGGGGGGGGGGGGTGAGATGGGGAGGTTCCCTTGTGAGATATGCTGTGTGTTGTCCTCGCACTTTAAATTGCTCCTTAGGCACCGAGCGAGGTGGCGCAGTGGTTAGCACACTGGACTCGCATTCGGGAGGACGACGGTTCAATCCCGTCTCCGGCCATTCTGATTTAGGTTTTCCGTGATTTCCCTAAATCGCTTCAGGCAAATGCCGGGATGGTTCCTTTGGAAGGGCACGGCCGATTTCCTTCCCCATCCTTCCCTCACCCCGAGCTTGCGCTCCGTCTCTAATGACCTCGTTGTCGACGGGACGTTAAACAGTAATCTCCTCCTCCTCCTCCTTGCTCCTTAGGCATACTCACAGATGTTTGACGGATAAGATTGTTTTCCTGTGATTGTCCGACAATCATGTAATCAAACTATAACTAATCTTTGAAGCTATCGACACATTTTTTTTTTTTATTTTTTTTTTTTTTTTTTTTTTTTTTTTTTTTTTTTTTTTTTTTTTTTTTTTTTGTTCATGGCCATATTCCAGTCCATACAGTAAGCATCCATCTACTACAAACCTTCGTGCTTTTCGTTAACATTTTCTACCGTTGCGACTTCTCTGTGCACAACAGAGCTATCCGCGAACATACAAACTCCTGGAGCTTTTGCTTTACCCATTTGGCCATTTATATTCAGGGTGTTTAAAAAATAATTTACAAACTTTGGGGTCAGGTTTATTACACCAAAAGTAGAACAAAGTCCATATTGACATATGTCGAAAGTTTACAATTTACGTGACTGCTGCTTGTAGTCCGCCGCTCGTGGTCTCGCGGTAGCGTTCTCGCTTCCCGAGCACGGGGTCCCGGGTTCGATTCCCGGCGGGGTCAGGGATTTTCACCTGCCTCGAGATGACTGGGTGTTTGTGTTGTCCTCATCATTTCATCATCATCCAGGAAAGTGGCGAAATTGGACTGCGCAAAGATTGGGTAATTGTACGGGCGCTGATAACCACGCAGTTGAGCGCCCCACAAACCAAACATCATCATCACATCATCATGCTGCTTGTCATCACATAAACTCGTAATAAATGCTCTAAATGTACTCCTTTGCCGGCCGTTGTGGCCGAGCGGTTCTAGGCACTTCGGCCCGGAACCGCGTTGCTGTTACGGTCGCAGGTTCGAATCCTGTCTCGGGCATGGATGTGTGTGATGTCCTTAGGTTAGTTAGGTTTAAGTCGTTCTTAGTCTAGGGGACTGATGAACTGAGATGTTAAGTCTCATAGTGCTTAGAGCCATTTTTTTGTACTGCTCTTCCTTCTAACATCCATCCACTCGTCGATTCATGGACTGTCGCACGCTCTTAAATATCCCTGACGGTTTCGAATTTTTTTGCAGGCATCCATGACACATCGATGAAGAGTTTCCGCATCCGGGTAGTATGCTGCAAAGATCATTTGTCTAAGGTAGCCCCAGACATAATAATTCATAGCTTCGAGGTCAGAGGAATGTGCAGCCCGCGATTCTGATCTCCGACTAGCTATCCATTTGTCATAAAAGTTGGAAAGTTCTTGCAGAATGTAAGTACTTGTGAGGAGAGCACTCACGGTAAAGGAGAAGCTTTGAGTTGTGGATAGGCACACACAAAATAAAGAAAACTTGCTAGCTTTCTGAGTTACCCGTTTACGAGATGGAGTAAAATACACCCAGAAAACATACACACATACGCATAGATTCGCATTTGCCTCTACATGATACCAGAACGGAAATTGCATCGTAAAAATTGTGGTTAAGTACTCGTCACTTTACTTTGGCAGAATGAAGGGTATTTTTGAAGGTGCATATTTTCCACTGCGAGTTATAACAGTACTGACACTTCAGGTGTAGATCATTGGGCTCACGAAGAAGGCATCAGAGAATTTATTTTCCCCGCTAACGTATGTATCAATGCCCGTGTCAAAGAAATTGGTAGATGTTCACAGTGATAATAAACATGTGACTCAGAGAAAATAATCAATGGTTAACGTGAATTAAGTATATCATTTTCAACCGAAGCGATTGGTAGATAATTTCGTACCCTATACTGCAGGTCGGTAAAGCGAACAGGACGAACAAGGAGGTGAGAAGTGGTCAGGTAGTCGCAAACGTGAACGTCGTAATCGTTGGTTTTTGTCCAGGTATTAACCGTTCTGTTTCATTTGCTATTTCTAAAGATCTACGGAGGCCCGATACTTTGTGCGCGAAAATGGCGTCTCCTATTCGGAATTTCGAAAGGACTTGCTAGATCAGCCATCTGAGATACGACGTCGGTATTTCATTCGGATCTGTAATAAATTAGCAGCTCCGAGGGTTTCTATATAACGAAGGGAGTTTCGAAAAAAGTGGACAGCCCGCTGGTAGATATTTCAAGTCCTCGCCGAATGTAAGACGGCAGCGCAACGGCTTTGCTGCAGGGTTTCGGGTTTCGGGTTGAGACCCGCTCGGCCGTTTTTGCAGTGCGTGCCCGGCCAGCGCCAGGCGGGACTTTAGCACCCGACCCGCAAAAACGGCTTCGGCCCTTTTAATTGCGGCGCGTAATTAATCAGCTCCGCTCCGCCAGTTAATGCAGATCCGCCGACTACAAAGTTCCGACGCCGGTGCCGTTTTTGTGTCTCGCGCTTCGCAGTTTGAAGGCGATTCATTATGCAGAAACGAAAGCGCACCCATGATTTATCGACACGGCCGTCTCGAGCGCTTGTTCTATTTAGGTCATGTATACGCAGTTTCAATTTGAGCCGAGAGGAGATTCTTTAAACCCTTTCAAATTGCTGTTATTACACCCACTTCATTTTGTCTCCAGTTGTTATGTAGATATTTTACTAGTTTTATCTTCAGCAACTATTTCAAATTCGCTCCTCACTTGGCGAATTGTACCTTCGCGTCGCTTTTTCTCCCTACTCTACAGATTACCTGAGTAGCGTGATAATTACGTTACTGATATACTTTGCATTTCACACAGTTCTGTGACTGGAAACCTAACCAGCGAAGGAGCATCAGTCAAGTTATCCCAACCGTTTGGATTGATGTCAAGAGCGACCTTTTCAATTTCTTATGGCAGTTTCTTTTCAATTTTCAATTAGCCACATCCACAGGATGCGACCAAAAGTTACCGGGCACCTATCAGTGGACATTAATACAGGATGTGTCCATTCTTCAACTTTATGGCGGCTTGAACACTAATTAAAAAAAAAAAGGTTCAAATGGCTCTGAGCACTATGGGACTTAACATCTATGGTCATCAGTCCCCTAGAACTTAGAACTACTTAAACCTAACTAACCTAAGGACATCACACAACACCCAGTCATCACAAGGCAGAGAAAATCCCAGACCCCGCCGGAAATCGAACCCGGGAACCCGGGCGTGGGAAGCGAGAACGCTATCGCACGACCACGAGCTGCGGACTGAACACTAGTGATGACATTTTCAGTGAGGTGTCTGAATGTCAGTGGAGAAAAGGCATTCCAATCTTTCTCAAGAGTCGAAACCAGAGAAAGTTGTGATGTTGCAGACCGGGGTCTGGACCGAAGTCGACGTTCTAACTCCTGCCAAAGATGTTCCATTAGGTTGAGGTTGAATGTCAGTGCACGAACTTTATCGTCCACAAAACACAGCATCACACAAATTGCTTTATGACGGGTTGTATTGCCATCCTAATACAAACATCGTCTCTGAACTGTTCCTCTACAGTAAGCAATACACAATGCTTTGAAATGTGTTCATGTCGTTCCGTATTTAGTTATTTCTTAGGCGCAGTAAGGGGTCACACTCTCACCACGAAAAACACCCCCATACCCTTGCACCACCTCCTGTGTATTTCGCTGTTGCTTCTACACATGGTTGCAAGTAACATTCTCCAGGCATTCACCAAACCGAAACCTTTCCAGCGAATTGTCATACGGTATAGGATGATTCATCGCGCCAAGTCTATTGTTTCCAGGCAACCACTGTCTTGTGATGTCGCTGGGTCTGTTAGAATTTACTACAGAAAAAATCTGTGACTTGTAAGGAGCTGCTCGACTATTCCTCTTAATACCCCACGCACATTCGTTACTCTAGATGTGCTGCTGACAGCACTTTGAAACTCACGAGTGATTCCTAATGCCGATTTCAAGCGATGATTTTGTTACAAGCACCCTCCTCTGTGTTCGACGGCGCCTACCCTATGGGGGTCTGCTTGGTCTTATTTAACTGTGGGTGTTCCGTCGGGTTTCCACTTCCCAATCACATCGCGAACAGTCGACCTGGGGAGCTTTAGAAGGGCTGCGATGTCCCAGATGGATTTGTTACTCAAGTTTCATCCAATGACTAGATCACATTCGCAGTCATTGAGCTCTCTTGAGCGATCCATTCTGTTGTTCCTGCTTCTCTACTGATAAGACGACACTCCCCGCCTCTTTTTGTACTGTCGAATCCTCTCTGGTAACATCTAGTGGTCAACTCGACATCACATAGGCGTGTCCGGAGTCTGTTGATCAGATAGTGTATCCTGTGTGGACGCAGTTCCATTGATATGTTCAAAAAAATGTTCAAATGTGTGTGAAATCTTATGGGACTTAACTGCTAAGGTCATCAGTCCCTAAGCTTACACACTACTTAACCTAAATTATCCTAAGGACAAACACACATACCCATGCCCGAGGGAGGACTCGAACCTCCGCCGGGACCAGCCGCAGTCCATGACTGCAGCGCCCGAGACCGCTCGGCTAATCCCGCGCGGCCGTTGATATGTGATTTTTGACTGTTTCGCAGGTGTACTCGGTGCGTCAGTTCAAAAAGAAAGCAGAGTGAGCACAGGTGCACTCCATTTGGACTGTAGTACGCTCTTAAACCGGCGAATGGCAGCTGCATCGTTTGGAGCGCTCGGCGTAGCGGTGAGCTCACTGGTTTCCGTTTCCTGCCGCTGAGTTGCTGCCAGGAATGGCGCGGTCGCCACAGCGCAGGGCAGGGCTCCATCTTTAATTACGCGGATGAGAAACGCGTGGCCCGCTGGTCCCCGTCATATTCCAGAGGTTCTGCGCCCGCTAGGCCGGGATTAAAGGGGCTGCAGCCGCCACGTGCTCCTGTTAGGCTGCGCCACGTCTGTTTTAAGACACGGCACCCACACGTCGGCCTTCTTCGCACCGTATTCACGCCCTTGCAGATGCCTCCAACCCACTCTTTTTTTATTTCCTTCCTTTTTCATTTTATTCATTTACTTTCGGTAATCAACCGTCTTACTGCGATATGCACATATACAGATGACGGTAATAGCGCGTACTCGAGGTATAAAACGGGCAGTGCATTGGCGGAGCTGTCATTTGTACTCAGGTGATTCACGTGAAAATGTTTCCAACATGATTATGGTCGCACGTGGGGAATTAACTGTACGCGGAATGGTAGTTGGAACTGGATGCATGGAACGTTCTGTTTCGGGACCCATTAGGGAATTCAATATTCCAAGATCCACAGCGTCTAGAGTGTGGCGAGAATACCAAGTTTCCGGCATTAGTTTAGCTCTCACCACAGTCAATGCCTCCACTTAACGGCCGAGAACAGCAGCATTTGCGTAGGGTTTTCAGTGCTGACAGACAAGCATCTCTGTGAACCGCAGAAATCAATGTGAGAAGTACTACTATCGTATCCGTTAGGACAGTACGGCGAAATCGGCGTTTTTGGGCTGTGGCAGCAGACGACCGATGCGAGTCTTTTGCTAACGGCACGACATCGCCTGCAGCGCCTCTTCTGGACTCGTGACGATATCGGTTGGACCATACACTAGTGGAATACCGTGGTCCGGTAGATGAGTCCCGATTTCAGTTGGTAAGAGCTGCTGGTAGGGTTCGAGTGTGGTGCAGACCTCACGAAGCCATGGACCCAGGTTGTCAACAAGAATTTGTGCAAGCTCGTGGTGACTTCATAATGGTGTGCGTTCTTTTTAAATGGAATGGAATGGGTTCTGTGATCCAACTGAACCGAAAATTGACTGGAGTAGACCATTTGCAGCCATTCATGGACTTCATGTTCCCAAACGACGGTGGAATTATTGTGGATTACAGTGCACCATGTCACCGGGCCACAATTGTTCACGATTCTGGACAATTCGAGAGATTCATCTGGCCATACAGGTCGTCCGACATGAATCCCATCGATCATTTATGGGACATAATTGAGAGGTCAGTTCGTGAACAAAATCCTGCACCAGCAACACTTTCGCAGTTAGGACTGCTATAGAAACAGCGTGGCTCAATATTCCTGCAGGAGCCTTCCAACGACTTCGTGAGTCCAATCTTTTGTATCCCGCCTGGAAGGCAGCGCGTGGATCTGCTCCTGAAAACTGAAGGTTGGGCCGAATGTAGCAAGCTAGGAGGAGCAGGTGGGGTAGAACTCTCTTTACTGCAGTTAAAGTAAAAATGGTTTTAATATATCACAACACAATAATAACTTGGATACATAAATTGTTACCTAACTTTGGCTGAGATGCACGTAGGTGCGAAGCCGGATGTATCAAAGCTAACATAAGTTACATAGGAAAAATCTGTAGTGGCTCGCCTACTATGAAATAGAAGCAATGTTGCTTGGTCGTCTACTCGTGATCAAATGGGCTGAATCTGGAGCGGCGCTCGTAGAGCTGCACAGCGCTGGCTGGAGGGCGCTGTCGTTGGCGCTCTTCGTCCGCTCTCGTACTGCCAACCTTCGAGAGCGGACCTACGTTGTGGCATCGTAGCTATCGATGCCACACATGCCACGCCGGGCAAAAGGAGGACCGATACGATATTAGGAGGTATCCCATGACTCATGTCACCTCAGTGTATAACCGCACAAGGAAGAACTGTCAAACGTTTACAGATGGCGCCCCACCGCACGTATACTATCTCTATGTTTGCGCAAGGCAGGAGCGATCAGGGGACTTTTATGTTTCTAGCAGATATCGTATGTAAATGTGAGAACATCATCTGCGGAGCTAGTTGGCATATAAACTTGTACTACTGTTGTAGGCGAGGGCTACGTGTCTATCTTGACTACAATGTTGCGTTTACTATCCTGTTCGTAGTAGCTTATCCGCGCTCCTATTTTTTTATTCATGTTAAACCTACCCCTCCATTACCCTTATCTGATTTTGTATTTATAACCCTGTATTCACCTGACCAGAAGTCTTGTTCCTTCTGCCACCGAACTTCACTAATTCCCACTATATCTAACTTTAACCTATCCATTTCCATTTTTAAATTTTCTGACCTACCTGCCCGATTAAGCGATCTGACATTCCACGCTCTGATCAGTAGAATGCGTTTGGTTTCTCCTAATAACGACGTCGTCCTGAGTAGTTCCCGCCCGGAGATCCGAATGAGGAATTATTTTACCTCCGGAATATTTTACCCAAGAGGACGCCATCATCATTTAATTATAGAGTAAAGCTGCATGCCTTCGGGAAAATAACGGCTGTAGTTTCCCCATGCTTTCAGCCGTTCGCAGTATCAGCACAGCAAAGCTGTTTTGTTTAATGTTGCAAGGCCAGATCACTCAATCATAAAGACTGTTTCCTCTACAACTACTGAAAAGGCTGCTGCCCCTCTTCAGGAACCACACGTTTGTCTGGCCTCTCAACAGAAACCTCCTTTCAGTCAGGAACCGCCCGACCGCTACGGTCGCAGGTTCGAATCCTGCCTCGGGCGTGGATGTGTGTGATGTCGTCAGGTTAGTTAGCTTTAAGTAGTTCTAAGTCTAGGGGACTGATGACCTCAGATGTTAAGTCCCATAGTGCTCAGAGCCATTCGAACCATTTGAAGATACCCCCTCCATTGTGGCTGCACCTGCGGTACGGCAGTTGTATCGCTGAAGCACGCAATCCTCCCCACCAATGACAAGGTCTATGGTTCATGGGGGGATTTCCATACTGCCCGGGGGGGGGGGGGGGGGCATACGTGTTTGAGACTCCTCCCTGACCGCTCACTCAGTTCTGTAATTTTTTGCAAAACTACACGGTTTTAGTATACAATGAAAATATGTCGTTTATTTATCACTTCAGTTTATTATGAATCCAGACTCTGGCAATAGCCACTCGGAAAATTTAGCGCACTTTTTTATAATTGTTTTGTATGTATTTTTCTGTGATTTGTTTGCTCTGTAATGGGTCTCTGCTGAACTCCGCTTAAAGTTTACAGCACCGCGTCACTTGTCTCTTTGTTTCCTCTCCGCTTTTGTGAAGACGCAGTAAACAAGAGACGCTTAACAGTAACGTCTTCAGTTTATCTACATACCCTGAAGTCTGAACCGACTAGTATATTAAGAGATATACAGTATATAGTCATAGGAACCAGGATGCCAAAAGATAAATACAAGGGCAAGTTTAAAGTTGTTACAAAACTGAATTCCCTTTTCTGCGCCAGGGTAAAACAGATATAGAAGCAGAAGAGCGAATAATTTATTTTTATAATAGCATTGCTACTTATTTATCTATTCGATTATACAATTTAAGTTGTTAATACTGCATTCTTGTTATTAGTTACGAATTTTTTCTGACTTTGATGGATCCATATGAAGCTGCACTTTCGCTATTGTGATGTGTTGTATGTAGATTATCATAAAAAAGTAGCAATTCCATCTAGGAGCTAAATAATTTCTTTTTAATACATCACAGTAAATAAATGAGTAAAATTAAAATAGTTTTGTATTAAGATGGGGTTTTAAAACTTATTCTTGTTTCAGCTGACTTTCCCAATTTCGCGTAGAGGGCGTTCTGATATATTAACCCATAATATGAAAAACTAACACGAGGAAAAGCAATTGTACAGGATGCGATTCAAAGTGTACCACGTTTTTCCCCAAAATCATCTAGTGAAACTGATGTAAAAACTGGAGCATAATCTGCTCATTCATAAGCTCACTGTCAAAAATGTGAAGCAGTTGGTGATTGTACTGAAAAATGTAATATGTGTTCAGTTCAAATGGTTCAAATGGCTCTGAGCACTATGCGACTTAACTTCTGAGGTCATCAGTCGCCTAGAACTTAGAACTAATTAAACCTAACTAACCTAAGGACATCACACACATCCATGCCCGAGGCAGGATTCGAATCTGCGACCGGAGCGGTCACGCGGTTCCAGACTGAAGCGCCTTTAACCGCACGGCCACACCGCCCGGCATGTGTTCAGTATCACGATATAATTATCTGAAAAAAGATTTCCTGAAAAGAAACAGAATCAAGTGAAAAATTGGCAAAATAAATGACGTTATCTGAATTCCCCCAGTTTTTGACATTAAAACGTGGCAACCCTATACATGGCATCACTGGCGGGGAAAAGGTGTGCTGTTTGACTTTGTCGTAAGCCGTTCCCAGCTGCAGCGTGGCAGCGCCGTCCTCACGTGCGTGCGTGGGCGCGTGTATGCGTGCACGCGTGCGTAGGGGCTGGTGGCGCGTGTGTAGGAACGCGGCCTAGGCCGCTACATCGACCGCCGCCGGCCCGGACAACTTTTATGGACTGGCCGCCTGCCGCCTCCGCCTCCGCCTCCGGCCCGCTTCTCCCTATCGATCTCCGCGTGTCGCTCCTCCTCCGTCCGCGACCTCCTAGTCCACTGCCACCGATTCCGGGGGCTACAGCTGCTCGGCGAGATAAGACGAGGGAAAAGATCTCGCTCCGGCGCAGGCCAGAGTCCCGTATCGGCACTACGTCGCGAGAAGTGCTCGGGCATCACTCGAGTAGAGAGCTGTGTATACAGCGACGATGTGTATCGCGCGGAACACGCGATTACTGTGCACTGGTGCAACGAGCAGCTTCACGCGTCAGCGAACTCACGTGATTACATGTCGCCACTTAGTACGAATGACACAAGAATCTCTCGCAGGAAGGAAAATTATGTTTTGACGTCCAGACGACGACACAGTGATTAGAGATGGAGTACATACTGGGACCATCCCAGCATTCACTACCTCGATTTAGAGAAACCACTGAAAACAAAAATAAATCTGAATTACCGGAAGGGGATTCGAACCCAGCTGTCCCCGAATACCAGTCCAGAGTCGTACCGCACCAACAAGTGTGGGCGCGAAACGATTTGTAGCTTGTGGTGAAAAATTTCCTCCAACTGGCACTGTGTATACGCCGTATTTATAAGGCATCGTAAGTCTATGAATCTCGGTTGATTCATGCGTCCTACGAAGGCGCGTCAAGATGGAGCCATTAGCTTATGTCCCAGAGGTCAGAGTTCCAGGGTGTAAAGGAACACAGTAGAGGAAAAGAAATACAGTACTAACCTGACTAGCAGATGTTGCAAGTGACTACCATCATCTCTTAGCACTTTTGGGCCCTGCTCAGCAAGTTGTTGCAGGCGGAACGAAGTTGGACTGCTGGAATTGCTGCAATCTCATCCGAAATGCTCTGTTGTAGTTCTTGAAGATTATGAAGGTTGTTGCGATACACCTTAGACTTGAGGGCTGCCCACACAAAGTAATCGTACACTGACAGACCAGGTGACCTGGTTGGCCAGCTACGATCGTGACCAAACTGACATCTGCTAACAACACTCCGAGGCGTGAGGATTGTGTAAAAATGTCCTGTGTATGGGCAGTCTCTCCATCCTGCTGAAAATAACCGTAGGTCATTTCCTCCTCCATTAATGCTGCCACAAATTCGCATCCAATCGTATCCACTTGTCGGGGCCACTCTCCTTTGCCCCACCCTGTATTTCAGCTTGTGGTTATGCAAGCGGTATTGTTAACAGTTTCGACTTATTTCCAAGTCATTATCGTTAACATCATTATCATTAACATCATTATTACCAAGTCATTATCGTTAACATCGAGTATAGATTTAAATGTCAGGAAGTCGTTTCTGAAAGTATTTGTATGGAGTGTAGCCATGTATGGAAGTGAAACGTGGACGATAATAGTTTAGACAAGAAAAGAATAGAAGCTTTCGAAATGTGGTGCTACAGAAGAATGCTGAAGATTAGATGGATACATCACATAACTAATGAGGAAGTATTGAATAGGATTGGGGAGAAGAGGAGCTTGTGGCACAACTTGACTAGAAGAAGGGATCGGTTGGTAGGACATGTTCTGAGACATCGAGGGATCACCAATTTAGTATTGGAGGGCAGCGTGGAGGGTAAAAATCGTCGAGGGAGACCAAGAGATGAATACACTAAGCAGATTCAGAAGGATGTAGGCTCTAGTAGGTACTGGGAGATGAAGAAGCTTGCACAGGATAGAGTAGTATGGAGAGCTGCATCAAACCAGTCTCAGGACTGAAGACCACAACAACAACATCGTTATACTAATAGGGATATGGTGTCTGTTCTTTCGGACATGTCCGAAAGAACAGACACCATATCCATATAAGTATATAGTTCTGGCAACACCGGCCATGACCTTCTTCTCTGCGGATGCACACATATTCCCTGAACTCTTAAGGGACTTGGTAAGAATGTCTTCCACGAGTAATGAGTGTGTTGGGGTGGGACACTACGAATGTAGTGTGTGGACATACAAGGTGAGAATGTGGGTCTCGCGGGAGACGTGCGCGAGATAGTCCCTGCAGTCGGACTATCCTCTGTGCCCTCGGTCGCTCAGATGGAGCCAGCACGGTAGCTCAGCGTGTTCGGTCAGAGGGTTAGCAGCCCTCTGTAATAAAAAAAAAAAAAACTGAGTTAATCGATCAACAACGAACTTAAAACGGATGTCTTAAGACGTCCGCCTCGAGCAGATGTAACGAACGAAAGCGAACAAATTGAGATTAAAAAAAAAATGGATAAAGCGTCTGCCATGTAAGCAGGAGATCCCGGGTTCGAGTCCCGGTCGGGACACACATTTTCACCTGTCCCATTGATATATATCAACGCCCGTTAGCAGCTGAAGCTATTAATATAATTCTAATTAAGTCATTATCATGTGACATTTCCAAAGAAAGAAATAGTGGGATAGCAAAATACTAGGACTCAAATTTACGAATTTAGTTAAAATTTTTTTGTAAAGACAACCGCTGTGTTTCTCTAAGGCAGTGTAGGTGGACGAAACAAGATCAGACTGGAAGTGAAAACCTGCGTTTCACTTTTCAAAGAACTATTTTAGTTACCCTTCTGTCAGTCAGTGCCTTAGATGAACTAGTTACTCGTTTCTCCTACTGCGCCTCTGTGGCTGAAATAATAGCACAAAGTATGGTCGGCTAGAATAATGTAACTCTACGATTTCTCTCGAACAGTAACCGCAGATGTTTATCGAAATAGAAAGGTTCTGCATCAAAGGGCTTCGGCTCGATTCTACTTGCAGAATTGGGCAGGGATATTGTGACCGTGCGTCAGTCAGTGTGGCGGTAGCAATGCACTATCTATTATTCGGGTAGGCCAGTTAAAGCAGAATTTATAAATCGTGCTAAAGATTTCTTATATTCTCAACAAATTTCAGTATACAAGTTGTAACGGTAAAAGCGCACAGAAATCCTATGAGCGCGGGAGAAAACTGAGAACAATCGCGACAGGCCTTGTTACGCCCGAAGAGTTTACCTTCAGATTGTAACGTGTGTTGCTGCGGAGACGGCGACCTCAGCGTCACACGGACGAAGCGTCGGAAGCAGAGGCTTACCCACTATGGAGACACTCGCTCAGCACGTCTCTAACACTGTCCAGCGATGATCTGTTCCGTCTAGAAAAACACTGACCTTCTTCGGCGGTTGCTTTCAAAGATTTTCCTGGACTGGCTCCTCCCGTGTTACCAACCCAACTGGTGCTTATAGACACTCTCCTCCCACAGGCACAACAGAAGGATTTGTAAAGATGTGGTACCTGTTCTTTCGGACTTCTCTTCAGTGCAGATGCTCACCAGGCTCGAACTCTTACGGGAATCGGCGAAGTGCCGAGAGTAATGAAGATAATGGGCAAGTGGCGGTACGTTAGCAGTACGTGCATAAGTCGAGTATGTGGCTCTGACGGGAGACGTGCTGAGCAGTCCGTGCAGTTGCGACGGCGACCGGGTCCGGATGGCGCAGTGGTCAGTGCATCTGCCTAGTAACCAAGAGATCCGGTTTCGAATCCTCGTCCGGCACAAATTTTCAACATGCGCCATTCATTTATAAGACTTTCTCTTTTCAGTTTTGTGGTAAGGTCGACTTTGGAAGAGGTCCGAGGCTGCCAATCTGTCTTTCTCCATCGCTGGGTTTTAACCTAATGGCCTCACACTCAATTCCTGTCCCAAGAAGCGGCCGTTGTACAATATTCGTCCCAATACGTGATCAAGAGTCTCGCGTTGACACTAAACAAATAAAAACACAAGGAAAACGCATATCGGCTATTCACTCAACCGTCTTCAGTTGAAGGTTTCTGTGAGTACAATTTGTGCCAATGAAGAGTCGGTGGAACTGCTACTCATTTGTGAAGAATGTAAGTTAACAAAACAGAAACTGCAATACTATAGCACTTTTAAATGACATGTAACATTTCTACTTTCTTTTTGTTGGTGTACACTGAACTCATACAGACCTTGAACTGAAGCGGAGTGGCTGCATTTTCCTTGGAATTACATTTTTTTACTGTCAATCCCAACAAGTGGAGACTTAGGTTAGCCCCGTGAGCTACTACAGGAGAGTCAGTGAGTTTTGTGTTACCTTCTTAAAATGTCATGTTTACGTGAATAGTTCACTATGCTCGTTTCTGAGGAGAGAAAATGCACTAGCAAATAAAAAATGTAGGGTTCCATTTAAAAAGGGCGTACTGCTATTCACATTTTCGTAATGAAGAAAGTTGTAAAAAAGGCAGTTATGCTGGTTAATGTTCCCCTGGTAGCTAAACAACATTCGCATGATGAATTTTTCATTTTGCTTTTGGAAAAAAAGTTATTTGGAATGGTCAAGATAAATGGGAAACACAGTGTATCTTACGAGGATGACTTATCCACAGTTACTATACACTTGAAAATGATCAAAGCACTAAATAAGCTGTTAGTGCTTAATGAAATGCTTGCCAGCTCGTACTAGCAGGGTAAAAAATATTAAATGATTAGTATCGCTTTATGGCTGAAACGCGTCGCAAGTAAATTAATGTCATTACCTAAATAATTCTGAATCATTGTTGCGATACATTCATAAGGGTATATCCCTAATTATTAGACTTCATCTTAGAATCAACGCACCCAACGATATGACGAAATTATTAATGTCCTGGGCTCATATGTGGGAGGAAAAGAATTCAAATCGATGTCTGGTCAGCCTTATTTGTTAGAATGATGAAGTGCTTTTCATTACAATGTCACGGGTGACTTCTTCGTCTTTCCTTTTCAGCGACTTGTTCGTAAGAACTTACTGTCGACTGGCAGCTTTAAGAATTGGTGATAGTCGACCAGTTATGGGGATTGTCCCTTTTTTCTTTTAGGATGGGACTGCTTCAGATTAGGATTGATTCGTACGATCATAATTTTTTTGGTTCAGAACAGAACCATTAAAATTTCCACATAGATCTAGACAAACCACAAGCAACATTCACGTCATTCGGACTTAGAACGTATTTCATTACAAGAATTATTAATCTTGAAATTTATTCCTGGAATTCAAATGGTTCAAATGGCTCTGAGCACTATGGGACTTAACATCTGTGGTCATCAGTCCCCTAGAACTTAGAACTACTTAAACCTAACTAATCTAAGGACATCACACACATCCATGCCCGAGGCAGGATTCGAACCTGCGACCGTAGCAGTCGCGCGGTTCCGGACTGAGCGCCTAGAACCGCTAGACCACCGCGGCCGGCGCCTGGAATTCAACTTAACTGTAATAGATATAGAGGCACTATCTAAAGTGACATAATATGAAAATTTGTGCTGGACTGGGAGCCGAACGACAGTTCAGGGAACACTGCTGCATGTGGGCTCCGCACCAGGCGCATGGTTCATACACCCACGCTGACTGCTGTTCATCGGCGACGAAGGCTGGAATTGAATTCAACCGCCAGTACCGCAACTCAGTGGCGATAGGTGGCATTTTCAGATGAACCACGTTTTATGCTGCATCGGAAAGATGGCCGTTGGCGTGTACTGCGTGAAACGCCTGAAAGCAAACACCTCACGACAATTGTCGGAAGGGTCCAGGTCGGAGGAGGGGGTGTTGTGGTCTGGGGAATGTTTTCATGGCATTCCCTGGGTGATCTGATCATTCCGGAAGGCACACTGGATCGACCCAATCACGTATCTGTCCTTGGGGACCATGTTCAATCCTACACGCAATTTTTTTTCCCTCAGCACGATGGCATCTACCAGCAGGACAATGCAACATGACACACAGCTGGCAGTGTATGTGCGTGGTTTTAAGAGCACCAGGCTGAGTTTACCGTTCTCCCATGGCTCCCAAAGTTCCGAGAATATGTGGGACCACCTCGATTAGACTGTTCGCGCCATGGATCCCCAACCGAGTAATTTAGCGCAGCTGGCCACGGGCACTGGAGATGGTGTGGGTCCACTTTCCTGCCGGTACCTTCCAGAACTTCACTATCTTTCTGTACGTCTCGCCGAGGTCTGCGCTGCAAAAGGTGCTTATTCAGGCTTTTGATAGCTGGTCACATTATTATGACCGGACAGTCTACCAGTAAACCGAAGTTGGTAAAAATTGCTTTATCCATCCAATGAACTTAAGTTTGCCACCAGCTTAACCACAATTTTTTAGGAACTGACTGATTCTAACTGTGAGTCATTGATACTGTTTCTCTGTTTTGAGCAATGCACAGTTTTAAAGGAAGTTGGCTGTCTTTCCACCACTTATAAATCTTTTCAGAATCTGAATATTTTTGTAATTTTTACAGCTAGTACTTCATTACGTATAACAGCAGTATGAGGGTGGGTGTAGTACACTGTCGGAAGTGAGGAAATACTGCGTCTACGTGACTTCCGTGGCTTTCGGGATGTCATATGAGAAAAGCGCGAGTTGGGTTTCGCGTGGACTATGTTTTCGGTATCGCTGTTGGTCGCCCTGGAGGGGAACTATAACATGGCACCTCTCACTGAGTGTGTTGTCAGAAGTGTCTGCTCAGATCACACTTTGTGTAAGTGCATGAGGGATGAAGTAGTGAGCGGAAATTTGTGAAAAACTGAGTGAAAACAATGCACTAAATAGCAGCTGATTGAGACACCAACCAGGGACACAAAACAGGACGGAAAATTTTGCAGATGACATGCTGTCAAAAAAAGAAAGAAAAAAAAAACACCACGACGAAAACGATCGCTAAAATCGATGTATAATAATACAGTTCAGTAGTTCAGTTAGCGATGTAATTTTAAGGAATAAAAATTTGACCCACAGAAGATGGCACATTGGTGTCAAAACATGTCTGGATAAATATAAAAATAAACTAATTGTGTTTGCATAAGGCTGATGTCCAAAACAACCCAGTTTTTAAATCGCAAACAAGGAAGAACGAAAAGAGGAGCTTCAAACCTTCGTAAAAGGAGATCTTTCTGTTCGAAATACCTTATTACGTTCGAGCTCATGGTGAGGTCTCATATTCCGAGGAGCGTCGGGGACGATGCGGGAGACCCGCACCGCCGTACTGGGCAAGGTTCAAGCGGAGATAGTTTGCCATTGCGTTCCTCTGACCGTAATGAGGATGAATGATGTTGATGATGAAGACAACACAACAACACCCAGTCATCTCAAAGCAGGAAAAATTCCTGACCACACCGGAAATCGAACCGTGGACCCCGTGCGCGGGAAGCGAGATCGCTACCGCAACACAACGAGCTGCGGACGTTCGAGCGCAGAGCATGCTCTAAGATTCTGTGATATAGACACATAGTAATACTTATTTCGGTGAACATGATTTGAAGTTTTAGTGCGCTAATAGAACTACACGCGCACAGATAGCGTAACATGTGTGAAGTGTCGGCAGTATACGAGGAGGTCCACAACCACTAATGAAAGTGCGCCGCCGCCGATGTTGTTGACACAGGGTGCCCCAGTGCCGTGACGTGGTCTTCTCTCGCTTTGAGCCATCCTCTCTCGCCGCCGTCGTCGAGTGTTTTCGTAATCGATACTTGCCGGCGCTCATTACGCCAGCTCTCATCGTAACGATACCCAGCGTGTTTGAAGAGGCCCGTCGTTACAAGTCAGCTGCCGGCGGCTCTTAGGCGCAGGTAAGGAGTCTATCGTAATATCGCTTGTAATATGTATTATAACATTTTCGCATTTTACGGTTGCTCGAGTGACGGTAATAGGGCCTACAAAGGGGGCTCCGTGATTAAACACTGGACACTCATTCCGGAAGAAGGCGGTTCCGATTTCCGTCCGGCCATGCAGATTCCTGTTTTTCGTTGTTTCCCTAAAGCACTTAATGCCAATGCTGAGGTAGTTACTTTTAGTGAACATGACCTATTTCCTTCCCGAATCCGAGATTGTACTCGGTCTCTAAGGAACTTCTCGTCGACGGGACGTTCAGTTGTAATGATGCTTCTTTTCTACTTCGCAGTCGACGTAACCTCGCATACAGTTTCGATTAACAACAATAGGACTACTTTTCAATAGTCGGAACAGCCACCTTTCGCAGCGCTGACCACTACGAGACAAGCCGAAAGAAAGTCACTGCAGTTGTGGAATTTACCGACGGGGATGTGAAGCTATGCCCACCCCATTGCCTCGGTTGAGGACGCATCTCGTGGTCGTGCGGTAGCGTTCTCGCTTCCCACGCCCGGGTTCCCGGGTTCGATTCCCGGCGGCGTCAGGGATTTTCTCTGCCTCGTGATGGCTGGGTGTTGTGTGCTGTCCTTAGGTTAGTTAGGTTTAAGTAGTTCTAAGTTCTAGGGGACTGATGACCATAGATGTTAAGTCCCATAGTGCTCAGAGCCTCAGTTGAGGATCGACGGCACTTGTAGCCCGATCGTGTCTGTTTCACGGTTCCTCGATTGGGTTTAAATCCGGGGAGTTTGGTGGCCAGGGCAACACGTTAAACTCATGCTGATGCTCTTCAAAACACGAACATACAATGCGAGCTAGGTTACACGTTGCATTGTTCTACGGGAAGGGCCATCATGCCAATGAAAAACAAACTGCATCTAGTGGTGGGCATGGTCCTCAAGGATAGATACGTGATTTGTTGATCCACTGTACCTTACAGAATGACGGATCGACCAAGGTAATGCCATAAAAACATTCCCCAGTCCATAACGCTCCCTCCTCCGGCCTCTATCATTCCATTGGTTGTTGCAGTTTGTTTGCTTTCGGTCGTTTCACACCGATGGAGCATAAAAGTTGGAAAGGCGACCTGTCGGCACCCAGTGGACGTCCAGCTCCGGTACTGGCCTGCCAATTGCAGTCTTCGTCACTTATCAACAGGAATCAGCAAGGGTGCGTGACCCGGGAGCCTGCTGCAAAGGCCCACACGCAGTAACGGTCGTTGAGAAGACACTTTTCGTAGTCCCTTGCTTCATCTGGGCACGTCTATTCGCCGTGCACATCTCTACAGCCGTCGTTCACTTCTGTCATCTGTGGCCCGTGGTGCACCACAGTTGCTCTGCGCCTGTTTTGCACAGCGCCATTTTGCCTGGCACGGCATACTTTAACTACGGCGGTACGCGAACAGCTTACAGACTTAGCAGTTTCGGAAATGGTTCCAATCTTGGCCCGACAGCCAATGATCGTGCCCTTTTGGACGCGAGATAAATTACTCTGTTTCTACACTACGACAGCGACTGCACTATTTCCGGCTTCCCCCGGACATGGTAATGGTGCCACCTGCCGTCTGTAGCGTCTCCTGGCCGGTCGTCATAAAGAGCGTGTGATAGAATTTTTTCCGTGTATGTAAGACCAGGTGACATGTATCGATATAGTGCCACGCACACGGCGAAAGAGAAATAATTTAAACACGAATTAACACGACCAAGTGAAGCAATATAGCAAGACTGTAAACATTTCACGAATGTATTATGTGTATATGTAGAACATTCATAATTATTTGACGTTTTCTGCATTTTTTAACTTTGAATCCATGACATATTATTATCTTTGAAAATCATATTCTTGTTAAATGAACTAGTGATTATGATCTGTGCCTCAGATAAAAAGGACAATTCAGTACATGTATAAATAGTAAAAAGCATTGGAATAATCTCTGTGTTCTCTTTGGGTTTCGTTACGAGTAACACTTGCGTGTTAAGCAAATGTATATGCTGGCCGTGAGTCTTTTGTTCATTAAGCTTGAGATCCGCCATCAGGCGAGTTGTTGTAAAAAGGTGTGCAAATTAATGCATTTTTGTTTGAATATGTAGAGTTTGAGCAAATATGTTTTTAAAATAATTTGTAAAGTTGCCAGCCATTCGTCCCGTAAATAATTTAGACGTTTTCAGCATTTAATTTAGCGGAAGCCGCTGTACCAATCTGCGAGGGCAACGGCCGCAGACGCGGCACATTTAAAAAATATTTATTTCAGGCATCGCAGTCGCCTCGCCGGTAACGCGAGGCAACATAATAATATTTAACATTTTCTTACAGCTTACAGCAGTGTCGGCAGACTTTGTTGTGGTCTTCAGTCCTGAGACTGGTTTGATGCAGCTCTCCATGCTACTCTATCCTGTGCAAGCTTCTTCATCTCCCAGTATCTACTGCAACCTACATCCTTCTGAATCTGCTTAGTGTATTCATCTCTTGGTCTCCCTCTACGATTTTTACCCTCCACACTGCCCTCCAATGCTAAGTTTGTGATCCCTTGATGCCTCAAAACATGTCCTACCAACCGATCCCTTCTTCTAGTCAAGTTGTGCCACAAACTTCTCTTCTCCCCAATCCTATTCAATACCTCCTCATTAGTTACGTGATCTACCCACCTTATCTTCAGCATTCTTCTGTAGCACCACATTTCGAAAGCTTCTATTCTCTTCTTGTCCAAACTAGTTATCGTCCATGTTTCACTTCCATACATGGCTACACACCATACAAATACTTTCAGAAACGACTTCCTGACACTTAAATCTATACTGGATGTTAACAAATTCCTCTTCTTGAGAAACGCTTTCCTTCCCATTGCCAGTCTACATTTTATATCCTCTCTACTTCGACCATCATCGGTTATTTTACTTCCTAAATAGCAAAACTCCTTTACTACTTTAAGTGTCTCATTCCCTAATCTAATACCCTCAGCATCACCCGACTTAATTTGACTACATTCCATTATCCTCGTTTTGCTTTTGTTGATGTTCATCTTATATCCTCCTTTCAAGACACTGTCCATTCCGTTCAACTGCTCTTCCAAGTCCTTTGCTGTCTCTGACAGAATTACAATGTCATCGGCGAACCTCAAAGTTTTTACTTCTTCTCCATGAATTTTAATACCTACTCCGAATTTTTCTTTTGTTTCCCTTACTGCTTGCTCAATATACAGATTGAATAACATTGGGGAGAGGCTACAACCCTGTCTTACTCCTTTCCCAACCACTGCTTCCCTTTCATGCCCCTCGACTCTTATAACTGCCATCTGGTTTCTGTACAAACTGTAAATAGCCTTTCGCTCCCTGTATTTTACCCCTGCCACCTTCAGAATTTGAAAGAGAGTATTCCAGTTAACATTGTCAAAAGCTTTCTCTAAGTCTACAAATGCTAGAAACGTAGGTTTGCCTTTTCTTAATCTTTCTTCCAAGATAAGTCGTAAGGTCAGTATTGCCTCACGTGTTCCAACATTTCTACGGAATCCAATCCGATCTTCCCCGAGGTCGGCTTCTACCAGTTTTTCCATTCGTCTGTAAAGAATTCGCGTTAGTATTTTGCAGCTGTGACTTATTAAACTGATAGTTCGGTAATTTTCACATCTGTCAACACCTGCTTTCTTTGGGATTGGAATTATTATATTCTTCTTGAAGTCTGAGGGTATTTCGCCTGTCTCATACATCGTGCTCACCAGATGGTAGAGTTTTGTCATGACTGGCTCTCCCGAGGCCATCAGTAGTTCAAATGGAATGTTGTCTACTCCCGGGGCCTTGTTTCGACTCAGGTCTTTCAGTGCTCTGTCAAACTCTTCACGCAGTATCGTATCTCCCATTTCATCTTCATCTACATCCTCTTCCATTTCCATAATATTGTCCTCAAGTACATCGCCCTTGTATAAACCCTTTATATACTCCTTCCACCTTTCTGCCTTCCCTTCTTTGCTTAGAACTGGGTTGCCATCTGAGCTCTTGATATTCATACAAGTGGTTCTCTTCTCTCCAAAGGTCTCTTTAATTTTCCTGTAGGCAGTATCTATCTTACCCCTAGTGAGACAAGCCTCTACATCCTTACATTTGTCCTCTAGCCATCCCTGCTTAGCCATTTTGCACTTCCTGTCGATATCATTTTTGAGACGTTTGTATTCCTTTTTGCCTGCTTCATTTACTGCATTTTTGTATTTTCTCCTTTCATCAATTAAATTCAATATTTCTTCTGTTACCCAAGGATTTCTATTAGCCCTCGTCTTTTTACCTACTTTATCCTCTGCTGCCTTCACTACTTCATCTCTCAGAGCTACCCATTCTTCTTCTACTGTATTTCTTTCCCCCATTCCTGTCAATTGTTCCCTTATGCTCTCCCTGAAACTCTCTACAACCTCTGGTTCTTTCAGTTTATCCAGGTCCCATCTCCTTAAATTCCCACCTTTTTGCAGTTTCTTCAGTTTCAATCTGCAGTTCATAACCAATAGATTGTGGTCAGAATCCACATCTGCCCCAGGAAATGTCTTACAATTTAAAACCTGGTTCCTAAATCTCTGTCTTACCATTATATAATCTATCTGATACCTACTAGTATCTCCAGGATTCTTCCAGGTATACAACCTTCTTTTATGATTCTTGAACCAAGTGTTGGCTATGATTAAGTTATGCTCTGTGCAAAATTCTACAAGGCGGCTTCCTCTTTCATTCCTTCCCCCCAATCCATATTCACCTACTATGTTTCCTTCTCTCCCTTTTCCTACTGACGAATTCCAGTCACCCATGACTATTAAATTTTCGTCTCCTTTCACTACCTGAATAATTTCTTTTATCTCGTCATACATTTCATCTATTTCTTCATCATCTGCAGAGCTAGTTGGCATATAAACTTGCACTACTGTAGTAGGCATGGGCTTTGTGTCTATCTTGGCCACAATAATGCGTTCACTATGCTGTTTGTAGTAGCTTACCCGTACTCCTATTTTTTTATTCATTATTAAACCTACTCCTGCATTACCCCTATTTGATTTTGTATTTATAACCCTGTAATCACCTGACCAAAAGTCTTGTTCCTCCTGCCACCGAACTTCACTAATTCCCACTATATCTAACTTTAACCTATCCATTTCCCTTTTTAAATTTTCTAACCTACCTGCCCGATTAAGGGATCTGACATTCCACGCTCCGATCCGTAGAACGCCAGTTTTCTTTCTCCTGATAACGACGTCCTCCTGAGTAGTCCCCGCCCGGAGATCCGAATGGGGGACTATTTTACCTCCGGAATATTTTACCCAAGAGGACGCCATCATCATTTAATCATACAGTAGAGCTGCATGTCCTCGGGAAAAATTACGGCTGTAGTTTCCCCTTGCTTTCAGCCGTTCGCAGTACCAGCACAGCAAGGCCGTTTTGGTTAATGTTACAAGGCCAGATCAGTCAATCATCCAGACTGTTGCCCCTGCAACTACTGAAAAGGCTGCTGCCCCTCTTCAGGAACCACACGTTTGTCTGGCCTCTCAACAGATACCCCTCCGTTGTGGTTGCACCTACGGTACGGCCATCTGTATCGCTGAGGCACGCAAGCCTCCCCACCAGCGGCAAGGTCCATGGTCTTCAGTTTCAATCTGCAGTTCATAACCAATAGATTGTGGTCAGAATCCACATCTGCCCCAGGAAATGTCTGATTTCTCAGTTTGATTTGGAAGGTACTGTGCGACATATTCTATGCGGGCACAAAAATATAACGAATAATTGTGTTATGACTTTATAATTTTGACATTTTGTGGCAAGGTCTGCTCTGTGAAACTAAAGCAATATTTTACATTTTTCCCTGAGATTAAGAGAACGCGGGCTAGCCGCGCGCCTGTTTTAATTAACAGTATTCAAAAATCCACTGCATAACGTAACCAACATTCAGTACTGTGACGATCATTTGAATTTCATTACTGACTTTTCTGAATACGATGCAAGGTAGTGAGTGCAGATACAGTTTTCTTTCTTTCTTGATTACGTTACAGTAGCAAGTGAATGTTTCCTACATGATTATCCAGAGCAGATGTGGAAAAGCAATATTTGATGCACGGTGTACCACATTTATGATACAAGTGTTTATTCCCTCTCCCACTCCATAACCACAAGCCGAATAAAATTAACTCCAGTAGTAAAAAAGTGAGAGGTGGAGTAAGGGAGACGGAATACGTCTGTGAGTGGTTATTGCGCGTTGACGCCAAAGATAGGCGGTGGTGACATTTATGTGACTGCACCATGTGCAATAATAACAGTAACAGTAATAAAAGTAATGGCAATACCTCTGTAGACTGCTTTAAATTGAAATTACAGCAGCATGAAGGCACGTGCACAAACGACAAATTAGCACGAATTTTGCTACAAATTTGACTACGCAAATGATTAGCATTTCAGAGCAGCCGCACAAAGTCGGTGTGAGTAAAGCGATCTACGTTTCTATAGATAAGGAAAAAGAAGGCAGCGGGTTTGTCATTCAGAACACGCATTTCACAGTTGTTTACTTGTGGAAACACAGTATTATGCTACGTGTAAGGAGGGGCAACTTTTGGTAGCAAGTGTCGGCATTGGACAGCGCCGGTATAGAAACCTCTTCAGTTCGTGGTTCTGCAATCCCTCGACTGTGATATAAATATGGTACTGATGGGGGACCATATTCAGATTCATTCAGGACCTCAGGGGCCCCACAGGAATAGAATCTTAGATATATTGTTCACACAGTATCCTGTACTTTGAGACAGGAAATGGTCTCGTTTGCAGGAGCACAAGCATCCACAGGGAAGTAGTAAGGCAACAGGGGCATCAGCGCATTTTGTTAGTGCGAGTTGCCTACATCAGGGGCAGCTATGCACTCTGGGACAAATCCTTTGATTGACAGATCATTAACCTATTGTTCTGTTGAAAGGATCTTTCCTTTTGATTGACAAGTCCTTAACCTATTGATCAACCACCCCTTCCCCTCCCTTCCAACCCATCAGGAAACCTCCAAACCACCCCCTCCGCCATGCCAATACAGGTACACTTTCAGGCCTGAGTTATTCGAATAGCCCCCTCTCACTCTTATCAATTTGATGAACTACTTAATTAAATTGATCAATTAGCCAACCCATCCCCCTGTGGTGAACCCCCATCCCTCCCCTTCCCCCTCTCTCCCTCCCCTCCTGTACTTAGAAATTGAAAGCTGTATTGAAAGCTGTGTGGTGGAGAGGGAGTATCCTTTAGGTTAATGATCTGTCAGTCAAAGGAGAACTATAAGTTTGCCCCTCAGTGCATCCTGCCCCTGATGTAGGCAACCTGCACTAACAAAATGCTCCTGTTGCCCTATTACTCAGGGATAGTGCAGCGATGACTGGAGCACTGCGCACTGTGAGCCCAGTGACACTGTGGTGGCTTCCCTTGACGCGGCAGCAGAGAAAGGCATGCGTCTAACTACAACTCGGGATACAGGGCTGTCACCACTTCGTCTTTCTAGACGATCTCGGTTCCCCGTACAGCATCTCAAGGGCGTATCCGCATGCGGGATCTCCAATGAGAACGAATGTTACCACATTACATTCATCGTTCTCATACGGGCTCAGCACCTGATGTGATACTATGGGGTGTCACTGGATGCACGACATGTTCTGCCCTGGTATGCATGGCGGGTTACTTGGACAGCACCCATTGCATTTCTGATGTGTTTAGGTCGCTGGCTGTGTCCTATGCTTCGTGTCTCCGTGATGTTGTCTTTCAACAGGATAACTGAAGACTGCAGTTGCCTATACAGCCAGCACGTTCCTTCAGACCTCTCATCCACTGAAAACATCAGGTCATGTGTTGCCCTCGCCAGCACTGCAGTTGATGAAGTCTGGTACTACCGAGTGAAGAGTGAGGTGGTGCAGTGGTTAGCACAGTGGATTCGCATTCTGGAGGACGACGGTCCAAACCCGCGTCGTGACATCCTGATTTAGGTTTTCCGTGAGTTCTATAAATCGCTTGAGGCAAATGCTGGGAAGGTACCTTTGAAAGGCCCAGCTGATTTCCTTCCCCATCTTTCCCTCATCCGATGGGACCAATGAACTCGTTGTTTGGTCCCCTCCCCCAAATCAACCAACCAACCAACGTAACTGCGACGATATTTGAGGCTGATATCAATGCCGGCTCGTAATCACACATTCGCAACTATTTCGCAAACGGCTTGTTTGCAGATTCATTTCTTCTGGGACGTTCGTGGTCCCATCATAACTCGAGTCAGTATTCGCCATTAATTATGATACACACTTAAACAGATTTTGCTGCTGGGCACCACTAGCGCCCTCCTCTGGTTAGACTCCTGACGATCAGACGTATCACAGTGCCTGGTGAATTACAGGATTATAAAATCGTTAAGGCTTTCGGGGCCATTTGTTGACAAATTGCCTGTTGGCTTCTGTCTCGGGTTCTTTGACCAAGTTTATTTGATAATTCTTTGACGTTTCGCCAACACGGGTGGCTGGCATTGTCAAAGCTTCACCCTCCGTTGTTGGTGGCAGTATGAAATATATTCGCCGTTGCGAATATGGACAACCATCAGCTGTGTAATGGAGGAACGACAGTGAAAATTTGTGCCGGACCGGAGCTCGAACTCGGATTACCCGCTTATCGCGAGCGGTCGCCGTAGTCTATACGAACACGACGCACGACCAGACGCAAACTTCGATACTGGATGTCCAATTAAACACCTTTCAGTCGTCTAGTTTCCAAACTTGTCTTATTTGACTACCAGTTTCAGCATTTTACTACACCGTCATCAGGCCCCTAAGCGACGTGTAGGAAGATTTTACCTCGGTTTCAGGATCAAAACAGGGGCCAGCAATATTGGTATTAGCAGATTTTTGCTATAGCGATCGCTTCAGCCGTCATCTGAATAAGGCGTAGTAAAACGCTGAAACTGGTAGCCAAATAAAACAAGTTTGGAAACTAGACCGCTGAAAGGTGTTTAACTTGACATCGTGTATCGAACAGACAAGTCCCGCAACCATCTCTAAAAAGATAGTCATACACAAACTTCGATATGTCGTCAACCATGTGTCTACAACATGCACCTGTACATCCATTATGTATATTCCCATACGGGAGAGACATTTTAATGAAACTCGCTTCCGCGTCTTCGAAAGAACTTTGCGTCGTACTTCTGAACAACACAGGCACTACAACATCGTATGTATCCGCCGAAACCATAAATTTGTAAACTCCGTCCACAGGCCCTGGCGGGCCCAGCGGTATCGACCAGCCGCCGTGTCATCCTCAGCCCACAGGCGCCACTGGATGCGGATATGGAGGGGCATGTGGTCAGCACACCGCTCTCCCAGCCGGCAGTTTCCGAGACCGGAGCCGCTACTTCTCAATCAAGTAGCTCATCAGTTTGCCTCACAAAGGCTGAGTGCACAGCGCTCGGCAGACCGGATGGTCATCCATCCAAGAGCTAGCCCAGCCCGACAGCGCTTAACTTCGGTGATCTGACGGGAACCGGTGTTAGCACTGCGGCATGAATTTAAGTTCCATAGTGCTCAGAGCCATTTGAACCATTTTTTGTGGCGCGTACAAAACAAAGCCAGGAAACAAACTATTGTTAAAAGACGAAGTAGATGTTGTAATGGAACTGGCCAGTGCTTCACCTCTCTTTCTCTCTCTCTCTCTCTCTCTCTCTCTCTCTCTCTCTCTCTCTCTCTCTCCCCCCCCTCTCTCCCCATCCCTCATACCGTAGAATACCATACTCACATAAAATATATGGCACGATCTAATGGAATCAAAACCGTAAATCTGAAAACCTAATTTATTCTTACATTTTTTCATAAATAGAATTAATATGTAAAAATGACAAGATTTATTCCTAATTTAATTTGAAATTATAATTATAATATAAAATTATCTTATACATTATTCTTCAGCTCAACATTCCTATTTCTCAACACATACAAATCGTGCAGGGATGAACGAGGTATCGTTAGAAAGGTTTTTTAACCGCCTTCTGACACCGAACGCTGATTTTGCGCTAAAACTTACTATTTGTGGAAAATTTTTACGAAAAAGAGACTTTTAACATACTCAGAAGAGTATCATGATTGTCAGCTTCATACCTATATTTTACGAAGCTAACTTATTCAAAAATGTTCAAATGTGTGTGAATTTCTAAGGGACCAAAGTGCTGAGGTCATCGGTCCCTAGACTTACACACTACTTAAACTAACTTAAAGCAACTTGTGCTAAGAACAACACACACACCCATGCCCGAGGGAAGACTCGAACCTCCAGCGGGAGGGGCCGCGCAGTCAGTGACATGGCGCCTCTAACCGCGCGGCTTAACTTATTCGTCACGAATAACAAATGGTTCAAATGGCTCTGAGCACTATGGGACTTAACGTCTGAGGTCATCAGTCCCCTAGAACTTAGAACTACTGAAACCTAACCAACCTAAGGACATCACACACATCCATGCCCGAGGCAGGATTCAAACCTGCGACCGTAGCGGTCGCGCGGTTCCAGACTGTAGCGCCTAGAACCGCTCGGCCACACCGGCCGGCACGAATAACAGATTGCCCTTTTCATACATCTTATTACAAATACAGCTTTATTTGTTTCAAAGCAAATATTAAATGGAATTTTCTACACAGCATTGCCACAGATAATAATCGTGATCTCCGCCCGTTGTACAAGTTAACTTTTCTAAACAAATATACCGGGTGATCAAAAAGTCAGTATAAATTTTGAAAACGTAATAAACCACGGAATAATGTAGACAGAGAGGTAAAAATTGACAAACATGCTTGGAATGACATGGGGTTATATTAGAACAAAAAAAAAAAAAACCAAGTTCACAGAATGTCCGACAGATGGCGCTGGACAGCGAAACGTCAGTTATTGCGCATGACAATCGTGTATAAAAGGAGCTGTAATGAGAGAGAGAATCTGGGGCAGTTGCTCCCATCACAGCACAGGACGTTAAACTTATCCTCCGCTCCAAATGTAACACGGCCCCTGGTCACGACTGTGTCACCTACCGTCACCTTCGAGAAAGCCCCTATTCCTTCCTGACTGTCCTCGCCCGACTCTATAATGTCATCCTTTCTACTGGCTTCTACCCTGACCTGTGGGAGACCTCCCGCGTCCTCTTATTCCTCAAACCAAACAAAACCCCTTCTGCTGCCTCTTCCTATAGTCCCATCTGCCTCACCTCCATCTTCAGTAAGGTCTTTGAATCAATCCTCTCCCACCGTATCCATCAGAACCTTGCTCAACACCACCTCCTCCCCCATACCCAGTGTGGCTTCCGACCCTCCTTCTCTGCTGAAGACCAACTCCTAAACCTCGTTCACCTTCTGTCCCTCCAGCTCAACTCCCATCGCTCTGCCATTTTTGTTTCCCTTGACCTCCAAAATGCCTATGACAGTGTATGGCATCCCGGTCTCCTCTTTAAACTCCAAACCTACGCCCTGCCTATCAATTTTGTCCATCTGGTCGCTTCCTTCCTCTCGCACCGTCCTTCCTATGTCACCCTCCACAACACCAACTCCCGTATCTTTTATCCCACGGCTGGCGTCCCCCAGGGTTCTGTCCTCTCCCCTCTCCTTTATCTCTTGTATACGGCTGATATGCCCAAGCCATCCCCACCAGTCAACCTTCTCCAGTATGCTGATGACACTGCCTTCCTGGCTCTCTACCCTACTCTTCAACGGTCCCAACGTACCCTCCAAACCCACCTTAACCAGTTCACCACTTGGTGTAACGAGTGGTTCCTCCGTCTCAACCCCTCCAAAACCCAGGCAATCATCATAGGCCGCACCACTCGCTCCTTTCGCCTCCATGATTTCTACCTCACCCTTTATGGTCATCCCATCCAGCTCACCCCCACCCTGAAATACCTTGGCCTCACCCTCGACTGACACCTCACCTCAACCCCTCATCTCCAGACCGTCCAGCAGAAAGCCCATTCCCGCCTCTGCCTTCTGAAACTCCTGTCTGGCCAGACATGGGGATTGCATCCTTATACCATCCTCCATACCCTACAAATCCCTCATCCGTCCTATCCTCTGTTATGCCAGCGTTGCCTGGATCTCCGCCCCCACCCGCTTTTACAAGGCCCTCCAAATCATTGAACGCCATGCGCTCCACCTTGCCTTCCGTATCCGCCTTCCTTCCCCCACACGGCTCCTGTATGAACTGATCCCCTTCCCCCACCTCCTCCTGTTCCTCCAACATCTCCGCATCCTTTACATTGTCCGCAGGCTTGATCCCCCTCCCCCCAACCTCTGGTTTCCTCCTTCCTCTCCACCCCCCGCCCATTGCCGCGCCTCTATCGCTGTATCCCTCCCTCTCTCCACCTCCACACCCTCCATCACCTTCATCAGGGCAATTTCCAGTGCCTCCCCCTCCCAGATGATGAACTTCGCTGTGACATCTACCCTTCCTTCCAACTATAACCTGGCCTTGTTCCCACCCCCCCCTCCCCAGGGCCCCCTTTTTCCTCTCCTCTCCTTCTCCCAGAGCGGATTTTCCTCCTTCCCCCCCCCCCCGAGACCCTCTCCAGCGCGCTCCCCACCCATCTCCCCCCTCTGTTCCCCTCCCTCCCTTCTTCCGGTCCCCCTCATCTCCTTGCGCCTGGCATATCCTCCGTTTTGATCATCGCCAGTGTGCCACATCAGTGTTGTGTTTAGTGCTGTTTCTCCTGTGCGTCAAGAGGTGTGATTTTAATTGTGTACTGCCTTGAGGTTCGCCGTCAGTGTTTGTTCTGTGCTACGCCATCCGTCAATACCTTTTATGCTCCAGTCATACTGTGCCTTCTGTTATTTTAATTGTCGCAGTGTGTGTCTTTTTGTGTGTGCTACTTTTAAACAGTTTTTTATCTCCATTTTACAGTCACCCCGTTTTCTGTCTATTGCCTTCCATGATGTTCCCCCTTTTTTATATCTATGTTAACCATATTCTCTCCTTTGTTATTTTTAAATGTCTTCTATTGTTTGTTCTATGTCTTTCGGCTGAAGAGCAGCGCATATGCTGCTGCCAGCCCGCCCCGATGGGGAATTGAAATACAATAAAGAAAAGAAAAAAAAAGAGAGAGAATCAGATGCGCCAGCAGTCGCAGCATGTTGACGTTACCTGAAAAGGCGCTTTTAGTGAAGCTGTATTATCAGAATGGGGAATGTGCTAGTTTAGCGTTACGATCCTATCGCCATAGGAAGGGGATTCGAACGGGTAAAGGTCCTTTGACAAATGCAGCTGTGGCGAGAATGATTTCGAAGTTCGAAGCCACGGGTTGTTTAGACGATAGACCCCGTAGTAGCCGACCGAGCACAAGGCGTAATGCTGCTGAGACAGTTCAGGAAGAAATGGAGACTGTAGCGGGTTTGTCTATGCACGGGGAAGTCAGCGCTCGTGCAGTCGCACGTCGCACCGGCATTCTATACACTACTGTTTGGTTGGCACTTAGGCGTACCCTCCGATGCTATCCGTACTAAATCTATAGGCATCATGAACTGTTACCTGACGATTTGGTGAAGCGGAGGGCATTTGCGGTGTGGGCGTTTCAAAAGATGGCAGAAGATGACGACTGGCTGAGTAACGTGTTGTGGACCGACGAAGCTCAGTTCACGCTCCGAGGGTCTGTCTGTCAACGCCCACAACTGCAGAATTTGGGCTACCGAAAATCCTATAACTGTCGTGGAAACTCCATTGCACGATGAGAAAGTCACGGTATGGGTTGGATTTACCACATCTTCCGTTATCGGGCCTTTTTTCTTCGAGGAAATGCGTGATTCTGGTTTTATAACTGCTACCGTGACGCGTGAGAGGTACGCCGATGTGTTACAGAATCACATCATCCCCAGCCTGGCTGATAAACACCTGCTGCAACATACGATGTTTCTGCAGGATGGCACTCCACCCCATATTGCTAGACGCGTGAAAGATCTATTGCGAGCGTCGTTTGGTTCAAAAAATGGCTCTGAGCACTATGGGACTTAACATCTATGGACATCAGTCCCATAGAACTTAGAACTACTTAAACCTAACTAACCTAAGGACAGCACACAACACCCAGCCATCACGAGGCAGAGAAAATCCCTGACCCCGCCGGGAAGCGAACCCGGGAACCCGAGCGTGGGAAGCGAGAACGCTACCGCACGATCACGAGATGCGGGCCGTCGTTTGGAGATGATCGTGTGCTCAGCTGCCACTTTCGTCATGCTTGGCCTCCCAGGTCCCCAGACCTCAGTCCGTGCGATTATTAGCTTTGGGGGTATTTGAAGTCGCAAGTGTATCGTGATCGACCGACTTCTCTAGGGATGCTCAAAGACAACATCCGACGCCAATGCCTCACCATAACTCCGGACACGCTTTACAGTGCTGTTCACAACATTATTCCTCGACTACAGCTATTGTTGAGGAATGATGGTGGACATATTGAGCATTTCCTGTAAAGAACATCATCTTTGCTTTGTCTTACTTTGTTATGCTAATTATTGCTATTCTGATCAGATGAAGCGCCATCTGTCGGACACTTTTTGAACTTTTGTATTTTTTTGGTTCTAATAAAACCCCATGTCATACCAAGCATGTGTGTCAATTTGTACCTCTCTATCTACATTATTCCGTGATTTATTCAGTTTTCAAATTTATACTGACTTTTTGATCACCCGGTACTTTCCGAAACGACAAACGTATCTGTCATTGTCGGCTTCAATTGTGGTTTACCTGTTGCTACTACGACCTAACGTGGTTACTGTAATTCAGAATGTTCGTCGAGTTACAGTTATAGGTTATGTGGCCCTATCGACAGACCCTGGTCTTTGCCTATCATAAAAGCCGGGACAAACATTCTGAATGCTAAACACATTTTTGGACATATGGAAATGTATGTACAAGGATGTATGATAAATTCGTGATTATCATTTCACGTCGTTCGGTCCATTTTTAAAGAAGTTTTCTCTTCATTCCCATAGCTACCCGTATCCCAATGGGTACACGTATTCCAAATACTGTAATTATTTAAAACTATAACAGTGAGAAAGTTTCGCACCGGTCCGTTGGTTCTCATTACTCCTATCTGTGTAATTTATCCTGAAAACATTTACAAGTATTTTATTATGTGAAACTCTTTGGCTGTAAAAGATTGCTGCAATTTGCTATGCGACTTCATGTACCTTTATACTTGTTTATTTGTGTGCCGTAGGCAGTAGTAACCAGGCAATCAGTTATGCAGTAGTGAGTATGGGCTTGGTACTGAACGAGTACATCTGATCGCAGACCGCGTTGTGCACTTCAATCGTTGTAATCCCGTAACTGCCCATAGTTCACCAAATAACGCGTACAAACATTTCGGTCGAACGAATCTTTATATTTACAAGTGTTCCAGTTGGCGAGATATACGAGATATACAGGGTACATGTTAACTATTTACGACGTACCACAGTGGTGTTGGGGATCTCGGAACCAAATTTGATCCAGGGTAATTGTGACCTATCACGCCGAGAAATAACGTCAGAACTGGTCTATGAAAGCCATTTAAGCTGCGTGCGAGATTTTCAATACGGTATTAAAATGGCTCTAAGCACTATGGGACTTAACATCTGAGGTCATAAGTCACCTAGACTTAGAACTACTTAAACCTAACTACCCTAAGGACATTATACACATCTATGTCCGAGGCAGGATTCGAACCTGCGACCGTAGCAGCAGCGCAGTTCGGGACTGAAGCGCCTAGAACCGCTCGGCCACAACGGGTGCAATACGGTATCCTCCCGCTCTTTTACGCCACGGGATTAGTCGGTCTTAACTATTTGAAGTTCATTTCTTTTCTCTCTAAAATTTTAACAGCGGAAAGTTAACACTTAAATCGTTTTGTTATCCGACCTTCTTAGCACGAGGCTACTGTGCGAGTAAGAAGTAAGTTAGGTAAAATTGTAAATGTAATCAGTTTTTGTACAACGTTTCTAAAGGACTATTATTTCTGTCATTGCCATCACGGGAAAATTTAGATTACTAATGTTAACGAAATAAATAATTTCAAAAATCTGACCAACTAAGCCCTTGAGGTAAGAGGACGAGAGGAAATTCAAAATTCGCGCGGCTTGTTGGCGTGCAACTTAGACGGCTTTTGTACGCCAATTTGATCTAATTTCCCGGTTTGATAGACCCCAAGTGTCATTATCAAACTGTTCGCCTCGACTTTTCCTACACCACAGTGGCCGGCCGGAGTGGCCGTGCGGTTCTAAGCGCTACAGTCTGGAACCGGGCGACTGCTACGGTCGCAGGTTCGAATCCTGCCCCGGGCATGGATGTGTGTCATGTTCTTAGGTTAGTTAGGTTTAATTAGTTCTAAGTTCTAGGCGACTGATGACCTCAGAAGTTAAGTCGCATAGTGCTCAGAGCCATTTGAATCATTTACACCCCAGTGGTACGTCGTAAACTGTTATCGTTTACACCCTGTTCAGAGTTTGTATCCGTCCCTACAATTTAGTACTTTGGAAGTGATGATATTTCACAGGAATATGTACTTTACACGACCTACTTTACGGAATATTATGATTCGATACTTTAGAGTGAAGGAAAATAACGTCCAAACGGCAAGCAACAAACTGAGGTTTCAGCAGTCTAAATCGTAGAGGCTATCTTTCTTCACATCCGTTCAGTGCCATAAGTTCACGAAATGCAAGTTGTTGTATCTTTTACGAGTAACTGTTTCGTGCAAATGACTGTAAGAAGTGTGCGTAGGCTGCAATGTTGAACTGGTGTTGGCGCTGGTGCTGAAGATGAGACAGAGAGGCCAGAGCTGATAACCGGAGCCGGAAAATGGGCGATAAATGTGCCGTAGTGTTTGGCGCGGCCATCCGAACGCATGGAACTCCATGAATAGAGTTCTGTCCCGTAAGTCAGTGCAGAGAGACCTGAGGTTTAGCCTCAGTTATCAGCTGGTGATCTGGAATTTCACATCACCAATGCTACTCTCTTGTCGGCAATAATCACCATCACCATCAGCCAGTTCAATCACTTGGTGATGTGTTCTCTTTGATTCGGCGTGCAACGTAGGATCCCAGCAGGTTCTCCCACCTCTGTCAGTCTTGAGCTCCCCGTTGCCAATTGATTCCAAATGTGTTGCTTAAGTCTCTGTCGCATCTGTTCGGCGTTCTTCCCCTCGATATATTTTGGTAAATTTGGCTCCACTCTAGTATTTGTTTCTGGCATCCTTTCTTCGTGCGACATGATCAGCCTACTGCCATTACAAGGTATTTACTCTTTCCGCTGACCTTAGCTGCATGATATCCGTTATTTTCTTTCTGTCTTTCTTTGTGCAGCCCAACATTGATTTTTCCATTACTCTTTGGGTTAAAAATGTATTCATTTAATGTTCATGTCTCACAGTAATGCTATGTTGGCTGTACTACAAATGAGAATGATGCGTGACACAGACGGGCCAACTCGGATTCGAAGTCTTACGTCGACATCAGCAACAGAGTCAGGCATTTAAACCGGTTGCTGGTGCATCTTCAAGTTGTATAGTTGTGGACGTTTTTCGTACTGACGTTTCATCTAGAGCTGTGTACGACATCTTCAGAAACGATCCTGGCTGCGCCGAGCCTTCCGATGAACCAGTAATGCTCCATGGAAGCAGGCGTACCCCTCAAGATGTCCGGCGCAGCTGTGCAAGAAATGTCAGGAACAAACAAGTCTCATGGACCACGACCATAAAAGCTGGCCGGCCGCTGTGACAGAGCGGTTCTAGGCGCTTCAGTCCGGAACCGCGCTGCTGTTACGGTCGCAGGTTCGAATCCTGTCTCAGGCATGGATGTGTGTGATGTCCTTGGGTTAGTTAGATTTAAGTAGTTCTAAAGTCTAGGGAACTGAAGACGTCAGATGTTAAGTCCCATAGTGCTTAGAGCCATTTGAACGATAAAAGCTGGTAGTCAAAAATGGCTCTAAGCACTATGGGACTTAAAATCTGAGGTCATCAGTCCCCTAGACTTAGAACTACTTAAATCTAACTAACCCAAGGACATCAAACACATCCATGCCCGAGAGAGGATTCAAACCTGCGACCGTAGCAGCAGCGCGATTCCGGACTGAAGCGCCTAGAACCGCTCGGCCACAACGGCCGGCGCTGGTAGTCTCCAGCAACTAAGATAACTAGTCGTAATAGCCTTAATTTCGTTCAATAGAACGTCACTTCTATTTTCATATTTTTCTTAATTTTTCTGACACATTATTATTGGTCAGCTTCAGTTCTTAATAAATAAATGGAATCTTAAGTAAGTAACCGCAGATATAATACATTCAAGTATTTTTTTTATTTTGCTAATCAGTCAGCAAGCAGTGTAATAACCTTCATTTAACGTCTGACACTTGTCCATTTTCCTTTTCATCAAATCACTCGATTTAGTTTTCCATTTCACATAAATTCGGCATTTCCCATCAAAATGCACGATGCTTTCTGAAAGAATCCCAGTCATGTTTGTCTTTTGATCTTTCGAAAGATTCCTTATTTCTTCAAGACTTTTTTAAATATCTGAGTACCATTAAGTACCTTTGGCCTTCAATTAGAAATGCGATACAATATGATACTGCACTGCCTGTGTTGTTCAGTTGTACATGCATGCACGTCCGGAGGAAAAGGCATAGCGGCGACTACAGCCTTTATGAAATACGTGAAATGTCCTCGCAGTTGCGAATGTGGACAACCGTCAGCTGTAGAATCGAATGACGATAGCGAAAATTTGTGCCGGGCCGTATTTCCCGCTTATCGCAACCGGTCGCCTAACCATTAGACTATCCGAAAAGGACCTCCACCAGACCCAAACTTCTATATGTCGTCAACCATTTGTCTACAATCTGCACCCGTACATCCATTATGTGTATTCCCGTACACGGGGAGACATTTTGATGAAAATCGCTTCCCTGGTTTCGGCGGATGGCCAAGAGTATCACCGTACACTTCGCAAATCTGTCCATGAATTTCTGCAGCAGGCAGATTCCTTGCTTGCAAAAACCGTATCACTGAGCGAACCTCACACGCGGCGGGCGAGTTGATGGTCTTAAACATTTTTAAAGCACAGAACAGAACCGTACAGGTTAGCTACAGAGCTGGAACTGAGCACAGTTGTTCCCGTGGCATGCCGGTACACGACGCACGCCCTCGCGGTATGCGCGCGAACTACTGGTCTCTACAAAAAACGGTCCGTATTTAAAAAACGCTCCTTATATATGGCTACATACTCCGAATCATGCAGTGTACTTAATGGAAGAGGATGGGGAGAAACATTCAGAGGATGTAATTTGGCCGCGCTTAGTGTGCTGTGAGCCGTGTAGTGTGTCAGGATATACCCGACGGGCCGCTTCTGTTACACAGTTCACGACCAGCGGGGGGTAGTAGCGGCATCCACATTACGGGCCGGCACTCTGGAGACACACAGCTCGGTAACGGGCCTCGGATAACGCGCTGTGGCGAGCACTCAGCCGTGTCACTCGCTGTCCGCCGATCCAATTAGCGTCGCCGCGAGCGCGGACACGCCACTCACACACCGCTCTGCGTCGCGTCTCCTAGCACTGCCCTATGGTTGCCTGCTCGCGTTTTCGGCTCAACGATGCCGCCGTGCATAACGCGACGGAGTCTTGCCTTACAAACTGATGCAGCACGTGACGGACTAGGCTGCTAACAGGCGTACCGCCGGTGGACGCGTCGCGCGGCGCTTCTGCGTCGCGATTGTGCTATCCCTGGGTGCGTCCTCAGGGACATCCACTGTGCGTGATTATCCAGTCAGAAACGTGGGCTAGCTGTAACAGTGCAACCAACTTTTCGTTTAACTCTTACGTGACAACTGAAAGAAAATTACGTGCGCTTACGTCTTTTCATGATTTTTTTATGCAGCTACGAAGCACGTTCAGTAAGTAATGCAGCATTCTTTTGTCGGAAAATTTCCTTCGAAAAAATGTAGAATTTATTGTCAGACGCTGTGGAATATTCTCGCTTCAACCCCTTTAGTTTCATGACGTTCCGACAGATGGCAGCGCTCTACGTAGCCTTCAGAATTGCGTCTGAACGGAGGTGCGTTCCATACAGAGAGCTGTCATCGTCTTTTGGCGGGGAACCAGGGCATCGTAGATATTCATAGTCGTTAGCAGAATGACTACGGAGACCTGGCAATGAACAAAAGCACGGTGAGTCGTCGTGTGAGGTGTCTGTCTTCCTCGCAACAACGCCGCGCAAACCTGACCAATCGTCCGCGTGCCGGCCGTCCCCAAACATGTGTGACTCCAGCTATGTTGGAAGGTGTGGTGACTCTCATCTGAGGTTATCGACGGATGCAAATCAACTTCTCCATGACAATGCAAGATCTCTTACAAATCTGCGTACTCGAGATGAGCACACAAAACTTCATTGGACTGTTATTCGTCGCCCACCTTACAGCCCGGACTTCACACCTTCCGTATTCCATCTGTTTGGCTCATTGAAGGACGAACTCTGCGGGAAGCAGGACGTGGATGATGGGGAGGTTATTAATGCAGCGAGACTTTGCATCCGACGTCGACCAGTAGAGTGGTACCATGCGGGCATACAGGCACTCCCAGTAAGGTGGCGTACGGCCGCCGCATTGAAAGCAGATTATGTTGGAAAATAGGGTTTTGTAGACAAAAGAGTGGGGTATAAGGTGGTATATTGAAATCTTGAATAACAACAATATGCTTTCAGAAAAAGTGTTGGATTACATATAGAACGACCCTCGTACATTGTTGTAGCAAATTCCATGTAAGTAAGAGCCACACGTGTTGTGTCTATTTACGTAATTTTTTTTCAGTTACCTCATCATCATCATCATCATCATCATCATTTAAGACTGATTATGCCTTTCAGCGTTCAGTCTGGAGCAGAGCCCCCCTTATACAGTTCCTCCATGATCCCCTATTCAGTGCTAACATTGGTGCCTCTTCTGATGTTAAACCTATTACTTCAAAATCATTCTTAACCGAATCCAGGTACCTTCTCCTCGGTCTGCCCCGACTCCTCCTACCCTCTACTGCTGAATCCATGAGTCTCTTGGGTAACCTTGCTTCTCCCATGCGTGTAACATGACCCCACCATCTAAGCCTGTTCGCCCTGACTGCTACATCTATAGAGTTCATTCCCAGTTTAACTTTGATTTCCTCATTGTGGACACCCTCCTGCCATTGTTCCCATCTACTAGTACCTGCAATCATCCTAGCTACTTTCATATCCGTAACCTCAACCTTGTTGATAAGGTAACCTGAATCCACCCAGCTTTCGCTCCCATACAACAAAGTTGGTCGAAAGATTGAACGGTGCACAGATAACTTAGTCTTGGTACTGACTTCCTTCTTGCAGAAGAGAGTAGATCGTAGCTGAGCGCTCACTGCATTAGCTTTGCTACACCTCGCTTCCAGTTCTTTCACTATGTTGCCGTCCTGTGAGAATTGCATCCTAAGTACTTGAAACCGTCCACCTGATCTAACTTTGTTCCTCCTATTTGGCACTCAATCTGTTTATATTTCTTTCCCACTGACATTACTTTCGTTTTGGAGATGCTAATCTTCATACCATAGTCCTTACATTTGTGATCTAGCTCTGAAATATTACTTTGCAAACTTTCAATCGAATCTGCCATCACAACTAAGTCATCCGCATATGCAAGACTGCTTATTTTGTGTTCACATATCTTAATCTCACCCAGCCAGTCTATTGTTTTCAACATATGATCCATAAATAATATGAACAACAGTGGAGACAGGTTGCAGCCTTGTCTTACCCCTGAAACTACTCTGAACCATGAACTCAATTTACCGTCAACTCTAACTGCTGCCTGACTATCCATGTAAAGACCTTTAATTGCTTGCAAAAGTTTGCCTCCTATTCCATAATCTTGTAGAACAGACAATAACTTCCTCCTAGGAACCCGGTCATATGCCTTTTCCAGATCTATAAAGCATAGATACAGTTCCCTGTTCCACTCATAACACTTCTCCATTATTTGCCGTAGACTAAAGATCTGGTCCTGACAACCTCTAAGAGGCCTAAACCCACACTGATTTTCATCCAATTGGTCCTCAACTAATACTCGCACTTTCCTTTCAACAATACCTGAGAAGATTTTACCCACAACGCTGATTAAAGAGATACCTCTGTAGTTGTTACAATCTTTTCTGTTTCCATGTTTAAAGATTGGTGTGATTACTGCTTTTGTCCAGTCTGATGGAACCTGTCCCGACTCCCAGGCCATTTCAATTATCCTGTGTAGCCATTTAAGACCTGACATTCCACTGTATTTGATGAGTTCCGACTTAATTTCATCCACCCCAGCCGCTTTATTGCACTGCAATCTACTGACCATTTTTTCCACTTCCTCAAATGTGATCCTATTTCCATCATCATTCCTATCCCAATCTACCTCGAAATCTGAAACATTACTGATCGCATTTTCACCTATATTGAGCAACTCTTCAAAATATTCCCTCCATCTGCCCAAGGCATCCACAGGATTCACCAGCAGTTTTCCTGACCTGTCCAAAATACTTGTCATTTCCTTCTTACCTCCCTTTCGAAGACTGCTAATTACACTCCAGAATGGTTTTCCAGCAGCTTGACCCATAGTCTCCAACCTGTTTCCAAAGTCTTCCCACGATTTCTTCTTGGATGCTGCAATTATCTGTTTGGCTTTGTTTCTTTCTTCAACATAAATTTGTCTGTCTACCTGGGTTCTGGTATGTAGCCATTTTTGATACGCCTTCTTTTTCCTTTTACAGGCTGCCTTGACTGCATCATTCCACCAAGCTGTTTGCTTCATCCTACTTTTACACACTACTGTTCCAAGACATTCTTTAGCCACTTCTAGTACTGTATCCCTGTACCTTGTCCATTCCTTTTCCAATGACTGTAATTGACTACATTCAACTAACTAGTACCTTTCTGAGATCGCTGTTATGTACTTGTGCCTGATTTCCTTATCCTGAAGTTTCTCCACTCTTATCCTCCTACATATGGACCTGACCTCCTGCACTTTCGGCCTCACAATCCCAATTTCAATGCAGATCAAATAATGATCAGTGTCATCAAAGAATCCCCTGAATACACGTGTGTCCCTCACAGCCTTCCTGAATTCCTGATCTGTTATTATATAGTCAATGACAGATCTGGTTCCCCTGCCTTCCCAAGTATACCGGTGAATGTTCTTATGTTTAAAAAAGGAGTTTGTGATTACTAAGCCCATACTGGCACAGAAATCCAAGAGTTGTTTCCCGTTCCTGTTGGCCTCCATATCCTCTCCAAATTTACCCATAACCTTTTCATACCCTTCTGTTCGATTTCCAATCCTGGCGTTAAAATCACCCATGAGCAGAACACTGTCCTTGTCCTTTACTCTAACAACTACATCACTGAGTGCCTCATAAAAACTATCCATCTTATCTTGCTCTGTCCCTTCACAATGCGAATATACTGACACAATCCTAATTTTCTTGCTAGACACTGTCAAATCTATCCACATCAGTCGTTCGTTTACATACCTTATTGCAACTACGCTGGGTTCCATTTCTTTCCTGATGTAAAGCCCTACACCCCATTGTGCTATTCCTGCTTTGACTCCTGACAGGTAGACCTTGTATTCTCCCACTTCCTCTTCTTTCTCACCCCTTACCCGAATGTCACTAACAGCTAAAACGTCCGGCCCCATCTTACTTGCAGCCTCTGCCAGCTCTACCTTCTTCCCAGAGTAGCCCCCATTGATATTAATAGCTCCCCATCTCATTACCATTTGTTTGCCAAGTCGTATCTTAGGAGTCCCTGGTTTGTCAGTTAGAAGTGGGACTCCGTCACCTCCAAAGGTCCGAGGCATTTTGCTCTGATTGTTGCCAGCATCATATTTAAAGTACCAGGGAAGCAGGTTGCTAGCCTTACTTGCCCCGAGTCCCATTGGGTTTTACCCCTAACGGCTGAGGGACTAACCGGTGGATTTGGTAGTCTTTGCCGTATGAGCACAAAGGTGACCACGACTCAGAATATGTCCGAGATGCCCAGCCTTATTCCAAAGTAACTGGTATCCCGACTGTCGGGACCACTTACTTGGCCACTCATACGTTGCCCGTGGTTCATGAACTAGGACATGACTACAGGAACCCACACCATGAACCACTTCGTTTACCTTCCTTAGAACACGGTATAACGCAAATATAACTTACTGTCAGCAGTCAAAACAGAATAATAAAACATGGAGACATTATTTTCCAAAACCAAAAAAGTTGTCACAAAATAATAATAATAACAGTAATAGTAGTAATGATCTGGAATACTGAATCTGATGGCAACTCTTATTTGCTCTCCTCTACCAAGAGATAAGACGACAGGCTTACAAAATAAATTTTCGTGTATTTATGGAAGAAAAAGTCGGCAATAGCCTTTATCATGCAAATAAGAAAACAGCTGGAAAGAATCAGAAACAACAGTTAGAAATTCGTTTAGAATCAAGATACTTAATTTAGGCTACTGATACAGGAGAAATAAAGAACAGGAAAAACGAGAACAACTGTGACAGAAAAAAGAAGTAGCTAACACAGAGGCAACACAGAGAAAGAAAACGACAAGGAAAATAGAGCGAATGAATTTGTTACATAATCCCCGTTGAGCAGTACGAAGATAAAGAAAAGGGGCTCCAGCAATGACAGAATATTTAAAAAGACATGATATCTAACCAAATTAATTCAGTAGATTTTCGAGTTGTAACGTGAGTTAGTCAGATACTTTGGTCCATACAGATCCAATACTCTCAATGTTGTAGAACAGCAAAAATTCATCAACTTTTACTACAACTGTAGCATTATCTATACATTTGACTAAGTTAAAAGTCCCCCTCCATATTTTTCTGTTTGTATGTGAAAGCTAATCTCAGAAACTGCTGTAGGACTTATGATACGGTTTTTACGAGGTAGGGTTGTCAGAAATGGTTTGGAAAACTTATAAGGGTATTTCATGGTAGGTTGTGCTGAGAAATAATTATTAAGAAAGAATCCGATACAATGCGCCGTTTCCGAGCCAATTGGGACTGAAGTTAGCAAATCAGGCCGTTGTGAGCGCGAATTCAAGCGGCCCACAAGAGACGGTGTCGCCAAACTTGCGCATCGTCTGGTTTCCTAAAACAAACGAGAGAGCGACAGAAAAATTGGACATACGACGGTAGTAAGCATCGAACACGAGCTAAAGCCTGAGTAGTCTCGTGTGCTATCATCTATCCTATGAGAACAACTGACACTAATTGTATATGTCGAACCGCTTGCATTTGCGTGCGCAACGGCCTGATTGGCTAATTTCAATGCTAATTGACTCGCGATTGTTTTTCGCAACAATTATTTCTTACCACAACCTTCCCTGCAACACCCTTACAAGGTTTTCAGGCAGCCTCTGACTATCCTGTATAATCTGTTACCGCCGCGCCAGACAAGGCCGTAGATATAGAGCTACTCTGCGAAACCGGGGCAGGTCGCTAGTGGTTAATAAAGAAATCGGATGCAATCAACCTGGTAAAATAATGATCAACACAGCTGAGCACCTTCCTCACAGACATCGACGTACCGAATATACAACTAGCAAACCACCTGCAACTAGATGACCAAATAGTGCTATCTGGCAAGGACAAACCATGTGGAAAGATACGTCTGTGAACATCATCCCAGTCACAAAACTGGACACCATGTTTATTACAATGTGGAACATAAAGACCTTGCACGAACTGAAACTTCATCCCTCGCTCTGCTGGCAACTTCAGAAGGCCGTTGTGTCGAACATCTTCAGAACATTTCGTTGAGTTATCAGAGAACGCAGTTAACATACGGATAATGCGTTGTTTCATTCTTTATCATGGATACCATGTATAAATAAGACAGCCAATAAATAACTAGGCAGTATAAGAATTACTTTATCTAAATTTAATTATGGGAAAGGGAAAGGTATCGGCAATGGCCTATTGATAAGGACTACCGTGGTATTAAACTGCTGTGTACAGTCCGTGCAGAATCCAAACGAAGCACTGTATGACAGTGAAACGAGGAGTGTGGGAAAACCCTAAAAAAGGAGACAGTGTTGCAGAAGGATATGGAAAATTGAATAAACTGATGAGAAAAGACGAAGTTGTCGCAGAATCGGCGAGGAAAATGCAAGCAGAAGGTACAAGATGATAGGATATGTGTTAATACATCAAGGAAGAGCTTTGATGGTGCAAGAAAGAACAGTCGGAGCTAGAAACTGTATGGGAAGACAGAGCTAGGAGTACACTCAACAGAACAATTGGTGATGCTGAGTGTAAGAACTCCTTTGACATGAAGACATTGGCACAAAAGAGAAAAAATACAAAGCTGAAAAAATTACATATTAATGTTGTCCATTAGTCCATCATTTCATTACAATACATTATATTTCTGTACAACTGGTGCCATCACCCCATCATTTCATTACAATACATTATATTTCTGTACAACTGGTGGACGCGTTCGTGCAATTACAAGGTTCCGTCTGAGAAATACTAATACTTACTCCAGAAAATTTGGTCTAAGAAAGTAGCGCATTGCTAAAACTACGCGCAAAGATGGCATAACATATGTAAAAGATAAAGTTGTTAGTTATTAAATTTGCAGTTTGGCAGCTTCTAATACACTATGTGATCAAAAGTATCCGGACACCTGGCTGAAAATCCATCGGTAATGCTGGAATCCAATATGGTGTTGGCCCACCCCTTAGCCTTGATGACAGCTTCCACTCTCGCAGGCATACGTTCAATCACGTGCTGAAGATTTCTTGGGGAATGGCTGCCCATTCTTCACGGAGTGCTGCACTGAGGAGGGGTATCAATGTCGGTCGGTGAGGCCTGACACGAAATCGGCGTTTCAAAACATCTCAGAGGTGTTCTATAGGATTCAGGTCGATCCATTACAGGGATGTTATTTACGTGTAGCCACTCCGCCACAGGCCGTGCATTATGAACAGGTGCTCGATCGTATTGAAAGATGCAATAGCCATCCCCGAATTGCTCTTCAACAGTGGGAAGCAAGAAGGTGCTTAAAACATCAATGTAGGCCTCTGCTGTGATAGTGCCACGCAAAACAACAAGGGGTGCAAGCCCCCTCCATGAAAAACACAACTACACCGTAATACCTTCGCCTCCGAATTTTACTCTCTGTTGGTCCATTATGGCCAGGGGCATCGTCTGGTACGTACTTCTCAATTCAATAAATCTTACCAACAGCCGTATGCTTTAGGTTATTTTATTTTATTTCGAACGCTACCAGTTTCGGCAATTCATGTTCTCATTTTCAGGCCCCATACGCTTTTTCGTATCAACAAGCTTATCGTGTAGTGCTATAAAACTGGATACCGTGAATCCGAATCGTTGTGCAACTTTCGTATGAATCAGTTGCACAACGACTCGACATTTTGGCATCATCAGGTGGTCTGGAAGCAATTCTTTTTTATCGTCGAATTTGTAAGCTTTGTGTAATTTTTTGGGGGACCACTGATTGGCTCCAGACTACTTGACGATGACAAATTGTCGAAATTGAAATCGTGATACATAAACAACAAAGATTTTTGGTCTAATTATTTGTATGTGACATCGTGACTGGCATGTGTTAATCATTAACTATTAGAAAAAAAACACTTGAGTACTACATTTTTTATCTTCTCGCTACTAACATTAATTATGGTTTTTCTATTTAAGCAAATAAGTTACATACTTCAGTCAGTTGCAGTTTTCACAAAGGGCCGCCTAGAGGCGTCTTTTCATGCGCCAATCTGTTTAGGGATGGCCTCTGTCAGTAAACAATGCGTCGCTAGTTCGCCTGCCTTCCGAGGCACGGGTGGAATCCGAGTGAAAACCCGTCCTCCGCCCTGTGCCCTGTGTTTTGCGCCCACTGACGCGTTCGCACAATGCCGCCTGCGCCGTCATGAGTGACTAAACGCGCAGTAGCATGCCTGGAGTAACACCAGCATCCCAGGGCATGCCTGACGACCATATTCACTGACACTGTAGTTTTTGAAACACTCTACAAAAACGTCAGTATTTGTGAGACGTAAGTTTTTCTGTCAAAGCATATAACGATCTTTTTCTTTGATAAAATTTCCGTTACTTCCAGCAGTACCGTGACCCTAGCTGCACATCGTCCAGATAATGTTCTCGTTACACCTCCATCTGATGATGAACCTGTAGTGGCTTGAGGATTAGTAAATCGTAGAATACATCGAATGAAAAATTAAAAAAAGTCGCTGGGTGCATATTATACTTATATAAATCGCGATATAAACAAAATTGACCAAGTTCACACCCGGCTCTTATCCCGTACTTGTTTCAAAGCTCGCAACATCTCTTCCGTTCGTCTTCAACTTTCTTACGACAATATAGCAAATTTAAACTCAAATTTGTTCAAGTTGTATGGAATGTTTCTGAGGACTGCGACTGTATTGCAATTTTATGAAATAAGTCCTACCGTTTCAGTCACTTATTTACTAACTGAAAAGTCAGTTATAGATCAGAAGGCTATGAAAACCATAAACGAAGTTACAAGGCTCACCAAGATGACGAAAAAACGCTCAAAGATATAAATATAAAGCTAAGCTACCATCAAGGTGGAAAGAGAGTTCTTTGTGTGTAATGAAAGAAGAAGAATACATAAGGAAAACATTGCATTTTTTCACTAATAATGGCATTACTGAAAGCAAGAAGACCACACAAGAGCATTTTAGACAAAATTCAAATCAGAGCTAAAGAACACACACACGTTTCTTGCTGACTGTGAAAAGAGACATAGCACGATTGTGAATCCACACGCACCAAAGATAAGACTGCAACTAAAATTACCCAAGGGAGGTTCCCCAATGCGCGTGATTGTTAGCTCAAGAAACAGGCCAGGTTACGTCAATTGCTTCCGCGATTTGTGAGACACCTACTCAAGTTCTCCCTGTGTGGAGAGCCCGTCAGAAACGTGTCAGAAAATCTTAGCGTGATGCATACAACCCCTCGTTTCAAATTTATTTTTGAGCGTTTAATGGATTCGTTGTGCACAAGTGAGAACCACATTTGAACTTACTCAGCACGTTAGTTCTTTTTCTCCCAGCATCTCTTCATATTTCCGTTGTGTTTCTTCTTACATTTTTCTGTGTATCATGTGACTTTTCTGGCTATTTTTACAATAAGATCATTTTTGTGAGTAAAGGTTCAGAATTTTGTTGTATCTTGATTGGTCTATTCACAGATGTTATTTACTTTTGAGTTTCTATGAATTTATATTAGCCAATTCGGCGATTTTTCGTCGATAAAGTTAGATCTAGTTCCTTTGAGAGTCTTTTCCTACATAGGCCTATAGCAGTTAAGTGACTGTAAAATTATGGTAGCTGTTTCTTGATTTTTTTTCTCGTATCGTTACAAATTTCTTATTTATTCCAAGTCCACTTTCGCATTTTACTCTCGTCTTTCCTCCCTTTTTCTCATGTTTTTAATTTTTTTTTTTTTTTGTTTAAGATTTTATCTCCGTTTAGAAAGTGTCAATTGCTTTTGTTTCGCATCTGTCGTAGTTTCCCGTTATGTAGATGTTTTTTTCTTGTGTTCCAGGTGAGTAGAGAGCATTAAGAGACGCGGCTGTGTTTTACTGATTAGATGGAGCGAAGTGACGGCACGACAGGCCAGGTAAGTAAATTAAACTTTCTGCCTTCCGATGTGTGCCCTACAATTTTTCATTTAGTCGTACGCCATTTAGACGAAACTGTTACAGCCACATGTCAGTTATTTCATCAACAATGGAAACTGAAGTGATGCTAATTGTGCCGTGTGCCCTAACATTGCTTGGTCCGCCATATACTTTATTAAAATGAAAATTATTGTGAAATATTATGTACCCAATAATATGATTATGCATCGTGAATTCAAAAACACTCATATCTACATCTACAACTACAGCTATACACTGCAAGCGACAGTAAAGTGCGTGGCGGAGAGTACGTCCCACTGTACCAGTTGTTAGGGCTTTTTACCGTTCCATTAACGTACGGAGCGCTGTAGGAATGACTGTTTAACTGCCTCTGAGCACGCTGTGATTAATCTAACCTTGTCCTTATGCTCGCAACGGGAGCGATACGTAGTTGGTTGTATATTCCTAGAGTCATCACTCAAAGCTGGTTCTTAAAACTTTGTAAGTAGGCTTTCTTCGGTTAGTTTGCGTCTATCAAGTGTCTAAGTATAGCTCTTGAGTATTTTCTGATGTGGTAGTTTAATGCAAAAGCAATAGCTGTCATTTTATGCGTCGAGTAATACCATTGGGATACTCTACCACGTGATTAAACAATATAAAGTAAAACTACAAGGCCGCGTGGCGTCCACAGTCGCAATCGCATTTTATGCTCGCAGGAGACAACGTGTGGGATGAGAGGGTCTAGGGTTCCGTATCAGCAGTGGGACATTCATGTGAGTCTATATGACTGGGTTGCTCGTGTTGGACTACAACTCCAAAAGTCTGTCTTCTTTTTCCCCTCAGTACGCGATTATCGAATTCAGTATTACTGCTCGTATGAAAAAGATGGAATACTCCATTGTAAGTAGAGGATAATATTAGCTGAAGCAGCTAGTTTGTTGAAAATTCTTTCTCACATTTGCTAGCTTGTAAGCCTCATCATCAGGAAGCGATATTACAATGTATTACTTATGCTTTTTCGAGCTGTTCATCCAAGCTGCGATGAGCTTGATGAGCAAATAGACATTTCAAGAGAATAACACTACCGGCGATCGTCGTTTTGTTAGAGTAATCGTTTATTTACTTGAAAGCTGTGATGTTTCATAACACTTCGCAGCAGTGAATTTGCTTCTGGATGAAAATAACGCGTTGTGTTATAGATGGCGCTGATTCCGATTTTCCAATCAGAAATGTCGTAGGGTTTCTGGATTTAAAGTTATAGCTGAAAGTTATACGATATAAAAAACCTGTACAAGGGTTGGTATGTAACTGCATCAGTGAGCCTTATTTGATGTACAATTGTGTGAGTGTGTGTATGTATGTGTGTATATTCAAGACTATTCTGCTGTATGCGCTTGTGGAAAGATAAGTGTGCAGTAGTAGAAACAAACAAGCAGACTTGGACAAGTTCTGACTACTCCGCGACAAGTTTTAGCTCGTCCGCGAGCTACAGCATGCACGCAGGTTTCAACATGTTTTATAAAATTAGTTCCTGTGCAATTTCTCCTGTTCCTCCATTAGTCTGGTTTGGAGATGGCTAGCGAACAGTTCGTGTCAGTGTGGCTCTATGTTTTACTAACCAGCAGTCGCAGTAACATGCATTTAAGAGATTTCATATACGTCGATTCGGTAATTCGGTATATGGTGATTCAATAAACGAAAGAGAAATAGGCGCAGTTGTCTGAGTTGTCCAGACTGCTTTTGCTACATTTGTGGCAAGTATACGACGTCCGATTTTCAAAGAGTGTATTCCGGTTAACATTGTTAGTTAAGAATACAAGTGGTATAAACGTAGGATTGCAAGCCATCTTCTAAATACGTTTTAGGGTCAGTATGGCTTCACGTTTCTTGCCTTTCTCCGGAATCCAAACTGATCATACCAGAAATCGGTTTCTATCAGTTCTTTCATTCTTCTGCAAATGATTCCTGTCGGTATTTTGCAGCAATGACTTATGAAACTGATGGTTCGGTAATGTTCACACCTGTCAGCACATGTCTTCTCAGGAACTGGAATTATTACATTTATGATGTATATATGCAGCCTGAAGCAACGAATGAAAATTTATACGAAGGCCACAATTCGAACTGGATCACTTGGCAGCCTAGCTAACCACTCGTCAGTTGAGTCTGCATATACAGGGTGTTCCATTTATCTTGACCACCCTAAATAACTGTTTGTCCAGATGCAAATTACAAAATGTTTCAAGCAAATGTTCTTTAGCCGTCAGGAGGACATTAATCAGCGTGATTGCCTTCGTTGTAGTTTCTTTTTTTTTTTTTACAAAGATGTGAACAATGGTATGACTTTTTTAAATGGCACTATGTATTTTTTATTCGGAAATTCATTTCCTCTCCTAAAGACCTATTAAAATGTATCACAGTGTACCATTCACTGAAACACAACGTTATTAATTACATAACACAACACTGACGTTGACGCTCCCAGCGCATAGTGCAGATACCCGGAGTAATGGAACACATCCACGTGCTGGCGTTGACAGAGGACAAATGTAAACATAGGTAGAACGCACACCCATCATTCCATCAACCATCGTCAGTTGAAGATTTGTGTGAGTAGAATGTACACCTACGAAGAGAAAGTAGAAGTGCTACTCATCTATGTGGAATGTAAGTTAGCAGAATGTAATTGCAACACTGTTTTCTTATGTACGGTGATGATACTGTGATTCTGTCAGACAGAGCAAAAGATTTGAAAGAACAGTTGAACGGAATGGACAATTTCTCAAAAAGAGATTAGAAGGTGAACATAAATAAAAGTAAAACAGGGCTAGTGGAGTATAGTAGAATAAAATCCAGCTTTTCTGAAGGAATAATAAGCAGATGAGTTTTGGCATTTGGGTACCAAAATAACTGATGATAGCCGAAGCAGTGGGGATATGAAATACAGACTGGTAATAGCACGAAAAAATAGAAATTTATCAACAACTAATATAAATTTAAGTGTTTAGCAAGTCTTTTCTGAAGGAGTTTGGCCGGATCAAAGCCTTGTAAGGAAAGTAATGTGGACATACACAGTTCAGATAAGAAGAGAATAGAAACTTTGGAAATGTTGTGCTACAGAAAAATGTTGAAGATTATATGGGTCGACTGAATTCTAATGAGGAGGTACTGAGTCGAATAGTGGAAGAAATAAATGTATGACATAATACGACTAAAAGAAGGGATCAGCTGACAGGAGACATACAGAGAGAATCAGGGCGTAGTCAATTTCGGCGGGCTGCATCAAACCAGTCTTCGAAGTGATAGTCACAACATCAACAATTAGAACCATTCTCTGAAGTTTTAGACGTACGTTGTATAGAGCCGCTAGAGGTGTGTGTGTGTGCGCGTGCGTACACGTGGTATTAAACCAGCAGCCGCCTCGGCTCGGCCTGTGCTGTCCGCGATTGCTCGGCCCCGGCAGTGGGTGGCTGTACGCCGGTGGCGGCTTGGCTGGAAGAAGTCGCTGGCGGCCGCAGCTGCGCGCTGGTGATTGCAAATTGATGGCCCCCGGTGCCAGATGGGCTGCAAACAGGCCATAAATCTCCCACGGGTATCCTCTGGCTGCAGGCCGAGTCACGCACAACACCGCGGCAGGTGCCCCGGCGCACACCGCGGGCTGGCTGGCTGGCTGGCTCCTGCGCGCCGCTGTGGGCGGCACCCCCTTTCACCAGTCCATAAATTACTTTCGGTAGCGGCTCTGCCAGTGCAGCCGCTCTGTCAGTTGCTTATTCTCACGTACCTTTATTTATATAACACGTCATTCTCCAAGAATGTTCCATATTCGTTCATCATCTTCGCGGAAGTTACAGGAAACTGCGATCGCGATCTTGCTTATGTCACGGATAAAGAAAAAAATTGCGTTCCGTCAGAGTTCTTGAGACGATTCGTAATGTTCTGTTGAGATAATCTCACACATTATTCCTGCTTCGGTTGAGCCGGCCGCCGTGACCGAGCGGTTCTAGGCGCTTCAGTTTGGAACCGCACGACCGCTGCGGTCGCAGGTTCGAATCATACCTCGGGCATGGATGTGTGTGATGTACTTAGGTTAGTTAGGTTTAAGTAGTTCTAAGTTCTAGGGGACTGATGACCTCATTGTTAAGTCCCATGGTGCACAGAGCCATTTTGAACCTGCTTCGGTTGGACTGGAGATGTCATCTGTGACAACACTACGGCACTGCAGGCGAAGTCGGCTGAAGTACTTAGAAAAGTGTTGTTCGCATTCCGAAGGTGTGTCAAACTATTGGAACATCTGAAAGTGCGGGTTAAATCGTGTAGTTAGCAGGATTAATTACGTGCCTGTTATAAGACGTTCAAAGGCAGCAAATTATCGGTTGTACTGTTTTTTTGGACCACTGAAAGCCCACTGGACCCACTCGTAAAAAGCGAAGACCGAAATTATGCTGCTTCGTACGGTGAAACAACTACATTTAAACCAAGTTCCCATGTAGCACGCTCTTCCTCAAACGAAAAATTCCTGCTGAAGCTGTCCATCGATGGAACCATCCATGAGACTTGACCACGTGCATTCTCACTCCTGTTCGGCCGCAGTTACAAACCTAACTCTTAGTACTCCTAGAGCCTAGATTGACGCTCACAGGCTTTTCTACACACAATAAAATCTCCAAATAAGGACGTATTTCATGATATTGGTTTCATAATGTGTTTCGTGATGTCCTCCATTCTACCTCTGGATGACGTATCAGCCGCAAAGTTACGTAGTACGGCTTATTGAAAGATGCAGACATTCGAAGTGAGAGTAATTGTCAGTGACGAACTTCCTAAAAATCTCTGTCCGCATAATATCGGCACAGAACTCTATAATGTTTTCAGGTATATTGATTTCGCTTCGCAGGATTTCGGTCAGGTAACTTATTTTCGAGTCACAGTATCTATAGTTCTGTGATTTTTCGAGTCGTGTGCTTTCAGTTCAAAAAAATGGATCAAATGGCTTCAAGCACTATGGCACTTAGCATCTGAGGTCATCAGTTCCCTAGGCTTCGAACTACTTAAACCTAACTAACCTAAGGGCATCACAAACATCCATGCCCCAGGTATGATTCGAACCTGCGACCGTCGCGGTCGCGCGGTTCCAGACTGTAGCGCCTAGAACCGCAACAGTTACATGTCAGTGTGTTTATATCTCAGACAAATCACAATGCATGCTTCACATAACAACATACTGTCACATCAGAAAAACAAATTGATGGGAACACTTAAAACAATTTGATTAAAATGCGAAATGCTTTCGTTTAAACTCCATACATATTCGTACAGAATTTGGACCCTTTCTATAGGGTCAATTGGTGAAATTTCATTTTTGCTTTTGCTTTTATTTCCAAGTATGTAAACTTTTATTACTCCCTCAGAACAAAAGCCGGAGATAAAGGAAACTACAGTATCCAGATTCCTTGCCCGCCCGGTTGGCCGTGCGGTCTAACGCACGGCTTTCTGGGCGGGAAGGAGCGCCTGGTCCCCGGCACGAATCCGCCCGGCGAATTTGTGTCGAGGTCCGGTGAACCGGCCAGTCTGTGGATGGTTTTTAGGCGGTTTTCCATTTACCTCGGCGAATGCGGGCTGGTTCCCCTTATTCCGCCTCAGTTACACTATGTCGGCGATTGCATCGCAAACAAGTTCTCCACGTACGCGTACACCACCATTACTCTGCTTCGCAAACACAGGGGTTACACTCATCTGGGGGGGGGGGGGTGTCCAGCGAGGGTCGAACCGCACAGTAACTCTGGGTTCGGTGTGGGACGGCGGAGGGGTGCAGTGAACTGCGGTAGTCGTCGTGGGGTTGTGGACCACTTCGGCTGCGGCGGAGCCTCTCCGTCGTTTCTAGGTCCCCGGATAACATACAATACAATCCAGATTATTTACGTACTGGCAAGCAATATTCATGAGTCTGCTTTCTGACACGATTGTCATGAGAGGATTTACTTTTTTTCCACAAAATGGTGACTACCTTTAAAATCCGCTAGCAATTTGATGTGTTCCTTCTTCAAGGAGGCACTGTGACACGGGAAATGACCACGCTTGCTTCGGTTGGCCACGCCAGGGTGAGGAACCTGTGTGGGCTCAAGACATAGTCTGCATTCTGTGTCCCGGCAGGCAGAGCGTGGCGGCTGCTCTTCCAAGCAGCTTGCTTGCGGTGCACGGCCACCTCAGCCCGCTTGCCCTAGCTTCAGCCTTTGCAGTTACACTGTGCACTTGAAAGACGCCGACGGAGATCGCCGCCAGCTGTTGGCACGTGATGCCTTGGGCCATGATGCACTTTTACCGTTCAATACCTTGAACAGAAGATCCAAGCCGCGCAGGATTAGCCGAGCTCTACAGTCATGGACTGTGCTGCTGGTCCCGGCGGAGGTTCGAGTCCTCCCTCGGGCATGGGTGTGTGTGTTTGTCCTTAGGATAATTTAGGTTAAGTAGTGTGTAAGCTTACGGACTGATCACCTTAGCAGTTAAGTCCCATAAGATTAAAAAAAAAAATCTTAATGACGCCTGCGATTAAATGTCACTGGTTTGGCTGATTGACACGGCGAGCGCCAATACATACTGCAAGGGCCTACGAGATTCTGCAAACCGACATCCGCCTCACCATTTATTAAGAAGTCACTAGACACAACCACCCCTCTTCTTTCGTCACCAATATCAGTCACTCTTGCGTTCACCTCTCTTTAATCTCTCTAATATATCGTGAATTCATCCACTCACAGTAACATCAGTGTAGAAGTAAAATATAACCACCAGTGTCATGGCATGTTATCTGCCATTCTGTGTCACTGTAGTCAGTTGTAGAAGATTGTCGGTAACAGTTGTTTCTTTTGTTATCAGTTTATTGTATTTTATTTTCTGTGTTAACTTTTTGGTATCTGAGCTGATGCCTCTCTTTTGTGAAGCTAGCATCAGTACATTTGTGAAGGCTGCTCTCGGCGATGAGAATTAACTTTATTATAACCTCTGTCCAGCCTTCTCTAAGAACACTGCTCCGCAAAACTTAGGGGGGAAATGCATAAAGTAGCATAACCTGTTAACAACTGTATGGAAATGAATGAAAGTACGGAAGCATGTTGCCAGGGGTTCCAGGAATGCACAGAAGTATGGGCGTCACCTGGAATGAGGTGAACATGACTATAGCGCCAAATGGGGCTGGCCTCGCAACACGGGACAGTTGCGGGAAAGGGAGAAAGATAGTATTTGAAGATGGTATCTGTTCTTTCGGGCCGGCCGGTGTGGCCAAGCGGTTCTAGGCGCTTCAGTCTGGAACCGCGCAACCGCTACGGTCGTAGGTTCGAATCCTGCCTCGGGCATGGATGTATGTGATGTCCTTAGTTTAGTTAAGTTTAAGTAGTTCGAAGTTCTAGGGGACTGCTGACCTCAGAAGTTCAGTCCCATAATGCTCAGAGCCATTTGAACCATTTTGTTCTTTCGGACATGTCCGAAAGAACAGATACCATCGGTGACATTGCAGCTCTCTAGAATGAAATGATAACTGAATCAAGATCCTAATCTGTCGACAGGTGTTGATATACATCAACGGGGACAGTTGAAAATGTGTGCCCCGACCGGGATCCGAACCCGAGATCTCCTGCTTACATGGCATCTGAGCCTCCGAGGGCAATGACAATGGCAGTGGCCGGTCAGGTTTAACTGTCCGAAATAACAAATATCATATTCATATTGTTAAGGCTAACCGGCCATTGACCTTCTTCTTCTGTGCGGATACGCACACATAATGGCAATAATGATTGACATTGCCGGAGCATTTGATAATCTTTGGTGGCCCGCACTGTTTCGGAGGAACTGGAGGAGGAAGCTGAAATGTGACAGTAAATAAGCAAATTGCTGGCAATCTAACCAAGAAAACACCAAATGCTGTACATGGATGGGCACCTAAAGTAGTTAATACATAGGATTAGTAACAAATAGGATAAGCAACATTATTTCTCTATTAATAACCATTTGTGTGTGTGTGTGTGTGTGTGTGTGTGTGTGTGTGACTGGCGGTCAACGGCTCGAAGAAACCATTCCGAGGTATTCACCGTCAGTCACACTCGGTGATGGTACTAACAAATCTCTCATCTATCCTATCTTCTTTTTATATTCTTCTCAAAAAACAACAAAATTTTATTTATATTTCAACCTTAAATTATTGTTATTTTGAAAAGTGTCATTCATTGTAAATGTTGTAGATAAAACAAAAGGAAAGAAAACTGTAAAAAGATGGAAAACGAAAATTGTAACATGTACAACCTGTTTTAAACATCAGGTAACAGGTCTATAATTTGGCAATAAATAAATAAAATAAATAAATAATAAATAAATGCACACACATTGCCCGAACTCTTACGGGACTCGGTAAGATTGTCTGCCGCGAGTAATGACTGTAGTGGGCAGGGGCACTACAAATGTAGAGTGTGGACATCAAGTTGGGAATGTGAGTCTCACGGGGAGCATAAAAGCGATAAATCGGTCTGTGCCATCGGAGGCTCAGATGGATAGAGCGTCTGGCATGTAAGCAGGAGTTCCCGGGTTCGAGTCCCGATCGGGGCACACATTTTCAACTGTCCCCGTTGATATAAATCAACGCCTGTCGACAGCTTAGGGTCTTGATTTAATTATCATTTCAAGATAATATGTTTCAATTAGCGAGCAGTTACGGTGCGCTGGAGTGGTATTCCTGATTATAAAATGACCCGGAGACAACATTCGGATGAGTTCACACCGGAAGGAATCACCGGGAAACTGGAAGAAGGACGAAGTGTGTCAAATGCAGCCCAGAGCGTTGTTTCACGTGCATGAGGAGCATTGCGAACCACAAGCACTGCTGCCTGAAGGACCGGAGATTGTCGACCATGGTTCGCTACTGCAGCAGATGACCGCTGCTTTGTGTAACAGGCAAGCGGGTACAATTGCAACTACATTTAACATGACTGAAAGGCATGCAATCTCACGCTCCACAGCGGCACGGTGTCCGCATAGGTCGGTTTGTTTGTTCCGTTGACATCCGCACATCGGCGGCACCGTTTACGATGGTCCCAATAGCTTGACGACCGGACCAACGATTAGTTGGATTCCTTGTCCTTCTAGAATGAGAGCAGTTTCAGTCTGAGTAGTGATTCTGGGTGTACCTCATGTGGCGAGATGTAGGAACAAGCAGTGCACCTAGGAACATTGTCGAACATGATCGCTTTGATGATCCAGGTTTATGGTGTGGGGAGGCATATTGTTGTATGGGCGTATTGTCCTCCGAATCACTGAAGACGGTACACTCATTGGTCAACTTTATTGTGACACTACTTCTTCCCCATGTACGTGTTTACAGAGTTGTATTCGACTCCTGACTTCATTTTTATGGATGACGATGCGCGACCGCATCTAACACCACAGTTGGAGCAGCTCTTTGAATGGGACAATAATGGGCGAATGGACTGGCCTGTCCGTTCTCACACCTCGAATCCAATCGAGCACCTGTGCGATGCTCTGGTAAGACGTTTTGCAGCACTTTTACATGCACCAATGACCATTCAGCAGTTGTGAACCGCTCTGTTGGAGTAATGGAGCGCCCCACCACAAGGGCTTCTTACAAACCTTGTGGCCAGTATAACAGCACGTTGCAGAACATTTCGTGCCGTCCATAGTGAATACGCACCCTATTAAGAACCATGTCCTGACTTTTGTGATGTTCAAGAGACCACCATAAATAGCGGTGATTTAAGTGTAGTTATTGTGTGTAAATAAAACTGCCATTTTTGTTCGTCTCATTGCGTATTTATTTCAGTTACCTCGTGTACTATGTCGTAACAGTTCTTCCTATGTATGGTCCAAGTTTCATCGCGCTGTGTTACTTGGCGGTGACACGTCATGCGACAGTTACGTGTCTCCTCAAGTTTTGCTTACATGTGTAGTTGTGTTGTGGAACATCCTGCAAGTAAGTGAGAAACAAATACCGGTATCTTTTCTCGGTCAAGATTAAGAAAGAATTACTGGATATCTGGTCCGCATGTTATGCAAACAACTATTTTAAATATAAACCGAAACTTGTGTTGGCACGTTTGTGCCATTGTCGGTATGTGTTCTGTACTCAATTCTGTAGAATGTGAACCTGTTTTGAGTAATAATTATTCTAACGAAATTAGGGCTAAAAGCAGTTTTGGTCTGTAGTTGCCATGACTTGAATTTTTCTACACCATCAAGTTATGTAGGCCACTCGCACGTATGGATATTGATAGGTTGTCCTCTGAAGTTAAATGATATTACTTTGAGTTTGGTTGGCGAATTAAGAAATCACTTTATCTCTAAACGTAATTTCGCTCTGCAAAAGTGTTTCAACACTCTCTTTTGCAATTACTTATACTTAGTACGCACTCCAAAATTACGTTTACAGATTAAGTGATATATTAACTCGCCAACCAGACACAAAGTAACATCATATAATTGGAGATGACAAACAACTATCATCCAGTAATTTTCTACGTAACTCAATAATGTAAAAAAATAAAGGTCATGACAACTACAGACAAAAACTATTTTTAGGACTAACAGAGTTACAATGGCAACTACTTAAACATGCTTACATTTTACAACTTTGAATAAAGAACAACTACTGACGATTGCATAGAGATGCTCAAAGATGTTTTGGTTTATACAGGATGGTCCAATGACCGTGACCGGGCCAAATATCTCACGAAATAAGCGTCAAACGAAAAACTACAAAGAACGAAACTTGTCTATCTTGAAGGGGGAAACCAGATGGCGCTATGGTTGGCCCGCTAGATGGCGCTGCCATAGGTCAAACGGATATCAACTGCGTTTTTTTTTAAATAGGAACCCCCATTTTTATTACATATTCGTATAGTACGAAAAGAAATATGAATGTTTTAGTTGGACCACTTTTTTCGCTTTGTGATAGATGACGCTGTAATAGTCACAAACATATGGCTCACAATTTTAGGCGAACAGTTGGTAACAGGTGGGTTTTTTAAATTAAAATACAGAACGTAGGCACGTTTGAACATTTTATTTCGGTTGTTCAAATGTGATACATGTACCTTTGTGAACTTATCATTTTTGAGAACGCATGCTGTTACGGCGTGATTACCTGTAAATACCACATTAATGCAACAAATGCTTAAAATGATGTCCGTCAACCTCAATGCATTTGGCAATACTTGTAACGAAATTCTTCTCAACAGCGAGTAGTTCGCCTTCCGCACATGCAAATGCATTGACAATGCGCTGACGCATGTTGTCAGGCGTTGTTGGTGGATCACGATAGCAAATATCCTTCAACTTTCCCCACAGAAAGAAATCTGGGGACGTCATATCCGGTGAACGTGCGGGCCATGGTATGGTGCTTCGATGACCGATCCACCTGTCATGAAATATGCTATTCAATACCGCTTCAACGGCACGCGAGCTATGTGCTGGACATCCGGAAGTACATCGCCATTCTGTCATGCAGTGAAACATCTTGTAGTAACACCGGTAGAACATTACGTAGGAAATCAGCATACATTGCACCATTTAGATTGCCATCGATAAAATGGGGGCCAATTATCCTTTGTCCCATAATGCCGCACCATATATTAACCCGCCAAGGTCGCTGATGTTCCACTTGTCTCAGCCATCGTGGATTTTCCGTTATCCCAATAGTGCGTATTATGCCGGTTTACGTTACCGCTGTTGGTGAATGACGCTTCGTCGCTAAATAGAACGCGTGCAAAAAATCTGTCATCGTCCCGTAATTTCTCTTATGCCCAGTGGCAGAACTGTACACGACGTTCAAAGTCGTCGCCATGCAATTCCTGTTGATGTAGCATTCTCAACACCGACGTTTTTGAGATTCCCGATTCTGGCGAAATTTGTCTGCTATTGATGTGCGGATTACCCGCGACAGCAGGTAAAACACCTACTTGGGCATCATCATTTGTTGCAGGTCGTGGTTGACGTTTCACATGTGGCTGAACACTTCTTGTTTCCTTAAATAACGTAAATATCCGGCGAACGGTCCGGACACTTGGATGATGTCGTCCAGGATACCGAGCAGCATACATAGCACACGCCCGTTGGGCATTTTGATCACAATATCGACCTTTTCCGCCATTGGTAAGCGATCTGTTTTAACACGGGTAATGTATCACGAAGCAAATACCGTCCGCTCTGGCGGAATGTTACGTGATACCACGTACTTATACGTTTGTGACTATTACAGCGCCATCTGTCACAAAGCGAAAAAAGTGGTTCAACTAAAACATTCATATTTCTTTACGTACTACACGAATATGTAATAAAAATGGGGGTTCCTATTTTAAAAAAAACGCAGTTGATATCTGTTTCACCTATGGCAGCTATAACACTGCCGACTGCTACTGCTACACCATAACCTCGAATCTGGAGGCAGTTTGCAAACAGAATTATTTTGTTAGAGTAATACTGGTATAAAGCAACAGAACAGTGTTACCCTCTGAGAGGAATTTTGCTAGGTTGACCGTGTTGTACCTAACGGAAATGGCTTATCGGAAATGAAAGTCAGAATTACGTAAATATTTGAACAGTAACAAACAAAATTTTGCCTATCTGCACTGTTTAACTGATAAAGAAAACGGTCGCCAGCCTAACTAGGCAAGAGAATGATTAACATTCTCATTCAAGAAAATAGTTATTAGTAACTTTAATGGGTAAACACAACCTATACTTGGCCACACGCGAGTGCAATGAACTCTGACACATACATATGTTTACGTTAAGATTGAAGCTAACATCTGGAGCAGCACAAACTATTTGCAAAATTATAACAGATACCGAAACACACTATTACTTTCAGGGCTTACACAAACTGAATGGTCTTTATAACGTTATTACTATTCAATGCAGAATTATTAATTGGATATAGGTTAAGTCTTTCTCAGTTAAATACATTACTATTTAAAATGAAAGTTAATTAGAATCCACTAACAGGTTGCTTCCCACTATCATTTGAATAAAGATATTATAGTTTTCCTAATTAGTGGTCTTTCCGTTACTTGTTACCGAGCATTAACACAATAGACAAACTGTGGATCCTGTTATACTATTAATATGCTCTTCTAATACACAAGAGAGACAAACGCTTAACAAACATGAGTATATAACGTTTCACAACTGCAGTTTTCTACTTTTACTACCGCGAGACACAAAATTAACATATATGTAAAATACTGACTCACCTTCTGCGATTTACAACAGTAATACGATCATTCACTAAGCAAAACTTTATAAGCCTCAATCTTAAGAACTTTTAATTTTGAAGTTGGCGACAACATTAATAAGCAGTTTTACTAGGAAAATTATTTTCAGCAAGCCACCTTAACTTTAACTTTCTTTTTACTATGTTCAAGAGGCATCAATTAGCAAAACACTGGGCTTTAATGTACTTTCAGTAAAGACACTCGGATATTACTTTAGCACAACGGAGAGGAATCTGAGAGGTGTTATGATGAGGAGAAAAATCAAGGTAGGTACATAAATTCAGATATAAATTACCTTATATTTGAGCACACTAACACATCCATTAAGCTGATCCTTCACTGTACATCATTGTAGTATTCCGATGCAATGATTGCGCAATGTGGTGGCAACTGCATGTTGGTAGATGGAATTGCAGGTAGAATTGCTGGACTCTGTCATTTCTTGGTGGCGATGATAGATACAAATTCCAGAATATTTCCAGCTATTTATCCATCCATCCGAGGCATTGGAAAGTAGCAGAAAAATCCTCTCTCGGAACCAGCACAATATGCATCTTTTACATGGCAGTGCACAGTTTGGTAGCTTTCCCCGACTCGCAGCTTGTCCCCGACTGACTATCAGTGCCACCTTTTCTACGTAGGCCAACCACAATTTGCGCGCGCTACACAGTTCCGTTCCCGAGGGGAACCACTACACCTTTTACATACAAACTCACTAAGAACCCTAAGTGAGGATCAGCAGTTTACATAACAGCAACCAAACACATTAAATAAAACAGAACATTTTTCACATATTGACATTTCTACCAAAAATTATTCACACAAAATTACAATCATATACAGTAAGTTTTGTTCCCTCCAAATGGGACAAAGCTTTTAAATGACAGATACACTACTTTGCATTGAACCAAACCATGACATCAAAGTTTTAACAAAGAAAGGAGTATACAATTTTGTGTCATCGAGTCATACATTTACAGATACTCAATGATGTAACATTGAATCAAACAAAAGCAAAATAAATCAGTACAGCATTAGAGCTATGGTGTTACAGCAGCGCCATCTAGCGGACCAACCATAGCGCCATCTGGTTTCCCCCTTCAAGCTAGACGAGTTTCGTTCTTTGTAGTTTTTTCGTTTGGTACTTATTTCGCGAGATATTTGGCCCGGTCACTATCAATGGACCACTCTGTATAATAAAAAAACAGTTATTTTCATAACAGGTGGAGATGATAGCCAGTAATTTTGTCTGTGAACATGGATACTGCAAGAGTTGCAAAATTAAGAAAGAAATTCAACTGGACGAGCAGGACAGAATTGCAAACATAAACGAAGGGACCAAGTCCTATGCACAGCGACCGACATTCTTGGTGGAAAGTGGAAAATGAAAGAATTTAATCCGACTGAGAAGGGAGTCTGCTCATTTGATTTGACTTGAGATCTGAAGGAAACGTCTGCTTTGGAGACAGACGTGAGAGGCAGTGGATGATCATGGACATCTCGACGTGAAACAACAGCATCCACTTCCAAGCTTCCCATTTCGAGCCGCTGCTGCTCCAAGATGCTGTCAAGATTTCGCTGAAGTTCTCTAATAACCTCGATTATTCTGACCTCGACAGTCAGAATCACTACAGTAATAGCTAGTAGGAACCTCTCGCCAACTCGGGCCGCGGATCAACACTCACTGTGTGTGCTTTGGCGGAAAAGCGTGGACTCTGGCCAGCGGTACTGTTGCTACTTTACGGTGAATGAAGGTGCCCCTCTTCAGAGCTGCCGCGTCCTTCAGCGGGGTGAATTTTCCTGTCTAGTTTCCGTGGGGATGTATGGAGATGGCGGCAGCTGCCGCAGTTCAGTACCGGCAGCGTGATGACTGCGACGGGCAAAATACTCTTTTCCAGTAAGAACGCTTCAGTTTACACAAACTGCAAAATAAAAAAATGCAAATGTTTCGCTGCTATACACATCGTATAATGTTCAGGATATCTAACCTGTACTCGCGTGAAGTGTAACGTCCCTTACTTCTGCACGAGGAACGTAGTACGATTTGGCCTCTACAAAGGTAACCTCCGTACCCTCTCTGTTCTACATTCACCAAAGTTTCTTCTTGGAACAGATCTGACGTGCATTCACGTCCGAAGCAACATTCAATCGAACTTTACAGACTCTGTACTAGTATATTTCAACCCAAAGCCAAGGAAACTTGACGGGGAAACTCAATAAGTCTGACCTCCTGCGGGAATCACGTAACTGTGCGAGCACTATTGGAAGCAAACACAGGTACATATGGAAGTGTGGGTCCATCCGTGAAGAGTGTTCGGATAGCGGAAGTGATTAAGGCGACCCCTCGCGTAAAGCTGGAACACCGTGTTCGAGTCCCGGCCCGGCATAAATTTTCATTTGTTTCTAGTAAATTGTATAGCTGTGTTGGTACCGTATTCGCAATGTGCGAATACGTTTCATCATCTGAGAAGGTTCCGTGCAGAAGACAAGAACGGAGATAAGCTTTAAGCATAACATTTGTAATGATTTTGGGTTGTATGAATTAGCGTGACTGGATCTGCGGTGGTATTATCCCACAGGTGTCGTTTGAGGTGAAAAAGACGCAAATCGATCTTCTTAACATCTGAGGTCATCAGTTACCTAGAACTTAGAACTACGTAAAGCTAACTAACCTACGGACATCACACACATCCATGCCCGAGGCAGGATTCGAACCTGCGACCGTAGCAGTCGCGCGGTTCCGGACTGAAGCACCTAGAACCGCTCGGCCACCGCGGCCGGCTACGTTCGATCGTACTCGATGTCAATGGCGACTCGTTTGGTCCAGTACAGTCCTGCAACCAGCAAAAAGTAAATCATGTTCATAGTCGAGGGCATAAGCACTAGCGCTGTGTCTCCAGCTCTGTAACCCATCTTGGGTGCAGTGAAGTGACAAAGGCGACGGCGATATGGGCCATTACATCTACATCTACATCTACATCATACTCCGCAAGCCACCAAATGGTGTGTGGCGGAGGGTACTTTCGGTACCACTATCTGATTCCTCCAATCCTGTTCCATTCGCGAATAGTGCGTGGGAACAACGATTGTCGGTAAGCCTCTGTGTTGGCTCTAATCGCTCGAATTTTCTCCTCGTGGTAAATTCGTGTGATGTATGTGGGGGAAGCAATAGGCTGTCCGACTCCTGCCCGCATCTCGTGGTCGTGCGGTAGCGTTCTCGCTTCCCACGCCCGGGTTCCCGGGTTCGATTCCCGGCGGGGTCAGGGATTTTCTCTGCCTCGTGATGGCTGGGTGTTGTGTGCTGTCCTTAGGTTAGTTAGGTTTAAGTAGTTCTAAGTTCTAGGGGACTTATGACCACAGCAGTTGAGTCCTATAGTGCTCAGAGCCATTTTTGTCCGACTCCTCCTGAAAAGTGCTGTCCTGAAATTTGAGTAGTAAATATCTCCGTCATGCACAACGCCGCTCTTGTAACATCTACCAGGGGAGTTTGTTTAGCATCTCCGTAACGCTCTCTCGCCAGCTAAACGATTCCGGACCGCGCCGCTCTACCTTGGATCTTCTCTATCTACTCTATTAGTCTTACCTGATAGGTATCCCTGATAATATTGAAGAATCGGTCGAACAAGCGCCTTACAAGCCACTTTTTTCTACAGGTAGAAAAGTGATTGTTTAATATCCTGCCGATCTAATTAAAGTGGTGTGCTAGGTGAGTTTTAGAATGGTCGACAAAGGTCTTAGTAAAGGGACTACCTCGAAGTCTGAAATGTTTTTGGAAAACCTAAATCAAGAAAAACTAAATCAATTTGTCTGGAGGGAATTTGAACGTCGCCTCTCGTGGATGCGAACACAGTGTCCTAACAATTGCACAGCTCCACTTGATGTTGGTCCAGACGACGCAGCGTCAGCTCTTTACTGCGTACATTCCCTACGCCAGAGGTCGGCAAACTCATTAGTCAAAAGAGACAAATATCAACAGCACAACGACTGAAACTTCTTTTGAGAGCCAATTTTTTTAAAACTTAAACTATACAGGTAGACACATCTTTATTTTCTTAATTTGTAGACTCCAAAGCTGGACTTTGCTGTATGAGGTACTTTCGTCGAGGTTGGACCCCTTTGAACTTTCCCACTAACACTCGTCTTGTATACTTGTTTCGTCTGTCTTCTTTCTTTCATCCTGTCTGAATGGCCAAACCATCTCAATACTCGTTTATAGCTTTCTCAACACTCCAACGACACCTGCTTTCGCTCTAGCATGCTCTGTAAAATCTACTTAATGTAGTTTATTTAAAGTTTTAAGCTTTATGTTCGGTGAATAAAATATGATATAATACATAATTACGTTATTCTTTACTGACAAAACTAATTTTTTAGATATTCATAAAATTAAATCATGACAATGACTGACATAAAGGAATGTGAAAAATGGCCTTCATCTCCTTGGAAAGTTTGGGGAAGCCAGGTTTGTATGTTGTTTTTAATTTTACGCACGATCGGGAGCTCTCAACAATAAGACGAATTCTTAGTTTACTCCTAATAAGAGTCATGCTTGAATATGATTGCTCACATGAATACGTAGCCGGCCTGTGTGGCCGAGCGGTTCTAGGCGCTACAGTCTGGAACCGAGCGACCGCTACGGTCGCAGGTTCGAATCCTGCCTCGGGCATGGATGTGTGTGATGTCCTTAGGTTAGTTAGGTTTAAGTAGTTCTAAGTTCTAGGGGACTGATGACCTCAGCAGTTAAGTCCCATAGTGCTAAGAGCCATTTTAAGAGCCATGAATACGTAGTTCCAAATAAGTGAAGAATAGCCAATACTATCTTCGCATTAAAGCACTCGACTAAAGATAACGATACACCAACTATGTAAAAATGAAAAGAAAAAAACCAGTCTTACCTAGAAGTACTTCGATTCGTTGTTACACAAACTTATATTTCTTTGTCACACTCATCGTCTGTTTGTCTTATTTCTAACTCAGAATTATTATTACATCGCGTACCATATGATCCGTCGTTAGGTCATTAAAACGTTATTATTTTCTTTCACCAGATCACACGTTATTTCCGCACTTCACAAGAAACTGTACCACACCCTTCGACGGAATAGCTATCCCTTCGACAGCTTTATTTTGCGTCAATATCAGCACGTCAAAAACTATCTCAAGCGCCTTTCTTCGAAGCACTATCCAAGTCGCGCAGGCCGAAAACCGACTTCTGACTGGGGGCTACAAAGTTTCATTCGCACTGTCCGCGAGCGACCGCTCGTGTATTTTCTTATTTTCTGGAAGAGCCAGACACAAGGGACGAAAGAGGCGCGTGTGGCTCGCGAGCCGCCGTTTGCTCGCCACTGGCCTACGCCCTCGAAACACTTGCAACAGTCAGGCCTTACCGTTTACCTCGAGCTCCACAGCGCCGAGCAAATATTCATTGCCGCATGTCGTATATTTTCAGAACTGCACCTTCTCAAATCCGTTTATCAGATTCGAAAGTCACTTATGTATCTGTCTGCTCAGAATCCTTTTTTTAAATTTTTTTATTTTTCATACACACTATACACTTTCTACATTTGCGCTGATCTGTGATATCTGAAAATGTACTCTACTAATTACTCCATTTCCACTCAGACTTTTACGGCTTAATGTTTTAAATATGCATAATGTTGGGCTTATTTGAAAGTGCCGTAAAAAGTGATTTGATTACTAAATAAAAACGTTTATTACAAAATACGATGGAGAAAGCAACTTAAAAATGTGACGGAGTTATTGTCCTCGACACTTACAAGAAGGGCTGAAATAGCTGGAGCCAATGTCGGACGCAAGGAAGCACAGAGAAACCTGGAAAATTTATGCCGAGAGAAGTAATTTGCACACAAAATGAGTTGAGTACATTATAGCGGCAGGGACTGTGAACAAACATGTCGCAGGAGAGCGAAACGACGCTGAACTAATTTTGCGCCAACGCCCCTAAATGCGAGGAACATTAGCATTTAGTGGGTGGTATGTCATTACAGCATTTTCTTATTGCTGAGTGTAGATGACAATGCACTTCGTTCCTGAACGGCAATAAGATTAGAAGAAACCCTATTTCAAATGAAACTTGGTTTTATTTATGTTTGCAACCTTTTTTCGGCTTACAGTATCACAAATAAATAAAAATTACTGTTTGGTACATAATTTTCTGTTTACCGCCACTTCGGCGGCTTACATGTCATACCGGTGCATATCTAAGCGACTTTTTTAACTGTCACATGAGGCGGAGTTGATCCCATTCATGGGCTCCCATCACAGGAAAATACGGTGAAACCACCGGAAACCGATCTCAGGACTCCACTTCACCAGAGACGGGAGGGGGGCAAACAACTAGACCACGAACATCAGCTGACGGCGTCGATTTTCAAATATGGATATTACAACCGTTATGTTGGTATAATTGGCAGACTTAAACTAAGTTTTGAAAAGACAGTCGTAATAGTAAGAGAATCAAAAAAGTTTTACCTCATAACTATATGCCTATACGGGACGTGCCAGAAGTGAAGAGTCTGACTGTAGGTTAAAATATTAAGTAAGCAGCTGTGTATTATTTTTATTAAAGTTTTGAAAGGGATGTACACAGCGAGAAATACATTACTGTGAAAGAGTCATACACACTTTAAAGACACAAGAGTATTAATAAATTAAACATACATCGATGTGTGATTATAGATGAAAGTAAATTATTTTGTAGAATCAAGCTACCTCATCGAGACACAGTGAATTAAATGTGTCATGGAATTAAAACATCCTGTAGGAACAAAATAACATTTAAAATTGAATATAAACAGTCACAACCGGAATGAACTTTTTTTTTATATAAGGTTACCGGTTTCGGTGTATTTTAGACCATCTTCAGACCCACACCATGATGTAGATGGTGGCTGTAAACAGAGCAGGCGCTACACCTCCACGAACGCTAACTGCAGTTAAGAGACGACACTCCGAGGGACTGTTAGGTATACAGTGACGTCTGTACGTTATAAGGACCTCCTTATGAAACAGGTGTTTCTAGCTTGGCAAGAACGCAGTTCTATCTGCACCACTATTTTCATGCAAGATGGGACGATACCACATGTCACTTGCGAGGTGAAAGATTTAATTCGAGAAACCTTCAGTAATGACTGCACTATCTGTAGGCAATTTCAAGATGTGTGGTGGGCTTCCATAACCCCCGACCTAAATCCATGTGACCTCGTTGTGGGGACATCTGAAAGATCGTGTCTATCAAGGATGTGTGCAGAATCTTCTTGGTCTGAAGGATAGCATCCGACGACATATCGCTCTCATTACACCGGATGTGCCATCACCGTCAATTCTCGTTCGGTAAGTAGTGATGTGATGTAAACAGAGAACATAAGATTGTTTGTTGGCCTAATCATGTGCTTTTTAAGCATAAATATTGTCATATGTCGGTAGCATTTTTTTGCGAAAAACATGTTGCACCTTTCGTTAGTTTCCTTTGTTTTTTTCCTTAATCAATTTCGTTTCATAATACAAATTACCCTTGCAGATGGTGTATATCGCAATGAATTTATGTTGAAGATCAGCTTTTTATCCAGTCATATGATTTCTTCCCTACTCACTTGTGGTGGTGACATATTTAAGTGAAAGATCAAAAGTTAATGTAAGCGCAAGATAAGCCACTACAAACGTGAAGGGCTTTAACCTCCAGAATATTGAATACAAGCGTGCAAACGTGCATGCATTTTGTTGTACAGGTGCGGGATGTCAGTTTGTGGGATGGAGTTCCACGCCTGTACCACTTGGTCGCTCAAAACAGGGACGTTTAATGCTGTTTGCGAATGACTCTGGAAATGTCGTCCAAATAATGTCCGATAACTGCTCGATTCGGGAGAGATCTGGTAATGGAGCAGACTAAGGCAACATGTCGATACTCTAAAGCATGTTGGGTTACAACAGCGGTGTATGGGCGAGCGTTATCCTTTAGGAAACACCCTTTGGAATGCTGTTCATGAATGGTGACGTAACAGGACGAATCGTCAGACTAGCGTACAAATTTGTAATCAGAGTTTGCGGGATAACCACGAGAGAGCTACTGCTGTCATACGAAACCGCACCCCAGATCATAATAGCAAGCGTAGGTCCAGTGTGTCTGGCACGAAGACATGTTGGTTGCAAGACTTCAACTGACCTCCAGCTAATCAAAACACGGCCATCACTGGCACCAAGGCAGTACCAGCTTTCGTTAGAAAACACGACGGACCTCCACATTAGCCTCCAATGAATTCTCACTTGACACCACTGGATTTGCAAATGGCGGTGGTTTGGTGTCAATGGAGCGCACGCTAAAGAGCGTCTGGTTTGGAGCTGTCCTTGAAGTAACCCGACTTGTAACAGTTAGTTGTGTGACTGTGGTTTCAAATGCTGCTAAAATAGATGCAGAACGATGTGCCAGAGCTACGCACTAAACACGATGGTCTTCTTTCTCGATAATGCCACATGACCGTCCGGAGCCCCGTCTTCTTGCGATCGTACATTTTCGTGACCACCGCTGCCAGCAGTCATGTGCAGTAGCTACGTTTCTGCCGAGTCTTTCTCCAATATCGCAGGAGGAACATCCAGGATCTCGTAGCCCTATTACACGACGTCGTTCAAACTCAGTGAGGTGTTGGTTTTGGCGCCCTTATCGCCGTAAAGTCATTCTTGAGTAACATCAAGTCACCACGTCAAGTCTGAAAGGTAACTAACGCTGACGACCGCTACAGCGTCCATAGAACAAACCTCATTTGCATCCTCATGGTGGCGGTACTAGCGTCACTATTATGGGACTGGCGCGATATCGGAACAGACATCTTTCAGATATAGGAATACACCTACTAATTTACGTTTATGTCGCACAACTCCTTGTTTGTGTTGCAATTTTTTCCCGTCACTGTATACTTCGTCTAGTTGTTAGGAAATACACTTCCTGAAGAGAAAGTAAAGCAGCTGAAGAGGATGAGGAAGCATAATGAAACTGACGAAATAAATCTCGGGTGAACAGTCTGGTATGAGTGTGCATAGGACACAATATTTCGGCAATCGATCACGTTGCCATCATCAGGTGCGCTGATGTACTGACCGGCGGTGGGCCGGCGCCATGTATATATACGACAATGCCCCTCCCGCTCCTCCCTCAGGCGCTTCCTATGAGTCGGTGCGGTCCGCGCCCCGCGCGCGGTCCAGGTACAGCTTCCGTTCTCCCGCCATCTGGGCGCTGCGTCGTAGGCCTTCTCGTTCAGGAGGGTCTGTCGGCACCACTCTCGTTATTCTTCCCTCCTCCCCGGAAGTCGGTACACTCTGGGAAATATCCTTTTTCTTCTTAATCTGGGTCATCACGGGTTCCCATGCCTTGCTTAGGATGTAACCGCTGTCACGATTTAATTGTGGGTCCCTTACTTTGATCTCTATGGCTTCTTTGATGACACAGTCCCAGTATTTGGAAGTAGTGTCAGGACTTTGGTTCGGTCATAATCCATACTGTGGAGTTCCGACAGCAAATGCTCAGCGATTGCCGATCTACTGGGCTGTTGCAGTCTAGTGTGCCGTTGATGTTCTCGGCATCGGTCCTCAATGGTACGAATGGTCTGCCCTATGTGTACACTACCGTATTGGCAAGGTATCTGATAAACCCCTGATTTACGTAGACCAAGGTTGTCCGTGACACTACCAAGAAGGCTCTTGGTTTTGCTTGGAGGACGGAAGATGGCTTTCACTTGGTGTTTACGTAAAATGCGTCTAATTTTTCCTGATAAGACCCCACAAAACGGAATAATAGCCAAGGCCGCCTCCTCCTGAGGTTCATCCTCAGTTTCCGCCGGCGCTGCAGGTGTGGGACTTAGAGCCTTCCGAATTTGCCCTTCCTTGTAACCGTTCCTTCGAAACACGGTCTTCAGATGGTCCAGTTCTTGTTAGAGACTGTCCCTGTCGGAGATGGTGTGAGCTCTGTGTACAAGAGTTTTGAGCACGCCATTCTTTTGTGTCGGGTGGTGGCAGCTATCCGCACGTAGGTACAAATCGGTATGCGTCTTCTATACACGCTGTGGCCCAAAGTGCCATCAGCTCATCTTCTAATCAAAACATCTAGCAGAGGGAGCATCCCATCCGTGGTGAACTTAATATTCTCATGTCTGGAGTTGAGGTGTGTGAGGAAGTCTGCCAATTTATCTCTTCCATGTGTCCAGATAACGAAGGTATCATCCACGTATCTAAAGAAACAGGTGGGTTTTAGATGTGCTGATTCAACTGTGCCGGCTGAGAGTATATGATGATGATGTTTGGTGTGTGGGGCGCTCAACTGTGCGGTCATTAGCGCCTGAGCAAAGTCCCAGTTTTTACACAGTCAATTTTTTTTACACAATCCAGTCTAGCCACTCTCACGAATCATGATGATGATCAAATGATGAAGACAATACAAACACCTAGTCCCCGGTCAGAGAAAATCCCCAACCCGGCCGGGAATCTTGAGAGGGTATGTGGTGGTGTTTCAGTGATTACAAAACAAAGTGATGATGATGATGATGATGATGTTTGGTTTGTGGGGCGCTCAACTGCGTGGTTATCAGCGCCCGTACAATTATCCAATCTTTGCTCAGTCCAATTTCGCCACTTTCCTGGATGATGATGAAATGATGAGGACAACACAAACACCCAGTCATCTCGAGGCAGGTGAAAATCCCTGACCCCGCCGCGAATCGAACCCGGGACCCCGTGCTCGGGAAGCGAGAACGCTACCGCGAGACCACGAGCGGCGGACACAAAACAAAGTGTAGGAAAAACTAAGCAGTATGAGTCCGCTTATCAGTACGAGTTGGACGCCCTCCGACTTGGATACATACCCTGATTCGGTTAGGAAAGACTGTTATAAAGCATGTCTATCCTCTCAGAGGCAGCTCGGCAGCTCATGGTCTCGCGGTCGCGTTCTCGCTTCCCGAGCACGGGATCCCGGGTTCGATTCCCAGCGGGGTCAGGAATTTTCACCTGCCTCGAGGTGACTGGGTGTTTGTGTTGTCTTCATGACTTCATCATCATTCATGACAGTGGCGAGCCTGGACTGAGAAAAGGTTGGGTATTTGTACGAGCGCTGATAACTGCGCAGTTTAGCGCCCCACAAACCAAACATCATCATCCTCTCAGAGGCAAACTGGCCGACAGCTGTTGCAACTGGTTCATGATATCCTGGATACTGACACTGAGATGAGTTGATGTCCGAGCTGATCCCACACATGTTCTAGCCGGGACATGATCTGACGATCTTGCTGGCCTCAGGAGTACTTCATCATCGTGCAGACAGTTCATAGAGACTAGAGCCTTGTGCGGAGAGGGTTGCGTTGAAAAATGGTACCACGATACTGTTGCACGAGTGGTAACACAAGAGGACGCAGGAAGTCCGCGGTCTGCCATAGCGCTGTTAGAGTTCCCCCAATCACTGCCAGCCATGGCTGCAAGTCTTACAACATCGCTCCGGACACCATGACACCAGGAGGACCGGCGCTGTGCCTCTCCAAAGGGTCCTCTCCCCAGCTCGCTGCCTCAGTCATTGACGACGATCCGGAGTACTGCAGAACCGCAATTCATCGCTGAACCGTGCTTCCCAGTCGCAGCAGCATTCCAAACGTAGTCATTTGTGTTGTGCTGTTGACGTTAGCCTACACATGGAATGCCAATTCCCTATTCCGAGTGCTGATTGTCTCCGATGAATGGTGTGGCATGACGTAGAATGTTGCTGTGAATCCATTACTTGTTCTTGTATGGCAGGCGCAGTTCTGAAGGGGTTAGTATGTGCCTTGTGCACAATTCGGCGATCCTCCTTTGTGATGAGACGTGGTCGCCTCCTCACATTCCCATGCACTCCAGCATCGGGCAACTGTATAGCTGCATGCCCCACAAATCTGAGTACTACGCGATTCGACGCTTCAACCAAGTGGAGACCCACAATGACGTCCCTTTGAAATTCGGCAAGCTACTGATAACGCTCTCGGCGCAAGAATGTGTGGTAACTTTCGGTGCGTTCACTATCAACAATCAATACCTGACACTGTTCGCGCCCCTTATATATCCTGCCTGGCTTGGCTAAACACGAACAACTCTAATGGAGTCTGGTGGCCATTCTACCAGTCGCAGAGCATTACATGACAATGATGTGTACGTATACGAAGTTTCATTGACATGCAGCCAGCCGGCCGTGGTGGCCGTGCGGTTCTAGGCGCTACAGTCCGGAACTGAGGGACTGCTACGGTCGCAGGTTCGAATCCTGCCTCGGGCATGGATGTGTGTGATGTCCTTAGGTTAGTTAGGTTTAACTAGTTCTAAGTTCTAGGGGACTAATGACCTCAGCAGTTGAGTCCCATAGTGCTCAGAGCCATTTGAACCATTTTTTTGACATGCAGCCATGTCTTTCGGGTGCTTCACTTTTTTGTCTGGCAGTGTGTATGCCAATTCCAAAATTTTGTCTTTGTATGCTGTGTTTACTAAAATTAGCAATCACACAGACAACCATTACATTTCTCTGAAAACAATTCAAATCATACTCTCAGGACCCTCAGTATACTAACAGCTGTACTTTAACTCTACACTTAATCGTCTTAAGTCCCATAGTGCGTAGAGGCATTTTTTAACTTATCGTCACTCACCGACAAGAACTCACATTCACGTAAACAACCTTGTATTCACTCAAAAACGCAATGAAAACATCACACACTACTGGCCATTAAAATTGCTACATCTAGAAGAAATGCAGATGATAAACGGGTATTCATTGGACAAATATACACTCCTGGAAATTGAAATTAGAACACCGTGAATTCATTGTCCCAGGAAGGGGAAACTTTATTGACACATTTCTGGGGTCAGATACATCACATGATCACACTGACAGAACCACAAGCACATAGACACAGGCAACAGAGCATGCACAATGTTGGCACTAGTACAGTGTATATCCACCTTTCGCAGCAATGCAGGCTGCTATTCTCCCATGGAGACGATCGTAGAGATGCTGGATGTAGTCCTGTGGAACGGCTTGCCATGCCATTTCCACCTGGCGCCTCAGTTGGACCAGCGTTCGTGCTGGACGTGCAGACCGCGTGAGACGACGCTTCATCCAGTCCCAAACATGCTCAATGGGGGACAGATCCGGAGATCTTGCTGGCCAGGGTAGTTGACTTACACCTTCTAGAGCACGTTGGGTGGCACGGGATACATGCGGACGTGCATTGTCCTGTTGGAACAGCAAGTTCCCTTGCCGGTCTAGGAATGGTAGAACGATGGGTTCGATGACGGTTTGGATGTACCGTGCACTATTCAGTGTCCCCTCGACGATCACCAGTGGTGTACGGCCAGTGTAGGAGATCGCTCCCCACACCATGATGCCGGGTGTTGGCCCTGTGTGCCTCGGTCGTATGCAGTCCTGATTGTGGCGCTCACCTGCACGACGCCAAACACGCATACGACCATCATTGGCACCAAGGCAGAAGCGACTCTCATCGCTGAAGACGACACGTCTCCATTCGTCCCTCCATTCACGCCTGTCGCGACACCACTGGAGGCGGGCTGCACGATGTTGGGGCGTGAGCGGAAGACGGCCTAACGGTGTGCGGGACCGTAGCCCAGCTTCATGGAGACGGTTGCGAATGGTCCTCGCCGATACCCCAGGAGCATCAGTGTCCCTAATTTGCTGGGAAGCGGCGGTGCGGTCCGCTACGGCACTGCGTAGGATCCTACGGTCTTGGCGTGCATCCGTGCGTCGCTGCGGTCCGGTCCCAGGTCGACGGGCACGTGCACCTTCCGCCGACCACTGGCGACAACATCGATGTACTGTGGAGACCTCACGCCCCACGTGTTGAGCAATTCGGCAGTACGTCCACCCGGCCTCCCGCATGCCCACTATACGCCCTCGCTCAAAGTCCGTCAACTGCACATACGGTTCACGTCCACGCTGTCGCGGCATGCTACCAGTGTTAAAGACTGCGATGGAGCTCCGTATGCCACGGCAAACTGGCTGACACTGACGGCGGCGGTGCACAAATGCTGCGCAGCTAGCGCCATTCGACGGCCAACACCGTGGTTCCTGGTGTGTCCGCTGTGCCGTGCGTGTGGTCATTGCTTGTACAGCCCTCTCGCAGTGTCCGGAGCAAGTATGGTGGGTCTGACACACCGGTGTCAATGTGTTCTTTTTTCCATTTCCAGGAGTGTATTGTACTAGAACTGACATGTGATTACATTTTCACGCAATTTGGGTGCACAGATCCTGAGAAATCAGTACCCAGAACAACCACCTCTGGCCGTAATAACGGCCTTGATACGCCTGGGCATTGAGTCAAACAGAGCTTGGATGGCGTGTACAGGTATAGCTGCCCATGCAGGTTCAACACAATACCACAGTTCGTCAAGAGTAGTCACTGGCGTATTGTGACGAGCTAGTTGCTCGGCCATCATTGACCAGACGTTTTCAATTGGTGAGAGATCTGGAGAATGTGCTGACCAGGGCAACAGTCGAACATTTTCTGTGTCCAGAAAGGCCCGTACAGGACCTGCAACATGCGGTCATCCATTATCCTGCTGAAATGTAGGGTTTCGCAGGGATCGAATGAAGGCTAGAGCCACGGGTCGTAATACATCTGAAATGTAATGTCCACTGTTCAAAGTGCCATCAATGCGAACAAGAGGTGACCGAGACGTGTAACCAATAGCTCCCCATACCATCACGCCGGGTGATACGCCAGTATGGCGATGACGAATACACGCTTCCAATGTGCGTTCACCGCGATGTCGCCACCCACGGATGCTACCTTCGTGAAGCTGTAAACAGAACCTGGCTTCATCCGAAAAAATGACGTTTTGCCATCCGTGCACTCAAGTTCGTCGTTGAGTACACCATCGCAGGCGCTCCTGTCTGTGATTAAGCGTCAAGGGTAAAGGCAGCCATGGTCTCCGAGCGGATAGTCCATGCTGCTGCAAACGTCGTCGAACTGTTCGTGCAGTTGGTTGTTGTCTTGCAAACGTCCCCATCAGCTGACTGAAGGATCGAGACGTGGCTGTACGATCCGTTACAGCCATGCGGATAAAATGCCTGTCATCTCGACTGCTAGTGACACGAGGCCGTTGGGATCCAGCACAGCGTTCCGTATTACGCTCCTGAACCTGCCGATTCCATATTCTGCTAACAGTCATTGGATCTCGACCAACGCGAGCAGCAATGTCGCGATACGATAAACCGCAATCGCGGTAGGCTACAATCCGACCTTCATCAAAGTCGGAAACGTGATGGTACGCATTTCTCCTCCTTACACGACGCATCACAACAACGTTTCACCAGGCAACGCCGATCAACTGCTGTTTGCGTATGAGACATCTGTTGGAAACTTTTCTCATGTGAGCACGTTGTAGGTGTCCGCCAACCTTGAGTGAATGCTCTGAAAAGCTAATCATTTGCATATCACAGCATCTTCTTCCTGTCGGTTAAATTTCGCGTCTGTAGCACGTCATCTTCGTGGTGTAGCAATTTTAATGGCCAATAGTGTATGATTTTATAAACAACTGTATTCCCGAAATTTCTTTACTCTACATTAATCATTTTTTTGGTGTTGTGATTTTTTCCCGTTAGTGTACGTTTGACGTACTGGGGATGGGAATGCTGCCGGCTTGGGAAGGGTGTGTAGCGACAGCGGCGGCGTCTCGCCTCGCTGCTGCCAGGCTCAGAGATTGGGGATGGGGTTGGGGTTAGGGTCGCGCTCCGGCAGCCTCGCGCCGTGGAATGGATTTCTCCGGATTGCCCCCCTCCCCTCTCCCTCCCCTCGCAGACATGGGTTCCGGCTCACAGGCAGCCTCCCAGCCTGCCAGCTTCCTGCTACAAGGGACGTGGCGATGCCGCTTCCTCACCCGACTGCGGAGCGTGGCGAGGGAGCGGCTCTGGCCGCTAAATCGCGTGACGTTTCCAGGCCCCGTAGGCTAGTGAGCGGAAAATGGGAGAACGCACCTTATCCGGAATCTATTTTTAAATTTTTTGCTTTATTGGTTTTTGATCACGGGTGTCAACGCACATTAAATTCTTTTTAGCGAGTTACACACTAAAATTCTTGAAAAAGTACACGTTGTTTCGGAAAGATTCAACAGACTTCACAAGGCTACATCTTCTGTGTGAATGAAGAAGTAATCTTGAGTTCAATAGTAACTTACGCATAGTGAAAGGTGTATGCAGGGTAATGCAGTCTGTTGCTTTTATGCAATCCGGAATGGCTTCAAAAACTGCTCACCAAATCTTGCAAACGAAATTTTCACATTCTCTATGCGCAAACTGTTAGTCCTACAGAAAACAATGAACCCAAAAACATTAACGTTACACAGGCCGAGGCCGCTTTGCAATGCAAACAGCTGCAAAGATACCAGTGGAGATCTACCCAGCGCTTCATGATGGAAAGTCATTATAGAACGTTACATGGCCAGAAAATGAATATCCTATCAGGACCTGGTTGTAAAAGCCTGTGTAATATATTTTACTAGATTTGAAAGTCCCCTGAACAGTCTATGTTTATGTTCTAATTACATGCAGATACCTGATCAATGGTTCAAATAATTCTGTCAGGACTGATGTAGTGTATTAACTTGTTCCATAAGCAAACAATAATGAAACATATTTTCAAAGTGCAAAGACGTAATGCTAGTGATTCTGTCGTGCAAATTACGACGCACAGGTGAATCAAGGCTCCAAATCGTTCTTGTCGTAAGTCTGGTGATCCTTGATCAGATCTAATAGAAAACCAATTGTAAAGTATGTTGGTACATTTGTAATCATTTGTGATTGTTTGGTTAGAAATAAACTCATGGAACCCGAATGTATACAGTCCAGTTTGGATGAAAAACGACACTGGACCGCTCCTTTTATTGGACTGTGTAATAGCAGGTCCCTGATAATTTCTATTTTTCCTTTTCCCCCCTGCAAATTAACGCTCCGAGCGTTCTACAAAACAGCGGAGAAAATCAAATAAAGTGAAAATGATTATTTGGTCCTGCGGATATGGCGCATTACTCCAGTTCAGTTACAAATTCAGAAGTTAAATGGAACAGGACGACAATTCATTAACAACCAACAAAAGGCAATTACATGTTGATTTTATTTTCCGTAAATTTGTGTGATAGTGCATTTCGTATGTGATACTGTTCCAGAGTCCATAGACTGTAGATTTAAGGACCTGGAAACTCTTGATTTAGATTGTGTTTATTCTTATATGGTATGTATTTTTATTGAACTGTTACTATTAATCACTATGTCGATCGCCAGCCTTCGGCAGGAGATTGCGTGTTAGGAAGTAGTACTATCAATCTCGATCTGTATTGCTGTCAGCTCGGATTAATGAACACCTTTTTACGAAAATGGTAACACTATTTTGATTGTACTGTTGTGTTCTCACCATAAAGATGGAATACCATAGAGGCAACTCCGCGACCAGAGTGAAGCAAATTGCACAGGCCTCCGCCATGTTTTCGGAACTCAAAATAAAGACGTATGGTGCATGTTAGTGAGTACGGAAATAATGAAACCTTGGATAAAATAATAAATTCATATAATTACGTAAAGTTAAACACGTGAAATTTGTCTCTGTGCTGGTATCATACAAATCTACAAAACCTCTAACAGATAAAAGTGCTCAGTTGAAAGAAATATTCGTAGTTATATTGATTTTGTGGGTGCAGTTATACCCTGCACAAACCTTAAGCATGATTTTGAAAAGTAATCCGGCAACAGCATATTTTACAAGTTCGCAGACATACTATTTCGCTTTGAAAAGAACCACAGAATCACTTCAGAGAATATGACGCGTAGTAGTTCAGTGTTTCACCGCAAGGAGCGTTAATAACGTTCCACAGTCTCTCTATGTATACTCTGTGTCTTTGGTTCTGAGTATAGAGTAGAGATATCTCTGGAGTGTGCATTGCGTTCTGCGCATGTTGCCAACGTTAAGCTGGAATTCTCACGTGATATCGGGACGACGTTGTTTGTTTAAGGCGAATCACTTAGACCGCCACGTCACGTCACGTCAATTCACGACACGTCAAAATATTTCACAATGCATTTGAAATGGATTCACAATGGTCGTCATATCGCGACATATCGAGGTTTCTCGGGAGAAGTTTTGACGGTATCGTCGTCTGTTAAAAAAGTAAGTTAAGGGGGCTAGGACGTCAAACGGGCCGACTTGGAGCAAGAGAGGCACCACAGGACATTTTAATTTCCACTGTCTATACTTTTACAAATAAATTCATAAAACTTTGAAAGTATGATCAGGAAGGATTCAGGATTCATACTCATAGTAGTGGAAGCTCAAAAACGTAAAAAAATACATTTTTTAAATTGTGAAATTTCATCATTTTTTCACTTACTACTGGCTGCATTTGTTGCTATAGGTACACTTTTCTTCCTAAGTAAGAGATTTTCTTCGATGAATTTTGCACAGCATACAAACTATAGTTACATGTGTATGAAACTCTAGAGTTTATTTAATTTATGAAAAAATGAATGAACTGTTACATTTTAAACTTCTTGTGTAGAAAAAACTCAAATTTTATAGTTAATTATCTCAATTTTTACCACAGTTTTTAATAGATTTGGAAAATTCTAGAGTTTCATACACCTGTAAGTACTGCTTGTATGCTGTGCAAAAGTCATCGAAGAATCTCTCTTACTTAGGAAGAAAAGTGTACCTACAGAAACAAATGCAGCCAGTAGTAAGTGAAAAAATGATAAAATTTCACATGTAAAAAGAGGTATTTTGCTACGTTTTTGAACTTCCACTGCTTTGACTGTGAGTCCTCAATCCTTCCTGGTCATGATGACAAAGTTTTATGAATTTATTTGGAAAGTATAGACATTAGAAATGAAAATGTCCTGTGGTGCCTCTTCTGCTCCAAGTCGGCCCGTTTGACGTCCTACCCCCCTTAAAATATCTTCGCTGCGCTCATTCATGACTAGCTGGATATTTTTTCCCATTCAGCGAGGGATGTCAGATATTTGGAAGCGGAGAATTATTTCTGTTTTACGATAACAGAACAGAGCGCACGCCAGCCATATATACAGGCTGTTAAAAAAAGTGTCGAATATTTTGAGAGGTGGTAGTACTCATCGAAAGTGAGTGCGCCATCATGCATGGAACACGTTTTTCTTCGCCGCTGCAATGGCACAGCATCCAGCAAGGTAAACAATACATCAATGAGAAAGTACAGACAATGCGTCCCAGTTAATCTTTGCGGTAGCACGCATGATCGTATTAATCTATCGCCAAGTACGCCTGCCCATACGCTGACTAAGGAGCAGTGATGAAACCCTCTTTCCTGAATTGCTTGGAGATTTACATCTGCCCATTAATGCTGGTTGTGGAAATTCAAACGCCATCTCTTGTGAACTCTGCCTCATAAGTAAACAAAATCTTAAGTGTGAACAGTGGCTCTGCGGCACGCTTCTGCAACAGCCATTGACAGAACCGCCAGGAAGTTTCATATCAGCGCACACTCCGCTGCAGAGTGAAAATCTCATTCTGGAAACATCCCCCAGGCTGTGGCTAAGCCATGTCTCCGCTACATCCTTTCTTTCAGGAGTGTTAGTTCTGCAAGGTTCGCAGGAGAGCTTCTGTAAAGTTTGGAAGGTAGGAGACGAGATACTGGCAGAAGTAAAGCTGTGAGTAGCGGGCGTGAGTCGTGCTTCGGTAGCTCAGATGGTAGAGCACTTGCCCGCGAAAGGCAAAGGTCCAGAGTTCGAGTCTCGGACCTCGTTGTTGAGCTCCCATAAGCCCCAACACACCACCACCACGTCGAGTCTCGGTCGGGCACACAGTTTTAATCTGCCAGGAAGTTTCATATCAGCGCACACTCCGCTGCAGAGTGAAAATCTCATTCTGGAAACATACCCCAGGCTGTGGCTAAGCCATGTCTCCGCTATATCCTTTCTTTCAGGAGTGCTAGTTCTGCAAGTTTCGCAGGAGAGCTTCTGTAAAGTTTGGAACGTAGGAGACGAGATACTGGCAGAAGTAAAGCTGTGAGTAGCGGGCGTGAGTCGTGCTTCGGTAGCTCAGATGGTAGAGCACTTGCCCGCGAAAGGCAAAGGTCCCGAGTTCGAGTCTCGGTCGGGCACACAGTTTTAATCTGCCAGGAAGTTTCAGACAACCTAATTGTAGGTAGGGTACTGTGAGTAAGACATCATAATACGCAGCCGACACATTTGACAAACCTACGCCGTCCCGAGATCACGTGATCACTGTGGCAATGTATGTTGACAACACAAAATCAATACTTCGCATCTGATTGCTCTCTCCAGAGATATTTCTACTCAGTGGTTCTGATCTTTTTTAGGGGGGGGGGGGGGAGGGAGAGGGGAGGGGGGGGGGAAGTCGTTCACAGATGTAATAGCTATTCACGCTGAAAACGTCAATTACTATCAACGTATTTAACGTGACCTACAGTAAGTGGTGCATAAACCAAATGAAATCCGTGAAACTGCAAGACACCAACCGTAAATACGCGTTTGCGCAGTTGCTGTTGTTAACTTTGTGGCATACAGGGAAGTATTCAGCTCAATGACCAGTTATTCTAACAGAAACCTGAAACACCTACAAAAAAAGAGGAATAGAGGTGATATGCTTTTTATCTGTGATTCGCATGGAAGTTCGATCTTTTCATCTTAACCGGAGACAATGCTGCCATATGAAATGCAACAGATGTTAACAAATCTCTGGATACGCACACTGTAAATTAATGACTGGGCTAATCGGTACTTACTGTTTGTTAAAACATACAGAAACATAGTAAACGGCTTACACATCTATTTATTTAACATATTTGCTATCGTTGTAACTTGCAAACTCTTCTGTTGGACCGAGTCTGCGTAAAACAAGAAGTCGCCAAACTCCCGCTACGCTTTTAAAACCTTCTCGCGATACGCAATACAAATAGCGACACACGCGAACAGAAAGATGGCGTAATGTTCTGAATTATTGCCAAGGTGATAAATTATGTTTTTCTTTGTTTTTAGAGCAACTATAAGCCGCCAGACTAACGTGAGTACATGACAGATGTCATGTACCGTAGTGCCCACCGAAATTGTATTCATTAGCGCAACTCCCAATAGTATAACACCAACGTATGTAACTTCAGATTTTCGTGTTTGTTAATAACAGTCGCTCATACTGTGCAAGTTGACATGCAGTATGCCAAAAAACGGCAACGAACAGTACGCAATGACACAAAACTAAAAAGGTATTTTAAAATTATTCACAAAATACAGTATGTGGAACCGAACAGTATACATGTGATAAAGCTTTTCGTGATGTTTCGTAACGATGCTAATTTTTTGTGTTCTGTAGCAAAGAATCTCACTGACGATGGCGAGAGTACCCAAAGGTATCGAACTTGAGCGCAAGACTGTATTCAAATGTGAACGCGATTGTTCAGTATGATATACACTCAGAAAAAAAGAGGACGCACCACGAAGGAATATATAGACAACAAATGATCACAACTTCAGAAAATTTGGATGATTTATTCAAGGGAGAGAGAGAGAGTCAGTGACACGTTGGTCCACCTCTGACCCTTAAGCCAGCAGTTATTTAGCTTGATTGATACAGTTGTCGGATGACCTCCTGAGGGATATCGAGCCAAGTGCTGTCCAACTTGCACGTTAGATTGTCAGAATCCCGAGCTGGTTGGAGGGCTCTACCCATAATGCTCCGAACGCTGTCAATTGAGGGGAGAACCGGCGACCTTGCTGGCCAAGGTAGGGTCTGGCAAGCACGAAGACAAGTAATGGAAACTCTCGCCTTATCCGGGCGGGCATTATCTTGCTGAGATGTAAGCCTAGAATCACTTTCTATGGAAGACAGCAAGACGAGGCGTAGAATATTATCGACGTACCGCTGTGCTGCAAGTGTGCCGCAGATGACAAACAAAGGGGTCCTGCTATGGAATAAAATGGTACCCCAGTCCATCGCTCCTTTTGTCGCGCCGTATAGTGGGGGACGGGCAGGTGTGTATCTCAACACTGCTCGCAGCGTCCCCAGATATGTCTTCACTGGTAATCGCGGTTCAGTTCGAAGCGGGACTCATCGCTGAAGACAATGATTCTACTCCATTCAATGAGATTCCAGGCTGAAAACGTGTGTGGAATGGCGGTGGGATACCAACCTGACTATCCCCCGGAATGCGGTTTGACAGCCAGGAGTGACAGTCAGGGATGCCATTCCTTTTCTTAGCAGGACCCCTTTGGTTATCATCCGCTGCTCTGGTGCAGCACAGCGGTACGTCGACGATATTCTACGCCCCGTTTTGTTGTCATTCATGGCAAGCTCTTCTGTGCTTACATTTTAGCAAGATAATGCCGGCTCGCACACAGCGAGCGTTCCTACTGTTTGTAGTCGTGCTTTCCATGCCCTGCCTTGGCCAGAAAGGGTGCCAGATATCTTCCCAATTGAGAATGTTCGGAGCATTGTGGTCAGGGTCCTTCGACTAGGTCGGAATCCTGATGAAGTAACGTGCCAGTTGGACAGTATTTGGCACAATATCCCTAAGGAGGACATGCAACAACTGTCTGCCAAGGCGAATAATTGCTTGCGTAGGGGTCAGAGGTGGTTCTACGCGTTATTGACGTGCTCAGTTTGTGAAGCTCTTTGTCTTGAACAAATCATCCAATTTTTTGATATTCTTAACATTTGTGTGTCTGTACATGTGTATCACGTCTACCGATTTCCGTTCCATTCGGCTAATTCCTTCGTGGTGCGTTGTCTTTTTATCTCATTAAAGAGGTGTACAGTAAGGACTCATGTAAGCTACGAAATAAACAATGCGTAAAAGAACACGGAGTGATAAAAAAATAGATTCAGTCACTAATGCAGTGAGCAACTGTGTTGCCTGAAAAGCTACTATTATTCAACATTCTGCCACTTTTCTCACTGCGATGTATCCCCAACAGCAGTGTCCGAATAAGCTTCGAAGTTTTACTACGGTCGAAGTTAAAACCGGCATCAACCATATTTCTCTTTTGTGGGCGTTTTCCATTTGAATTTCTCGTCAATTTGCTGAACTGCTGGAAAAATCATTTCGTCTCTAATAATGTTTCACGCCTGATCATGTAATAGATTTATTTGGCGATGTTTTTGTACGTATACCATATACACAATTTAATAGAGAGATTAAAAAACTTAAAAAAAAAGCACACAGCCCTGCTAACAACAGAGGGCGTCATCAAAATTTCTCAGTTCCGAATCACAGTATTCCATAGACCTCAGATAAGATATACAAGTGGGAATAAAAATTCTTCCATGACTCGATGCAGCTTGTGCACTAAAATGCCGTGCAAAACTTTCAGCTATGTACGAAGCCTTAAAGCGACACGGACAGTGATACTGTTGGGCGGAGAAGAAAATAGATTTTCATTAGATTCGGCGAGTAAGAATCATAAACTCGAGGAAGTGATTGATTTCATCGTTGCACTTGAAAAAGCACGATTGAGTATCAGGTTTATATCCATATAGCAATGGGAGGGGACTGTATACAGGAAAACCGACTGCCAGAGAGGTACTGTGCTGTCTGAGAAATTTTGCTGCAGATAATATTAATACACAGGGAATCACAATTATTCTTTTCACATATCACTGTTTGCATCTTTATTCTCATGTCTATCGCACATTTGCGTTAGTAGGAAACGGTAGGAGTGATTTTGGGGCAAGTGTTAAGCTTCGAGTGTAATTACGAGGGCGTGCTGATAACTAATGCCTCCGCATTTTTTATGTGAAACATCTTATTGCTTTTTGAATAAAACAAAAGTAATTAAGGATCTACATCGTTATTCTTCATATCTACTTATTTATTACTCAGCATAGTCACCCTGGCGACGAACACACTCCTCCTGACGAGAGACCAATTTGTTGATGTCGTCACTGAAAAAAGTTTATCTTGTTGACGGACCCACAACCTCACCTCTGCTTGCACCTCCTCGTCATTATCAAAGTGAAGTCCTCGAAGATATTCTTTAAGCTTTTGAAACAAATGAAAATCGGATGAGACCAGGTCGGGACTGTATGGAGGAAGATTGATGACAGTGAACTCAAGGTGTCTCATTGTTGCAGATATCGCAGCGCTCGTGTGTAGTCTAGCATTGACATGCTGAAGGACAGGGTGTTCTATGTGTGGACGCACTCTGCGAATTCGAAACTCGATTACAGCACGCTGTTTCTCACGCACCAACACAGTTACGTTAACATTGCCATTTTACACGTTACAATTCGGTGCCCTCTAGCAACAATGGTTGCAAATATGTAGACATAAAGAATAAATATGTGGAATATTAATAAAGTCTGTTTTATTTCAAAAGCGTTGAGAGTTTTCACATAAAAGATTCGGAGTAATTGCTTTTCAGCATGCTCTCGTACACTCACGATGGGGAAGTGTGTTCTTCAACAATTAAATACTGCCATCTCAGCTACACGTACTGGCCATAAAACAGAACAAAACCCTCACAAACACCCTTTCAGCAAAAGTTTGACTCAGGTGTTCACTACCAAGATGTGCTAAGTAAAATTTGTCGCCTCCATATTGGAACCATGCAGAATAACGTGGCCAATACATGCCCAGAGTGCAGGACAAGCGTGAGGGGAGAGGTAGGGTGGGGGCTGTAGACAAGCGGTGAGGGCGTTGTAGGGCAAATGCCGAGTGGCGGAGGGGAAGTGTCGCTCTAAATAGAAACCCATGCTCATATTTTTTGTTAATATTAAGTGGAGCCCCTCCACACCCACACCTGCATGGTGATCATCCAAAAAGAACTGTTATCATCTCTGCTTTGATTAGTCCCTATAAAGAATTCCGCTGAAAATGCAACAAATGCAGCGGTTTATTTTCGCCTGCCTTGTTAACTACTTCTTTCAGAGAAGCGCCATCAGTGACGAATATTGAGGAAAAGCTTTATTTGCCTTGTTGTCGTGTTAAAATTTGCTTCTTTGGCAGAACGCAGCGGAGTTTATACAATGTCAACTCACCGACATGTTCTGCAGTTGCAGTTGTGAGAGAATTCTAAACCATTTTATTAAGTGACGAGCTGAAAAAAAGTAAGGTAAACAGCTTACGAAAAAGCACATCCTCGGTACAAAAAGAAACATGTAATCTCTTCACTTACGTAGTTCCAAAACACACAGCAGTTCTTGTTTCACCAGCAATCTATGGGTCTTAAAAATTTCATTCTTACATCGAAAAAGTTTGTAGTCAGTGGAATAAAACGGTAGATAATGAAGTTTCAAATAATAACTGCATGGCGGAGTACTGTCCTCTTTGTGTGCTATCATTTGCATAGATCTCGTTTGGATATCTCAAACCGTTTATGAAATATGAAGAGTGTTGCGGCTATTTCATTCTACCTTTATGACGGGTACCTGCGAACTCTATCCAAGTTTAAAGAAAAATTTAATACGTTAGCTAAATTTCACACACATCAAGCACCAAACTCAAAATCATAGCGACCCCTATTTTTCATCGCAACCTATTTCTAAGTTAACCCATAGTCTTACATAAAAACAAATATCACAGTAACTATGAGCATTAACTAAATGATGGGCACGTCATCATGCAGCTGACATTGAAAGCTATAAGCAGCGGAAAAATCATTTTTTTGCCGAATAGTTTCTGTGAAATCTTTTTAGAAAAGCGGGAGAGCGTGCGCCTCGATTCTGACAGGGCAGCGCGTCGCTAAACGGCCGAAAGCGGGTATACAGTGTCGCCCCCCTTCCGAACAAACGAATGAAATCGCCTAGCGCTTTGATTGCTGCGCACAACCACCGCATTCTGCGCGGACTCTACGTACCCGGTGACCGAACCACCTGGAGTACAGTACTGGAATGTCCTGTGCCCATCCCCTGTGGTAGTCAGATATTACGGTGTTAGCAACCACGTGTATTACATGGTGCGGCCGGCTGGTGTGACCGCTACGGTCGCAGGTTCGAATCCTGCCTTGGGCGTGGATGTGTGTGCTGTCCTTAGGTTAGTTAGGTTTAAGTAGTTCTAAGTTCTAGGGGACTGATGACCTCAGAAGTTAAGTCCCATAGTGCTCGGAGCCAACCTTTATCGTATCACACACTTCCTCAACGGACACGGGCATTGGCGGTACATAAACTCGGTCGTGCACAAGCCTCCATAGAAAGAAATCGCAGGATGTTAAAGCCGGCAAACGGGATGGCGAAGGGAGAAGGTTGTTATCTCTTGTTGCAAGAGGTCGAATACAGTGTTGGTGAAGAACATGATTAAAAAGCTTCCGTATATTCCTATGAAAATGGAGCGGAGCACCTTCCAGTTACAAAATGTAATTATCGTAACTGGTGTTCAGCTGGAGTAACAACCAACATGTCTAGAAATGAGTTACTCGTCACTCTTAATTTAAAAAAAAAATGCCCGTGCACTTTCATTCGCAACACCTTACAGATCGGATTCATGCGTGTTCTATCAGCGTCTCCAGCTCTTCACAAAAGTCATGCTTTTCACTTCGTCAGCTGGTATAAGGTAATCTCACTTTTAACAGTTTAAAACACAGCCGCTTATGCAACACTTTCCACATAGTAATCTTTGGCATGAATAATTCCCTGCTTGCCTTACTAAGTGACCTGAAAGGACTTGATGAAACGCCTCGCGCACTCTTTCGACGTTTCCATCAGACACACGAGGTCGAACAAGATTCTTCCCCTTACAAGTCATCCGCTTTCCACGAACTGTCGGTACCACCCACCTCTTTTGTTCTTGTTGTGTGGTGGGGCCTTTCCGAAACCATACACAAAACACACTGTACTGTAACCACCTCAAAATAGAGCACAAAGAAAGTCTTTTCCTTTTGAGACAGCATCTTGGAACTAGACGGTACGCCAGGGTAGTAAGCATGACGAGCGAACAGCAGGTAGCGCATCAAAATTTTGGACAGTTGCCGCTGCTTATGCTCTAAGGTTTGTCCGTATAACGTACTAAAACGATTCATTATTAATTTTTAAAACCGCACCACACATTTATAAACATCCTGTATTACACAATGTTATGTCTGGGACGCATCATTTAGAACTCTGCATTCATAGCGGACATGTAGGCGCTCGGCGATGTGGTACTCGCATGCATTGCCGTTGAAGCTTCACTTGCAAAACACGAGCAGAACGGACGAAAAAACTTCCAATCAACGTTTCGATAAAGCAGGGGCTCATTCACAGCAGCATAGATTCGTAAACCGCGACAACAGTTAATTCTAAATCATACAAGTGAAGTGTATAATTCTTCGTGTACATGTGCTGTTTTCTGTATATTTCTCTGCTAACTACTTTTGTAAACGAAATAAAACAGTTACGATGACTGAAAGCTTATATGATATTATGCCTGTGCTGTGGTAACTGTTGCAAAAAGAATAAACGTGTTTGTTCTCTGGATAATTGACCCGATATATTCTGATTGTGATACAAACAAAGTAAGCATATCAGTTTCCTGTAACGATAGCAGGATCCTCTGCTGTTGCGGATAATTAGGTTTCTGGCTTTTCATGGCCATTCAGGAATTTCATTCTCAAAGTAATGCGTGGTGCTTTCGTATACATTTAACTGTATTTCTTTCGGTCTTGATAAGAACTATCTTGTATTGCGCAATACCATCCTTTCACCTTACAACATACTACGGGACTGTTAATGTTTTTAAAGCTCTGCAGTCCTCTTCTTCTTCAATATACTGCGCAAACTGATATCACACAGTCCATGATATTGCCCAATACTCAGCCGAACGTAACCGCTGATCTCATGTTAAGCCGAGAGTCTCGCTAGTACCTACATGCATACCATAAGCTAACAGAAAAGAAAGAAAACCAAGTGATTCAAATGCATTTCATCGCACGCCATACAAAGAGATATGATGCAATGAATTATATATTAACGCACAATCGTGATCGACTGTGAGAGACAAAGATTGCTATGTTGGAAGCGGAGCACTTCTGTTGCCGTATAACGTGACGGAGTTTGGCTTGCCAGGTTAGTAGAATGCTTTCAGACCCTGGTCTGCGGCATCGGCAAGATGTACGACACCGACGCATTTCATGCGGCCCCGCCGCTACTCCTCCATTCAGAGGTCGTGTGTCGTGGCATGTTTTATTTTATTTTATTTCGTCAGTCTTCTGACTGGTTTGTTTGATGCGGCCCGCCACGAATTCCTTTCCAGTGCCAAACTCTTGATCTCAGAGTAGCACTTGCAACCTGCGTCCTCAATTACATGCTGGATATATTCCAGTCTCTGTCTTGCCCTACAGTTTTTACCCTCTAGAGCTCTCTCTACTACCGTGGATGTTATTCCCTGATGTCTTAACCGATATCCCAGCATCCTGTCCCTTCTTTTCAGTGCTTTTCATGTAATCCATTCCTCTCCGATTCTACGCAGTACCTCCTCAATCCTTACCTTATCAGTCCATCTTATTTCCAACATTCCTCTGTAGCACCACATCTGAAATGCTTCGATTCTCTTCTGTTCCGGTTTTCCCATAGTCAAATTCAAATGGCTCTGAGCACTATGCGACTTAACTTCTGAGGTCATCAGTCGCCTAGAACTTAGAACTACTTAAATCTAACTAACCAAAGGACATCACACACATCCATGCCCGAGGCAGGATTCCCATAGTCCATGTCTCACTACCATACAATGCTGTGCTCCAAACGTACATTATCAGAAGTTTCCTCCTCAAATTAAGGCCTATGTTTGGTAATAGTAGATACGCTCGGCCAAGAATGCCCTTTTTGCCAGTGCTAGTCTGCTTTCTATGTCCTCCTTGCTCCGTCCGTCATGGGCTGCCTAGGCAGCAGAATTTCTTAACTTCGTCTACTTAGTGCTCACCAAAACTGATGTTAAGTTTCTCGCTTTTCGCCTTTCTTCGATTTACTCTAAATCCATGTTCTGTACTCATTAGACTGTTCATTCAATTCAGCAGATCCTGCAATTCTTCTTCAGTTTCACTGAGGATAGCAATATCATGAACGAGTCTTATCACTGATATCGTTCGCCGGCCGGAGTGGCCGAGTGGTTCTAGGCGCTACAGTCTAGAACCGCGCGACCGCTACGGTCGCAGGTTCTAATCCTGCCTGGGGCATGGATGTGTGTGATGTCCTTAGGTTAGTTAGGTTTAAGTAGTTCTAAGTTCTAGGGGACTGATGACCTCAGAAGTTAAGTTCCATAGTGCTCAGAGCCATTTGAACCGTTGATATCCTTTCACCTTGAATTCTGATTTCGCTCTTGAACTTTTCTATTATTTGCGTCGTTGCTTCTTCGATGTACACATTGAACAGTAGGGGCGAAAGACTACATTCCTGTCTTTCATCTTTTTTAATCCGAGCACTTCGTTCTTGGTCCTCCACTCTTATTATTCCATCTTGTCTCTTGTACATGTTGTATATTACCCGTCTCCCCTATAACTTATCCCTACATTTCCAGAATTCCGAACATCTTGCACCATTTCACATTGTCGAACTCTTTTTCCAGGTCGGCAGATCCTATGTACCGTAGGTATATTGACTCGGCAGAGCCGCCGTCGCCAGACTCAAACGCCATAAGCGGCCACGTCTGATCACAGGGATCGCCGTCGACAATACTGTCTGATCAAAAGTATCAGGACACTCCTATGTACTGCCGCTGCCAAACTGACCATTACAGATGGACCCGCCAGTATACAAGCAGACGAGGAGAGGACTATTGTGTCATTAGAGAAGCGGTAACAGTAGAGTGTGTCTGCCAGATACCTCACTGACTACGAACGTGGACTGTAGTCCGATTAAAATTACTTGATAGTTGACGTCTGTCACTTGGCGCTCCAGTCTTGCCACAGCGGCTGCCGGCTACTGCTCGGTTATAGTTGACACAGACACGGCGGGTCGCTTTATAACTGCTGATAATGCGTAATGCAGAGCAATATTGGAAGTGGCCTCCGTCAGATACGTCGAAAAAGCTCTGAATTGAAACTCATGTCCTAAGCTAACCAAAACCTCGCGAAGTGCAATGTATTCGAGAAAACTGTGGTCAACCATCTGCGGCAGAATTAAAATCACGGTCGCTGTGCTCACCCTGGTTAAAACTAATCTTTACAAGCAGACTCAAGACAGAAAAAGTTCAGTTCCTGCGATAAAAACAAACCTATCATGGTTACCTGAAACTACAGTCATACTGACTACACGAGCTGTCGCGTCACCAACTCATGGGCAGTCCTGGTTGGCACTTGGTTGTAGGTTATAGAGGACACAGGCAGATTTCGAACGAAAAAAGAGTGATAGAGAGAAAAATAAGATCAAATAAAAAAGTCAGTACGATGATGAAAAATGACGCGGCAAAGATTAGTAATATAGAAAACTGCGTTTAAATCAACTAACTGAATAAAAATAATAATTAAACTCTACAATTGGCGAGATCTGCCTCTACGATCTCCTAGACGTAGAGTTAATGAACTAACCATTGCGCTACGTCCCATCATTCCGGAAAATACATAGTTCATGACTGTGGAGACCCAGTCACAACAATGAATTGCAACCGTAAAAATTCGGCTTAACGCGATGTCGTGCGAAGTTTATCTAACGTAAACCGATCTATGTAATTACAACGGTTGTATATGTGACGCTGAATCGCGTCCTGTGCTAAGTATTCGGTAGTGTTTGGTTAGTGCTGTCTCTGAAACTTGTGTATTTCATTAACGTCGTTGCTTATACAAGGTGGTCCATTGATCGTGACCGCGCCAAATATCTCACGAAATAAGCATCAAACGAAAAAGTACAGAGAACGAAACTTGTCTAGCTTGAAGGGGGAAACCAGATGGCGCTATGGTTGTCCCGCTAGCTGGCGCTGCCATAGGTCAAACAGATATCAACTGCGTTTTTTTTTTAATAGGAACCCCCATTTTTATTACATATTCGTGTAGTACGCAAAGAAATATGAATGTTTTAGTTAAACCACTTTTTTCGCTTTGTGATAGATGGCTCTGTAATAGTGACAAACGTATAAGTACGTGGTATCACGTAACATTATGCCAGTGCGGACGGTATTTGCTTCGTGATACATTACCCGTGTTAAAATGGACCGTTTACCAATTGCGGAAAAGGTCGATATCGTGTTGATGTCACGATCAGTGGACCACCCATTACGAAATACGTGATAGACAATGATTTGGGACGCAAACACATCACGATAGAGTGCTAGACGAGGAACTGGAAGTAAACTGACTAATTGTTGTGGCAGTTGGCGACGCCGAAAGGTTCCGGTCTGACGTTGAGAGCTCTGATTGGAGAAATCCAGCTGCAATGTGTAAAGTGTCATCAGCTGTCACGTAATTTTAATCGGATTGTAGTCATACTTACCCGAGTGACAAATCCATCACTGACATTTCAACTTCTCTAAAGGTGTCCAAGTCGGCTGCTGCTGATGCGATTGTGAAGTGGAAACGCGAAGGAACAACAGGGAATCAGTGATCATAAGGCCGTTGCAGCATCTCTGAATATGGAAGTTAATAGGAATATAAAAAAAGGGAGGAAGGTTTATCTGTTTAGCAAGAGTAATAGAAGGCAGATTTCAGACTACCTAACAGATCAAAACGAAAATTTCTGTTCCGACACTGACAATGTTGAGTGTTTATGGAAAAAGTTCAAGGCAATCGTAAAATGCGTTTTAGACAGGTACGCGCCGAGTAAAACTGTGAGGGACGGGAAAAACCCACCGTGGTACAACAACAAAGTTAGGAAACTACTGCGAAAGCAAAGAGAGCTTTACTCCAAGTTTAAACGCAGCCAAAACCTCTCAGACAAACAGAAGCTAAACGATGTCAAAGTTAGCGTAAGGAGGGCTATGCGTGAAGCGTTCAGTGAATTCGAAAGTAAAATACTAGGTACCGACTTGACAGAAAATCCTAGGAAGTTCTGGTCTTACGTTAAATCAGTAAGTGGCTCGAAACATCATGTCCAGACACTCCGGGATGATGATGGCATTGAAACAGAGGATGACAAGCGTAAAGCTGAAATACTAAACACCTTTTTCCAAAGCTGTTTCACAGAGGAAGACCGCACTGCAGTTCCTTCTCTAAATCCTCGCACAAACGAAAAAATGGCTGACATCGAAATAAGTGTCCAAGGAATAGAAAAGCAACTGGAATCACTCAACAAAGGAAAGTCCACTGGACCTGACGGGATACCAATTCGATTCTACACAGAGTACGCGAAAGAACTTGCCCCCCTTCTAACAGCCGTGTACCGCAAATCTCTAGAGGAACAGAAGGTTCCAAATGATTGGAAAAGAGCACAGGTAGTCCCAGTCTTCAAGAAGGGTCGTCGAGCAGATGCGCAAAACTATAGACCTATATCTCTGACGTCAATCTGTTGTAGAATTTTAGAACATGTGTTTTGCTCGAGTATCATGTCGTTTTTGGAAATTCAGAATCTACTATGTAGGAATCAACATGGATTCCGGAAACAGCGATCGTGTGAAACCCAACTCGCTTTATTTGTTCATGAGACCCAGAAAATATTAGATACAGGCTCCCAGGTAGATGCTATTTTTCTTGACTTCCGGAAGGCGTTCGATACAGTTCCGCACTGTCGCCTGATAAACAAAGTAAGAGCCTACGGAATATCAGACCAGCTGTGTGGCTGGATTGAAGAGTTTTTAGCAAACAGAACACAGCATGTTGTTATCAACGGAGAGACGTCTACAGACATTAAAGTAACCTCTGGCGTGCCACAGGGGAGTGTTATGGGACCATTGCTTTTCACAATATATATAAATGACCTAGTAGATAGTGTCGGAAGTTCCATGCGGCTTTTCGCGGATGATGCTGTAGTATACAGAGAAGTTGCAGCATTAGAAAATTGTAGCGAAATGCAGGAAGATCTGCAGCGGATAGGCACTTGGTGCAGGGAGTGGCAACTGACCCTTAACATAGACAAATGTAATGTATTGCGAATACATAGAAAGAAGGATCCTTTATTGTATGATTATATGATAGCGGAACAAACACTGGTAGCAGTTACTTCTGTAAAATATCTGGGAGTATGCGTGCGGAACGATTTGAAGTGGAGTGATCATATAAAATTAATTGTTGGTAAGGCGGGTACCAGGTTGAGATTCATTGGGAGAGTCCTTAGAAAATGTAGTCCATCAACAAAGGAGGTGGCTTACAAAACACTCGTTCGACCTATACTTGAGTATTGCTCATCAGTGTGGGATCCATACCAGATCGGGTTGACGGAGGAGATAGAGAAGATCCAAAGGAGAGCGGCGCGTTTCGTCACAGGGTTATTTGGTAACCGTGAGAGCGTTACGGAGATGTTTAACAAACTCAAGTGGCAGACTCTGCAAGAGAGGCGCTCTGCATCGCGGTGTAGCTTGCTCGCCAGGTTTCGAGAGGGTGCGTTTCTGGATGAGGTATCGAATATATTGCTTCCCCCTACTTATACCTCCCGAGGAGATCACGAATGTAAAATTAGAGAGATTAGAGCGCGCACAGAGGCTTTCAGACAGTCGTTCTTCCCGCGAACCATACGCGACTGGAACAGGAAAGGGAGATAATGACAGTGGCACGTAAAGTGCCCTCCGCCACACACCGTTGGGTGGCTTGCGGAGTATAAATGTAGATGTAGATGTAGTTAAACCAACACCAGGCAGATCTCGTGTAACACTTTCGCAAATGTGGTTGGCAATACAGGCAGCATGGCTTAGTATTTCTGCAGGTGACTTCCAACGGCTTGTTGAGTGGATTGTACGTCAAGTTGCTACACTATGCCGGGCAGAAGAAGATCCTACGCAGAATTAGGAGGTATCCCATGACTTTTGTCACCTCAGTATAAGAGCCAGTAGTTTGAGGACAATAACGTTACTGAAATGGACTGGCCTGGCTATAGTCCTGACCTGAACCCACTCCAGTATATTTGGGAAGAGTTGTAACACTGAGCCCGCTCCAAACCCGAGCGTCCAACATCATTATTAATTTGTCCGCTGATGGCTGCACAAAGATATCCGGGTTAACATGATCAAACAACCTTATTTATAAAAGATAATTAGCCCATCTACTCCAACATGGAAAGAAACAAAACATAAAGTAAGTCACTTTTCGAAATAAAACCATTATACTTACGTAGACTGGAGGCCGGTTTGTTTGTCACTGAGTCTAAGTTTGTTAAATACACACTTTATAAGGGACACTCAATTTTAAAATACAAATTGAATGAGCAGAGTTTAAGCTCCATTAGGAGCAAAATTGTCTAAGTCCGGCGTGTAACAATTTGAAAGTCAAACTGAATACATTTACAATTCCATATGTCTGCCTTGACGACAAACACCCCGTCCCTCGGTAAGGAGAGCACGAACACTATAAGACCACAGCTGACAACTTCCGGGGTCGCAAAGTGAGACGTCATTGGCAAAAACGTCGTGGAGGCGGCTTACGAGTGAGAATCCTATCTTGATGGAATCCTTGCGGAATAGGCGTCTGGCCCAGGAAACTCGCTTGCAGTGAACTGATCTGGTGTGGCCCGACTACTGCCGTAAATTCCACTTGACGCCACTATACAGTCAGGCCTATTTTCCATCCCATGCCTTGCGAACTAGAATAGGTTTGTGAGGGCTGCGGCGTCCAGTGGTGATTGGGTCGCCGTCTGGTGGACAGTTGGAGTGTGGCCGTCTGTCTTCTGCAAAACTGTCTCCTGTATATTAAGCATCATCGTAGCACTGATGTGATGTTGCCTACAGACACCACACGCTTTCTATATCTGCATCTACATCTAAATCCATACTCCGCAAGCCATCTGACGGTGTGTGGCGGAGGGTACCTTGAGTACCTCTATCGGTTCTCCCTTCTATTCCAGTCTCGTATTGTTCGTGGAAAGAAGGATTGTCGGTATGCCTCTGTGTGGGCTCTAATCTCTCTGATTTTATCCTCATGGTCTCTTCGCGAGATATACGTAGGAGGGAGCAATATACTGCTTGACTCTTCGGTGAAGGTATGTTCTCGAAACTTTGACAAAAGCCCGAACCGAGCTACTGAGCGTCTCTCCTGCAGAGTCTTCCACTGGAGTTTATCTATCATCTCCGTAACGCTTTCGCGATTACTAAATGATCCTGTAACGAAGCGCGCTGCTCTCCGTTGGATCTTCTCTATGTCTTGTATCAACCCTATCTGGTACGGATCCCACACTGCTGAGCAGTATTCAAGCAGTGGGCGAACAAGCGTACTGTAACCTAATTCCTTTATTTTCGGATTGCATTTCCTTAGGATTCTTCCAATGAATCTCAGTCTGGCATCTGCTTTACCGACGATCAACATCATATGATCATTCCATTTTAAATCACTCCTAATGCGTACTCCCAGATAATTTATGGTATTAACTGCTTCCAGTTGCTGACCTGCTATTTTGATGATAAAGGATCTATCTTTCTGTGTATTCGCAGCACATCACACTTCTCTACATTGAGATTCAATTGCAATTCCCTGCACCATGCGTCAATTCGCTGCAGATCCTCCTGCATTTCAGTACAATTTTCCATTGTTACAACCTCTCGATACACCACAGCATCATCTGCAAAAAGCCTCAGTGAACTTCCGATGTCATCCACAAGGTCATTTATGTATATTGTGAGTAGCAACGGTCCTATGACACTCCCCTGCGGCACACCTGAAATCACTCTTACTTCGGAAGACTTCTCTTCATTGAGAATGACATGCTGCGTCCTGTTATCTAGGAACTCTTCAAGTCTCAGTACAACTACTACGAGGGTTGGGACTTAAATAGTGGCAACCGATACAAAAGAGTTACATGTTTGTACCTATTAATGTCCTTCAAAGTTGTCACCAGCGTTGTGAAGAACCCGTTGCCAGCGATCTGGAAAGCGTACTATACCGTTAGCAGAGCCTGTTCTGTTGATGGTGCGAATGGGGCGGTCCAAAGTTATGGCGATTCTCGTGTACGACTGTGATGGTGTTATCCTAACGCATTACGTTCCTCTGCGGCAGACCGTCAATGCCCAGTATTACAGTTCGTTTTTGGAGCATCACCTGCGACCAGCTTTGCGAAAGAAGCGGTGACACTTTCTGCGCAACCTACCCATCATTTTGCTCGACAATGCGCGGGCGCATACAGCGCAAGCTGTGGCTGCTATGTTCGGTCGATGGGACTAGGAAGTGCTGTACCATCTACCATACTCCCCGGACTTAAGTCCTTGTGACTTTGATTTGATTCCGAAGATGAAGGAACCTCTTCGTGGCAATCGCTCGAGAATTGTTCCAGAGATTCGACGGGCAGTAGACCGTTCCATTCGCACCATCAACAAAACAGGCTCTGCTAACAGTATTGTACGCCTTACACTTCGCTGGCAACGGTTTCTACACAACGCTGGTGACTACTTTGAACAGTAACATATGGAAACATGTAACTCTTCTGCATCGGTTGTGAACAAATAGTTGTCACTATTTAAGTTGCAACCCTCGTATATATTGTGGTTTTGGCTCTTGAGAAAGAAATTCGTCCACAGGTATTCAGACAATTCGTTGAAACTGTCATTCTCTCTCACACTTTGAATATTACCCCATCCCATGACGCACAATATCTCTCTTGTAGCTTCTGCTACCGGAATTTGTGGCGTTTCTATGTAACACATTTGCGACGATCACGTATCGAAAATCGCCGCTATTGGTTATATCTTCTGTGTCTGTCTGTCTCTCTTCTATTAATCCGACCAAGTAAGGGTATGACAGTGACGAGCAGCACCCAGGAAGCGGTCGAACACAGTGTTTTGTAAGCCATTTATCTCGCGTGTCGATTACATTCACTCAAGATCCTTCCAGTAAAACTCAGCCTCACAGTTATTTTCCTACTGTTTGGTTTATGTCTTCATTTCATTTTTGGCTGGACTGGATGATCACTGCTAGGTCTTTTACAGCAATTATTGTTCCCAGTGATCTGTCGACAATAACATTATCGTTCAATAAGGGATTTCTTTGCCTATTTACGTGTACTACATTGCATGTATTTACGTTGACGGCAACTGCCAGTCCCTCCACGAATCATTGATCCTCTGCAGGCTTCTAGCATTGCTACCTCCTTATAGACAACCACATCGTCTGCAAACAGCCTTATGGAACTTCCGTCGTTACGCACAAGATCATTTATGTACGAGTATATAGGGTGATTCAGCTCCACCTACAGATAGGTTTTATGCAGCGACAATAACATTATCGTACAATAAGGGATTTCTTTGCCTATTTACGTGTACTACATTGCATGTATTTACGTTGACGGCAACTGCCAGTCCCTCCACGAATCATTGATCCTCTGCAGGCTTCTAGCATTGCTACCTCCTTATAGACAACCACATCGTCTGCAAACAGCCTTATGGAACTTCCGTCGTTACGCACAAGATCATTTATGTACGAGTATATAGGGTGATTCAGCTCCACCTACAGATAGGTTTTATGCAGCGCGCAGCGCCTTCAAAAACTATGTGCGACATTTTCATATTTCCTGGTTCCCTACGCGCGAACTATTAGTCCTACAGTAGAAATGAGCAGGACCGTCTTGTAAGAAATTTAATGTATTTAGATTTTGTACTGGATACTTTTTCGCTGAAGGCCACCTTTTTCGGGCTGTTCAAGAAAACGCGTTTGAAGGTCACTTTTGTACGTTTTTCTTGAATAATTCAGATACTACACTAGCGAAAACGAATCCTAGTACATAATTTAACTACATTAAATTTATTACAGAAAGACCCTGTTTATAATTTCTGTACGAGTAACAGTTTCCGCGTAGCGAGTGAGAGAATATGAAAATCTTGCATTTGGTACTTGAATGCACTGTGGGTTGCATAAAACACGTAGGGTAGGGGCAGCTGAATGATCCTGTATAGTTAACAACAAGGTCAAGTGTCGCTAGAGTCTTTCGTGGTGGCACGCCTGTTACCTGATTAAATTCTTTTCGGTATTCAAGCCCCATCACTTCGAATCAAGCACTCGATCTTACAGGCTCGATAGCAGCGTCTGAAACGTTTCAGGAAGTGACAAGCGCGCGAAGGCTAGTTGAGAAGCCCGTAGCAGCTCCGGCTAGTCGCGGGACCGAGTGACGTCGGGTGGCGCGTGGAAGCCGGCTCCACGTTTAAAACAGTCACTCGCCCTGCATCCGTTTCTTGCGTCAAGAGTATCCGACGGAGGCATCATGTTTCAGTAGGACACTGTCACATGTCAGCGCTCTTTGACTGCACTCCTCCTCTCCCCAAATCACGCATTGTGAAGCGAATCGAGTGTTTGTGGGATGTGGTCGATATCCGTGTACCTTCGATGAACCAACAACCAACTACCAACTACCACGAAGAACAGTTGTAGATAGCACTGAAAGACGCGTGAATCATTATATGCCCAGAACGATCCCTACACCTCGTGGAATCCAAGCTGCGATGTGTTACTGCAGTTTTGAAGGGTCGCGGGAAAACCAGTGCCTCCCATGACTAATAGCCACTTAGTGTAATATTACTATATGGGGTATTAATGTGAAATTATGTATATTGGACAGAACATAGGCAAAAAAGTTGAGCACGGCCTATCTTTAGGAACCCTGCCAGTATTCGCTATGCATGATTTGGGGAAACCGTGGCCAGATAAAAATGTGAGTCTACATCTACATTTCTACGACGCAAGCCACCAAACGGTGTGTGGCGGAGGGCACTTTACGTGCCACTGTCACACTCTTATTACCTCTCTTTCCTGTTCCAGTCGCGTATGGTTCGCGGGAAGAACGACTGCCGGAAAGCCTCCGTGCGCGCTCGAATCTCTCTAATTTTACATTCGTGATCTCCTGGGGAGGTGTAAGTAGGGGGAAGCAATATATTCGATACCTCATCCAGAAACGCACCCTATCGAAACCTGGACAGCAAGCTACACGGCGATGCATAGCGCCTCTTTTGCAGAGTCTACCACTTGAGTTTGCTAAACATCTCCGTAACGCTATCATGCTTACCAAATAACTCTGTGACGAAACGCGCCACTCTTCTTTGGATCTTCTCTATCTCCTCTGTCAACCCGACCTGTTACGGATCCCACACTGATGGGCAATACTCAAGTATAGGTCGAACGAGTGTTTTGTAAGCCACCTCCTTTGTTGATGGACTACATTTTCTAAGGACTCTCCCAATGAATCTCAACCTGGCACCCGCCTTACCAACAATTAATTTTATATGATCATTCCACTTCAAATCGTTCCGTACGCATACTCCCAGATATTTTACAGAAGTATCTGCTACCAGTGTTTGTTCTGCTATCATATAATCGTACAATAAAGGTTCCTTTCTTCTATGTATTCGCAATACATTACATTTGTCTGTGTTAAGGTCAGTTGCCACTCCCTGCACCAAGTGCCTATCCGCTGCAGATCTTCCTGCATTTCACTGCAGTTTTCTAATGCTGCAACTTCTCTGTATACTACAGCATCATCCGCGAAAAGCCGCATGGAACTTCCGACACTATCTACTAAGTCATTTATATATATTGTGAAAAGCAATGGTCCCATAACACTCCCTTGTGGTGCGCTAGAGGTTACGGTAATAATATTTCTCAAAGGCCAATCATTTTACTAATATCAACAATCAAATTAAATGATTTGTAGGTTGTTTGGTTGATTTGAAGGAGGGGACCAAACAGGGAGGTCATCGGTCCCACCGAATTAGGGAAGGATGGGGAAGGAAGTCGGCCGGCCGGAGCGGCCGTGCGGTTCTAGGCGCTACAGTCTGGAACCGAGCGACCGCTACGGTCGTAGATTCGAATCCTGCCTCGGGCATGGATGTGTGTGATGTCCTTAGGTTAGTTAGGTTTAATTAGTTCTAAGTTATAGGCGACTGATGACCTCAGAAGCTAAGTCGCATAGTGCTCAGAGGCATTTAAACCATTTGAAGGAAGTCGGCCGTGCCCTTTCAAAGGAACCATCTCAGCATTTGGTTGAAGCGATTTAGGGAAATTACGGAAAACCTAAATCAGGATGGCCGGACGTCGTCCTCCCGAATGTGAATCCAGTGTGCTAACCTCTGCGCCACCTTTCTCGGTGATTCGTATGTAAAGATTACGAAAATAGTTGTAGTGTGCAAACAAGACCTAGTCCGTCACTGACCACTTTCAAATTTGATGGAAACCTGTTGAAAATATATGGTGCACAGTAACTCATACTTTCGTGAACGACGGACATGTAAATGATGTCCTACATGTGGTCCTCGAATTTCGACACCATACTGAGCATCTTTCGATTAGAACTATTTCCCGAGCTGCGCTACTCTAGAATATTAAACAGTCTGAAATCAAGGAGTGAAATTATACGAGGTGCAGTGTGTTAAGAAACGCTGACAGCGGACTATAGTCAGTACATTTTAGTATCTTGAAATCGTTTTCGATTGTGGATCTCCGTGCCAAATGGAATATCAGTCACGAACAGATAATCCGCGGTATATTCCAAATTTAAATTGGTGAAAGCGTTGGGCCCGATTAACTTTTATGAACCACATTGAGAATTGTAGACGCAATATCGTGGGCAACGTTTCGTGGAATCGGAGCTCTCCGACTGGGGACGAATGCTCCCTGACAGCCGGTTGCGGACCTGTTCGGGAAGCGACGACCACAGTCATGCAATTCGATCTGGTCGCGTCTGACTAGCTGTTGACCGCAAGCCAGATGGCCGCTCGCTCAGAACCTGCGCGGGTAATTGAAAAACCCCGGTGCCGGGCTATTTAACTTGTCCCACCGCCGTTTGCTTCCTTTTTCTCTTCTCCCGTCTCCTCTCGGCCATTATTCTTCTTGTCGATCTCCTCTCCAGCACTCTGTGAGAAGTAGGTAAGTGGATCTCTAAGGATTTCGGGCAACAAGTGGACGCCAGCAATCGGCCCGTACCAATCGAACCTAACTGCCAACTGCCTGCTCCCCTCCTTGTAGAGACGGCCGCACGTTTTTATTTGCGGCTACTGGATGGGGGGGAAGGGGGGGGTTAGGCCTGGGGGCGACACTTGAAACAGTCAGAGGCGGCTGGCTGGCCGCTCAGTAATAAAACAATCCTTAGGCGGCTGAGAGAGGGTGGGGGCTAGTCGGGCTTAGAGCCTTCCCTTCTCGAGAAGGATAACAAGCGGTGGGTAGCAGGAGGTGTCGGCTCCGATACGAACAGTGCGTGATTCGCCACGTCACTTCGTCTCGTTTCCCGAGTAATTAGGGTCTTTACTCCTTCCACCCACCACCGCCGCCTGTTGTCGTAGCTCTGCCTCGTGTAATACAACAGCTGTCATTACGACTCCGTGGCATCCGGTAGTTAGGTGATCGTGGAACTCCCCTCTGCGCTTTAGCAGTATTGTCAGCAGACATTACAAATAGAAGGTGAAGTCTCAAGGTCGGTTCACATCCGACATGAACGAAACTCACGTCACGGAATGGCAACGTCAGCGTCACATCAATGAGTGCTTGGTTCACACAAGAAAGGACATCATCGTCACGTTATGTCATGTCGCAGTGTTCAGTAGCGGAAGGTCGGTGTGAAGCTATAAGAAAACGCAGATGTTGCCCAAGTTGGGATCTAGTTTCAGCGTTAAGGAATTATCAATAGTCGTCGTACGAGGAGTGTTCAATAAATAATGTAACACTCTTCGTAGGCGCTCAGTAAGTAATGCAACACATTTTTTTCTAAAAGCAGGTCAGTTTTTTTTCAGGATTGCAATACACCATAATATTCGCCACTCTTTTGGCTACATGAGGGACGGAGCGGCTTTTGAACATTTTCTTCGAGGGGAGGTGGTAGGTTGCCAATCCATTGATCGCTGTTCTGTTTCCGATTCGAAGTGATGAACTGTTGTGTACATAGTTCCGCGTAGTCAGCGCGTACACAAATTTCCCACTAGAGCGCGCCCCGCTAAGCACAACAGCGCAGGCGCAGCGCTCGTCCGTCTCCGCACTACGAGATGGCGCTGCCATAGAGACGGACCAAATTCTACTTCCGCCGATCCGCGTATTAATATGTAACACAGCCAATGAGATTGCTGCTAACGTAGAACCTTTTCTCCTCGCGGATCACACTCGCGCAGTGATACATAAACGCGCGAGGTATTATAACAAGTGTACAGACCTCCGATTAATCAGTCTGCACCAGTCTGTATCAGTCTATAGTCAAGTTTCAGTCTGCACCTAATAAGATTACCATATTCCTGTACATAACCATGAAGATAAATGTATAGACACTTTTGTCAAGTATCAGAGATATATGTGAGAATAAGATTAACGTACCAATACCAAAGGAACTTGTAAATAACAATTGTAAATAGCATCCAGAACCAAGTTAAGTAATTTTTATGCTTGTTATTATTTTAATAAATGTGTGTGAAAATTAAGCAAGTTCTGTTTAAAGTTGGCTACCGTCAATCTGCTACTCTAAGCGTGAAAGTGGCATTTCTATCGTCTGACCTAACGGCAGAAGATAAACACGCCACGATAAGACCACGAGACATATTGCTGACACTCGCCTACATCGTTAGAGCGACAGGTCAAATAATCTGATGGCGTGTGTACCGAAGGTCTTACAGTACGCACACCACATGAATCCATGTTTCCTCGCCTGTGATTATGTTCGACAAAAAATTATCACGATCAGCCTGGTAACGCGCAAGCAGTTCCGCGCAGATTGTCCTTCGTTGATCTTTATGATCTTCTGTTAGGCGGTGAGAAACCCATCTGGTACGCACCTTAGAGTACCCCAAATAGTGAACGATTGTGTCAGGACTACCAACAGAGACGTCCAGTTGAACAGCGAGGTGTTTGACTGTGATCAGTCGATCACTTCGAATGAGAATGTCTGCACATTCCAACACTGAAGGAATCGCATGTTTGTGCAGTCGGCCGGAACTCTGGGCATCGGACAGGTTTGCGCGATCTTGTTGCGATGATGACAGACATCTCTCCCAACGACTCTCCGTGCTTTTGTTCAATGCAGCCCTCATTGTAAAATCCCTTCCTGACCTAATGCGAGAGTTTGTTTGTGTATGTGATGCCGGAAATAAAATTGTTTGTGCGAATTTCCGTACTAACGCCGAATTGTTTATATTTATTCTGATGTTCTCTAATACCATTATCAAGGTACAAATTGAAAGAAATTATCTACAGTATACTCCCTTGCTGTGTGCCACCGTTCTTACTTCCTGTTGTTACAAAAACTCAATGGGCAAAATAATAGTTACTCTCTTAAAAGAACACACATTGCTTTGAGCCCTGCAGAACTGATACTGTCCGGTCATGTAGTAACCATTCAGGAATCAGCACATTAAGATGGATCGATACGTAGACGTGATGGTATGGCAGAGAGGAGCAATCGTGTCTGGAGGTGCTCATGAGCACAACGTGAATGATGATGCCCGGTTTGTCAGTGTCAACGCGGACCTTCCAGTACGTCCACCAGGAGCAAAAGCCGGCGCCTGGCTGAGTTACCGCCTGACACGTCCAGCTCACGGAGATCGGGGGTACCGCCTTCCGTCTGAAGCTGCGGACTGATGGAGTGGTCATCCGAAACCCATGTAGAATGGATTGGCATGAGGATTAACAATGTGTGCTGAATGTTGAGACCAGAGTCTGCTAAGTTCCCATGTGTTAAAGAATGCAGATGGATAATGACTACGCTCGGATTTGAAAACGAAGGGCAGGAGGACTAGAGTTTAACCTCCTGTCGACAGCACGGTCGTTAGAGACGGAGCACAAGCGCGGATTAGGACAGGATAGGGGAGGAAATCGGTCGTGCCATTTTCAAAGGAACGATCCTGGCAATTGGCTAGAGTTTTTAGGGAAATCATAGGAAACCTAAATCTGCCTTTATAGAAGGCAGTGGCACACAGGGATTGAACCGTAGTCCACCCGAATGCGAGTCCAGTGTGCTGACCATTGCGCCATCTCACACGATGCACAAAACCAATCACTGTGCACTTCGTGGATCATACACTATCTGATCGAAAGTATCCTCACACCTATTAGTGGACATCAAGTGGGGTGTGTCCACCCTTTGCATTTATGACTGCTTGAACGCTCCTGGGAACACCTTCCATGAGATATCTGAATGCCTGTGGGAGAATGGCAGCCCTATCTTCCTCAAGAGCCGAACCCAGAGAAGGTAGTGATGTTGGGCGCTGGGGTATGGAACGATGTCGAAGTTCTAACCTACCCAGTGGCGCTCCCTTGGGCTCTGGTGGGGCAGGATTCAGAGCAGGACAATCCATTTCACCAGTGTTACTGTCCACAAACCATTGCCTCTCGGTTTCTGCTTTATGACCAATGTGCATTGTCTTTCTGATAAAATCGTTGTCTCCGAACTGTTCCTGTACTACACAGTGTCGTAAAATGTGTTCATGTCCTTCCGCATACAGCGTTTTTTTAATTTTTTTTAAAGCGCAATAAGGGAAACAGCGTAGCCACGGAAGACGTGCCCATACCGTAATACCACGTTCTCCATACATTACTACTGGGACTGCACAGGATAGAAGGTCACGTTCTCCACGTATTAGACAGACCCAAACACATTTCCATAGGGTTACCGCAGAGCACATCGTGGTTCATCACTCCCAGTCACTCATTTCCAAGCGTCTAGCGCCCAGTTGCGTCGCTCTTTACACCACTTCAAGCGTCTCCTAGCACTGAGTACAGAAATCTGTGTACAGAGCTGACCGACCACAGTACCCCATTCTCTTCACTCCCCACGCACAGCCATTGTGCTACCTGGACTGCTGATAGCACTTTGTAATTCATCTGTGATTCCTACCACATACGATTTTTTACGATCAACCTCCACAGTGCCCGACGGTCCTTGTCCTTCAGTAGCGTACATGAGGTCTTCCTGATCTTAGTTTAGCTATGGCTATTCATTTCCCGTTTCCACTTCACAATCACATCACCAACATTCTTCTTGCGCAGCTTTACAACGGTTGAAATGTCCCTGATGGATTTGCTACTGAGGTAACATCTACTGACTAGACCACTAAGCTCTGGTCGACCCATCCTGGTATTACTGCTTCCCTACTGACAACGCAACACACCTTGCCTCCTTTTATATTGGCGGGTTCAACTCTGGTGACATCAAGTGGTCAATTCCGCATTATATAGGGGTGTGCGGATGCTTTTGATCAAATACTGTATATTTAAACAATTTCGAGAGTTGTTCATAGCTCGTGAAATCTGGGAGTCGTTCGAGTAACCCTCCTGGGAACAGCAGGTGCGATGTGCGCCCTCTGGGGCTGAGGTGATGCCTGTAAGTCTTAGCAAAGTGATAGAAAATGTTAAGGTTGCAAGAGTTGACAACTGCCATCACTTTTATCTGATTTTTGTAGGCAGTCTTGCAAATTAATGCCACCAGACGTGATTTGAAGACGGAGGGCTCGTGTTAGATCATTGAACTGTTAGCTGAGTAGAGGAGATATCGAAGGAAGAGATAACATTCGAACTAATTATCTTCAATGTTGCCATAGATCTAGAGGCTTTGTGGTTTTGATGTGCCAGTCATCCATCTAGTTTGGAACGGTTGCTCCGTTCGTCTTCGAGAAGGTTTCTGTGGAAGCTGCGAGTCAGCAGCTGGACGTAGTGTACTGGCTGTTCGCGTTGTACGTTTCGCAGTCCAGTGTACGATCCTCAGAATTTTTCACAAAGGAGCTAGAGTGTTGGTGTTACAGGGCCTTAATCAATGGTTTTGGGGTAGCGGATATTTTAACTCTGTCACGTGAGTTAAGTAAAATTAGCGACACATAGTAAGACTTTTATGGGGGTGTAGTAGCGCTGTGAATCGATGTGAGTCCGTCGATAAACACTCTCTACTGGACGGTGCAATGCGCTGTGCAGTTTATCTCGCACAGTAGACTCCTCTATGAGTCCCGCTCTGCGGATCCTCCACCTCTTTAGGTGATGGCAATTTCGGCCACAAACGCGTTCGAGATTCCATGCGACGTCGCTGCATCACAGACAACGGAACGTTTCTTCGAATCACGTAATCGTCGAGTCGGTCCTCACCTCAAAAAGCTAATTAAGAGAGAAAGAGAGAGAGAGAGAGAGAGAAGTGAAATGAAATGACTGTGTGGCATTGATGGGCGGGAGACCCTATTCGGGGAAGTTCGGCCGCCGGGTTGCGAGTCTTACTTCAGGTGGCGCCACATTGGGTGACTTGCGTGTCGGTGATGATGAGTACAACGGAACACCCAGTCCACGAGCGGAGAAAATCTCCAACTTCGCCGGGAATCGAAGCCGGGCATGCTGCATGATAAGAAACACGTTACAACAGATCCCCACATTACTGAAGGACTAATTCACACTGTATGTTTATTTACGAGGACATACTGTGACGTCTCCGAATTCCTTATTGTCTACTCAACATCAGTTGAGTTATTACACGTCATGCATATTACTCGGTCTACTTCCCCGCTTCGCTGACGCAAGTTGTAACCACTAGAGGGCTCCGAATTGTAGCGTGTAACGTGGCGGTGTAAACGTAACTGTATCGGTGCGTGAGAAGCAGCGTGCTGTAATCGAGTTTCTAACCGCAGAAAACGTGCCTCCATAGAAGAATGAAAGCTGTGTATGGTAATGATTGTATCCACCGTGGATTGTGTCGACATCAGTAACGTGCGACGTTGGATTTTTCGTGGTCGTAATGAATGAAACGATGGTGCTAACCTCAGCGTGCGTGACTGAGCTCGGAATGGACGACAGTGTACGCCAACCGATGAGACTCATCGGAATTTCACGACTATGCTGTCAGCGGGCAAAGTCAATCTCTCAGTGTACCGGGATGTTCAGGGTGTGGTGTATATGGAATTCGTGCGTTAAGGCAACACCATAAACCCTGCAAAGTACTGCGAGACCCTTAGAAAACTGAAAGCACGAATTCGAAGACTTTGTCCACTCACGGAGCACCCTCTCCTTTTCCATGACAAAGCCAAACCACACATGAGCGCTGCGACATCTGCAACAATCCAAAGCTTGGCCGCTTCTGTTTCGAAATCGTAAAGAACACCGTCGAGGAATTTCAGTTTGACATACTCCCTTCATCATAAGAATAAACCTGATGTAAACATTACACAATGCATTCTTCTGCATTTCCTTGAATCCCATTGGATTTCGTTTCACGTGGAGTTCAGGCCAAGCTGTTTCCAGTACAGTTAAGTACGATCATATGGATACGTTTTATGCTGTGTTACACGCACATAGACTGAACGATAATGCGGGATAACAGCATTTAACTTGGACAGCACTGGCCAGCTAGCTGATCCATCTAACCTGCAATAATGTAAACAGTTGCAGTTCATTATCCGAATCTGAGAAATACGTTTCAGTTCTGAAACTGTCATCTGCTACACTGATAAGGATCGATCAGCAACAGAATCCACGAAGCCCCCCAGCCGCCGCATTTTCTCCTCTTTTTTTTTATTACATGCCATTCTACATCCCGCCAGCGTTCGGCAGTGACGTGTGAAAAAGATGCGGGCGTTAGTTCCAGTACGTGTGGCAGCTTAAAATCTTGTTATTCCTCGCGACAGATCCCTTAACTTAACTCCAGGTCAATTCTGTTGTATTCGTATTGTAATGGTACAGTGGCAAATGTAAAAATGCAGCATTTGTATGGTGTGCTCGCTGCTGTGAAAACGATTGTGTTTCGACGACACTTACCACTCTGGTTCGTGTGACACTACATCTGTGGTACAAAACAATGGACATAATCCAAATAAAGACTATTTGGTTTTTCATTTTTGCCCTAAAAATTAAATTGTTATGTTTTCTTAATTTAAGCAACCTTTATTAACAATATTTCATAAAATATAGACAATTAAGAATTTATATTTGAAATGAAAACAGGAATTTCGCGTGCAATATATAATCAGAAACAAGAAGACGTGCATTAATAATAAAAATGATGATGGATTTTCAATTACAAGACGTAGGTATTTCAAATTGAATGAAAAAAAGAATAACCAAGAAGAAACTTGAACCAGCGATCCATAAACAACACTAGGTTATCATTATACTACGCTACCGATTCCGCTATACATCCATAGTGTACTTAAATCTCAACTGTGTTAAATACAACTCCTCGGAAAACTTCAAAGCCGATTGTTTTGTATAAACGTTTGAAAAACATGAAGAACAGCGCATTTCTCGGCACTTTTTAACCGTGTTCCACATGCTTGTTTCACCACGGAGCAGAAATCAGCCTAAGTCATTTTCATATTGCGCATTAAAAGCGCGACAATCACAGCATAAAAGTACAGAAACTGTGACTGTACACGATTTTTGAAATAAAAAATATATAGCTAAAACGTGATTAAGAAAAACTTTGATGGCTGTTAACAGATTAGAATTTCTTAAAGTTTCATTTAACGTAACTTAGTAATAAGGTGTCTAATACATAAGTAGGACCTACTTGCAAGAGCGTAACACGACCAGTGTACGTGTGCTGCGGCTTATGGCCAGTCATCACGTTTGCGTTTGTTTACAACAGATTTATTCTTATGATGAACAGAGTGTAGTCATGAGGTTGTGGCTGCGTCAGCAAGGCAAACGTTTATCTGTGACGGTACCAACGAACTGATCTCTCGTTGGGAGAAATGTGTTCTTCGCCAATGTGACTATGTTAAGAAATAAATACATAGACTTGAAGACTAAAGATATAGAATATTAATAATGTTCGTTTTACTTAAAAATCCGTAGGAATTTTCACATAAAAATTTCGGAGGCATTACTTTTCACCATGCCCTCGTAACAAGTTCCGTCCGCAACCTGAGACATAGCTGGAAGTTTTTATAGCACAGAATATATCGCTGCATATTCGCCAGCGTCTTCAATAGTTTCAGGTCGGTACCACCCCGCTCCGGCAATTCGTTATGTGCGTCATGCATCTCGTCCATCACGGATTTTTTCCTTCAGGGTAGAGATTTCTCCTTTGGATATCCGTCAGAACTTTGCAAATAGTTGATCTTGTTGTATGGCTTGCCTATAGATTGTTTATTTCCAAGTAAAGGAGGTAACTTAAATCACTCTTCACTTCTTTGCTTCTTACTTGCCTTGGCTGGTCTGTGCACAGACAAAGACAATAATAAACCACTTCGTTCGCCTGACGATGTTAATAGAAAACACGGAAAACCTAATTCTGGATGGCTGCAGCAATACTTGGAAACAATTCTGAATATAATTATTCTGTCACTCAGCCATCTTGCTCGATTCTTCATGGTTGTCGCCTAAGTTATGAAATATACATTGCTTTCCTTGTCATCTACTCAAAATTGCACTCTGTGATCGTTCTGTCCTAGCAATAAATATAACTTTAAAACTTTCTTGTGGCTTCGCGCCGCTAAAAGAATGGCAGTATCGGACGTACGGTGGTCGGCTGACTCAGCGCCTCGATGTCCCGCTTCATTCTGCGGTGCCTGTGACCCCGTTCCTAGAAGCTCTGGTGCAGCTCATTTGCATCCAAAACGCACCCCGCCTTGCAGCACGACAGTATCAGCTCCCCATCCTGAGTGCGACGTCTAACGTATTCGCCCCATCTCCCGCTCTGTGTGGCCAAGGCAGCAAAGTCACGCGTGAGCTGGCGCCACATTCGTAGTTCCTTTGCCGCCAGAGACGTTCTCACTCTCGCAGAAACCCTCTATGGAGCACAAGCTGAACGAATGTTCCCTCCTGCTTCTTCGTAATACTGTTGCCACATTGTTCAAAAATGGTTCAAATGGCTCTGAGCACAATGGGACTTAACATCTATGGTCATCAGTGCCCTAGAACTTAGAACTACTTAAACCTAACTAACCTAAGGACATCACACACATCCATGCCCCAGGCAGGATTCGAACCTGCGACCGTAGCAGTCGCGCGACTCCGGACTGAGCGCCTAGAACCGCTAGACCACCGCGGCCGGCGCCACATTGTTCATCGATCGCGTATTTATTTTGTAAATATTACTTGTTTTGCCTTTAGGCCGCATTGATCGTACACCCAGCAATAGTTCTAACAATACAAACATAAAATTTAGAGTGAATATAAAATAATAGAGTAAGCTTAGCTTTCTGGATCAATGTACTGGGGAGATTACATTATGCACAATTTTGTCCTTGCAATTGTTTCATGCAATGAAGTGACAAAAGGCAAGCGGTATCTCCTAATATCGTGTCGGACCTGCTTTCGCCGGCGTAATGCAACATCACGACGTGACATGGACTCAACGAGTCGTTGGAAGTTCCCTGCAGAAATATTGAGCCATGTTGCCTCTATAGCTGCCCATAATTCCGAATTTGTAGCTGATGCAGGATTTTGTGCACCAACTAACCTCAGGTTTATGTCTCACAAATGTTCGTTGGGATTCATGTCGGGCGATCTCGGTGGCCAAATCATTCGCTCGAATTGTACAGAATGCGAACAATAGTGTGCCGGTAGCATGGCGCATTGTCATGCACAATCCATCGCTATTGGCGAACTTAAAATCAATGAATGATTACAAATGGTCTTCAAGTAGCCGAATTTCGCGTCAGTGATCGGTTCAGTTGGACTAGAGGACCCAGTCAAGAGGATCCAGTCAATTCCGTGCAAACACAGCCCACACCATCATGGAGACACCATCAGCTTGGACTATGCTTTGTTGACAACCTGGGTCCATGGCTTCGTGGGGTCTGGACCACTTTCTAACCCGGCCATCAACTCATATCAACTGAAATCGGGATTAATCTGACCAGGCCACGGTTTACCAGTCATCTAGAGTTCAACCTATGTGGTTACAAGCCCAGCAGAGGCGCTGCAGACGGTGTCGCACTGTTAGCAAAGGCACTGGCGTCCGTCACCTGCTGTCCATAGACCAAAAACGTCAAATTTCGCCGCACTGTTCTAACGGATATGTTTGTCGTACGTCCCATATTGAATCCTGCGGTTATTTCACGTAGTGCTTGTCTGTTAGTAATGACAAAATGGCTCTGAGCACTATGGGACTTAACATCTAAGATCATCAGTCCCTTAGAAACCTAAGGACATCACACACATCCATGCCCGAGGCAGGATTCGAACCTGCGGCCGTAGTGGTCACGCGATTCCAGCGCCTAGAACCGCTCGGCCACGCCGGCCGTCTAGTAATGACACCTCTACGCAAACGCTGCTGCTCTCGGTCATTAAGTGAACGCCGTCGGCCACTGCGTTCTCCGTGGTTAGAGGTAATGTCTGAAATTTGGCAATTCTCGGCACACTGTTAACATCCCGGAATATTGAATCCCCTAACGATTTCCGAAATGTAATATCCCATCCGTCAAGCTCCAGTTACCATTCCACGTTCAAAGCCCTTTAATTCCCGTCGTGCTCTCGTAATCACGTCGGAAACTTTTTACATTAATCACCTAAGTACGCGATACTACCGCCACCTGTATAAGGCAAATCGCTATCCCACAACTTTTGTAACCTCTGTGTATGGAACATATTGTTCAAGCTCTCCGCCGCCCCTCCCCTCATGAACCATGGACTTGGCCGAGGCCAGGTGATAGTTCAAATGGCTCTGAGCTCTATGGAACTTAACACCTGAGGTCATCAGTCCCCTAGACTTAGAACTACTTAAACCTAACTAACCTAAGGACATCACACACATCCGTGCCCGAGGCAGGATTCGAACCTGCGACCGTAGCAGCAGCGCGGTTTCGGACTGAAGCGCTTAGATCCGCTCGGCCACAGCGACCGGCGAGGATAGGTGACTTGCGTGCCTCAACGATAAAGATAACCGTCCCATACTTACTATCACGACAGAAGTGTACCTGTGTAGAGACCAGACTAATTCTTGGCCGCAGCCTTTTCTGTAGTTGTAGGGCCAACAGCCTAAATGATTCACTGTTCTGGCTTTGTAACTTTAGCCAACATGGTTTTCCTGTGCTAATGCTCCGAACGGCTGAAAGCAAGAGGAAATTGCAATCGTTATAGTAGTCTCCAACAGCATGAAGCGTTACTGTGTGGGTTAATGATGATGGCATCCTCTTTGATAAAATACTCTTGATATAAAATAGTTCAACATTCGGATCACCGGGGGGGGGGGGGGGGGGACACTTCTCAGGAGGATGATGTCGTGAGGACAAACAAGGATGACATTCTAGGGGTAGTTGTGTATGATAATAGGTCAAAGAATTTAAAAACGTAAATGAAAGGTTGAACTGAGAAGTAATGCGAGTTAGTGAAGTGTTGTGTGGTAGGAGGAACAGAACCTCTGGTCACGTCAGTACAGGGTTATCAAGACAAAATGAAATATGGATAATGCAAGAGTAGGCCTAGTAATAAAAAAGAAAATAAAACCTACTATGAACAGCATAGAGAACGCATAATATAGCAAGATAGAAATGAAACTGACACCCACCACGGTAGCACAAGTTTATATGGCAACTAGTTCCACAGATGATCAAGAGAGTGAAAGAATGTATGAAATGACAAAGGAAATTATACATTCAGTTAAGAGAGATGAGAATTTAATTTTCGGAAAATCAGAAAAATAGATCTTCTGAAAAATACTATTATCTAGCTTTAGCGCGTAGATAATCACAAGGTTTTTATTTTTAGATTACAGTAAAACCATTAAAAAAAGGAAGACTGGAAGGCAAGAGAGGCACGAATGTTAATAGTTGAGATTGAATATGGGAATAAATTCCTTAAACACGTCGTGTTCCTCATGAAATAAAAACATAACTGGTGCCGTGTTTTATTATTTAAATCATTGATCGGCACTAAATTATTCTGCGTGTGAAACCAATTGCACTCTGCTGCTCACTCCATCAAATTGTCATTGGCACACTGGGTAATGGCGCAATTGTTCCGATAACATTTCGACGTGCATAACAGTTTCCTGTGTGTGGAGCCCGATGTAACAATTACGGCATTAATGCATTAATCTCTTGGAAAATTTGATGATTTGCCATGTGACTGAAATTAACCTTATGTTAGATGAGAATACACAAATGATTAGGATTAGAGAGATGTACATGACCTGTGACCATGAGTGCATTGTATTATCTCAATCCTCCGCTTAAGTGCTGTAATCATAACCTGTAAACGTGCCAGCATTAACTCAAGGAGCGCCTACGTTCGTTTCTGAAGATACTCTTTCCTTTTAGATTGTATACGAGTTCTTAACGTCCCAATAGGTGCTGCAGGACCATATATGAACGTCCCAATAGGTGCTGCAGGATCGTACATGATATTCAAGCATCGACCAACTGTATGGCAGACATATTCCATAGATACCGTGTCAGGTGAATAAAGAGGCTCAGGACCAGTGGTACCTCGTGTTCTTCAAAGAAAGTTTGCACGTTCTCAGCCACGTATGGCTGGCATAATCCTAATTTATTTATTTACTGTATGGCTAGGGCACCCCGTCGGGCAGACCGTTCTCCGGGTGGCGGTCTTTTAATTTGACGCCACTTCGGCGACCTGCAGACGTTGAGGATAATAGGATGAAGATGACAGCACAACACCCAGTCCCTGGGCGGAGAAAATTCTCCAATCCAGTCGGGAATCGAACCCGGGCCCAGAGGATTGACAATCCGTCACGCTGACCATTCAGCTACCGGGGCGGACATGATCCTAAGAAAATATAGCATGTATAGTTGCAAGAAGGATAGCCAGTAACCAAGTTGTAGTTGAAATCGCATGTTGTACACATTGACAACCATACAGTCACGCTTGGAGTTTCTCCCTGCGACCATATAATAAAATAATATCCGTTGGATGTAAGTGTTTAAGAAGATTGAGTGACTGGCTTAAAGTTCGTTGGCGTGGTTTTGCGTCCAAGCAGTTGGCCACAACCCCCACGCTTACCGGTTACTATTCTGCTATTTCCCGTCGAATAGTTTGCAGACAGGATACGGCTGCCAAAATAAAAACGTCGGTCCGCAGCTCGTGGTCGTGCGATAGCGTTCTCACTTCCCACGCCCGGGTTCCTGGCTTCGATTCCCGGCGGGGTCAGGGATTTTCTCTGCCTCGTGATGACTGGGTGTTGTGTGATGTCGTTAGGTTTAAGTAGTTCTAAGTTCTAGGGGACTGATGACCATAGATGTTAAGTCCCATAGTGCTCAGAGCCATTTGAACCATTTTTGAAAAACGTCGTACTTCGCACATTCTTACACTGTCTAGTCGCATTAATGTGACCAGCTGAATAACAACCTTTTGCGTCACGTGCAGACGTGCAGGATGAGTCAGTGCGGTTGTGGGAGGTACTGACAGGGATGTGAAGCAATGACAAGTCCAGTGCTGCGGGCAGCTGGACTAGGTTTCTCGGCTGAGGATCCATGGTGCATACCGCCAATCGAGGTGATCCCACAGATTCTCGATTGGATTTAAATCCGTCTAGTCTGGTGGCCAGGGGAGTACGGTAAACTGATCCTGGTGCTATTTTAACCCTGCACGTACACTACGAGCTGTGTGACACGTTGCACTGTCCTGCTGGTAGATGCCATTGTGCCGAAGTAAAGCAAAATGCATTTGGAGATGAACATGTTCCCCAAGGATGGATTCATACTTCTCTTGTTCCATTATGCCTTCCATTATGACGAGATCACCCAGGAAGGGCCATGAAAACATTCGCCAGTCCTGAATGGTCCCTCTTCCGACTAGAAACCTCCCGACGATGGTTGAGGGGTGTTTACTTACAGACGTTTCACGCAGTGCTCGCCAGCGGCCATCTGTCATCTGTAAAGGACACCTGTCGCTACTCACACGCTACTCACTATCAGTGAACACACAGTTGCGATATTGGCGTGCAAATTCCAGCCTTCGTCGCTGATGAGCAACAGTCAGCATGGGCACATGAACCTGGCACCAGCTGCAGAAGAAGAAGAAGAAGAAGAAGAAGATGATGATGATGATCCATTGTGTACAGGGAGACATTTTACTTGTAAGTCGCTTCCCCAGTGTCGGCGGTTAAACACGATATTGCAGTACCTGTGTTATTCCGAAGTGCGATGCTAAGTTCCTTTGGAAATGCATTAGAGGGCACTGCAATATCTTATTTATCTAGGCAGCGACTTTCAATTAAAATTACATAATGTGCGTAAGTGTACAGGTTGTGAAGCAGGAACGATGACGTTCGCAAGTTTGTGTGTGGCTGTGAGTCGTGCACGGATAGCCAAAGCGGTAAGGCGACTGATGTAAAGCACCAAATCCACGTTCGACTCCCGGTCCGGCACAAATTTTCACTGTCGTCATTCTCTTTTATAGCTAATGGTTGTTCCTATTCGCAACTGTGAATACATTTCATGTACGTGCAAACCAATTTAAATCAAATCTCTAGCAATTTTAGTTAGCCAGCTAGGAACATTCAAAGTTTTAGGGGTGCATGCAACGTACTGTACATATAGTATAGTTATGTAAATGTGGTTCTGCCTTGAGCAAAGACAAATTCTTCTTGTACTTGCTCAAGGTAGGAGGACAACATCTCGAAAATCATATATGTGGAAAGAAAAACGGAGAAAAGAGAGCTTCAACCACAAGATGAGTATGCTGAACATAATTGGCTATCGTTCTGGTGTCGAAGTGCTCATTTAGGTGTGATGTGCAAACGAGTTCCCATTTCCTAAACTGACAAGTCGATTCGTCTTCTAAACGATCTGCAGACGAGATGTGAGATTGTTGGTGTCAAGGAGCGACAAGCCTCCTCGACATGCTGTTTGAAGTCATTTTCGGTTATACTGTATCCCTACACTGCCGTACACAAGGCGTGCCAGAATGCACAAACAAAAGATGTTCATTGTGCTACGGACCTTGAGATCGAATAAATATGGCATACACACACAACGAATATGGTGACATGTTGCTGATACTGGGTGAATGCCGAGACGATGCGCAATGAAGCAGCCGTGGCTTATGCCCTGAGATTCTTGGCTACAGACCTGCATCAAGGGGTCCTGCTCTGAAAATAAATGGATCCCAGACCACCACTCCAGCTACAGGCTCACATGACGGACGACAGTGAGATTGTATCCCACCCGTCTGGAGCGTCTCAAGACACGTATCCGGCCTGGAATTTCATTGTCTGAAGTACAGTTTTCCTCAGTGGTGAGTCCCGCTTCGAATTGAGCGCCTATGGGCATCGAAGACGAATCTGGAGGCTCTCCAGACAGTGGTGAGGGATATCAGCTTGATTGTCCCCAGCCATACGGCCGACAACCGGGAGTAATAATCTGCAGTGCCCTTTCATTCATAGCAGAAGCTCTTGTTTGTCATTTGCAGCACTGTTGCAGCACAGTGGTACGTCGGCGATATTCTACTTCCCGCTTTCTTGCCCTTTATGGCAACCCATCCTGGGCTTACATTTCAACAAGAGATGCCCGCTCGCATGCAGTGGGAGTTTCTACTGCTTGCTTTCATACTTGCCAAACCTTAAAATTATCAACAGTGCCGCTGGATCTCTCCCCAATGGAGAGCAATAAACCACAGCCTCATTTCGGCTTACGAGAACTCGTTGCAGTCACTGGTATGAGTCTTGCGTTTGTGTGGGGAATAGTGCACAGTCTCAAGCTTCATTCGTACCGCTTGTCACTGACACATGAGCTGCACGGAAACGATTTCAGCAGGAGAGGTACTTTGTGGATAATTTCACTCTGTATGCCTTACAAAGTGTTACGTTCCCTGATGGTTCCACGTCCACATCTTAGGAACAGCGAATCTTCATAATATGCATTACTAGACCAAAAATAGCCCAGTTGGTTACGTCATTTCGATGGTCAAAAGAGATGGTCCATTATGTGTTATGTGGAAGCCTTGGATATGAAATCATCGGTCCACAATACTTCGAAGATACTCTCACAGATGAGAAAAATGGTTCAAATGGCTCTAAGCACTATGGGACTTAACATCAGTACCCTAGACTTAGAACTATTTAAACCTAACTAACCTAAGGACATCACACACATCCATGCCCGAGGCAGGATTCGAACCTGCGATCGTAGCAGCAGCGCGGTTCCGTACTGAAGCGCCTAGAACGGCTCGGCCACTGTGCCACCGGATACAGTTGAGAAGTATCGGACTTCTATCATCGGCAGTTCGGTGCTCTCCTTGTAAATGTCAGTCTAGACATTACATATCGCACGTGGATGCAGCACGATCGCCACGAACCCATTTTGTGCATGAAGTTGTGCGAGAACTGAACAACAGATTTCCTGGAAGATGTTAGAACGTCTTCAGGAATGGCACGCACGATCGCCAAAGTTAACACCAGATTTTTTTTTTTTTTTTTTGTAGGAATATTTGATTTCACGACACCAGATGACTTCAAACAGTACATCATGGAAGATTTCGCTCCATCCCACCAGCAACTTAACATCTCGCCCGCAAGTCATTTAGAAGACGCAATCTGCACTCAAGAAAATGGGACTCGTCTGAACACCTCACTTAAATTAACACTCTGCCACCAGAAAATCCATCTGAACACAACCAATAAAGCCCGCATCTCGTGGTCGTGCGGTAGCGTTCTCGCTTCCCACGCCCGGGTTCCCGGGTTCGATTCCCGGCGGGGTCAGGGATTTTCTCTGCCTCGTGATGGCTGGGTGTTGTGTGCTGTCCTTAGGTTAGTTAGGTTTAAGTAGTTCTAAGTTCTAGGGGACTTATGACCACAGCAGTTGAGTCCCATAGTGCTCGGAGCCATTTTTGAACAACCAATAATAATATATAGAATGAAACTTCCTGGCAGATTAAAACTGTGTGCCCGACCGAGACTCGAACTCGGGACCTTTGCCTTTCGCGGGCAAGTGCTCTACCAACTGAGCTACCGAAGCACGACTCACGCCCGGTACTCACAGCTTTACTTCTGCCAGTACCTCGTCTCCTACCTTCCAAACTTTACAGAAGCTCTCCTGCGAACCTTGCAGAACTAGCACTCCTGAAAGAAAGGATATTGCGGAGACATGGCTTAGCCACAGCCTGGGGGATGTTTCCAGAATGAGATTTCCACTCTGCAGCGGAGTGTGCGCTGATATGAAACTTCCTGGCAGATTAAAACTGTGTGCCCGACCGAGACTCGAACTCGGGACCTTTGCCTTTCGCGGGCAAGTGCTCTACCAACTTTTTTTTTTTTATTTTTTTTATTTTTTTTTTATTTTTGTTTAAATTGTAAATGATGGAAAAAGGCGTCTTTCAGTTACGACAAACAAAATTAGAATGGACATTCATATCAACAACAGAACAAGAGTTCCTTCTAAACTATGAAATAGAATTTGAAACCAATAGTGTGATGATAGATAATAAAGAAAGAAAAATGTAACCAAATCCCGCACGCCATTCCATGTGCATGGCCCATCTGCATACAGATTCCATGTTCCAAATTGGTACAACATTTCTCAGCGTGTGGAGCCCCATGAAGGCGATCATCCTCTGCCCGGTACTCCCCAACTGTGAGGGGGGTTATCGAAGACACTGCGCAAATAGTTCGCAAATAGTTGTCGGTATCGGGGTGTACACTCAAGTGTGCTATGACCGTTCTGGAGAAATTGCCAGTAATCAAGCACCATCTTCTCATCATCTTGAAAGAGGTAGTATATGGACATGCCTTTAAACCATGTGAGAGCATGAGTCTTCGCAGGTGGGAAATAAGTATCCTCTGGACAAAGGAGGAGCCGTGGCTCAATTGTGCGAGGCGCGATACGTAGGTAGCAGGCGAGGATCTTCTGCACTAGCAGCCATACCTCTAACGCCGATCCACATGTTAAACGGTGTTCGTCATTATCCACGAGGTGGCAATGTGGACAAAGGGGGGAATCAGCCATCCCAATAGCGTGCAGCCTTTGTCGTGTTACAACCTTCCCGTTCACCACCTGGTACCACGCGGCTCGTACCCGCGTGGGGAGGAACGACTTCTGGACCGCTCTCCACACTGCAGGCCATAGGGTCGTAGGGCTCTTCCTCTCAATCACATTGCGAGGGGTGGACCTTAGCAGCAGTCTGTAAAAGTCTCTCGCCTTGGGAGTGCGAGTGTTGGGAAGATCTGGGTGCACGTAACTATACTCAAGAATAAATGCCGAGAGGTGCGAGAGTGAGGGTGTAATGTGTGCAACCGTGACAGGTGGCATAAGAGACGCCGGCAGCAATTCCTCTAACAGACGACCCGTAAGGGAAGCATCTTGGTGGGTCCACAATTTCATCATTGTGCACAAGTATAATGCTGTAGCCCTCGCTCGTACATTTATAAGTCCCAGTCCGCCATCAAGCGGAGGGAGGGTGAGTGTTTCGTAGCGGACTTTGAATAGGTGTCCGGCGGTAAGGTAATATCCAAACGCTGCTTGCAGTCTGTGTGCCATCGCTGTCGATATCGGCAGGACCTGGGCCATGTGGATCATCTTAGTCGCCACGTGAAGGTTGAGGTATTCCACACGCTGTAGGAGGTCCATCCGTCGAAGTAAGTTCCGGCGAACTTCTGTGCGTATTGCCTGTAGTAATCGTGCATAGTTCATGGCAGCCGTGCGGCGCACATCCTGTGTAAATGTTATGCCCAAGAACCGGATCTTGTTAACTAGTGGGAGTGGGGCTAAAGCGTCCTCCTGTAGACCTCTCCCAATGGGCATCGCTGCCGACTTGGCCACATTCATGCGGCTGCCCGCTGCCAAACCATAGCGATTGACCCATTGTATCACCGAGCGTACCTCGTCATCAGATCGGACAAGTAATAGAAGGTCATCAGCATATATTCTGCACTGAAAGGTATGATCCCTCAATGAAATGCCCGAGAGCCTGTTTTTCAACCCTCCGACAAGTGGTTCGAGTGCGATCGCGTAAAGAATCATGGAGAGTGGGCATCCTTGGCGAACTGACCGTCGGATCGGAAAGGGACCCGCAATCCGTCCATTCACCAGTACACGGGATGCAGCTCCACGGAAAAGGCGCTGAAAGATGTCGATAAAGTCAGGCGGGAAGCCCATGCGGGCCATTACGGACAGAAGGAACTTGTGGTGAACTCTGTCGAAGGCGTGGTCGAAATCAATGGAGATCAGAGCAGCTCGAAGGCGACAGGATGTGGCGATGGCTATTAAATCCCTGCATTCACTGGTTGCCGTTTGCATGTTGGTCACTCCGCCCTGTGTCGTTTGCTCCATTGAGAGGAGCAGGGGCAGAACCTTCTTTATGCGGCTGGCGAGTAATCGGGCGAAGATTTTATAGTCCGAGTTAAGCATTGTAATGGGCCTGTAGTCCTCGACCGTCCGACCTCTGGAAGGCTTGTGTATCGGTATAAGGAGACCTTCCACGAATTCAGGTGGCACGTGGGAACCAGGGGTCATCAGTTCTTGGTACATGATGATCCATCGGGGCATCATGAGATCGCGGAAAGTACGATAAAACTCGAGCGGCAATCCGTCTGGCCCGGGAGATTTGTTGAGTGCTCCCTTGTTAAGCGCGTCCTCGATGTCGTCTCGTGTAATTCCACCTAAAAGCGTCGCCGCTGCTACATTGTCGAGGGTGTGCGACACATGCTGCAGTATGTCGTGATCGTCCGCTTCCTCGTCCCCTGTATTCACCTCGTCGTAAAACCGGCGATAGTGATCTGCGAAGGCTTCTGTAACCGCCGCCTGAGTCGTTACGACCCTACCACCTGGCAATACGAGGTCCGTGATCAGCTGCTGTCGGCGTCGGCGGCTGTCGAGCACGATGTGATGCATAGACGGGTTTTCACCTTCCACTCGGTCTTGACGTCGCGATCGCACTACGACCCCCTCCAAACGTTTCCTCGTAAGAGACAATATTTTACATTTAATTCGGCGGCTTTCCATTTGTCGGTTTGGAGATGGTGGTTGGCTGTCGAGTTCGCGAAGCATCGTGTAATAAAAGTCCAATGTGTGACGATGCCAAGCTGCGGTATCTTTTCCGAATTGAGTTAGCACACGCCGAAAAGCTGGTTTTGCACAGTCCACCCACCATGCTAGAGTCGATGGGTATCGGGGAAGACGACGTTCGCAATCCAGCCATGTGTTGGCGATAATCCGACGGCATTCCGGGGCTTGAAGATGTGCCACATTCAGCTTCCAGGGTCCCCGGCTGCGCCATATCCGCTGCTGTTGTAGAGTGAGTGTGCATATGAAAGCGCTATGATCAGAGAAGGCAAGCGGCCAACGTTCGGCGTCCAATACTCCCGGTGCTAGAGCTCGTGAGACATAAATGCGGTCTAGGCGACTGGCTGAGTGACTAGTAAGGTATGTCGGACCGGGACGGTCACCGTGCACTGTCTCCCACGTGTCGGTGAGAAGCAGGTCTCGAACCAGGAGCCGAAGTTCTTGACAAGTCGAGAAATGTGGGACTTGGTCTTTGGGGTGGAGCACACAGTTAAAATCGCCGCCGAAGATATATTGCTCGAAGCTGCTGATAAAGAGGGGGGCGATATCCTCCGAGTAGAACAGCGATCGTTCGCGGCGTTGGTCAGTTCCTGATGGAGCGTAAATGTTAATGATGCGCGTGCTCAGTGCTGTGATCGCCAGCCCCCTTCCTGACGGAAGGTAAGTCACTTCTTCGATGGCAATTCCGTCGCGCACTAGTATTGCCGTACCGCTGCCATTCCGGTCCGCCGGTGACACATATGTCACATAACCGTAGAAAACGGGGAGGGCCGCTATATATACTTCTTGCAACAGGGCAATGTCAACATCCGAAGAACGAAGCATCTCACGCAGCAACTGGATCTTCACTGCCGTTCGTATCGTGTTGATGTTAAGCGTGGCGATACGATAAGCTTGTTGACGAACCGCAGGTGTTAAGTTATTCATTAAGACTGGAATTACCTATGACGCTTCTGACTGTATTGACACCTCCGCATCCCCCCAAACCTCACCTGCAGGCCGTTTTAGAGAGCCGGCGCCAATGCCGTGGGCCCTGTTGGCGTAACTTGCATGGTTCCGTCGTCGTCGTGGTCATCCGCCCACGTCGGGGAGCTGAAAGCAAGATCGGCTTCCCTAGCGTCCTTAGGACACGGCGTTGGTGCTTGCACTCCAGAAGGTGGTGGGCAGCATCTGTCCTGCATCTCGGCATCCGATTGTGCCACTGTGGATATATGTGGTTGGTCCTCATTATCGTTCGATGGTGCCACACTGCAGCAAATGGCGGCTGCCTCTGTGGTAGCGTCGTCATTGAAGGTGGAATCGTCATCCTCTGGAGGCGGTGTCGCATCCCGTTCGGAAGTTGCTCTACGCCTCCGCTTCCGTCGCTTCGGAGAGCGTTGCTTCCTGGTGTGTTCTTCTGCGTCAGACGATGGCAAAGATTCACGACGTTCCGGCACAAAGGCAGCCGTAGGCACAATAAGCGAATCGACGGCCATGCTATCTTCCTGTATGTTGTTATCCGTCGACGGAGGCGGCGGCATCTGAGTTGAATCCGTAGCTTGTGGAACGGGTGTGGCATCATCGCCCTGTATTGGAGCATGGAGCCGCGACACAGCAGTGGATGTCGGCTGTCGTGGTGAAGTGGTAGCTGTCGTGAGGGCTGCTGCATAAGTCACAGGAAGCAGCGTCGGCTGCGATGGCGGGTCCGCTTCAGCCGGCGGCAGTTGCGTGATTCGACGTTGCATACATTCTGATCTGAGGTGTCCCTCCTTCCCACAACCAGAGCAGGTCTTCGGTTGCCCATCGTAGATGACGATGGCACGGCAGCCACCGATAGTCAGATATGAAGGTACATCTCGTTTAAGTTCGATTCGGACCTGGCGGACGCCGTTCAGCACAGGATATGTCTGGAATTGCGTCCATTTTTCCGCAATATGATCATGGACCGTGCCGTAGGGGCGCAGCGCTGTCACGACGTCCTCCGCCGGTAGTTCGAAAGGAAGTTCGAAAATTCTGATCGTGCGTAGTCCCATGCCAGAATAATCGACGTGCACAGTCCCCACATTGCCATCAGCATGGCAGAAACGGAGGCCCTGTTTCGTGTCCCGAAGGATCCGTTCACATGTTGCGTCGTTGATGATCTTGACATATACGATACTACTCACAATGGACAAGTGAATGCCGAGAATGTCGCTCGCCGGGATTTTAACTTCTTCTCGTAGAAATCGTTCGACTTCGAGTGCTTTAGGCCGTGCAAATTCGTTGCGGAACGTAAATTTAAGCGTCGATTTTCTGTATTGGTGCGCCATAGTGATCTATATGCTGAGTACGGCACGCGCGAAACGGCCGAATACTATGTAAACAACACGAGCGCTCGCTCCGCGGCAGGAACACAAACAGCGCGTCCTCACCGCAGCACAGCCAAAGGCCAACTGGCCAACTGAGCTACCGAAGCACGACTCACGCCCGGTACTCACAGCTTTACTTCTGCCAGTACCTCGTCTCCTACCTTCCAAACTTTACAGAAGCTCTCCTGCGAACCTTGCAGAACTAGCACTCCTGAAAGAAAGGATATTGCGGAGACATGGCTTAGCCACAGCCTGGGGGATGTTTCCAGAATGAGATTTCCACTCTGCAGCGGAGTGTGCGCTGATATGAAACTTCCTGGCAGATTAAAACTGTGTGCCCGACCGAGACTCGAACTCGGGACCTTTGCCTTTCGCGGGCAAGTGCTCTACCAACTGAGCTACCGAAGCACGACTCACGCCCGGTACTCACAGCTTTACTTCTGCCAGTACCTCGTCTCCTACCTTCCAAACTTTACAGAAGCTCTCCTGCGAACCTTGCAGAACTAGCACTCCTGAAAGAAAGGATATTGCGGAGACATGGCTTAGCCACAGCCTGGGGGATGTTTCCAGAATGAGATTTCCACTCTGCAGCGGAGTGTGCGCTGATATGAAACTTCCTGGCAAAGGTCCCGAGTTCGAGTCTCGGTCGGGCACACAGTTTTAATCTGCCAGGAAGTTTCATATCAGCGCACACTCCGCTGCAGAGTGGAAATCTCATTCTGGAAACATCCCCCAGGCTGTGGCTAAGCCATGTCTCCGCAATATCCTTTCTTTCAGGAGTGCTAGTTCTGCAAGGTTCGCAGGAGAGCTTCTGTAAAGTTTGGAAGGTAGGAGACGAGGTACTGGCAGAAGTAAAGCTGTGAGTACCGGGCGTGAGTCGTGCTTCGGTAGCTCAGTTGGTAGAGCACTTGCCCGCGAAAGGCAAAGGTCCCGAGTTCGAGTCTCGGTCGGGCACACAGTTTTAATCTGCCAGGAAGTTTCATATCAGCGCACACTCCGCTGCAGAGTGGAAATCTCATTCTGGAAACATCCCCCAGGCTGTGGCTAAGCCATGTCTCCGCAATATCCTTTCTTTCAGGAGTGCTAGTTCTGCAAGGTTCGCAGGAGAGCTTCTGTAAAGTTTGGAAGGTAGGAGACGAGGTACTGGCAGAAGTAAAGCTGTGAGTACCGGGCGTGAGTCGTGCTTCGGTAGCTCAGTTGGTAGAGCACTTGCCCGCGAAAGGCAAAGGTTCCGAGTTCGAGTCTCGGTCGGGCACACAGTTTTAATCTGCCAGGAAGTTTCATATCAGCGCACACTCCGCTGCAGAGTGGAAATCTCATTCTGGAAACATCCCCCAGGCTGTGGCTAAGCCATGTCTCCGCAATATCCTTTCTTTCAGGAGTGCTAGTTCTGCAAGGTTCGCAGGAGAGCTTCTGTAAAGTTTGGAAGGTAGGAGACGAGGTACTGGCAGAAGTAAAGCTGTGAGTACCGGGCGTGAGTCGTGCTTCGGTAGCTCAGTTGGTAGAGCACTTGCCCGCGAAAGGCAAAGGTCCCGAGTTCGAGTCTCGGTCGGGCACACAGTTTTAATCTGCCAGGAAGTTTCATATCAGCGCACACTCCGCTGCAGAGTGGAAATCTCATTCTGGAAACATCCCCCAGGCTGTGGCTAAGCCATGTCTCCGCAATATCCTTTCTTTCAGGAGTGCTAGTTCTGCAAGGTTCGCAGGAGAGCTTCTGTAAAGTTTGGAAGGTAGGAGACGAGGTACTGGCAGAAGTAAAGCTGTGAGTACCGGGCGTGAGTCGTGCTTCGGTAGCTCAGTTGGTAGAGCACTTGCCCGCGAAAGGCAAAGGTCCCGAGTTCGAGTCTCGGTCGGGCACACAGTTTTAATCTGCCAGGAAGTTTCATATCAGCGCACACTCCGCTGCAGAGTGGAAATCTCATTCTGGAAACATCCCCCAGGCTGTGGCTAAGCCATGTCTCCGCAATATCCTTTCTTTCAGGAGTGCTAGTTCTGCAAGGTTCGCAGGAGAGCTTCTGTAAAGTTTGGAAGATAGGAGACGAGGTACTGGCAGAAGTAAAGCTGTGAGTACCGGGCGTGAGTCGTGCTTCGGTAGCTCAGTTGGTAGAGCACTTGCCCGCGAAAGGCAAAGGTCCCGAGTTCGAGTCTCGGTCGGGCACACAGTTTTAATCTGCCAGGAAGTTTCATATCAGCGCACACTCCGCTGCAGAGTGGAAATCTCATTCTGGAATATATAGAATGTTGCATCGGCACCTAAAACTTTGGAAGTTTCTACCTCCCATCTCATACTGACCGAAATTTCATTTAAGTTGATTTGCACGTAGAGCTTTAAATACATGAGCACATTTTGGGAAAAAAAATGTTCTACTGAAAAAATTATAGGTCCTTCCTTTATGTCTCTGGAAAATAACTAGATAAATTATGTTCCTAACTCCACAGAGAGAGTAAGTATCTATCTAATTAAATATTCCTTTAACTTATTATTTGGAAAGTTACGGAGAAAATCAGCTTAGCTGAATCATGCTCTCTGTGTGTATCGCGCTGTGGCACTGAAGTTCCAGCATATAACTAAGCAGCTGCCATATGTACTGCCATAATTTTAATGTCCCGCGTCACAGACATTACTGATTTCTTGTAGTTTTTGTACAGCCTGTGCCGAGTAATATCACCCCTTTTCAACCGCACATCTCTCTCCCACATTTTTATGACTCCACTTATTGAAAATATCAGAACGGCCTTGAAGAGTGTGTAATCATTTTGTTAATAGAGGGGATGACCGCAAATCGCTTGCCGCGGTCCGGCACACAGCTATAATCTGTATGATGACCCATAGCGCTGCCAAGGAGGAAAGTTTGGTTCAGTTTCACAGATGAATTCTACACCTGAATCTTCTCTACACCGTCCTGATTTGTGCGGATAGCAATACCGGGTATTTCAGAGGTAATTACAGAATTTTTGTGGGATGATAGGTTAGATATAGGTAATCATTTTAAGTATACGGACATGGGGTCTCTGACCCATAGTTAATGCGGTGTACAACGCTAAAGCGCATTCGCTTTGCTTGGGGGAAACATCACTGTACATTTTGATTACTAAAGTAAATACTCAAAGTGTGCGCCATTGACTCGATGGCATAACTCACGCCATCGAACCACAGAACAGTGGACGTTGAGTAATGTTTCATTGGTTTGATATCGGACGTCTCCTGCAGCAACATCAGTTCGAGCTACGAGTTCCTCCACGTTGTTTGCAGGAGTTTGATACGTAAGAGCAATTCATTTGGGTCCTAAGATAAAAATCAAGTGGTGTGAAAGAGGGGGATCTTGCAGGCCAATAAACAAGTCCATTACACCCAATCCAGCGTCCAGGGTATTGTCTGTCGAAGAATCTTCTCACGCGATTTGTGAAATGGGAAGGTGTCCCATCATACTGGAAGAACATTCGTCTTCTCGTTTGAAACGGTACATTTCGAGCAGACCGGGAAGTACGTGTTCGAGGAATACCCTGTAAACACGACTAGTTAGACGGAGTGGAAGACTGAAAGCCCCGACAACTTGGTTGTGAATAATTCCATCCAAAACATTAACTGATAATCCTTCCTGAAAATAGTGGATAGTCGTATCTCGAAGATTTTCACGAGGCCATACATGGCAAAAATTGGTTCAAATGGCTCTGAGCATTATGGGACTTAACATCTATGGTCATCAGTCCCCTATAACTTAGAACTACTTAAACCTAACTAACCTAAGGACATCACACAACACCCAGTCATCACGAGGCAGAGAACATACATGGGAGTTGCGACTGTTGAACATTCCTTCGCGGGTGAAAGTCGATTCATCTGTCCACAGAACAATGTTTGAGAAGTCAGGAGTTAGCATTCTTTGCTGCAAAACCACAGAGCAATGTCGTTCCGAATTGGAAAATCAATGGGCAGTAGGTCCAGTACGTTACATAACAGCCGGCCGTTGTGGCCGAGCGGTTCTAGGCGCTTCAGTCCAGAACCGCGCTGCTGCTACGGTCGCAGGTTCGAATCCTGCCTCGGGCATGGAAGTGTGTGACGTCTTTAGGTTAGTTAGGTTTAAGTAGTTCTACGTTCTAGGGGACCGATAACCTCAGAAGTTAAGTCCCATAGTGCTCAGAGCCATTTGAACCATTTTTGAACAGTCTGAGTACAGTAAATGGATTGAGAGTAAGTCGAAGAAAGACAAAAGCAATGAGAAGTAGCAGAAATGCGAACAGTGAGAAACTTAACATCATAACTGGTGATCACGAAGCAGATGTCAAGGAATTCTGCTACCTAAGTAGCAAAATAGCCCATGACGGATGGAGGAAGGAGGACATAACAAGATTAGCACTGGCGAAAAGGCATTTCTGCGCAAGCTAGTGGAGTAACCGGCCGAGCGAGTTGGCACAGTGTTTGGCACACTGGACTCGCATTTGGGAGGACGACAGTTCAAACCCGCGTCCGGCCGTCCTGATTTAGGTTTTCAGTGATTTCTATAAATCGCTTAAGGCACATTCAGGGATGATTCCTTCAAAAGGACATGGCCTCTTTCCATCTCCATCTTTCCCTAATCCGAGCTTGTGTTCCGTCCCTAATGACCTCATTGTCGACGGGACGTCAAACATTAATCTCCTCATCCTCCTCCCTCTGGAGCAACAGGGTGAGAGAACATTCAAAACCTTGTGCGGCGTGAATGCGCTGTAGGTTAGGTGGCTTTTATAGGCCAGTTTTTCCCCAGTGTGATAGACCAAAAGTGTTCGGTATCAAAACTGTTCGTCTTCCCTTCCATACACCGACGTGCTACGTTGTAAAGTGTATATCGTTCCACCTTAAATTGATGCAATCTCTGGATATATCGCGGGTTCGCTACTATATAGAGTGATTCAGCTCCCCCTTACCGAGCGAGGTGATGCAGTGATTAGCACAATGGACTCTCATTCGGGAGGACGACGGTTCAGACCCGCGTCCGTCCATCCTGATTTAAGATTTCCATAATTTCCCTAAATTGCTTCAGGCAAATGCCGGGACCGTTCCTTTGAAAGGGCACGGCCGACTTCCTACCCCACTTGCCCTAATCCAATGGGACCGATGACCTTGCCGTTTGGTCCCCTTCCCCAAACCAACCAACCAGTCAGCTGCCCCTACTGATGTTGTGTGCTACGCTCAAATTTACGCACACAAATACAGTATACGATAAAAACAAAAACAAAACCATGCACCACGAAAGAATTGTCCGGGTGTGACGGAAATCGGTAGAAGTGATGTACGTGTACAGCCAAACAAATGATTACAATTTCAGAAAAAAATGTTTGATTGAAGACAATTCTGCTTCAATCAGTGATATTCCATGAAGATGTGTGTCGAGGCGCCCCAGACAGCGGTGTGACACCAACCTGACTGTCGCCGGCCGTGCGGCCCGACGAGCAGGAACTGATGGCCTGGGATGTCATTCCCTTTCATAGCAGGACAGCTTTGGTTGTCGTCCGCGGCACACTTAACAGAACAGCGGTACGTCGACGATATTTACGGCCCGTTTTGTTGTCCTTCAAGGGAAGCCATGCTGAGCTTCATTAGAGCAAGATATTGCGCACTCGCACACAGCAAGAGTTTCTACCGCTTTGTCTTCGTGCTTACCAGACCCTACCTTGGCCAGCAATGTTGCGAGACCTCTCCCCAATTGAGAACATTTAGAGCGTTATGGTCAGGGTCCTCCAAACACCTCGGGATTTCGACGACCTAACGGGTCAATTGGACAGAATCTGGCACGATCTCCTTCAGGAGGACATCGAGCAACTCTATCACGCAATGCCAATAACTGCTTATATAACGCCCAGAGGTAGAATAATGCGTTATTGGCTTGCCCACTTTGTGAAGCTCTTTTTCTTGAATAAATCATTCAATTTTCCCGAAACTGTAATCATGTGTCTGACTGCAAATGTACATCACATCTACCGATTTCCGTCCTGTTACGATAATTCCTTCGTAGTGCCTCTTGTTTTGCAGTGAACATTATAATTCGTTAACTATGCTATTAAGGTAGGAGGAGGGCCATTCACAAAAATGGAGCCGCGCAGAGGAAATTTTGTAACCTACGATTTCAGATAACTTTAGTTGCAGCTTAGTTTTAAGTCGATACACGTCATTAGAGCGGTTAAAATGTCATAACCATACCCCTTGGAGTGCTACCCATCTTATTTTATCGTGACAACTGGGCAGGATCGCTGTCATATATGAAATAGGTCAGACAAAGTGTTGTGGACTGACAAGACAGCCAGTCCACAGTGACGGGTAACCGAAAGGCACGCGTACACACACGCCGGCTGGCGTGAGGTCTGAAACAGGATACTTAATGAATGCTATAAAGAAAAGTACGTAGCTCCTCGAATACTTAACTTTATTCCATCATTGTGGTACATCGCTCTTGACGATACAATTGAGAGTCTTTAAATACAAGCACTGTAAGGCTAATGGTGCCTAGCTAGGTCGTAGCCATGGACTTAGCTGAAGGCTATTCTAGCTGTCTCTCGGCAAATGAGAGAAAGGCTTCGTCAGTGTAGTCGCTAGCAAAGTCGTCGTACAACTGGGGCGAGTGCTAGTCAGTCTCTCTAGACCTGCCGTTTGGTGGCGCTCGGTCTGCAATTACTGACAGTGGCGACATGCGGGTCCGACACGTACTAATGGACCGCGGCCGATTTAAAGCTACCACCTAGCAAGTGTGGTGTCTGGCGGTGACACCACACAAAGAATGTCTAAAAAAATATTATCGTGCGATAATATATCGACTTCAGAGTGGAACGCCACCGAAGCATCGGACAAGTACGCACCAGTGCAACCAGCAGGCTTCTGACTCATTTCTTGCGTTCCGCCACGAATTCCTCTCCTATGGCAATCTTTCCATCGCATAGTAGCACTTGCAACGTACTTCCTCAATTATTTGCTGGACGTAGGCTAAGCTCTGTCTTCCTCTACAGTTTTTATCCTTTACGCTCCCTATAGCACCATGGAAGTTATTCCCTGATGTATTGACAAATGTCCTATCACCCTGTCCCTTCTCCTTATCAGTATTTCCATATATTCCTTTAGTTGTCGATTCTGCGGAGTCAGTCCACCTAATTTTCTACATTCTTGTGTAGCTCCGCACTCAAATGCTTGGATTCTACTGTTTCAGTTTTTCCACAGTCCACAGCTGGGCTCCAAACAGACATTCTCAGAAATTTCTTCCTCTAATCAAGGTCTATGTTTGATACTAGTGGACTTCTCCTGGGTAGAAATGCCTTTTCGCCAGTGCTAATCTTCTTTTTATGTCCTCCTTGCTCCATCCGTCATGGACTATTTTGCTGCTTAGGTAGAGATTTCCTTGACATCTGCTTCGTGATCACCAGTTAGGATGTTAAGTTTCTCGCTTTTCGCATTTCTGATACTTCTCATTCCTTTCGTCTTTCTTCGACTTATTCTCAATCCATTTACTGTACTCATTAGACTGTTCATTCCATTCAACGGATCCTGTAATTCCTCTTCAATTTCACTGAGGACAGCAATGTCATCAGCGAATCTTAACAGTGATATACTTTCATCTTGAATTTTATCCCACTCTTGACCCTTTCTTTTATTTCCGGTATTTTTTCTTTGGCGTACGGACTGAACAGCAGGGGTGAAAGACTACATCTCTGTCTTACACTCTTTTTAATCCATGTACTTCTTTCTTGGCGTTCCAGTCCTATTGTTCCGTCTTGTTCATATTGAATATTACCTGTCGCTCCCTATAGCTTACCCCTATTTTTTCAGGATTTCGAACACCTTGCACCGTTTGACATTGTCGATCGCTTTTACAGGTCGATAAATTCTACGAACGTGTCTCGATTTTTTCTTCAGTTTTGCTTCCATTACAACGGCAACGTTAGAACTGCCTCTATTGTGCTTTTACCTTTCCTAAAGCCAAACTGATCGTCATCTAAGAGATCCCCAATTTTCTTTTCCATTCTTCTGTACATTATTCATGTCAGGAGTTTAGAGCCGGCGCTTCAGTCCGGAACCGCGTGACTGCTACGGCCGCAGGTTCGAATCCTGCCTTGGGCATAGATGTGTGTGATGTCCTTAGTGTGGTATCGATAGTAACGATGCCACATAGTTCCAAAGGTTGACACTATCACGAGACACCGACGGCAGCGCCCTCTAGCTGGTGCTGTGCAGCTCTACGAGCTCCGCTACAGATTCAGCCCATTTTCATCAGGTGCAGCCAGCCAGGACACTTCGCTTCAGCTTCGCACCTCATTCCAAGTTATGTATTCTTATTGCTTGAGTAAAAGGGATTTAAATTCATACAGAAGTACCGACGTGTTTTACCTTTTCCTGATCCAACCCACGCGCCGCCTCCCAGAAGGGATACAAAACTTAGATTTGTTAGGTTTAAGTAGTTCTAAGTTCTATGGGACTGATGACCTCAGATGTAAAGTCCCACAGTGCACAGACCCATTTGAACCATTTTCTCAGGAGTTTAGATGCATCAGACGTTGAGGTGACTGAGCGTTAGTTTCCGCAGTTGTCGGATGTTGTAAAATGGTTCAAATGGCTCTAAGCACTATGGGACTTAACATCAGTCCCCTAGACTAAGAACTACTTAAACCTATCCAACCTAAGGACATCACACATCCATGCCCGAGGCAGGATTCGAACCAGCGACCGTAGCAGCAGCGCGGTTCCGGACTGAAGCGCCTAAAACCGCTCGTCCATAGCGGCCGGCTTCTTAGGATGTTGCAATCTTGGGTAGTGCGCAGATGACGTTTTCCCGAAAGTCTAATAGTATATCGCCGATCTCATACATTCTACACACGAACGTGAATAATCCTCTTTTTTATTTTATTTTATTTCATTTGTTTTTATTTTTATTTTTATTTTATTTTATTTATTTATTTATTTATTTATTTTTTTTTTTTTTTTGCAGCTTCCCCCAAGTGATTTAAGAATTCCCAATGGAATGGTATCTATCCCTTGTGCCTTAATCGATTTTAAGTCTTCGAAAGCTATTCCAAATCCTGATTCTCTTACACAAGATTCTATCACACGCGGTTATGAAATGGCAACGCGCATATTTTTCTGTCCCGTCTCGGTTTTGAAGCGCGTTGGCCCAGCGTGCGGCTTCGCGGGGTCGGTCAGCGAGGGACAGTCAAAGTCTTTGCTGGGCCCGCGTCCCCCGATATAGCGTGGCGCGCTATCGACCCGCTGTTCGGAACGGAACGGTCGAACAGCGTGGACTGTGTGTGGGTGTTGGGCGCCGCCGCGCCGCCGCTGCTGTCCCCTGCGACCCTGCGAAGAGCGGAGGGCTCAGAGGCGCCGGTCAGCCGCCTGGGGCGCCACGCTGCCGCTACAAAGGCTCCGCCCGCTTCGCCTCACCTCAACCCACCCCACCCCACCCCACCCCACCCCCCTCGCCTCGCCTGAAGTGTTGCGGCCACTTCCCCACCTGATACACACTGCCCCTCACCACAGCGTATTTTAAGACGATACAGTACACTGCACAGCAGTCCCCATAAAAGTTTTGCTGTTATTTTTGTGCGACTTTGCAAACCTGTAATGTTGGACGACGTCGTACTGCGACTGTAAGCCGGTGAGCGCAGTTAAGCCGCCCTCACACATCGTGAATCCCGCCATACGTGGTTTCCGTCGCGGCTGCCAACCCTTCAAAATGACTTGCTACATCTCACGGAACATAACGTGCTCCTTCAGCGTGATTTCCGACCGCAGCGCTCTCCGGCGGCAGTTGTCGGTTGCATCTGGCGCGCTAATCACTCAGTTTGTTTACCAAAATGAACGACCGTAAAATAGTTACATTAGTTTTGTTAGCGATCTTCGAACAACAGTTGAGAAAATTCGAGGAAGATTCTGGACTTGTCGATGACTTGAACAGCGAATTTCCGATGGAGGAACACTACACATCCCGCACAGCGATTTGAGATACATACTGCGAGGGAATGCTGAGAAGTAATGCCTCCGATCTTTTTATCTGAAGACTCTTAAACCTTTCTTTAAAATAAAACAAACTTCTTTAAGATTCTTAATCTTTATTCTAGACGACTACAAATTTTTTCTCAACATAGTCACCTCAGCGACGAAACAATATACTTTCATAACACGCATTTTATAACACGAGAAGCATCAAATACGAGAAGCCTGTAATTACCGATATGTAGGTTGCTGCCATTTTGTTATAACACGTTTTCGAGAGATCCTCAGTATTCAGGTGCTTTGAAACAGCTTGTATTGATACCAACTAGGCTATAATATGAAAACCACCATATACAGAGTTCAACTCCGTATTAGTTAAGACAATATTGTGGCGTAAAACCGATGTTGCATTCTCATTGGCTATGCTCCTCTCCACGAGCCAAATATCTGACATGGCAGATTCTTCCTTTTACGCTTCGCAATATCGTGGAACGTGAAATTCGAGCTCCTCGTCGATGAACTTTTTCACGTCCCGTGAGACGACGCCTCTACTGGCCAGAGAAACGTGACTCCCCTAAGCTGGTTACAAGCACTCACACTGAAGGGCCAAAGGTATGTATTTTGGAAAAAACGACATTTTGTATGGCCGAAACTGGTTTTGACTGCGTCATAAGAATGTGATTGCGTCTATAAATTAACAAAAAAATTTTACGAACACTTTTACAGAAGTATGTAAACAGGCAGAATACGGCGCTGCGTTCGGCAACGCCTATATAAGACAAGTGTCTGGCCCAGTTGTTAGATCGGTTATTGCTCCTACAATGGCTGGTTATCAAGATTTAAGTGAGTTTGAACGTGGTACCATAGTCGGCGCACGTGCGATAGGACACAGCATTTCTGAGGTAGCGATGAAGTGGGGATTTTCCCGTACGATCGCTTCACGAGTGTACCGTGAATATCAGGAATCCGGTAAAACATCAAATCTCCAACATCGCTGCGGCCGGAAAAAGATCCTGTAAGAACGGGATCAACAACGACTGAAGAGAATAGTTCAATGTGTCAGGAGTGCAATCTTTCCGCTAATTGCTGCAGATTTCAACGTTGGGCCATCACGAAGTGTCAGTGTGCCAATCATTTAACGGAACATCAGCGATATGGGTTTTCGGAGCCGAAGGTTCACTCGTGTACCCTTGATAACTGCATGACACAAAGCTTTACGCGTAAGCATCCTCTCTGATCGGGTGCATGCATTCATGTCCATTGTGAATTCCAACGGACTTGGTCAATTCCAGCAGCACAATGCGACACTGCCACGCGGTCTGAGGCGTCTTGTCACGGTCCGGGCGGCTCCCCCCGTCGCAGGTTCGAGTCCTCCCTCGGGCATGGGTGTGTGTGTTGTTAGTTAGTTTAAGTTAGGTTAAGTAGTGTGTAAGCTTAGGGGCCGATGACCTCAGCAGTTTGGTCCCTTAAGAGTTAAATAAAATGCGACACCCCACAGGTTCAGAATTACTACACAGTGACCCCAGGAACACTCTTCTGAGTTTAAACACTTCCACTGGCCGCCAAACTCCCCCAGAAATGAATATTATTGAGCGTATCCGGGATGCCTTGCAACGTGTGTTCAGAAGAGGTCTCCACCCCCTCGTACTTTTATGGGTTTATGGACAGCTCTGCAGGATTCATGGTGTCAGTTCCCCCCAGCACTACTTCAGACATTCGTCGAGTCCATGCTACGTCGTGTTACGGCACTGCTGCGTAATCGGAGGGGCCCTACACGACATTAGGCAGGTGTACCAGTTTCTTTGGCTCTTCAGTGTACATGCAGCACTTACGTGCCAAGTGTTGATGACCAGAATGGTAACTGTCTTACCACGTGTATTTTTCATGGTTTGTTTCATAAGTACGTGAGTTTGAAAACATTGTAATAATTTATTGAGATGTAAGATCGGATCTTTCGTTGAGCTTTTGCAACTCCGTATTATAGACTTTAGGCGATATTGAAAGTTACCCCTTACCTTGTAACTGTATCTCATCTGCTTAAAAAAAATTAAGCAACTTTTAAAGAGGCTTACAGCCATTTCTAAAAAAGGACCCTGATAACGCTATATGAGTCGAAAGCGCAACGTTAACTCCGTTGATGTGCTTCTGAAGGAGACAGATTAGCTAGTATTAGCAATGAATTCTGCAAAGCTGAAGAATGTTTCGAGTAATGAGAGCCATCTTGTATACTCGTGCAATGCAAATGTATGTGCTGTCTGAACGATTTGAACTTAACTATCCAAGAAAATTAACGCTTCAACCTAACGCTTATCGACAAATTTTCGGAGGAACTGCATGCACCAGCATACTGCAACACTTATTCTGACCGTAGAACTGAAAACATACGTGGAGCTGAAAATATTAATTAAGCTAAGAGAATAAAGCATGCTGGTCCAAATCAATTGCGTTTCTTGTTGATACAGAGTCTTCATATGGGTCCAAATGTGATTCAAATGGCTCTAAGCACTATGGGACTTAACATCTGAGTTCATCAGTCCGCTAAGGACATCACACGCATCCATGCCCGAGGCAGGATTCGAACCTGCGACCGTAGCAGCAGCGCGGTTCCGGACTGAAGCGCCTTGAGCCGCTCGTCCACAACGCCTGGATCGGTCCAAATATCATGAGAAAGCCAGTACTGGTCGTGCATGTGCAAAGCCGCGTGTTTTCATGCTCAGAGGAAGGAGATTTGTAATGGAAAAGATGGACACTAATTCTGCAGCAAATACGAAGAAATGTTCAAGAACTTTGATCACAGGATAGGCAGCCCTATATGGGACGATTAGAAACCGCCATAAGTATTGCATAAAAGCCATAAAATCCCTAGTTTTACAACACGAACAGGAAATATCATAACCGAAGCAATTTTCTTACAAATAGTTAAATATGTCTTTGGAATGTCTAGAGCCTCTATCATAAGCTCTTTGGGCGATTCAGAGATAATAGGGTTGGCACAAGTGTGTTTGATGTTTACAAGAAATGTCTGTTACACATAGGCAGCAGGATTAACCTCCTACCACAAGGCGGTGCCGTATCCTACACGTCTCGTTTGTCTTCGTTTGCAGAAGAAACGGCGCTAGTATGCGCTAGTGTGTGTTATGTAAGTAAACCAAATGAAGCTGATTTTTAAGAGGAAAACAGTTATTTAGCTAGGTGTCGTATACGACATGGCCTTGTGACATGTGTTCTGATGTTCACCCTGTGGAAGGGAGGTAAAGATTGGAACGTTTTAAAAGTTTGGTTGGTCGTTGCAATATTGTGCAGTGCATAGCTGAATACCTTTTTGGACCCAAAGATGGTCAGATTTATAATCGAAATCGATCATCTTTAGTAGAAATAAAGTAGTACAGCTGTGTGTTAATACCTTCATCAAAGCTCTCCAGTAACGCATACACGGAAAAATTGTCCAGTTTTGTACACTTTGGCGTATTCGGAAATAGTTTACCACTTCTCTTTTTCTTAATAAAATTAATAATAGAAGATGCTTTGTCAATATTATAGGCTGCACATACTTCCATAATATTGCAACGACAATTTACAGCATATAATCACTGGCTTTATATGTTGGTAATTTCATTAAAATATTGTTTTTTGTATTGATGTGGTTCGATACTTGTGACTGGAAAGATCTCCGAGGTGGCTTGTCCTGGTCTGAGCACCGCTCTGCCGTTTGACGGGACGTGAGGTTTGAGGCCCCATGCCACGGATCGCGCCGCCGCTCCCGGAAAAAGCTGTCTGAAACAAGTCCTCCCACGGGCATGGGTGTGTGTGTATTGTTCTTAGCGTAAGTTAGTATAAGTCAGTTTAAGTAGTGCGTAAGTCTAGGGACCGATGACCTCAGCAGTTTGCTCCTTAGGAATTCACACACATTTGAACGTTTTTTGACGTTTGACTGGTCCTCGTGGGCGTGGTGGCGGCAGACGCTCGTGCTCCTGTCAAATCTGCCGGCTTCTTGACGTGACGCCACGAGAGTCTTTACCAGTTCATGGAGCGTAAATCACTGAACGTAGAGCAGAGCATAATACTCCAAACTAGAGAGCTGAATAACATGATTATTTTGATATATAGACTGATCTTGGAAGTGAAGTATTTAATTAGTTAATAAGTGAAAAAGGAATCTGCAACGACTTTTTGCACTAACTGTGATAACATTTCCACTAATTAAGCCACAGAGAAAATCGATCTACCATATAAAAGCGCTCATTGAAGCGAATCGAACGAGCTACTCACATGCCTGTTTTTGTGCTTAATTAGAGGATGAGAGCTGTCTGAATCAAATGCTTAATGAAAGTCAGCATGACTAACTATACCAAACAGCTGTAGAAGTAGCACTGCAGCTTGTGTTGAAACGTGAACAACTTTTAGGTTAGTTTTCAGAGTTTCACTGCGATTTTTGATTAAGTAATAAGATTTTTTTCATAGTTTTGCCCGTGATTTTAATTCTAAAATTTGGATGACACCATCAGAAATAGCAGTTCATTTCTTATACGACTGATGTGCCACTGGTATAAATGGTGTAAATATTAAAGACAGTTAAAAGGACTGCCGTGCATGTCAAAGCGCCGCTTCCGGAACGAGGAGGCGTGCTGGACCAGACCCAGGCCGCCTGGTGGGTTAATGAGGAAGGTCGGTGTGCCGGTGAGCCTGTATGGGGTTTATAGGCGGTTTTTCGCATCCCACGATGTGAATACTGGGCTGGTACCCAGGTCTCGCCTCAGTTACAAGATTTGCAAACAACTAGAAAATTTTCGCTCACTTTCACATGAATAAAAATATGCACAGACAGTTGGTGTGCACATATTACAGTTCGTCCCACAGGAGGGGGGGGGGGATAGTTGATAGGGTGGCGACAGGAAGGGGATCCGGCCACCCCGTAAATTAATGATGTCAAATCCTAAATTAACCACTCCGACCCTATGCAGGTGCGGGACAAAAGCAGAAGAAAATTAAGACGATGCAAGACACGTTAGGTAAATGTTGGTCTCGTTCTCGTTGTCTAAAAAGTGCTGGCGCCTTAATTGCGATTTTGGACGAACTATTAATCCAGAAATGTATTATTTTAATAAGCGCCTCTGTGCGCATCTTTTTGTACCTGAAAACTTGTAATTCGGACGCGCGTACGATCCTGCTAGTTGTCTGTCACGACTGAAAGGAAACCCAGATCAGAGTGTTACTAGCCACGAGCCATTGACTCACAGATGCTGCTCTCTGACAGGTGTCCTGCCATTGTGATACAGCCATCGCCTCACAACTGTTCCTCTACTGTACACAGTACACAGTGCTGGGAAATATTTTCACATCCTTCCGCCTGTAGCTTATTCTTAATCCCAATAAGGAAAACGTACTCTAACGAAAAACACCTCTGTTCCGTTCCTGCTCCTTCGTACTTCACTGTTGGCATTACACATGATGATAGATAACATTCTCCAGACATTCACCAAGCCCCCACTCTCATCGGATAGCCACAGGCTATGGCGTGATCTTCAGTTGAGATCACTAGTTTCCACTCATCCACTGTCCAGTGGCGTCACTGATTACGTAACCTCAAACGTCGCTTAGCACTGACCACAGAAATGAGCTGCTCGACCGCTGTACCCCATCTTTCTTAACACCCTACCCACTGTCATTGTGCTATCTGTACTCTGGTAGCACCTTGGAACTCACTAGTGATTTCTTCCACTGATTCTAAGCGGTATTTTCACAGCCACCCACCCCAGTTTATCACAGTCCCTGTACCTGGTCTTCGTTCAGTCGTGGTATTCCTTTGGCGTTTCCGCTTCACAATCACATCACCAGTCGTTGACTTGGGCAGATTTAGAAGCGTCCTTGGGTGGTTTGCTAATCAGGTGACATCCAGTGACTGGTCCACGTTCCAAGTGACTGAGCTCTCCCGACCGACCCATCAGCTGTTACTGCTTCGCTATCGACAACAAAGAAATACCCACGTCCTTCGATGCTGGCGGGTCGGCATTACATAGGAGTTACCACATACATTTGATCAGGTAGTGTACTTGTGTGAATAAGAAACTTTCCGAGAATGCTGATTGCAACAAATGGCCCGTTAAGGAGAACCGTTAAGCAGTGCGTGGCATCCGGTCCAGCAGTCGGATCAAGAGTTAAGGCGGCGACCTCCCAGACAGTCATGTGAATGTAGTACAGGACGCTAATTTGATCACTCATGTATATGACTGATCATTTTATCGTTCTGTACTATATTCACATGACTGTCTGGGAGGTCGCCGACTTAACTCTTGAACCATAACCAATAGAATTATTCCCCGTGCCAACCTGTATTCGATTATATCGTATAATGAAACCGAGTGCAACTGACTGGCTCTCACGTGGTGAGATTTCGACAACATGGGACGCAAAAACATTTAGCAACGTCCTAAATTTTATCTGTAATACACTTACTGGAGAAACCGAAGCGTGATAAAAGGACAGAACGAAAATCCTCAGGCTACCACTAGCTAGAACTTCATTGCATAACACTTTACGTATTTAATCGTTAGCGACATTAGGTCTTTGAAATTGGGCACCCTGCAGTGCTCCGTATTAAAATATGCGGTGACTGTTGAAGCGAAGCAGTCATCGTGTTTGATAGTGGTGCTGTAGGATCCTACATGAATGCGGCGGAGTGCTCCAGTAGAATTGCAAATGAATCCGAAAGGCAGAGGGCGTTTAATTATGAACACAAACGCTCGGAGGCTGCACAGATATGCGCCGGGCCGGGCTTAGCTCTCAGCTCCTGCTATTTGCATCGCCACGCTTCGCCAAGTCGACACGTTCTTACATTCGGAGGCTACCACGTTGGCATCACGGATTTACTTCAGACTTAGTGCCCTTTTAGTAGTGCTTTAGAACAACATAATGTGCAAGTAGTAAGGAGTACTACTTAGGCGATATCGAGAAAATCGCAAGAGAAGTTTTACAGTCATTGATGTACCAGTGAATTGCGTCCCTGAGCACGAGCTGGCGTCGATCATGTGGTTAGCCTTCAAGCTCGGTGTTATCCTTCGAGACGACGTGCCGGACCTCGTCTGTACGACAAGGGGATCACCTTGTAACCATCGCCATAAACTGATCAACCAGAACATTGTGACCACTTACCTAACTACGTCCAACTTCGGCACGGATAAGAGCGACAACGCGTCGTGGCATGGAAGCAGTGAAGCGTTGATAGGCCGCTGGAGGGAGTTGGCACGACATCTGTACACACAAGTCGCGTAAATTTTGGGGAGGGTTAGGGGGCCGATGAGCTCTGCCGAAATGTTCAATCACATCCCAGATGTGTTCGATCTGGTTCAAATCTGCGAGTTGGAAAGCCAGTATACCAATTGGAACTCGCCACAGCGTTCCTCGAACCACTCCAGCACACTCCTGGCCCTGTGATATGGCGCATTATCTAGCTGAAAAACTCGACTGCCTTCGGGAAACATGATCGTCAACCAGTGTACGATACTACTTGGCCATCGTGGTGTCCTGTACGAGCTCCACTGGACCCATGGATGACAACATGAATGCTACCCAGAGCATAATGGAGTCGCCACCAGCTTGTCTCCATGCTGCAGTACAGATATCAAGGAGCTGTTCTTCTGGAAGACGACGGATTCGCGCCCTCCCATCGCCGTGATGAAGACGGTATCGGGCTTCCTCAGACCATGCAACGCCATGCGGCGCCAACGTCGATGGTCACTTGCCGATTTCAGTCGTTGTTGCCGATGCTTGGTGCTAACATTGCTACATGCATGGGTCGTCGGCTGTAGAGGTCCATCGTTAGGAGTGTTCACTGCTCTGAGTATTCAGAAAGTCTGATGTCTGTTCCACCACAGTTCGTCTCCTGTTCTGTTTTGCCAGTCTGCCCAGCCTGCGACGTTCGACATCTGTAATGCGGGGTGGCCGTCCAACCAAATTACTTTTGGACGTGATTTCACCACGTGTTGAAGACACTCACCACAGGAGTCCTCGAACACAAAGTCGTGCAGTTTCCGAAATGATCGTGCCGTGCCTTCGGGCCACCCCAATCTGTCCTCGGTCAAACTGAGATAGATTGCGCGCCTTCCCCACTCCACACACGGACTGCATGCTCTCTGATACTACTACCTGTACCGTGCGTGTGTCTGACTAACAGCCATTCGGCGCTAGGTGACGGTGTTATCACCCGGGCAGGTTTATATCGTTAGCAGATCGATAGTGTTCTGGCTTATCAGTGTATAAGCGCGGTTGTGTGGCCTTTTTTATCGTTACGCAGGGAGAACGGTTTATTTCTGTCGTTCATTACTGAATAATTACAATGTGTTGTTTTTGTTTTCTTACCACAAGGAACCAATTTTGCAACACAACATTTAAGAGTTAAAAGAAAAAAAGAGCTCCATAATTGGTGGAATAATAAAATTTAAACAAATGTAATGTCGAAGTCTGGTGGTTGAAGACTCGCTGGTTCTGAGCTTTCTAATCTCCATTTCTTTGTACTTTTATTAAATTGTACAATTTTTGTCAAGTGGCAGTTATAATAAATAAATAAATAACCTCGCAGCGCGGCAGCTTACGAGACGGGAGGATTAACCAGACCCGGATCGAAACCGCGCGGGAAAGAAAGCTCCATAATGGATGGATCGCTGGACCGAGTTCCCTCATTCTTTTTCTTTAAAGTTATATTTTTAAACAGTACTCATATTATCTCATACATATTACATTTGAACGGTAACATGATGAGAAGACACTTTTATTTGCATGAACTGTTATTGAATTTCCAATGTTATTTTATTGTTTGCTTATTTTTTTTATCACAACAAATATATTTATAATCATGGACAAGTAAACTGCCAAACGCATCAAGTTTTCCTGAAAGTGTATACCTGTCGTGATTTCCGAAATCCCTTATACGTGCAGCCGGATAAGGTACCGACAACTGCTTTGCATCTCGACGCTTCCATGTAGGCGAAGTACAGGCTTGGAAGGTCCAAGTCAAACATCGCTAAATAAAGGTATAAATAACTTTATTCAGTGATACAATGACTTACAATGTGCCAGCTCATGGGGGTAATGTACTATTAACCGTCGGATGAGCGTCGGCATTACGTGTTGCAGGATGATATTCTTCATACAAGCACGGAAAACATACATTAAAACGGCATCTACTACAGCGAATGAATGTAATTTTCTCGCATACACAAGGAATCTACAGAGTTTAGAAGAAAAAACAAAGCTCGTTCTCAATATTTTTTATAAAAGACGTCTCATAATATCTTTCACAGTGTACTAGGGTAGTCCGTGCAGTTGTGCAGTCACTCTGCCAGGGTGGCATAGTGGTTAGCGCATCTGCCTCGTGAGCGGGAGACCTGGGTTCGAATCCCTGCCTTAGTCTAAATTTTGATTCGTCACTTGAGTGTGCATACATAAATCGTAATCGTTTGAGACTTGAGAACGTCTCTGGAACCATATAGTTTCATTTGTGTGCTGCTGTACTTTTAGCACATCTTTCATAAAAGTTAAAGCATGGTCCTGTCTTTTGTCAAAGGTTTGTCGAAGAACTCTGACAGTGTACGAGTAATACGGGCCATAGCACTGTGACTGCCACCGTGCGTTTCGGTCTCGCTATGGGTGGTGCAGCTGGCGAGCAGCAAAATTTCATAGCCGCAGGCGTTCTGCCTCGTGTGAACTGCTGCATCTACCGCATGCACCGTAGCAGGGCGTCCATTTATCGCGCAGCTGATTTTCCGCAAATAATCCGCTCCTAGAACCCGGCCTATTCGTTTCCGCTGATGCCGCTACTTGAGGACTGGCGCTGTCGTATGGCAATCGACAGGCTCCAAAAATCTAGATCTCGATTTCTCGAAATCGCTTGACGAACGCATCGAACTAGAGCCGAATCTGATACATTTTAGCATGTACTATAACCGTGAGAAATACGAGCAAAATCTATTGAGAATGTGCTTGTCTTGTCAGTAAAAAACAAAACGATCGTGTGGCATTGATGGCTGGGAGGCCACACCCGAGGAAGTTCGGCCGCTGGATTGCAAGTCTTTTTGCAGATGACGCCAGATTGGACGACTTGCGCGTCGGTGATGATGAGGACAACACCAGTCCATGTGTGAAGAAAATATCCAGCCTCGCCGGGAATCGAATCCGGGCCCGCTGCGTGATAGGCAAACACGTTACCATTCAGATAAGCAGGCTGCCTGCCTTGTCAATACAGAACGAGGCGACAAAAAGTCAAGGGATAGCGATATAAACTAAATTAAACTCCTCCCGAGCAGGCCATGAAGGCCCAACGTTACCAACCCGCCGCCGTGTCATCCTCCGGCCATAGGCGTTACTGGATGCGGATATGGAGGGGCATGTGGTCAGCACACCGCTCTCCCGTCCGTATGTCAGTGTCTGAGACCGGAGCCACTACGTCTCAATCAAGCAGCTCCTCAGTTTGCCTCACAAGGGCTGAGTGCATCCCGCTTACCAACTGCGCTCGGCAGACCAGATGGTCACCCATCCAAGTGCTAGCCCAGCCCGAGAGTGCTTAACTTCGGTGATCTGACGGGAACCGGTGTTACCAATGCGGCAAGGTCGTTGGCGGATAGCGATAAACACATACAAATTGCGATGTTATTGTGTAAACAAGGTGTAAAAGGGGAATAAATTGATGTATCTGTCATTTGTACTCAGCTGATTCGTGTGAAAAGGTTTTCACCGTGGTTATGGCCACACCACGGGAGTTAATAAACTTTGAACGCGGAATAGCAGTCACAGCGGACATTCCATTTTGGAAATCGTTAGGGAATTCAGTACTCCGTGATCCATGCTATTAAGACTGTACTGAGAATACCAAATTTTAGGCTTGCCTTTCACCACAGTGGACGAGGGCCTTCACTTAACGACCGAGAGCAGCGGCATTTACGTGCAGTTGTCAGTGCTAACAGACAAGTAACACTAAGTGAAATAATCGCCGAAATCAATATGGGAGCTACGACGAATGAGTCCGTTAGGACAGCGCGGCGAAATTTGGCGTTAATGGGCAAGGAGCATACGACCGACGCGAGTGCGTTTCTAACAGCACGACATCGCCTGCAGCGCCTCTCCTGGGCTCCTGACTATACTGATTGGACCCGTGACGATTGAGAAACTATGGCCCGGTCAGATGAGTCCCGATTTGAGTTGGTAAGAGCTGATGGTAGAGTTCGAATGTGGTGCAGACCCCACGAAGTCATGGACCCAACTTGTCAACAAGGCACTGTCTAAGCTGGTGGTGGCTCCATAATGGTGTGGGTTGTGCTCACACTGAATTGACTGGGTCCTCTAGGCCGTCTGGAAATTCAGCTGCTTGGACACCATTTGCACCCATTCATTGGTTTCATTTTCCCAAACAACAATGGAATTTGTAAGGATGTCAATGCGCCATTTCACCGGGCCACAGTTCGCAAATGGTTTGAAGAACATTCTCCACAGTTCGAGCGAATGGTTTAGCCAATCATATCGCCCAGCATGAATCCAGTCAAACATTTATGGGATATAATCGAGAGGTCAGTTCGTGCACAAAATTCTGCACCGGAAACACTTTCGCCATTATGGACGGCTGTAGAGGCAGCCCAGCTCAAAATTTATGCAAGGGACTGCCAACGACTTGTTGAGTCCATGCCACGTCGAATTGCTGCACTATACCGGTCAAAATGAGGCCCGACACCTCTGTATATATCAGAGACCTGCAGTAGATCATCTTGCCACGATCACTCGACTGAGACAAGAACGTCGACCGTGTTTACAGGTGTTCTTTATCAGTCTGACAGTGGAGGCCGGGACAGATAGCCGCGGTGGACGCGCTGGGTTCTGCTAGCCAGCGCAGGCGACGCGTCCGAACCAGGATTCATTAGCGGCTGCGGCAGCGCCAGAGTCCATTTATTTGTGTGGAGACGTCGTTATTAATGCGCCGCTGTCCGCATTTATTACTTAATTAGCGGCTTACCTGGTGTCCCACCTGTAAATATCTCATCCTTACGTCGTTCAGACAGCCGGCCGAGCACAAAAAAGCCGCTCACTTAATTGTTTACGGTCGCGGGACCGGCGCCAGCGCGTGTTTTCCACCTAGCTGCCGGGAGTCGGCGTGAGCCTGCGCTCACCTTTCGTAATTACTGCTTCAGGTTACGCATTTCTCTTCCTAGCAGGTTGCACGAATGAAAAGCCTACTTGCTGCTGGCACATGCTTTTTTTTTGTTTTGTTGCTTTAATAGATAACGTTTGGATGGAATTACATACCAACGTGTAGCAATAATGGAACACTCGAGAAGTTTTTAAGTTGTAGTCGGAATATTCTTACTTGGATGCTCTGTGATATCTTTACATAATACTAGTGGCTCTTGAGATCATTACCTGACGATAAAGGCTCAGACCAACACCTGCCCGAGTAGCTATTCGTGTTAAAGCGCCGCTTCCGGGACGAGGAGAGCTCCCGCCCTGGATCGAATTCGCCGGCGCACGTAGGGTTATTTCAAGCAAAGAGTTGGCCAAAGTTAGTGTTTGGTATTTTTTATTTATTTTATTTTACACGTCTAATTTTGTAGGACCAAATTGAGGAGCAAATCTCCGAGGGCATGGAACGTGTCAGTACGTGAAATTACAATATAAAAGTAATAACGGATAAAATAAAATGTTTATGAACCTAAAAAAGACAATCCGTAAGTTTATGTAAACGCAATCAAAGTATGGCACAGGAACCAGCTTAATTGTTTTAAGGAACTCCTCAACAGAATAGAGGGAGTGACCCATGAGGAAATTCTTCAGCTTCGATTTGGAATCGCTTGGATTGCTACTAAGATTTTTGAATATTTGTGGTAGGTTACTGAAAGTGGATGCAGCAGTATACTGCACACATTTCTGCACAAGAGTCAAGAAAGTGCGATCCAAATGCAGATTGGATTTCGGCCCAGTATTAACTGAGTGAAAGCTGCTAATTCTTGGGAATAAGCTAATATTGTTGACAAGAAACGACAGTAAAGAACATGTATATTGGGAGGGCAATGTCAGAATCCCCAGACTAGTGACCAGTGGTCGACAAGAGGTTCGCGAACTTAACAACATTTACTACCCGAACTGCGCGTTCTGAGCCAAAAATAGCCTTTCAGAAAGGGAAGAGTTACTCCAAAACATAATGAAAATAAACAAAGTAGACTACTTTTCAGGTCGAACTATCACATCAGATACCGTTCAAGTAGCAAAAGTGGCAGCACTAAGTCTTTGAACAAGATCCTGAACGTGGGCTTTCCACGACAGTTTACTATTTTTCTGAATTCCAAGAAATTTCAACTATTCTGTTTCACTAAATATACGCTCCTTCGGTGAAATAAAAACGTCGAGTTTTATTGAATTGTGTGTTAGAAAATGTTAAAACTACGTCTTACTGTGATTTAGTGTTAATTTATTTTCTACAAGCCAAGAACTTACGTCTTGAACTACAATATTTGAAAGAGTGCCAGTGTTGCATACAGCGTCCTTTACTACCAAGCTAGTGTCATCAGCAAACGGAAATAATTTAGAATCACCTGTAATAGTAGAAGGAACATCATTTATATAAATAAGGAACAGGAGAGGCCGCCGCACTGGTCACTGGGGCATCCTCCATTTGGCCGCGCCAGACATGCTGTGAGACCCTAGAAAACGTACACTCCTGGAAATTGAAATAAGAACACCGTGAATTCATTGTCCCAGGAAGGGGAAACTTTATTGACACATTCCTGGGGTCAGATACATCACATGATCACACTGACAGAACCACAGGCACATAGACACAGGCAACAGAGCATGCACAATGTCGGCACTAGTACAGTGTATATCCACCTTTCGCAGCAATGCAGGCTGCTATTCTCCCATGGAGACGATCGTAGAGATGCTGGATGTAGTCCTGTGGAACGGCTTGCCATGCCATTTCCACCTGGCGCCTCAGTTGGACCAGCGTTCGTGCTGGACGTGCAGACCGCGTGAGACGACGCTTCATCCAGTCCCAAACATGCTCAATGGGGGACAGATCCGGAGATCTTGCTGGCCAGGGTAGTTGACTTACACCTTCTAGAGCACGTTGGGTGGCACGGGATACATGCGGACGTGCATTGTCCTGTTGGAACAGCAAGTTCCCTTGCCGGTCTAGGAATGGTAGAACGATGGGTTCGATGACGGTTTGGATGTACCATGCACTATTCAGTGTCCCCTCGACGATCACCAGTGGTGTACGGCCAGTGTAGGAGATCGCTCCCCACACCATGATGCCGGGTGTTGGCCCTGTGTGCCTCGGTCGTATGCAGTCCTGATTGTGGCGCTAACCTGCACGGTGCCAAACACGCATACGACCATCATTGGCACCAAGGCAGAAGCGACTCTCATCGCTGAAGACGACACGTCTCCATTCGTCCCTCCATTCACGCCTGTCGCGACACCACTGGAGGCGGGCTGCACGATGTTGGGGCGTGAGCGGAAGACGGCGTAACGGTGTGCGGGACCGTAGCCCAGCTTCATGGAGACGGTTGCGAATGGTCCTCGCCGATACCCCAGGAGCAACAGTGTCCCTAATTTGCTGGGAAGTGGCGGTGCGGTCCCCTACGGCACTGCGTAGGATCCTACGGTCTCGCGTGCATCCGTGCGTCGCTGCGGTCCGGTCCCAGGTCGACGGGCACGTGCACCTTCCGCCGACCACTGGCGACAACATCGATGTACTGTGGAGACCTCACGCCCCACGTGTTGAGCAATTCGGCGGTACGTCCACCCGGCCTCCCGCATGCCCACTATACGCCCTCGCTCAAAGTCCGTCAACTGCACATACGGTTCACGTCCACGCTGTCGCGGCATGCTACCAGTGTTGAAGACTGCGATGGAGCTCCGTATGCCAAGGCAAACTGGCTGACACTGACGGCGGCGGTGCACAAATGCTGCGCAGCTAGCGCCATTCGACGGCCAACACCGCGGTTCCTGGTGTGTCCACTGTGCCGTGCGTGTGATCATTGCTTGTACAGCCCTCTCGCAGTGTCCGGAGCAAGTATGGTGGGTCTGACACACCGGTGTCAATGTGTTCTTTTTTACATTTCCAGGATTGTATTTGTAGGATAATAATCTATTTACATACTTCATAAAATGAAAAATATGATATTTTTATTACATCTTCATCTCTTAGCCACAATACTAATTATTATTCAGATGCTGCCTTCCAGTCTTGTTCATCTGAGTCGTCTGTTTCTATTGGGGACTTCTCTTCATCATCATTTTCAGCTTGAGGGCCCTGCCTAAGCCATACTTCACTTCAGAGCAGTAAATGTAATTTTTGTTTTAATAAAGGTGTGCTTATTTTCTTTGGTTTTGGTCTCATATCTGCTGCTGTGACTTTTTTTCCTCAGTAGTAGCCTGTTTATTATGGGCAGATTACATTCTTCTCGTGAGAATTTCCTGGCCAACGTTTGTCCGTAAGAGCTTATTCCGGGCCTCGGCTGCTTCTTCTGATAAACTGACTGTGGGTGAGAGGGTATATTCACTGATAGTTGTGTGCAATAGGAGGCACCGGATATTAATCAACAAACAGTCTTTCTGTTTCAACTGTATAAGTAGAAACTTCGTCCATGTCTATCCATTGGAGATAGCTTCTAGACTAACCTTGAATCGACAGATGAGTTGCAGATCTACACCTGTTATTTCTGCTGATGTTTCAGGGTCCGCAAAAAATCTTCTGCTGGTATTTTCATCATTGAGCTATTCATAGCCTTGCTTGTGAACATCTACGAATAAGCCCAGTCGATATCAAAACATTTCTTGTGTGACTTTTTTCCTCTCTTGAATAAATTTCTTTTCCTCTTTTGAACGGATTTGCCACTTCTTAATGTTTATTTTAGTGGGCAAATGCAACAAATATTCGAGAAATCTGATTCGGGCGTGGAATATAGACAGGTCGAAATGAAGAGCTTCTGCACTTACTACTTTGGTTTTCGACAAGTAATTGGAGTTTTTTGAGGTAGCTTTACAAAAGTAACAGCTTATTGTCGGTGCTCTCTCGGTTGCTCCATTGGAGACCTTTGCATCTACTATAGCTATCAGTAAAATGTGTTTTATGGATAAATCATCCTCTGTTCTTGCACTTCTTGTTTCATTGTAATGTTTCAATTTGCCTGTTGATATAACCATTTTCTTCATTAGTTGTTTCGTGAATAAATCTGATTCTTATTGGTCCGCAATAGCAAGGAGATGTTGGTATAACTTGTTTCTCAACAATTAGATCTTTATTTGTTCGACTAATAAGTTGGAGGGACACTAAAGATGACTGGAGTATGTTCGCTTCAGAATCATGGTTGTTTTAAAATTTTTGTGTAAACTGAATTTGCTGTGAACTATCACAGTCTTATTTATAGATAAGTTCTAATGCATTTATGACATCATTTGGAAGATCATTTAAAACCTCTTCCAAATATAATACTAATCGCTCACGTGTATGATTAAAAAAGGCAGTCACCTAACATGATCCGGTCACTAGGTAGCACTGCCTTTTAGCTTCGTGAAGGATATTTATGTATTGAACTGGGGACCTAGAAACGACGGAGAGACTTCGTCCCAGCCATAGTCCTCAGTGGTACACAACCCTACAACAACCGAGCGAGGTGGCGCAGTGGTTAGCACACTGGACTCGCATTCGGGAGGACGACGGTTCAATCCCGCGTCCGGCCATCCTGATTTAGGTTTTCCGTGATTTCCCTAAATCACTCCAGGCAAATGCTGGGATGGTTCCTTTGAAAGGGCACGGCCGACTTCCTTCCCCGTCCTTCCCTAATCTGATGAGACCGATGACCTCTCCATTTGGTCTCTTCCCTCCAAACAATCCAATCCAACCCTACAACAGGCTACAGCAGTCCACTCTCCTCATCACCACCCCACACCGAACCCAGGGTTATTGTGCGGTTCGGCCTTCAGTGGATAAATGAGCTACATGGATAAATAAGCTACACACCCGGATCTTCGGAATCCATATAGCGTTTCACCACACTTCAAGTACAAACACACTTTTAGGCCTTCACAAACGCAGAGTGATTTCGAGCCAGCAGATGCACTGCAAGCGAGACGTAAATATGGACTAGCTGTACCGCCTATCACTGCGCAGTAAGCAAATAACACAATGCCCCAGCAGTGCACCATTTATCAGACTATCGTAGGAAGTATTACATTCTGAGACTTACTCACTTTTTAAATAATGGACATTTGGGCAGCTTTTAGGGAAAAGTACCTCTATGCGCGACGAATTAACGACGAGGATCGGTGTGCCTGGATGCGGTTTTTAGGTGGTTCCCCACATACTACTAACTGCATACCGGCCCTGTACCGAAGTCCCGCCTCAGTTACACGACTCGCAATCAATTAGAAAGCACCGAACTTTGCCAAATCTGTTAATAATCATACCAAACCTACACAGATGCGGGAAAAAGGCACAAAGAAAAGAAGAAGAAGAAAAAGAAGAATAAAAACGCAGTCTGCTGCGGCGCAGTGGTAGCACACTGGAACAGAATTTGCGAGGACGGCTGTTCAAATCCCCGTCCTACATTGAAATGTAGGTTTTCCGTGATTGCCCCAAATCGCTTAAGTAGAATGCGAGGAATGGTTCTCTTGAAAAGCGCGGCCGCGTTCCCCAGTTGCAGCTATTGCCCCGTCTTAATGATCTTTTTGGCAGCTTAGTTGGGTAAAACATGCTAACAGTCACTCTTTTGAATTTTTGAACGATTTATTTTCTGTACCACTAGTTTTGAAGCCACAGCAGTCTCGTCATTATTTGGAACATTATTTGGACCACATGCAGCTGGACGTTGTGGTCGTGGTGCAGGCGGGAATAACGGAAATTTAGTTACCGGAAACGAAAAGAGTATAAAACGAAAAGATTGTTATGTTTTGGGAGAGTTACAGTGCACAGCCTCGTTGTATCCACGGCAAATTCGTTCTGATATTGTACGTTTTGCGGATTACACACACGCATACACATTATTTAACTGCACATGGTTTCACATTCATTTCACAGTAAGTAAACACTGAACGTAAGTATAATGAACAAGAATTTGCTAAATATCACACTTAGCCACATCGCCATCTCTGACTTGAGATACATTGCATTACAGAATGATTGTTTACAAGCACAGGTAATGAATGTAAATGAACATTGCAAGCTGAACATGTAATATTGCTCAAAAAGTTATTCAAAAGATAAACAAATAGAATAAAATATTTACTACGTAATTAACGAGTGAAAGAGTTACTACCTGTGTCCTGTGTGATAGAGCTTTTCTTCCTGGGACCATTCCAAAAAAAAAAAAGTAGTAAACAGCAAAACGGTTATGAGGAACCAGAGTGTAGTAATAGGTACATGTATAAGACGATGATAATTTATGGAGGAGAGTGAATATATCTTATTATTTGAAAAAAAAATGCAGTGCTAGGATGTCTTCGAAATTCTGTAAGAAAAAATTCTGCGTTAACTGAGTTTTTTCGGTTGGGAGGTCATTTTATCTAGTGAATGTAAATCGCTAACTGTTCGAGAAGAACTATATGTAACCCTTTACAGGAAACTTCATCTTGGGCAATGTAAGACGCAAAGCTGGACGTTTTCAACTTTATGAACCGGAGAGCATCCACATTTTCTTTGTAGTGTGTTACTCTTTGTTCTCTATTCAAGCAAGAACAGAGACATGCGAGTTTGTGCAGTATGTGCCTGACTTCTGATTTATTATTGTGAAAATTTTTTTTGTGGTTCTTTGTTTATTATGTAGTCTGACAATGAAAATATTTTGACCCACATTCACATGACACCATGGCATGGAAACTCCTTCAAAAAGACAATAATTAGATATCCACTGCCTGACAAAAAAGGTGAACCATCCAGAAGATATGGTTGTATGTCAGTGTAACTTGGTACACGTATGCACACCATCAGCTGCTGTGTAAATAATTAGCATCTCAATTCTCTGTGACAGGTAGAATGGCCATCAGAGTGAATTAGTGTCGTTCATGTTTAGTGTTGTTACACTGGTAAGGTATATAGGTGTGTGAACACCATCAAATGTTGAGTAATCACTGTGAAGGACACGGAGATTTTGCATACAGCCTTGTCAGCACCCAACAGAATCTGAAAGGACAGCCTTATGAGCACCCAACAGAGTCTGAAAAGACAGTCTTACAAGTATATGACAGAGTCTGGAAGGACAGTCCTATCAGCACTTGACAGAGTCTGGAAGGACAGTCTTATCAGCACTTGACAGAATCTGAAAGGACAGCCCTATCGGCACCCAACAGAGTCCTAAAAGACAGCCTTACAAGTATATGACAGAGTCTGGAAGGACAGTCCTATCAGCACTTGACAGAGTCTGGAAGAACAGCCTTGTTAGTACCTGACAGAATCTGAAACTGGCCTCATTGTGAGCCTCCATTTGGTTGGCTGATCAAATCATGCAGTATCCACATTTGTTAGACAGTGACCCACCAGTGGACAGCAAGGCAACATGAGGGCAGGCGTACTCGTCGGTTCCAGTCGAAAACATCTGGTCACCACAAGGGAGGACCCCTTTATATCTGCGACTGCCAACTAAGAACATTTAATGGGCTCCCTGCGACTTTCTGTGTCGTCTCACACCATTGGCCAGAGATTAACAGCAGCTAGACTAGGGAATTACCGTCCCAGGTGTAGCTGCTGTTAACACCACACCACACAGAGTTGTGTCTGGAGTGGTCCTGTGTCCAGGAAGCATGGTCTGCTGATGCAATCCTACACATTGTCTTCAGGGATGAATCGCAATTCTGTACTATCCCAGATGACCATCGTCAGTGATTATGGTGACGATCTGGGGAGAGGACCCATTCTTCCAGTGTTTTGGAGAGGTCCAGTGGTGGTACTCACGGCGTCATGAGGTGTAGAGCCACCGGATATGACTTGTGGTCATGGCTGTCACTGGTTGAGGGAACTCTGATGATATAGCAGTACCTCATGGACATCCTGCGCCCTCATGTGTTACCTCTCATGTGACAGTGTCGTGGTGCCGCTTTTCAACAGGGCGTTGCTCGTCCACATGTGCCACTTTTCTCTCTGAACTATAGGCTTGATGGTGGCGTACTTGATGGTGGCGTACTCCCGCTGCAGAAGATCTCCAGACCTATCTCTGATAGCACATGTGTGGGGTCAGCTAGGACGTGAATGCCGAGTCAGTGCTAGTATCCGGATATGAAGATCCAGTTACAACAGTTGTGGGCCAGCGTGCCTCAGGACAGGATACAACGGATTTATGACATTTTTTCCAACAGAATCAGTGCACTCATCTAGGTCACAGACGGCACGACGTCATACTGGTAAGTGAGCTGATACTCCCAAGTTATTTGTGAATTTGAGTCGATATTGTAGCGAATGAAATACACTCCTGGAAATGGAAAAAAGAACACATTGACACCGGTGTGTCAGACCCACCATACTTGCTCCGGACACTGCGAGAGGGCTGTACAAGCAATGATCACACGCACGGCACAGCGGACACACCAGGAACCGCGGTGTTGGCCGTCGAATGGCGCTAGCTGCGCAGCATTTGTGCACCGCCGCCGTCAGTGTCAGCCAGTTTGCCGTGGCATACGGAGCTCCATCGCAGTCTTTAACACTGGTAGCATGCCGCGACAGCGTGGACGTGAACCGTATGTGCAGTTGACGGACTTTGAGCGAGGGCGTATAGTGGGCATGCGGGAGGCCGGGTGGACGTACCGCCGAATTGCTCAACACGTGGGGCGTGAGGTCTCCACAGTACATCGATGTTGTCGCCAGTGGTCGGCGGAAGGTGCACGTGCCCGTCGACCTGGGACCGGACCGCAGCGACGCACGGATGCACGCCAAGACCGTAGGATCCTACGCAGTGCCGTAGGGGACCGGACCGCACCGCCACTTCACAGCAAATTAGGGACACTGTTGCTCCTGGGGTATCGGCGAGGACCATTCGCAACCGTCTCCATGAAGCTGGGCTACGGTCCCGCACACCGTTAGGCCGTCTTCCGCTCACGCCCCAACATCGTGCAGCCCGCCTCCAGTGGTGTCGCGACAGGCGTGAATGGAGGGACGAATGGAGACGTGTCGTCTTCAGCGATGAGAGTCGCTTCTGCCTTGGTGCCAATGATGGTCGTATGCGTGTTTGGCGCCGTGCAGGTGAGCGCCACAATCAGGACTGCATACGACCGAGGCACACAGGGTCAACACCCGGCATCATGGTGTGGGGAGCGATCTCCTACACTGGCCGTACACCACTGGTGATCGTCGAGGGGACACTGAATAGTGCACGATACATCCAAACCGTCATCGAACCCATCGTTCTACCATTCCTAGACCGGCAAGGGAACTTGCTGTTCCAACAGGACAATGCACGTCCGCATGTATCCCGTGCCACCCAACGTGCTCTAGAAGGTGTAAGTCAACTACCCTGGCCAGCAAGATCTCCGGATCTGTCCCCCATTGAGCATGTTTGGGACTGGATGAAGCGTCGTCTCACGCGGTCTGCACGTCCGGCACGAACGCTGGTCCAACTGAGGCGCCAGGTGGAAATGGCATGGCAAGCCGTTCCACAGGACTACATCCAGCATCTCTACGATCGTCTCCAAGGGAGAATAGCAGCCTGCATTGCTGCGAAAGGTGGATATACACTGTACTAGTGCCGACATTGTGCATGCTCTGTTGCCTGTGTCTATGTGCCTGTGGTTCTGTCAGTGTGATCATGTGATGTATCTGACCCCAGGAATGTGTCAATAAAGTTTCCCCTTCCTGGGACAATGAATTCACGGTGTTCTTATTTCAATTTCCAGGAGTGTAATATAAGATACCTTCTGCAGTTTCCTTTCATTTCCTCCTCTCCTTTTGGGTGCTTCGACTTTTTTTTGTCAAGCATGGTATTCATTCTCCTGCATGAATTATGATTGCCTTATACGTGTAACAACTCTGTTTGTTCACTCCGAACTCTTCTGCTCTTCATTATTTAAATCGCGATGGATCCATGAAGAAAAGCTGTGTCACATGTAGCAGTACCTCATTCATTCATTAATTATGTAGTAATTATTTCGCTCTATTTGTTATCTGTAGTGTAACTTTTATATCAATATTGTATGTATACTGTCAACGTAAGAGCACACCTGCTGCTTGCAATATTCAGTTACATCTCTTATCTGTGCTTCTAAATATTTATTCTGTAATGCGAAGCATCTCATGTCAAAGACTGCGTTGTGGCAAATTGTAATATCTGGCATATTAATATTCTTTGTGCTTACGTTCAGTGCGTTTAGTGTTTCCTTACTGTGAATGAGACTGAAATCAACTGCAACTAAATACCGTGTATTTGTGAAAAACCAACAAAATGTTCATTATCAGAATGAATTTGCCACGGATACCACGAGGCTGTGCGTTGTTAAGTATCCAAAACGTAACAGTCTTTTTCGTTTCATAAACTTTGCTTTACCGGAAACTAATTTTTTGTTTTTTCTGCCAGTACCATGACGGAAGCCTCTAGCTGTAGATGGTCTAGACACCAAACATGATTTCAGTATTACATAATCAGCACAAACTGTTCCATAATCAACAATACTGGGCTGCAGATCGTTAATGCGAAGGGATTGTCAGTGCATGAAGATCACGAAATGCTTGTTGTATCAGCTCCATCTGAAGATGACGCTGCAGAGATTAAAAACTAAAAAATTATCAGAAAATAGATCAAAGTTCAGAAAAGTGACTGTTTACATTTTGCACCGAAATAAATCATCTATTTAAATCACAGCTACAGTTCGTCATCCACAGTGGAGATAGTGAATACAATGATTACGTCGTCGACGGAGTGTTAAAACGTAATCTTCCTTTTGCAACAAGATTTCGGCGTGGGTATTTTTATTAATCGCGCTGTATTTTTATAAAATGTCTTGTCCCGAGAGAGAGTAAGGACATGTTTTAATTACAATGGCTTACCTCCATCGATGACATCGAAGGGCGGCTTTCGCATGGCCAGCTGGTAGAACTCCACCCAGTAAAGAATCTACAAGCTAAGAGGGTGTTTAGAGACACAGAACTCGGTGTAAATCTCAAGGAATCTCAAGCTGAATTAAACTCCGAATAACAAAGTTCAGTGACAGATCATTTCAGGCCCTACTGACTTTAACTCATTTGTTCAGTGCACGATACTACTGTACGCAGCTCGCTCAGCTCTAACAATCAGCTGCTTCCTATCTTCTTCGTACCATCTCGTCCCCGACACTGCTCTAAATGTTGTAAGTCCTCAGCCTGGCCTACGACCAGTACAGGCGTAGCGTCGCAGACGATTACTTACTGAGCTCTCCATTGGTTCGGGGAGAGTCTCCTGGTCATAGCGCTGGCCACATTCCCTCTGACGCATATTCCCCCCCCCCCCCCCCCCCCCGACAAGGGAGTGTATGTTACCCTATTTGGGGCAACTCGTGATGCAGTTGTGTCACTGTGATGCGCTGCTGTACGGGACCCAGGTCAAGAGCTGGCTGACCGTCGTCCGTCTCCAACGTGTACAGTCCACGTACCGCCCGTCGCCAACCTGACGCTGTTTGAATAACCCATTGCACCAACGCTTCCGCCGTCTTTCCTGGGCAACTCATTGCTACAACTTCAATGTAATGCCGTATTTCCTCCCTTAATATTGGAATCCACGCAAAGAGAGTGCAGGATCAACGAGCGATCGAATGAAAAGTATTCTCGTCATGTAACTGCACTATTGTTTGGATTCAAATTTGTTGAATTTTTTATACGAACCGAATAGTTCAGTGAAGAACTGCGTTTAGAAGAGATTACTACAAACGACACGAAATGTCGTGGGCGTCGCCATTCGTCGTGAGACTTTTCATGTGCTCGTCTCATGTCTGTGTTTCCCCTGTAGCCTCCTACCGACATTCTACGAATTATCTCAACCATCCCTGGCAACAAACTTTAACGTCGAGGTCGAAACATCTACAGAAAACCAGAGAAGGAGCAACTACCCAGCACGAATATACCTACTCAAAATTTATGGCACCGTAACAGAAACCAAGTTCTCAAGAGGATGGATTAAAGATATAGAAGCTTTTTGTATTGAGTTTGCGAAATGTTCTTGTTACCTTGATAAGGTCACTCAGAATTACGTGAAATGAGACTGTCACATGAAATTTGTGGTGGGAATTAGGGGAATTCTGAGTGACTAGAATTTCTCTACGGCTAAAGAAGCTCGTAAGATGTCCATACGTCAATATCCTGTAGAACCCGGTCCTCAAAATCTGTACGCAAGGTCCGCCGCGTCCCTGGACATCCGTCCGTCTGAAAGGACCCATGATCACACACAAGCCCAGAAATTGCTTGAATGTTCTCAGACATTAAGTTGTCTGCTATGTACAGATAACACAAAGAGATTGTTATTTCATTAGTGTCGGAAGTTCCATGCGGCTTTTCGCGGATGATGCTGTAGTATACAGCGAAGCTGCAGCATTAGAAAATTTCAGCGAAATGCAGGAAGATCTGCAACAGATAGGCACTTGGTGCAGGGAATGGCAACTGACCCTTAACAAAGACAAATGTAATGTATTGCGAATACATAGAAAGGAGGATCCTTTATTGTATGATTATATGATAGTGGAACAAACACTGGTAGCAGTTACTTCTGTAAAATATCTGGGAGTATGCGTGCGGAACGATTTGAAGTGGAATAATCATATAAAATTAATTGTTGGTAAGGTGGGTGCCAGGGTGAGATTCATTGGGAGAGTCCGTAGCAAGTGTAGTTCATCAACAAAGGAGGTGCCTTACAAAACACTCGTTCGACCTATACTTGAGTACTGCTCATTAGTGTGGGATCCGTACCAGATCGGTTTGACAGAGGAGATAGAGAAGATCCAAAGAAGTGCGGCATGTTTCGTCACAGGGTTATTTGGTAAGCATGATAGCGTTACGGAGATGTTTAGCAAACTCAAGTGGCAGACTCTGCAAGAGAGGCACTGTGCATCGCGGTGTAGCTTGCTGTCCAGGTTTCGAAAGGCTGCGTTTCTGGATGAGGTATCGAATATATTGCCTCCCCCTACTTATACCTCCCGAGGAGATCATGAATGTAAAATTATAGAGATTCGAGCAGGCGCGGAGGTTTTCCGGCAGTCGTTCGTCCCGCGAACCTTACGCGACTGGACCAGGAAAGGGAGGTAAAGACAGTGGCATGTAAAGTGCCCTCCGCCACACACCGTTGGGTGGCTTGCGGAGTATAAATGTAGATGTAGATGTAGATGTAGAATGTTGCCTGATGCGGTTGGTGTCTGTGCGGATACTTGTTTTGATAGAACCGTGCAGTCTCTCGACCGTTTCCATATGCTTGGTCGTATACAAACAGTATCTCGATTTGTCCCCGGTATGAATACCAGACCATTCTTCTGCTTAAAGTACACTGCGTCAATCACACAGCCTGCAACACACAAGGAACACAGGGCACGTGATCAGAGGAACTTTCACTTGTCAGCGCTATTTACCGTGGCAACGACGCATTTCCGGACACACGTTCATAGGACCATTTTACCTCCATTTCCAGTCAGGAACCCGTCCGTTCAGTTTATCGGTTTTATTAATGTTCACCCTGCATAGAAAACAAAGTGCTTTCTGTAGGAGAGATTTATTTCACAGTATCGAAGATGAAGAAGTGCTCAATGCTCGCAAAGTATGCATTTTAGAGTCCATGTGACTTTTTCGCTTCGAGTGATCGTTCCTGTAATATCTCTGGATATTGGCCATTCCTCGTGAGGCACCCTGCATAAAGAAAGAGTACGCAGCGGTTTCCCATTCAAAAATCTCCTTTCAGTGTTGTTTATTTCTGAGACGAACGCGTTACGCTTCGCCTACGAAATCGACAGCAGCACTATCGTGGCCTGTCAGTACTGCTGTTTATCGTCCCGCGGTATACTCGGGATTCCAGGACTTGTCACGCGAAAAAGGAACCGAAGGTTTCAGGAGGGCCATACTGAACGCCTAGCGGGACCTCAGTGGTCCCACCTGACTAGTAACCGAGAGGACAGACTTACTCTTCCCTCATTCGTGCAGAATTGTACAGCCACGCCATGTATCTTCAATCAGGAAGTGGACTCGTTTGAAACTGGACAAGTATACACGAAGACAGTGCGACTACATCTGGCGCTCCACGGACCCTCAGCACGACCACCATTGTTGCAGCAAAATAACTGATAGTGGCCGATGAGGAGAGGATATAAACGTCAGACTGTCTGTAGAAAGAATAACATTTCTTAAAAAGAGGAACTTGTTAAAATAAAATATACATTTAGGTGTTAGAAAGGCTTTTCTGAATGCACGCGTTTGGAGTGTAGCGTTGTAGGAACTGAAACATGGACGATAAGCAGTACATATAAGAAGAGACATGGTGCTGCAAAAGAATGTTGAAAATTAAATGGGTAGATCGATTAGCTGAGTTGGCACTGAATAGAATTCGGGAAAAAAGGAAATTATGACTTAGCCTGATTAAAAGAAGGGATCAGTTGATGGAAACATCCTGGGGCGTCAAAGAATAGCCAGTTTGGTAACTGAGGCAGGGAGATGGGTAAAAATTGTGGTGGCAGATATAGGGGTGAAGGCAGTAAGCAGTTTGAAACGGGTGTAGGCTGCTTCAGTTATTCAGAGAAGAAGAGGCTTGCACAGGATGGCAGGATGCGATGACATGGAGAACTGTACCAGGCCAATCCTCGGTCCGAAGACGACAGCAACATGTTCTACATCTCAGGAGCATTAGCCTGTAGCGGTAGTCGGGAAACCACTACGGAGTTTAGATTGGTAAGAGAGAGGTAGTGGTAGTTTGTGCTGAGACCAGGTCCGCGAAGTGCTGAATTGGAAGAGCACGGTGTGGTGTGGATATCTGGATCCCGGCCTGCCACACAATTACTTATTTTGAGTTTCCATACGAGTGGATTCAGCGCCTGTTGCCCTAAATGGAATTGCCTACAATGATCCTCAAATGTTCCACGCGAGACTCTGAAACTTTCTTACCACAGTTTGGGAGACTACATCGTAGTGTCATGCCCACGTGTGCTCAAGAATAATGTATGTTATATGTGGAGGTAATAGACACTGTGCGGAAATTATCATAATATGGACGTTGTTGCGAACGGTTATATGGACACTTCGTCTACCGCTTACAGTAGGACCATCCATTAAGTATGGCAGATACGGTGAAACACGTAAAAGAATAAAAGAAGTACACTTGACTGCAGCAGGACATGTTCAGTACGACGTTAGGTGGACCAGTTGCTGTAAATAAACATTAGGCTGGCGAAAGATACGTACTAGTTTTTCAACACGAACTCTCATAACAGCCAGGGCTGTGGTCTTGCCAACAAGCTGCTGAATGATGAAGCCGCGCTCCTCTGCACTAATAGCGTTCTCGTACATTCGACTGGCCCGTTCCGTAACCAGTCGATCGATCATAGCGGCGTCGTTCCCTCGGAACTAGAGTTGCCGCAACTCACACTCACAGATTTTTCTTTTCTTTTGTATCTCTCTCTCTTTCTCGCTCTCAATCTAGCTCTCTCTCTCTCTCTCTCTCTCTCTCTCTCTCTCTCTCTCTCTCTAGCACTCCTCCTTCCTTTCCGTGTTGCCTCACTTGAATTCTTACGATCAGCAGACTGATTGGCCTGGTATAGAATATTGTTGTCTGCGTGAACAGTTATTTCAAGCCCCTTTTACGCAAACTGTATGTTTTAACACCGAAATAGAACAGCGTGACGTGGACAATAGAATGTTCAAAAGTTATTGTTTATTCCACGTTTCTATATTGTGTGCTACGGGAAAGGGTTTTGTGAAACATTTGTGCTGTGTTCTACACCTGGAACTTTTATAGAGAATGCTTTTATCACCTAAGCTATTCAATCACTCTCCGTGCCATTTTCTCAGAGATTTAACATGTCTGAAAGTTCACAAAAACGCACTTTCGCTGCAGAGTGAAATGTGTTTGTTTTCTATCACAGTTCATGTTTAATGTCTATTTTATAAGACTTTGATAACTGTCACGAGTAAGTGTAATGTCAGTATGTTCGCTTTTACTTACGGTCGTTAATACTGCCAGTTGTCTGAGTATAAAAGGTTTTCCGCGCACCATCCTGTTGCTCTATTTCTGTTCACACTGTGTTCCCGTGAAGATGATAGTATAAAAGAGATGTGTTTCACAGTAGCAAAGGTGAAGAAGTGCTCATAGCTGTCAAGGTATCCACTTTAGAGCCCATGTTTACCAGACATTTTTTTCTTGTTTTGATCCATACTATCTCCTCCTAAAATGTGGAAATCAAAGAGCTTCCAGTGGAATATGCCCATTATCAGAACGATTTCGTTTATAAGTTTCGACTTTGTCATTTGAGAATCAGGGTCCTTTACCTCAAATTGATCAATTGTTAACATCATCACGGAATCACCCTGTATACTCCGCAAGCAAACTTATGGCTTTTGGTCGAGGATACTTTCTGAGTTTGGCATCTACTTTTTCTACGATTTGTTTCATTTGTTCCAATTAAAATCGCTCCTTACATTTACTCATAGATATGTAATGGAAATCACTTCTCCTAGTAACTATTCAGCAATCCAGAATGAGATTTTCACTCTGCAGAGGGAGTGTGCGCTGGTATGAAACTTCCTGCCAGATTAAAACTGTGTGACGGACCCAGAATCGAACTCGGGACGTTTACCTTTCGCTGGCAAGTGCTCTACCAACTGAGCTACCCAAGCACGACTCACGCCCCGTCCTTAACAGCTTTACTTCCGCCAGTACCTCGTCTCCTACCTTCCAAACTTGACAGAAGCTCTCTCACTGGCGGAAGTAAAGCGGTAAGGACGGGGCGTGAGCCGTGATTGGGTAGCTTAGTTGGTAGAGCACTTGCCCGCGAAGGGCAAAGGTCCCAATTTCGAGTCTCGGTCCGGCACACAGTTTTAATCTGCCAGGAAGTTTCATATTCAACAATCGTGTAAATCATACAATAATGGCTGTTTAAGCTATTTATGTGCAATACATTACAATTGCTTACGAAGGGAATCAACCGCCAATCCCTGCCTTTCTAGCCTTCCTAGCGTAGCACGTTCACTAAACACAACTGTACCATCGACGAACAATTTCCGATGTTATGCACTAGGTCTGTGTTCACTTGGTGCTATATCTGCGTGTCACAAAACTGGAGTTAGAAATAATACAGCGTTTGTACCCACTTCGGCTACGTTCCGCAGTCGCTGAGTGAACACTTGTTATTATGGCGAATTCAAAGAAGGGGTGGTACAGAGAAGCGAACGTAGAGGGATGATGGCCGTCCCTTCAGCGCCGCACCTCTGTCGCCTGCCGGTATTTGTCAAGTGCTGGACACACAGCCCACCTGTGTGATAGATTACCGCGACTATTTATGCTAAGGCATGCAGTTATGCGCCGACAGCAGTGCCACACCTCTTCTATGGCCGCTACAAAGGATACAATCGCACAAAAGCTTCCTGCCCGCAGATGCGGAAGGCGAGAGGGGCCCTCTTCGGATTTAATGACGGTCCGCGGCGCGCGCTATTCAGCCATTCAGAGGCGCGGGCCCAGGGAAGGCCGGAGGTTCGCGCGCCGCACTTCTCGCGGCGCTGCATTTTCATGAGCAGCGCCTTTCCTCGTTGTCTGGCGACCAGTGGCAAATAGTGCTGTAATTGTGTCACGTCTCGCGTTCCCCAGCAGACAGCGAGGGCTACCTGCCTTTTAATCGTTTGTGCGGATCTGGTGAGCTGCTCTGCTTACATTGAGCTCGGATGCGTAACTGCGAATCTGAGAGGCACCTTAACGCTCAGCGCTCATGCATATTTCATTAATTATGACACTGATGGATCTAGTGACGAGTCAGTTCTGTTGGCGCTGCTTTTCGCAACTCGGCGTAGTACAGGGATGTTGATTCGCTGAACTCGTGCTCGATCTAACTGCGGTGATTAAAGATACTCGTTGTTCTTCTTGTTCCTACATTTGCTCTTTCTTGTTTCTTTCTACATATTTATCCTGCACTCAAAGTTTAGCAGTAACAATCTTGTTAACACAATTACATGTTTTCAGCAATTGCTTTCTGCTGAGACGTTTCGATGTTATATTAATTTCTTGAATTTTTCCAACGTGTGAGGCAAAATATTGTCCTTCCATATTTACTTTTTCTTGCAGTTTTTCCCCAATAGCACACAAGATGAGACCATTGTCTTATCTTCAAAAGTAAACCAAAATAATCACTCGCATAGTAACGCAACGGGCATTAACATTTTATAAAATGCGCATTGTTATTTATTTCTTTTTCGGACCGGTATATCGTTACGACGTTTGCGATATGTGGACGTGCGTCATCATGAAACGGCAGCATCCCTTGTCGCAGTTTTCCCAAAGGGTGGTTATCGTCAGACGTGCTGCTCCATACACATTCCTAATTCTGCGATGGAAGTCTACCGGTGTCTGTCCTTCAGCATCCAAGATAAGAATAACAGTCCTATTTTGGCGCATTTGGTAATAAAGCCGCCATAATTCACGTTTTCGCACTAATCGCTTACCTACATGTCGGTGCCTTTATCCCGTATCGGTGTCGTGCTACTTTACATATAAACTGCAAAAACGCCCTCAAATGGAAAATTTTTCATCGTCCCTTACTGTACCTTCGGGATGAGCAGCACGTCTATGTCTGATTTCCTTTTGAACTAATTCCCAGAGTCCAGAGACTTGCCAGTTTCCGCTTTTCGCCGAAAGAGATTCATATTCCCTCGGCGATACGATTTTGTCGTTAGTTTTTCGTCCCCTCTCTTCCAGCAGTTGCCATAGCAGTTCTAGAGACTTAGCTTTGTGCCAGGCGATGCGCCAACTTACTACGCGTAATGTGGTTGCTTGTTTTAGATTCACAGCACACACAAAAAAGAAAACTGTGGAAGTTTTGCTTCTAAGAGCTTGCTTCCTTAGACATCTCGATGTTGAAGAAATGTTGCATGGAACGAGAAAGTTAGCAGCTAAATAGACGCGGTCGGTTTCAATGGCACACGGGAACTCTAATATTAAAACACAAATTGGCCCCTAGAGGTAAGCAAAAAGAATATTTAGTTTTGCATATTGCGTTATGAAACAGCTTGAGACGTGGATTGTCGCTACGACACAAGACAGGAAAGTATCGTAAAGTATCTGTTACTGAATACTGAATAATCTGTTACTGAATAATTAAACTTTCCCTATTTAACACCTTATAACATGGAAACTAATACTTGGTAGTATTAATGTGAAGGGCATGGGGAAGAGAAATAATGCAGAATCAAAACAACTGAAACACATTTAGTATGCTGCTACGGTACATCATAGCATTGCATACTGGTACCATTACTGCTACAAAAGGGGCTCAATATGGCGCTCATTAGTATCCAGAAGAGTCTGAAAGCGCAGGACTGCATTCTGCACAGCAGAACGAAGCATGTCTGTAGGTATGCTGGCTATCTCTCTTGATATGCTGCGCTTCAGATCAGAACATGTGTGAATGTTCGCCGGCCGGGGTGGCCGGGCGGTTCTAGGCACTACAGTCTGGAACCGCGCGACCCCTACGGTCGCAGGTTCGAATCCTGCCTCGGGCATGGATGTGTGTGATGTCCTCAGGTTAGTTAGGTTTAAGTAGTTCTAAGTTCTAGGGGACTGATGACCTCAGAAGTTAAGTCCCATAGTGCTCAGAGCCATTTGAACCATTTTGTGAATGTTCCCCTGGTAAACCCTCTCCTTCAGGTAGCCCCACAATCAGAAATCGCATGTAATGAGATCAGGTGATCGTGCCAGCCAAGCACTTGAAGCCGGCCGCGGTGGTCTAGCGGTTCTGGCGCTGCAGTCCGGAACCGCGGGACTGCTACGGTCGCAGGTTCGAATCCTGCCTCGGGCATGGGTGTGTGTGATGTCCTTAGGTTAGTTAGGTTTAAGTAGTTCTAAGTTATAGGGGACTTATGACCTAAGATGTTGAGTCCCATAGTGCTCAGAGCCATTTGAACCATAGTGCTCAGAGCCAAGCACTTGAAATCGATCGGCTAATTACGCTATCGTTTCCAAACGCGTTCGGAGGAGCAAGTGAACTTCACGGTGATATGCGGTGGGGCCCCATCTTGCATGAAAACTGTTGAGTTCAAAGCGCCTTTCTCCTATAGGGCGGGTAGGACACGCTGACCACTCACAGTGCACGTCTTTGGTCCTTGAGCGCCAACATGTTCGAAAAAGGATTTGCCAATGATGAACGTGGCCGTGAAGCCACACCATACGGTGACACCCTCACCATACACAGGAACATCACGGACAGTGACTGAAGACACCAACATCCGGCAATTCTGTGTGTTCACCTCACCCGTCAGAGAAAAATGAGCTTCGTCTGTTCTTAGGATGGTCCAGGACCAGCCCTCGTAAACTTTAATCCTTGCGAGAATGTTGTTGTGCGTCGTATGGTGCAAGCTGCTGTACGATATGGATATTTTACGGATATCATTTGAGATGGTTCTAAGCACCTTCCGTACAGTGGACCACGGGATGTTCAACTGTCGTGACACAGCACGCGTACTGCCTGACGGTCGGGAATTGCGCGCAGCGTTGTCTGCTATCGCAGAAGCGATTTCATCAACCAGCTGTGGTGCAACCGGTCGTCGGCCTCTTCCCGGAGCGACGCCCAGTTCTCCGGTTAATTCGAACTTCTTCATTATGCTCCGCGGAGCTGGTGGAGATCCTTCCGTAATCCTTTGAGCTGGCGATATTCTCGAACTACGGCTGCAGTATTACTGTTGTTTTGATAATAAAGCTTCATCAATAATGGCCTGCTCCTTTTGTCCAAGCTCATGTTGACACGTCAACAAGTGCACTGCCACTGGACAAGTGTGTGAGACTATGAATCACGATGACTGACCACGGCACCCGGTGGCCGTAGTTGGAACTGGACGGTGGCGCTGTGACGCCTGGAAATCGTGCACCCCGTACTGTGGACATTAATGCTACCACGTTTGGTACTCATACTGGAATTAGTTTCCGTGTTATAACGTGTTAAATAGGTAAAGTTTAGCTACATCCCTATGAATCAAAAAACACGCGACACTAGTGTAATGTTCTACAATATTTATTATTTTACAAACCGGTTTTCGACCGTTACGGCATCGCTAGCTCTTATGAAGAGCTTTGAAACTTTTGTGGAATCAACCGTTTTCAACTACTGCGTCTAAAGAGTATGTCAGTTGGTTTCCAGAGATGACAGTTCCTGACGCTTGATTTAGCACTAAAACTGAGATCTGTAGATGCGCTGCTTGAAAATCTTTGATCTTACAGATATTTCACAGCCACACTTACTTACTCCCTGTACCTGACGATGGCGTGACAGCCGAAAAGAACAACAACAACAGCAACAAGCAGCGCCGTTCTGGCTACAGACACGTCAGTGGGGCCCGACTGATCGCTGCGTCATCCTGAGCCAACAGCGTTAACGAGATGATGCGTTACGGAGGTGCTTGGGTTCTGTACATCGCCCTCCCGACCGTAGTCGGATTTGGAGGGCAGGTGCCGTTACTACACAGTCTGGTAGCTCCTGAATTGACGCCAGAAGCTGGGTGCACCTGTTCCAGTCCTCCCACCAAGGAAAATTTTTTTGCAGTTCCGGGAATCGAATCAAAGTGTCCTGCATGCTGACCATTCAGCATCGGAGGCAGGCAACAACCAAAAACTAGTTTGTAAAATAATGAATATTGTAAAATATTACACCAGTCTAATGTAATGCACTGACGGAAAAAAACTCACAACACCAGGAAGAAGTTGCACGACATAAACGAAAGTTGGCAGGCGTATTTCAACATCTGAAAGATGATTATTCAAATTTCGCGGCAGTCGCATAAGAGTGGCGCTAGTAGTTCCACTACGAGGATGAAAATAAGCTTTGCTTTAAATGCACGCTGTAACTGTCGTTGTTGCCGTTTAGAATACGCTTGGTAAGTTGACATAAGTCAAGAATGCCTTAAAGGCAACAAAGACGCCATTATCAACATCTCATTGAGTTTGAACGAGGTCATGCAATAGGGCTACGAGAAGCTGAATGTATTGTTCCACAAAATTTCGGGCGAACTGCCTGATGTTTACAACTTCCTTCCATAATATTTCGGCCCAGAGTCTTCTGGCCATCTTCAGGTGAGACTGGCAACTACTTTGACGTAGTTTCACTTTTTACAAATCTACGTCTTGTGCTCAATACATCTCATTGGCAATAGGTTTGGAGCTGATATTACAGCGCACACTCTCTCCTCTACATATTTTTTATTTAACAACGAGTTTTATCAGCAATCAGACGGTGTCGCCATGGGGAGTCCTTTATCTCCCCTGGTGGCCAATCTTTTTATGGAAGATTTTGAGGAGCGAGCACTCACCTCAGTCACTTTTAAACCAACAGTATTTTGGCGATATGTTGATGATACTTTTGTAGTTTGGCCTCGTGGTTTGGATCGTCTGCGAGAGTTCCTACAACATCTGAAATCCATACACGAAAATATAAAATTTACTGTGGAGTTAGAGAAGGAAGGTTGCCTGCCGTTTTTAGACGTATTGGTGCGACGTAAGAACGATGCCACACTTGGTCATTCGGTATATAGAAAGCCCACCCACACAGACCTTTATTTGCAAGCCACTAGTTGCCATCATCCGGCACAAACGATAGGTGTGTTGAAGACATTGATTCACCGAGCCCACTTTATCTCTGGCACCGATAGTTTGCAAAAGTAACTGGATCACCTGCAGACTGTATCTCTGAAGAATGGATACTCGTCCCAGCAAGTGGAGAGAGCGCTGCAGACCTGTAAACGACGGTACAAAGAAGAGGAAGAGGTTTTTGAAACGACTGCCTATTACCATATATTGGTAATATTTCAGCGCAAATAGACAGAATACTAAGAAAATATAAAGTGAAAGCAATCTTTCGCCCTCCTGCAAAAATTTCACCGCTGTTGGAATTTGTCAAAGACGACCTAGAGCTGTGCAAGACATGTGTTTACAGGGTTCCGTGTGAATGCAGCAAATCTTATATAGGGCAAACGACGCGTACTGTGCAGGATCACATTATAGAACATCAGTGGCATACTCGCCTTCTTCAGCCTTGTAAGTCTGCCATCGCCGAACTCTGTATTTCCACTGGTCATGCCATGAATTACAATGAGACAAAAATTGTGGCCCATACGTCTAACTTTTGGAGTTCTATTATTAACGAATCCGTGGAAATACGGCTGTCTGACAATGAGTCTCTTATTAATCGTGACGGCCGTTACCAACTGAATTCGGCATGGAATCCAATTGTCGAAAAACTCCGCGTCCTTCGTAGCCGGCGTAGGTCTGTGATGGAACCGCAGGAAGACAATCGAATTAATATCGATGCGGCGAGTTTTCACCTCGGAGAGCGCGCGGCGCAGCAGAATCGAACGCGCTCAATTAGCGCACGCGCAGCAGCAAGTGAATCCACCACGCATGTGCCGGAGGGGCCTTAAATACCAGAGCTCTGGGAGTTTTCGCCAGTATCACCTGAAGATGGCCAGAAGACTCTGGGCCGAAATATTGTGGCAGGAAGTTGCAAACATCCGGCAGTTCGCCCGAAATTTTGTTGAACAATATGTACGCCGGGAAAGTTTTAAATCTCATAGCTGAATGTATCCTTTACGATACTGCAGAAAGACTTGGCAAGAATGTAGCCACTGCACATGATTGCTGGCAGCGTTCGAGAATGTGCGGTTGCCAGAAGACCGGGCTTCAGACGTCCGCGTGGCACTATCTAGAGGGAATCCCGTCGTATTTGGAGTATGGCTCTGATGCGTCGTACAGTATCTGCAGCATACCGTATCTGCAGCAGCAATTTGAGCGGCAGTTGGCACCACAGCGACACAACAAACTGCTACAAATCGGTTACTTCACCGAGCACGGGGTCCCGGGTTCGATTCCCGGCGGGGTCAGGGATTTTCACCTGCCTCGAGATGACTGGGTGTTTGTGTTGTCCTCATCGTTTCATCATCATCCAGGAAAGTGGCGAAATTGGACTGAGCAAAGGTTGGGACATTGTACGGGCGCTGATAACCACGCAGTTGAGCGCCCCACAAACCAAACATCATCATCATCATCGGTTACTTCAAGGACAGCTCCAAGCCAGACGCCCTGTAGCGTGCTTTCCACAAACCCCAAACCACCGCCATTTGCGACTTGCGTGGTGTCAGAGGGAGAGCTCATTGGAGGGCAGGGGGAGGTCTGTTGTCTTTTTGTTGAAAGCTGGTTCTGCCTCGGTACCAGTGATGGCCGTGTGTTGGTTTAGAAGGAGACTACCTGAGGGCCCGCAACCAACCTGTGTGCGCGCTAGACACACTGACCTACACCTGGAGTTAAGGTCTGGGATGCTATTACGTATGACAGCAGGAGCACTCTCGTGGTTATCTCACGCACCTTACTGCAAATTTGGACGTCAGTGTGGTAATTCGACCTGCTGTGTTGCCATTCATGATGTTCCAGGGCATGTTCTCCAACAGGATAACGCTCGCCCACATACCGCTGTTGTAACACAGCAGCTCTACAGAGTGTCGACATGTAGCCTTGGCATGCTCGATCGCCAGATCTGTCTCCAGTGGAGCACATACGGGATATCAGCGGATTTTTCGGAACTTCACATCAGTGATAGAATTAAGCGCCGCAATACAAAGTATCAGAGATTTTAATTGGCCAGGACATGTGGATTTACTGATTTCGCTTTGTGTATTAAAAACATAACGAAATTCCTTTGCTTCTTTCGATATTTATATTTGCCTTCTTTACTACGAAAAACGAATTTATTGAATTTGTGATTTGGATGCCTATTTATTACATTTTGATTTCGTTCCGTTTACGAATACAAATGCTTAGAAAACGGTCGAGTCTTTCTCAATACACTAGAACGGCTTAAGGACAGGATTACAAAGTCTAGAGAATCCAATGGAGATCGTGAGGTGAGATTTGCTTCGGCTTCAGAACATCACCCTTTAACTCACTCTCTGAAAACTCCTTCCCAAACCGAGTTGCGACCTAACTCTGATCGAGTGCGTCATACATTATCTCGTTCCTCAGAACCCATCACTCACAGAAGTTTAAACTTACATCTCCTCGACATAACATCGTAGGAGCGGAAATTTTGATGGGAGATGGTGAGCAAGTTTGGTACCCAGAATCGCACTTATTCCTAACAATTTACCATTTTGCTTTAAAATTGTATAATTTCCAATTACCTTTTGTTATGCCATGACCATAAACAAAGAACAATGCCAGACGCTGTGTGTTTCGGGCGTGGAAATCAGTGTTAGCTGTGGTTTTTTTTTTTTCCGAGCGAGGTGGCGCTGTGATTAGCACAGTCGACAGGCTTTCGGGAAAACAATGATTCAAACCCGCGTCTGGCCATCCTTATTTAGATTTTCCACGATTTCTCTAAATCGCTTAAGGCAAACGCAGGGATCGTTCCTTTCAAAGGGCACGGCCGATTTCCTTCCCCATTCTTCCTTAATCCGAGCTTGTGCTCCGTCTCTAAGATCTCGTTGTCGGCGGGACCGTAGGCACTAATCTCCTCCTCCTCCTCCTACGCCGGTTTTTTCGCGGGCAGCTCCTCGTGGCTCTCGCCCGTGCTAACATAGCAAACGAGCTCTTCGCTCATGCCCCCAATCATACTACTTCGAGCGTTGTATGCAAAGAAGCTTTATACTCCTAAGTCAAAAATAAATCCCAACGTGTACAAAATCTCGAGCACAGATATAAATAAATATCCTGGCAATGCCAGGTTTGCCAGTTAGTTCTATAATATGCGCATTTTACTTTTATTAAAAAGTACCATTATACTTTTATTAAAACGTAAAATGGCGTGAGTTATGACAGAAAATTTGTTTTATACTATCGATGATAACAAAGCCAAACAGATAATTGCAGCATCCAAGAAGAAATCGTGGGAAGACTTTGGAAACAGGTTGGAGACTATGGGTCAAGCTGCTGGAAAACCATTCTGGAGTGTAATTAGCAGTCTTCGAAAGGGAGGTAAGAAGGAAATGACAAGTATTTTGGACAGGTCAGGAAAACTGCTGGTGAACCCTGTGGATGCCTTGGGCAGATGGAGGGAATATTTTGAAGAGTTGCTCAATGTAGGTGAAAATGCGATCAGTAATGTTTCAGATTTCGAGGTAGAATGGGATAGGAATGATGATGGAAATAGGATCACATTTGAGGAAGTGTAAAAAATGGTCAATAGATTGCAGTGCAATAAAGCGGCTGGGGTGGATGAAATTAAGTCGGAACTCATCAAATACAGTGGAATGTCAGGTCTTAAATGGCTACATAGGATAATTGAAATGGCCTGGGGGTCGGGACAGGTTCCATCAGACTGGACAAAAGCAGTAATCACACCATTCTTTAAACATGGAAACAGAAAAGATTGTAACAACTACAGAGGTATCTCTTTAATCAGCGTTGTGGGTAAAATCATCTCAGGTATTGTTGAAAGGAAAGTGCGAGTATTAGTTGAGGACCAATTGGATGAAACTCAGTGTGGGTTTAGGCCTCTTAGAGGTTGTCAGGACCAGATCTTTAGCTTACGGCAAATAATGGAGAAGTGTTATGAGTGGAACAGGGAATTGTATCTATGCTTTATAGATCTAGAAAAGGCATATGACCGGGTTCCTAGGAGGAAATTATTGTCTGTTCTACAAGATTATGGAATAGGAGGCAAACTTTTGCAAGCAATTAAACGTCTTTACATGGATACTCAGGCAGCAGTTAGAGTTGACGGTAAATTGAGTTCATGGTTCAGAGTAGTTTCAGGGGTAAGGCAAAGCTGCAACCTGTCTCCACTGTTGTTCATATTATTTATGGATCATATGTTGAAAACAATAGACTGGCTGGGTGAGATTAAGATATGTGAACACAAAATAAGCAGTCTTGCATATGCGGATGACTTAGTTGTGATGGCAGATTCGATTGAAAGTTTGCAAAGTAATATTTCAGAGCTAGATCAGAAATGTAAGGACTATGGTATGAAGATTAGCATCTCCAAAACGAAAGCAATGTCAGTGGGAAAGAAATATAAACGGATTGAGTGCCAAATAGGAGGAACAAAGTTAGAACAGGTGGACGGTTTCAAGTAATTAGGATGCATATTCTCACAGGATGGCAACATAGTGAAAGAACAGGAAGCGAGGTGTAGCAAAGCTAACGCAGTGAGCGCTCAGCTACGATCTACTCTCTTCTGCAAGAAGGAAGTCAGTACCAAGACTAAGTTATCTGTGCACCGTTCAATCTTTCGACCAACTTTGTTGTATGGGAGCGAAAGCTGGGTGGATTCAGGTTACCTGATCAACAAGGTTGAGGTTACGGATATAAAAGTAGCTAGGATGATTGCAGGTACTAGTAGATGGGAACAATGGCAGGAGGGTGTCCACAATGAGGAAATCAAAGAAAAACTGGGAATGAACTCTATAGATGTAGCAGTCAGGGCGAACAGGCTTAGATGGTGGGGTCATGTTACACGCATGGGAGAAGCAAGGTTACCCAAGAGACTCATGGATTCAGCAGTAGAGGGTAGGAGGAGTCGGGGCAGACCGAGGAGAAGGTACCTGGATTCGGTTAAGACTGATTTTGAAGTAATAGGTTTAACATCAGAAGAGGCACCAATGTTAGCACTGAATAGGGGATCATGGAGGAACTATATAAGGGGGGACTATGCTCCAGACTGAACGCTGAAAGGCATAATCAGTCTTAAATAATGATGATGATGATGATGATATCGATGACAAGACCCTGGAAAAGAGGTTATCTTATTTTTTCCGTTAGCGAAAATCAATGTTCATTGTAGTAAGTTTGTCAATTTCGGACATAAAACAACACGACTGATAATGATTTGTTTCGATAAAACGAAACTCGTTTGGTGAAAATAATACGCATTTTCTTGTAGTATCTTTAATAAAAGCAAAGCAGCTAAGGGCATTACGACAATAAAAATTAAAAATTTCGATAGTTTCACAGTATACATGGCCTAAGTTGGCAGTGGTTCAAATGTTGTTCAAATTTATGATGCAGAGCCTTATCTTTTGTAAAGGACAAGCTAGCACTAAGTTAGTAAAATTTTATTAGACATTAGGTTCCCATTTTGTATGGAAGTAAAATAGAACGCCTAAAAATACATATATGACTAACTGTATTAATTGACTTGATTCTTGGTAGGTTGTTTTATACGTTATAATGGGCAAAGGTCCTAGCACATGAATGACCATGGGGAACAGTGGAATACAAAATTTGTAATTCTATCCGATCTGCGATTCGAACCACCGCTGTCCATACACAGCAGCGCCACGCTACACGATAGTGTTGGTCGTGTAGGCACTGTCGTAGCATGATTGTTTTACGTATGTTCGAAGTGCATATGTCGTTCACGTTGGACTGTGGTTTGGAAACGGCGACTACTTATACATCATCGTCATTACCATCATCATGTACATTTTCGGATTGGACATCTTTGCCTGTTCCGAAACTAGGCAATTTCAAGGTGATCGCACCATTTTCTTCGTTGCCGTCCTATCCTTCACGTGCCATCGGGTGTCTAATCATAGATTTTCCTTGTTACGCGGCTTTCATCCATACATACTAGATTGTCATGCCACTCCATTCTCTGTTGTTGGATTTTTTCTAGTATCGGTAGAACACGGGGTTCTTCCCTTATCTCAGTGATCCATTTGTGATATTCTAATTTCTATCTTGTCAAAGATCTTCTAAGACTCTTCTGCTGCTTCGATTCTCTGAAAGTGTTTGGTCGCTGAAGTCCGTACTTCGAATCCAGACAGTAGTAAAGGTACAGCTTAGAAGACTTTTCTGCTGCTTCAATTCTCTGTAACTGTTTTGATCTCCATATTTCAGGTCCAAAGAGCAGTAAAGGTACAACTTTGTATGACATAAACGGTAAATGAAAACTATTTAAAAGAAGTCGTAGGTTGCAGAATGTTCTTTATTAGCTTAAGAACGACGCGTTTCGCCCGGATAAGGAACATAAGGTTACCTGAAAATATAAGAGGACGACTATATTGTAGTAAATCCGACATGGTCCTACCTTGGACTACTATAAAAGCAAAATAACATTCAAAAACGAAACGAATGTAATTATATGAAGAAACGTAATGTAGCTCCCGTTAATAAATCAGAAATTTTCCGCCAAAAAGCGTCCGTCAAGAAGGCATGATACCGCATAGAAGGTACACAGCTTTTGAGCATAAGGGTTTTCTGTGTCTTTGTGCATAGCTTTCGATCTGCCATGTCCTGCATTGTGCCGGCCGGGGTGACCGAGCGGTTCTAGGCACTACAGTCTGGAACCGCGCGACCGCTACGGTCGCAGGTTCGAATCCTGCCTCGGGCATGGATGTGTGTGATGTCCTTAGGTTAGTTAGGTTTAGGTAGTTCTAAGTTCTAGGGGACTGATGACCTCAGCACTCAAGTCCCATAGTGCTCAGAGTCATTTGAACCATTTTTTTGTCCTGCATTGTGTATATTCCCGTTTGCTCTATTATGTTTTATTTATTTTTTAATTTATCCATTACTATTTGAATTTTACGCCGTTATCATACCGTATACTCGACGGCAGCGCTGCATGCCGATTGTCATTTCTACTAGTCTAATATTTTGCATGAGTTCCTAATATTCGTTTGTATGTATTACGTGAATACGGACGGTCCTCTGGGGCTGTTCTAGTGTACAGCTGTTTACAGTTCGCGCACAAGGTCCTATTGTGTCCTGCTGTGTCTGTCGTCGCCTCCATGAGGTAGTACACATTTTTCGATTTCTCCTTCGCTCTCTACTCGTACCTGATTTTATTTCCTTAATTTTTAATATTTTTTCCATATAGGTTGCCTTCTAGTACGTTTTATGCGGAATCATGCCTTCTTGAGGGATGATTTTTGAGCAGAAAATTTCTGATTTTTTAATGTGAGTAGCATTACGTTTCTCTATACAATTTTATTCGATCGGTTTTTGAAGCTTGCTTGGTTTTCATAGTAGTCCAGGAAAGGACCACTACGGATTTATCGTAATATCATCGTCCCCTCATATTTTCAGATACCCTGATGATGCCCTTTCCGGACGAAATACGTCGTTATTAAGTTAAAGAACATTCTGTAACAAAAGATTTTTTTTAAATAGTAGCAATAGCAGGTTGTTGTACCATCACGTCAAGATACACTGAAGCGCCAAACAAACTGGTATAGGCATGTGTATTCAAAAATAGAGATAAGCAGACAGGCAGAATACGGCGCTGCAGTCGGCGTCGCCTATATATAAGACAACAAGTGTCTGGCGCAGTTGTTAGATCGGTTACTGCCGCTACAATGGCAGGTTATCAAGATTTCAATTATGGGCCCTCAACAAGTGTCAGCGTACGAAGCATTCAACGAAACATCATCGATATGGGCTTTCAGAGCCGAAGGCCCAAATAAATGGTTCAAATGGCTCTGAGCACTATGGGACTTAACTTCTAAGGTCATCAGTCCCCTAGAACTTAGAACTACTTAAATCTAACTAACCTAAGGACGTCACACACATCCATGCCCGAGGCAGGATTCGAACCTGCGACCGTAGCGGTCACGCGGTTCCAGACTGTAGCGCCTTTAACCGCTTGGCCACACCGGCCGGCCCGAAGGCCCACTCGTGTACGTTTGATGACTGCACGACACAAAGCTTTACGCCTCGCCTGGGCCCGCCAATACCGACATTGGACTGTTGATGACTGGAAACATGTTGTCTGGTCGGACGAATCTCGTTTCCAATTGTCTAGAGCGGATGGACGTGTACGGGTATTGAGAGAAGCTCATGAATCTATGGACCCTGGCATGTCAGCACGGGACTGTTGAAGCTGGTGGAGGCTCTGTAATGGTGTGGGGCGTGTGCAGTTGGAGTGATATGGGACCCCTGATACATCTAGATACGACTCTGACAGGTGACACGTACGTAAGCATCCTCTCTGATCACGTGCAATCATTCATGTCCATTTGCATTCCGACGAACTTGGTTAATTCCAGCAGGACAATGCGACACCTCACAGGTACAGAATTACTACAGAGTGGCTCCAGGAACACTCTTCTGAGTTTAAACACTTCCACTGGCCGCCAAAGTCCCCCAGAAATGAATATTATTGAGCGTATCTGGGATGTCTTGCAACGTGCTGTTCAGAAGACATCTCCACCCCCTTCTACTCTTACGGATTTAGGGACAACCCTGCAGGATTGATGGTGTGAGTTCCGTCCAGCACTACTTCAGTCATTAGTGGAGTCCATGCCACATAGTGTTCGGCACTTCTGCGTGCTCGCGGGGCCGTACACGATATTAGGCAGGTGTACCAGTTTCTTTAGCTCTTCGGTATAGAATGGAATAAAATAAAACGACCGCGTCTATCAGTCACTATGCAACAAATGTAATTGTATTGTACACTGAGATCACGAAAGTAATGGGATAGCGATATGCACATATACAGATGATGGTAGTACCGCTTACGCAGGGTATAAAATGGATGTGCTAGACGCATTGGGCATACCATTTCGGAAAATCTTTGGGAATTCCACATTCCGACATCCACAGCATCAATAGTGTGCCGAGAATACCATATTTCGGGCATTACCTCTCACTTCGGACAACGCCGTATCCGTCTTCACTTAACGACCAAGACAGCTGCGTTTGCGTAGAGTTGTCGCTACTAACAGACAAGCAATAACCGCAGAAATCAATGTGGGACTTACGACGAACGTATCCGTTAGGGCGGTGAGGCGAAATTTGGCGTTAATGGGCCTTAGCAGCACACGACGGACACGGGTGCCTTTGCTGACAGCACGACATCAACTGCAGCTCTCCAGTGCTCGGTTGGACGCTAGACGAATGAAAAACCGTGGCCTGGTCGGATAATTCCCGGTATCAGTTGGTGAAAGCTGGTGGTAGCATTAGAGTGTGGCGTAGACTGTACGAAGCCACTAATCTACGTTGTCAACAAGGCACTGAACAAGGTGGGGGCGGCTCTATAATCGTGTGGCTTGTGTTGATATGGAATGGGCTGTGTCCTGTGATCCAACTGTACCGATCATTGACTTGAAATGGTTATGTTCGGGTACATAGAGACCATCTGCAGCCGTTCACGGACTTCATGTTCCCAGACAACGATTGAATTTTTATAGATAGCAATGTGCCATGTTACCGGGCCACAAACGTTCGCAATAGGCTAGTAGAACGCTACGGACAATCCGAGCGCATGATTTGGCCACCCAGATCGGCCGACATGAATCCAAAAAATGGTTCAAATGGCTCTGAGCACTATGGGACTCAACTTCTGAGGTCATTAGTCCCCTAGAACTTAGAACTAGTTAAACCTAACTAACCTAAGGACATCACACACACATCCATGCCCGAGGCAGGATTCGAACCTGCGACCGTAGCGGTCTCGCGGTTCCAGACTGCAGCGCCTAGAACCACACGGCCACTTCGGCCGGCAACATGAATCCCATCGAACATTTATGGAACATAATCGAAAGGTCAGTTCCTGCTCAAAATCGTGCACCAGCAATAATTCCACAATCATTGGACGGCAGAAGAGACAGCATAGCTTAGTATTTCTACAGGGGCTTCCAACGACTTGTTGAATCCATGCCACGTCGTTTTGCTGCACTACCCTGGGCAAAGGGAGGTCCGTCCGGCTATTAGGAGGTATACCATGATTTTTTTCACCTTATCTTGACGCATCTGAAGACCTCATGTTGGAGGAAGTCACTTCTGAAGGTACTTGCACAGAAGTGAAACATCGGCGGTAAGTGGTTCAGACAAGAAAAAAATACAAGCTTTGGAAATGTGGCGCTACAGAAGAGTTAGATAGGTGGATCAAATAACTAATGAGGAAGTACTGAATCGAATTTGGGGAAAAAGGAATTTATGTCACAACCTGATTAAAAGAAGTTTACAGGAGACTTCCTGAGGCATCAAGAAATAGTAAATTTGGTAAGGTAGGGAAGTGGGGGGCTAAAAACTGTAGAGGGAGACGAAGACTTGTTTGCTGTAAGCACGTTGAAGTGGATGTACGAAGGTGGTAACTACAAAGATGAACAGGATCGCACACGACAGTGTGGAGAGCTGCATCTAATAAATCTTCACACTGAGGTTTACAGCAACAACATCCAACACCGAGGAGAATGGTGCGAACACACTGTACTGTTGGTGAATACTGTCCTACTAACACAAATGGGTAGCTCTTGAATGGAGGATATAAGATGAACATGAAGAAAAGAAAACGAGGATAATGGAATGTAGTCGAATTAAAGCAGGTGATGCCGAGGGAATTACATTACGAAATGAGACACTTAAAGTAGTAGATGGGTTGTGCTATTTGGGCAGCAAAATAACTTATGATGGTCGAAGTAAAGAGGATATAAAATTTAGACTGGCAATGGCAAGAAAAGCGTTTCTGAAGAAGAGAAATTTGTTAACATTGAGTATAGACTGAAATGTCAGGAAGTCTTTTCTGAAAGTATTTGGTATGGAGTGTTGCCATGTATGGAAGTGAACCCTGGTCGATAAACAGTTTAGACAAAAAAAGAATAGAAGCTTTTGAAATGTGGTGCTACAGAAGAATGAGTTAGGTGGGTAGGTCAGATAACTAATGAGGAGGTACTGAATAGAATTGGCGAGAAAAGAAATTTGTGGCAAAACCTGACTAGGAGTAGGGATCGGGACGATTAAGAGACATCAAGGGATCACCAATTTAATACTTGAGGGAAGCGCGGAAGGATGGGGGGGGGGGGGGAATGAAAATCGTAGAGGGAGACCAAAAGATGAATACAGCAAACGGATTCAGAAGGATATAGGTTGCAACAGTTACTCAGAGACTGAAGAGGCATGTACAGGATAGAGCGGCATAGAGAGCTGCATCAGACCAGTCTTAGGATTGAAGACCACAACAACAACAACAGCAGTAGGGTTCAGCATGGAAGTGCCTTATCTGAAAACTACCTTGAGCAGTTAAACTGAGAACCGACTCGTGGCGATAACATATTAGACCTTCTGGTGACAAACAGACCCGAACTATTTGAAAAAGTTAACGCAGAACAGGGAATTAGCGATCATAAAGCGGTTACGGCATCGATGATTTCAGCCGTAAATAGGAATATTAAAAAGGGTAGGAAGATTTTTCTGTTTAGAAAAAGTGACAAAAAGCAGATTTCAGAGTACCGGTTGGCTCAACACAAAAGTTTTGTCTCAAGTACAGATAGTGTTGAGGATCAGTGGACAAAGTTCAAAACCGTCGTACATAATGCGTTAGATGAGTATGTGCCAAGCAAGATCGTAAGAGATGGAAAAGATCCACCGTGGTACAACAACCGAGTTAGAAAACTGCTGCGGAAGCAAAGGGAACTTCACAGCAAACATAAACATAGCCAAAGCCTTGCAGACAAACAAAAATTACGCGAAGCGAAATGTAGTGTGAGGAGGGCTATGCGAGAGGCGTTCAATGAATTCGAAAGTAAAGTTCTATGTACTGACTTGGCAGAAAATCCTAAGAAATTTTGGTCTTATGTCAAAGCGGTAGGTGGATCAAAACAAAATGTCCAGACACTCTTGTGACCAAAATGGTACTGAAACAGAGGATGACAAAATAAGGCCGAAATACTAAATGTCTTTTTCCAAAGTTGTTTCACAAAGGAAGATTGCACTGTAGTTCCTTCTCTAGATTGTCGCACAGATGACAAAATGGTAGATATCGAAATAGACGACAGAGGGATAGAGAAGCAATTAAAATCGCTCAAAAGAGGAAAGGCCTCTGGACCTGATGGGATACCAGTTCAATTTTACACAGAGTACGCGAAGGAACTTGCCCCCCTTCTTGCAGCGGTGTTCCGTAGGTCTCTAGAAGAGCATAGCGTTCCAAAGGATTGGAAAAGGGCACAGGTCATCCCCGTTTTCAAGAAGGGACGTCGAACAGATGTGCAGAACTATAGACCTATATCTCTAACGTCGATCAGTTGTAGAATTTTGGAACACGTATTGTGTTCGAGTATAATGACTTTTCTGGAGACTAGAAATCTACTCTGTAGGAATCAGCATGGGTTTCGAAAAAGACGGTCATGTGAAACCCAGCTCGCGCTATTCGTCCACGAGACTCAGAGGGCCATAGACACGGGTTCCCAGGTAGATGCCGTGTTTCTTGACTTCCGCAAGGCTTTCGATACAGTTCCACACAGTCGTTTAATGAACAAAGTAAGAGCATATGGACTATCAGACCAATTGTGTGATTGGATTGAGGAGTTCCTAGACAACAGGACGCAGCATGTCATTCTCAATGGAGAGAAGTCTTCCGAAGTAAGAGTGATATCAGGTGTGCCGCAGGGGAGTGTCATAGGACCGTTGCTATTCACAATATACATAAATGACCTGGTGGATGACATCGGAAGTTCACTGAGGCTTTTTGGGGATGATGCTGTGGTGTATCGAGAGGTTGTAACAATGGAAAATTGTACTGAAATGCAGCAGGATCTGCAGCAAATTGACGCATGGTGCAGGGAATGGCAATTGAATCTCAATGTAGAGAAGTGTAATGTGCTGCGAATACACAGAAAGATAGATCCTTTATCATTTAGCTACAAAATAGCAGGTCAGCAACTGGAAGCAGTTAATACCATAAATTATCTGGGAGTACGCATTAGGAGTGATTTAAAATGGAATGATCATATAATGTTGATCGTCGGTAAAGCAGATGCCAGACTGAGATTCATTGGAAGAATCCTAAGAAAATGCAATCCGAAAACAAAGGAAGTAGGTTACAGTACGCTTGTTCGCCCACTGCTTGAATACTGCTCAGCAGTGTGGGATCCGTACCAGATAGGGTTGATAGAAGATATAGAGAAGATCCAATGGAGAGCAGCGCGCTTCGTTACAGGATCATTTAGTAATCGCGAAAGCGTTACGGAGATGATAGATAAACTCCAGTGGAAGACTCTGCAGGAGAGACGCTCAGTAGCTCGGTACGGGCTTTTGTCAAAGTTTCGAGAACATACCTTCACCGAAGAGTCGAGCAGTATATTGCTCCCTCCTACGTATATCTCGCGAAGAGACCATGAGGATAAAATCAGAGAGATTAGAGCCCACACAGAGGCATACCGACAATCCTTCTTTCCACGAACAATACGAGACTGGAATAGAAGGGAAAACCGATAGAGGTACTCAAGGTACCCTCCGCCACACACCGTCAGGTGGTTTGCGGAGTATGGATGTAGATGTAGATGTAGATTACCTGCTCAATAGGTATGACTCAGTACCGGTGACCGAGCGAGGTGGCGGAGTTGTTAGCACACTGGACTTGCAATTTGGAGGAGGACGGAAATTTGGAAATTTGTGGCAAGTTCTATGGGGCCAAACTTACGCTAAGGACAATACACACACCCATTCCCCAGAGAGGACTCGGACCTCCGAAGGGGGGAGCCGCGCGGCAGAGGACGACGTTCAGATCGCGTCCGGCTATCCAGATTTCACCAAATCGCTCCGGCTGAATGCCGTGAGGTTCCTTTGGAAAGCACACGACCCATTTCTTTCTCCACCCTTTCATAATCCTAACTTGTGCCCCGTCTCTAACTATCTCACTGTCGATTTGGCGTTAAATCCAAATCTGCCTTCCTTCATCTTCAGTAACGATGTCATTTTGATAATGACGTTAAATATCGCCCATTCTTACTTATATGGTTCGCAAGAGCAGTTCGTTGCATAGTTCGTCTGGTGCTATGGGCAGCTAAATACGGATATGATCGCGGCACTCGGTACATAGCTTATCCTTCCGGTGGAGAGGCAAAGGCAAAAATGATACTTGCGTTTCGGCAAGGCGCGTGCGGCAGTAGAGGAGGACGATGTCTGCAGAGCGCTCGGCGGTTAATGGCTAATGGCCGTCGGCCGCAGCACACAGAGCACGGCGCGCCCGCTAAAACTTGTAATGGAAACCCCGCCGCTCTGCTCACAGCGTCAAACATTCATGCCGCACCACGTGTTCTTCGACCTGCGCGGCGCGGAACGCCAGCCAAGCCATATATGCGTCCCGTTCGCGTTGTCGGGCCGGAAATTCCGGCGGCCAGGACTATAATCTACCTGGGCAGTATCCTTGAATCAGACAAGGAAGGAAACGAAAAGGAATTCTTGGGGAGTTATCAGTCTTCTGACGTGTTTTATACAGCCTGCCACGACTTCCTGTCCTTTGCCCACTTATTCATTCACGGTATCACTTGCAACCTGTGGCCTCAGTTATTTGTTGGATGAATTTCAGTTTCTGCTTCCTCCTACAGTATGTACCCTCTGCAGCTCCCTGTAGTACCGTTGAAGTTGTTCCCTAATGTCTTTCGACATGTTCCTTTCTTCTTGTAATTGTTCTCTTTACGTTTCTGCGCTTGCCGATTCTGTAGATAATCAGCTCATCTCTTACAAGTCGACCTAATGTTCAACATCCATATACACTATGTGATCAAAAGTATACGGACACCTGGCTGAAAATGACTTACAAGTTCGTGGCGCCCTCCATCGATAATGCTAGAATTCAATATTGATGGCAGCTTCCACTCTCGTAGGCATACGTTCAATCAGGTGCTGCAAGGTTTCTTGGGGAGTGGCAGCCCGTTCTTCACGGAGTGCTGCACTGATGTCGGTCGCGGAGGCCTGGCACGACGTCGGCGTCCCAAAACATCCGAAATGTGTTCTGTAGAATTCAGGTCAGGACTTGTGCAGGCCAGTCCATTACAGGGATGTTATTGTCGTGTAACCACTCCGCCGAAGGCCGTGCATTATGAACAGGTGCTCGATCGTGTTGAAAGATGCAATCGCCATCCCCGAATTGCTCTTCAACAATGGGGAGCAAGAAGGTGCTTAAAACATAAATCTAGGCCTGTGCTGTGATAGTGCCACGGAAACAACAAGGGGAGCAAGCCTCCTCCATGAAAAACACCACCACACCATAACATCACTACCTCCGAATATTACTTTTGGCACTACACACGCTGGCAGATGACGTTCACTGGGCATTCGCCATACCCACACCCTTCCATCGGATCCCCGCATTGTGTACCGTGATTCCTCACTCCACATAACGTTTTTCCACTGTTCAATCGTCCAATCTTTACGCTCCTGACCGAGCGAGGTGGCGCAGTGGTTAGCACACTGGACTCGCATTCGGTTGGACGACGGTTCAATCCCGTCTCCGGCCATCCTGATTTAGGTTTTGCGTGATTTCCCTAAATCGCTTCAGGCAAATGCCGGGATGGTTCCTTTGACAGGGCACGGCCGATTTCCTTCCCCATCCTTCCCTCACCCGAGCTTGCGCTCCGTCTCTAATGACCTCGTTGTCGACGGGACGTTAAACACTAATCTCCTCCTCCTTTACGCTCCTGACACCAAGCGAGGCGCCGTTTGGCATTTACTGGCGTGATGTGTGACTTACGAGCAGCCGCCCAACCATGAAATCCAAGTTTTCTCACCTCCGCCTAACTTGTCATAGTACTTGCAGTGGATCCTGATGCAGTTTGGAATTCCTGTGTGATGGTCTGGATAGATGTCTGCCTATTACACATTACGACCCTCTTCAACTATCGCCAGTTTCTGACAGTCAACAGACGAGGTCGGTCCCTAGGCTTCTGTGCTGTACGTGTTCCTTCACGTTTCCACTTCACTACCACATCGGAAACAGTGGACCTAGGGATGTTTAGATGTGTGAATATTTCGCTTACAGACGTATGACACAATGACAACCAATCACCTGACCACGTTCGAAGTCCGTGAGTTCTGCGGAGCGCTCCATTCTGCTCTCTCACGATGTCTAATTACTTCTGAGGTCGCTGATATGAAGCACATGGCAGTAGGGGGCAGCACAAAGCACCTAATATGAAAAACATATGTTTTTGTGGTGTCCGGATACTTTTTATCTCATTGTGCATATCACCGCGTCTCAGACGTATCGATTCTCTTCTTTTCTGTTTTTCCACAGTCCACCAGTCATTCTACACAATGCAGCTCCCCAAACGTACATTCTCAGAAATTTCTTCCTCAAATTACTATCTGTGTTTTATACTAGTCGACTTGTTTTGCCAAGGAGTGCCCTTTTCCCTTGCTAGTCTGGTCTGAATGTCCACCTTGCTTCGTCCATCACGGATTATTTTGCATCCGAGGTATTCAGAATTTCTGCACTTAACCTACTTCGTGGTCATCAATTTATCGCTAATATCATTTCTACTACTCCTCATTTATTTCATCTTGTTTCGGTTTATCCTCAACCTACGTACTTTACTCATTAGACCATTCCATTCAACAGGTCCTGCAGTTCTTCCTCGCTTTCACTGAGAATAGCAGTGTCGTCACCAAATCTCATGACTGATATCCTTTCAACCTGAATTTTAATTCCACTCAGAACCTTTTTATTTTGTTTCCATCATTCATTTCATGTATAGATTGAACAGTGCTGCCTTATAACCTTTTAAATCCGAACACTTCGTTCTTGGTCTTCCATTCTTACTGTTTCCTCTTGGTTCTTGTACATATTATATACTACCCGTCCTTCCATATAGTTTACACTTAGTTTGCTGAGAATTTTGAACATCATGCACTACTTTACATTGTCGAAGGATTTTATTTTTGTAGGTCGACGAATCCTATGAACATTAAAAAAAATTGTTAAGTCTTACTTCGGTTATCTAATAAAGAATAATAGTGAAAATAAAGCACCAACTTCCAAAGAGCTGCGCATAAAAATGAAAATAAAAAGAACATTTGACACGATGCCTTATTGGAGGTTGTTAACAAAGGTACTAGTGTATGAAAATGTTCACAGTTATGAGAGTAGCTTGGAAGAATTCGTAAGTAATATAACCCAATATGTTTTCCTCGGTGTCGATTGTTCATCTGAGACAATGGTATCGTGAGGAGGGCCCCAGGAAAACGTGACAGGAGCGCTCTCATTCTGTACACACACAAATGATATGACGGACAGGATGGGCAGAAATCTGCGTTTGTTTGCTGATGATGCTGTGATGTACGGTAAGGTGCCGAAGTCGAGTGACTGTAGGAAGATACAAGACGACTTACACAAAATTCTACACTACTGGCCCTTAAAATTTCTACACCAAGAAGAAACGCTGATGATAAACTGGTATTCATTGCACAAATATATTTTACTAGAATTGACATGTGATTACATTAGCACGCATGCAGCTTCGACACGGTATCACAGTTCATCAAGAGTAGTGACTGGCGTATTGCGACGAGCCAGTTGCTCGGCCACCATTGACCAGACGCTTTCAGGTGGTGAGAGATCTGGAGAATGTGCTGGCCAGGGCAGCAGTCGAACATTTTCTGTATCTAGAAAGGCCCGCACAGGACCTGCTACATGCGGTCGTGCATTATCCTTCTGAAATGTATGGTTTCGCAGGGATCAAATGAAGGGTAGAGCCACGGGTCGTAACACATCTGAAATGTAACGTCCACTGTTCAAAGTCCCATCAATGCGAACAAGAGGTGACCGAGACGTGTAACCAATGGCACTCCACACCATCACGCGGGGTGATATGCCAGATTGGCGATGACGAATGCACGATTCCAATGTGCATTCACCGCGATGTCGCCAAACACGTATTCGACCATTATGCTTCTGTAAGCAGAACGTGGATTCAACCGGAAAAATGACGTTTTGCCATTTGTGCACCCAGGTTCGTCGTTGAGTACACCGTCGCAGGCGGTCCTGTCTGTGATGCAGCGTCAAGGGTAACCGCAGCCATGGTCTCCGAGCTGATAGTCCATGCTGCTGGAAACGTCGTCGAACTGTTCGTGCAGATGGTTGTTGTCTTGCTAAGGTCCCCAGCTGTTGACTCAGGGATTGACACGTGGCTGCACGATCCGTTACAGCTATGCGGATCAGATGCCTGTCATCTCGACTGCTAGTGATACGAGGCCGTTGGGATCCAGCACGGCGTTCCGTATTACCCCCCTGAAGCCACCGATTCCATATTCTGCTAACAGTCGTTGGATCTCGACCAACGCGAGCAGCAATGTCGCGGTACGATAAACCGCAATCGCGATAGGCTACAATCCGACCGTTATCAAAGTCGGAAACGTGATGGTACGCATTTCTTCTCCTTACACGAGGCATCACAACAACGTTTCACCAGGAACCCCTGTCAACTGCTGTTTGTGTATGAGAAATCGGTTGGAAACTTTCCTCATGTCAGCACGTTGTAGGTGTCGTCACCGGCGCCAACCTTGTGTGAATGCTCTGAAAAGCTAATCATTTGCATATCACAGCATCTTCTTCCTGGCGGTTAAATTTCGCGTCTGTAGCACGTCACATTCGTGGTCTAGCAATTTTAATAGTCAGTAGTGTAGTTGGTGTGATAAATGGCAGCTAGCTCCAAACGCGGAAAAATGTAAGTTAATGCGGGTGAATAGGAAGGACAAACGTGTCAAGTTCGGATGCAGGATTACTAGCGTCCTACTTGACACAGTCAAGTCGTTCAAATAGCTGGGCGTAACGTTACAAAGCGATATGAAATGGATCGAGCATGAGAGAACTATGTTAGGGAAGGCGAATGGTCGACTTCGGTTTATTCGGAGAATTTTGGGAAAGGGCAGTTCGTCTGTAAAGGAGGCCGCATGTAAGATGCTAGTGCGGCCTGTTCTTGAGTACTGCTCGAGTATCAGTGATCCGCACCAGGTCGGACGGAGAGAAGACACTGAAGCAATTCAGAGGCGAGCTGCTAGATTTGTTACTAGCAGGTTCGACCAACACGTGTTACTGAGACGCTTTGGGTAATCAAATGGGGTTACCTGGAGGATAAACACTATTGAGAAAATTTAGAAAACCAGCATTTGAAGCTTACTGCCAAACGATTCTACTACCGCCAGCATTCACTATGTGATCAAAAGTACCCGGACACCCCCAAAAACATACGTTTTTCATATTAGGCAAATAATTCAAAAGCCAAGATCGCTTAAATACTGTTTACTGGATAACCGATTTCAACACACTAAAGGTGCCATCATCGGATCTGAATGTAGATTAACATTTATAAACCATTTGGATATAACAATACATGAGGCAGACCAGCTGACATAAAATCATTGTCACAATTTTTCATATTAGGTGCTTTGTGCTGCCACCTACTGCCACTTACTCCAATCAGCAACCTCCGTACTCATTAGACATCGTGAGAGAGCATAATGGGGCGTTCCGCAGAACTCATGGACTTCGAATGTGGTCAGGTGATTGGGTGTAACTTATACGTCTGTACGCGAGATTTCCACATCCTAAACAACCTAAGTTCACTGTTTCCGATGTGATAGTGAAGTGGAAACGTGAAGGGACACGTACAGCACAAAAGCGTACAGGCCGACCTCTTCTGTTGACTGACAGAGACCGCCGATAGTTGGAGAGGTTCGTATTGTGTAACAGGCAGACCAACACACAAGAATTCCAAACTGCATCAGGATCCACTGCAAGAACTACGACAGTTAGGCGGGAGGTGAGAAAAATTTGGAGGTGAGAAAAATTGGATTTCATGGTCGGGCAGATGCTCATAAGACACACATCACGCCGGTAAATGCCAAACGATGCCTCGCTTGGTGTAAGGAACGTAAACATTGGATTACTGAACAGTGGAAAAACGTTGTGTTGAGTGACGAATCACGGTACACAATGTGGCGATCCGATGGCAGGGTGCGGGAATGGCGATTGACCGCTGAACGTCATATGCCAGCGTGTGTAGTGCCAACAGTAAAATTAGAAGGTGGTGATGTTATTGTGTGGTCATGTTTTTCATGGAGGGGGGCTTGCACCCCTTGTTGTTTTGCGTAGCACTACCACCGCACAAGCCTACATTGATGTTTTAAGGACCTTCTTGCTTCCCATTGTTTAAGAGCGATTCGAGGATGGCTATTACATCTTTCAACACGATCGAGCACCTGTTCATAACACACGGCCTGTGGCGGAGTGGTTACACGACAATAAATCCCTGTAATTGACTGGCCTGCACAGAGTCCTGACCTGAATCCTAGAGAGCACCTTTCGGATGGTTTGGGACGCCGACTTCGTGCCAGGCCTCACCGACCGATATCGATACCTCTCCTCGGTGCAGCACTCCGTGAAGAATGGACTGCCATTCCCCAAGAAACCTTCCAGTACCTGATTGAATGTACGCCTGCGAGAGTGGAAGCTGTCATCAAGGCTAAGGATGGGCCCTAGCCTACCGCTAAAGCGCACCAGTAATTTGGTTCATATGAGGGGGTTATGGATTTTTTTTATCCTCGACGGAGGACCTCCTGTGCTATTTGCTAGGATTATGCAGCATTATGTCCTTCGTGTTCAGTGATTCGCCTTCGCCAGTTTATTCCATAAAAGCAGTTTATAATAATAACGCACTTGCTGCGCCGACCCATCATACCTGTGTCTAGCGCTGTAGCACGGATAAGTGTGGACTTGCATGGACTTCATTGTGAGGCGAGAAAGACATACATTACGCGTCGAAACAACGCGATTTGAAAACAGCTCGCCCAAAATAGTTCAAATGGCTTTGAGCACTACGGGACTTAACATCTGAGGTGATCAGTCCCCTAGAACTTAGAACTACTTAAACCTAACTAACCTAAGGACATCACACACATCCATGCCCGAGGCAGGATTCGAACCTGCGACCGTAGCGGTCGCGCGGCTCCAGACTGAAGTGCCTAGAACCGCTCTGCCACACCGGCAAGCCTGTAGCCCTCCCATTAATTTTTTAACAGTAATAAAACAACAACAAGCAATGGGGTAAACATCGTCTTTAGTAGACAGAAAAATGAATTATTAGCTAAAAGTAGGAGAACACGTCGGTCTTACCCAAAGCAAAGGAATCATCCCAGCTGTCTTTTTCTAAATCTTAGCACATAGCATTTTTATAATTTTTAAAGAGTTCATCTCGATGAAAATCGGGAGGAGATGATGAAAAGAACCTCACCGTTACACTTAAAGATGGAGTCGCAGTGTCAGGAATAAGTAGTGCAATTCAATAAGAAACGAGTATTTGTCACTTTAAGTGATATTTGTCATTATTCCTGGGCAGTACTTTTTTTCGTTAGCACTCCGTTTTCTCGAACTCAGAGCCTGGCTAGATGCAAACATTTCCAGTCCGAGTAAATGGAACAGGGACAAGACTGGCATAGACTGCAGAACTGAAATGTGCCGCAACCTCGGTCAAGCTGAAGAATGCTCATTTCGCTGTTCTCCACTCGCCTGGCTGTCTGAAACTATGCAACCCGCGAAGCAGCGGGGACGGAGGCTTGGCTTGCAGCCGCGCTGATGCAAGCGGCGCCCAGAAATTTCGCCAGACAAGTAACTCTGCCCTAATTACATTACGAATGCATACCGCTGTGCAGCTGTTGTACGCAGTTATAGCGTTTGACGATATACTCTGACTCGTTCTATTTATTTCTCAGGACTTGTAATTGTCCTTACTCTGGGAAGTAACTTCGACAGCATCTGAGCCTTGGTAGAAAGGGTTTTGCGAAAGGGTTTTGCGAGGCTCATTCAGATGGAATGCATACCAAATCGTTGAGAACTAAGTAAGATACAATCACACTGAGTATTTTTTCAAAGATGTAACTAATTCGGTGAATATTTGACTAATACACTGAAGATGCAAAGAAACTGGTACACCTGCCTAATATCATGTAGGGCCCCGCGACCACGCAGAAGTGCCGCAACACGACGTGGCATGGACTCGACTAATGTCCCAAGTAGTGGTGGAGGGAATTGACACCATGAATCCTGCAGGGCTGTCCCTAAATCCGTAAAAGTACGAGGGGGTGGAGATCTCTTCTGAACAGCACGTTGCAAGGCATCCCAGATATGCTCAATAATGCTCATATGTGGGGAGTTTGGTGGCCAGCTGAAGTGTTTAAACTCAGAAGAGTGTTCCTGGAGCCGCTCTGTAGCAATTCCGAACGTGTGGGGTGTTGCATTGTCCTGCTAGAATGGCTCAAGTCCGTTGCAGTGCACAGTGGACATGAATGGATGGAGGTGATTAGACAGGATGCTTACGTATGTGCCACCTGTCAGAGTCATATCTGACGTATCAGGGGTGCCATATCACTCCAACTACACACACCCAACACCATCACAGAGCCTTCACCAGCTTGAACAGTCGCCTGCTGACATACAGGTCCATGGATTCATGACGTTGTCTCCATACCCGTACACGACCATCCGCTCCATAAAATTTGAAACGAGACTTGTCCGACCATGCAACATGTTTCCAGCCATCAACAGTCCAATGTCAGTGTTGACGGGCCCAGGCGAGGCGTAAAGCTTTGTATCGAGCAGTCATCAAGGGTACACGAGTGGGCCTTCGGTTCCGAAAGCCCATATCGATGATATTTCGTTGAATGGTTCGCACTCTGACACCTGTTGATGGCCCATAATTGAAATCTGCAGCAATTTGCGGAAGGTTTGCACTTCTGTGACGTTGAACGATTCTCTTAAGTCGTTGTTGGTCCCGTTCTTACAGGATCTTTTTCCGGCCGCAGCGATGTCGGAGAATTGATGTTAAGATCCCTGATATTCACGGTACACTAGTGAAACGATCGTAAGGGAAAATCCCCATCTCGTCGCTACCCTGGAGACGCTGTGTCTCATCGCTCGTGCGCCGACTGTAACACCACGTTCAAACTCACTTAAATCTTGATAACCTGCCATTGTAGCAGCAGTAGCCGATCTAACAACTGCACCAGACACTTGTTGTCTTATTTAGGCCTGCTACATATCCATGTATTTGAATAGGCATGCCTATACCAGTTTCTTTGGCGCATCAGCGTATAAAGTGTCAACATGAAACCCTCCCTTGTTTCCAAACGCAGTTAAAGAACGTATAAGACACAGATATGTGTGGTTTGTAGCACCATGTAAAGTAACTCAAAATGTTTTGTACAAAAAATTAAATACACTTATGTATGTATTCCTTTCCTAACCCGCAAAACGTCTAGGAGCTACTTCATCTAAATTGCACATAACAATGTCTGGTGTGACCCATAGTTCCTCTGCGGAAATCGCCAAGATAACGTATAGGAAAGGCGTCGACACTGTCTTTCACATAAACTCACAAGAAGTAGTCTAGAAGGTTTTGTCCAGACACCGCGGTGGATATTGATTTTTCCATAACGTTTTATCGATAGCTGTGGATGTGTTCTGTCCAGGAATGCATGAACATGTAAACTCCCGTGCGGTGGTGCACATCCTGCTGGAAGATCAGCTCTGACTGAAGGGGAAGAAGCTAAGGGACAGAAAATTGCTCAAGCATATCCTGATAAGTGGTTCCTACTACTGTTTGCTCTATGCAGAGAATTGACCCAACTACATAGTCTTGTATGTTCCCTAAAACTGTGGGGTTTTCCGAACCCCAGATGAAAGTGTCCTGCTGACTAACCTTCACACATATGTAGAAGGTTGCGTCGTGAGAGAAAACGACATTTTCTAGGTAGTTGGGACTTTTCCCGTTACCGTCCAACATCCAAACAGGAAATTCGCGGCGAAGCAGCAAGTCTTTTCGCTTCAATGCTTACGCAATTTGAACTTTGTAAGCATGTAAGCGAAGCCGTTCCTGCATCGTCTTGTGAACTGTTGAGCGATGGATGTTTAGCTTTCATGATGCTTAGTGGAGTGACTTTAATGGGCTTCTTTGGAAGGTTCCTCTGATCTCCTCTACAATTTCATCAAGTGTGCGTTTTCTGCCAGAACCTGACACTCTGTTTACACTTCCAACGACTAGGTCCTTGTCATCCAAAGCCTTATCGTCTTAGCATCTGTTGACTGCCTTTAAAAGTCGAAAATTTCTTTGGACAGCAATAGGTGATTTCCGCATACCACAACACGTACTGTACTCCCCTTTCAAAAGTAATTTCTGGAAATTAATTAGCACCAAAACAAAACAAGAGGAATCGTTTGGAAAAATCTAGACAAAACTTTTTGAATTGCTTGACATGATGACCAAACTGCAAGAATATATGTCTCAAAGTTGTTTTTAATTGCATTTGGAAATCAGGGAAATTTCAGGTGAACACCGTGTAGAACTCAATAGTTTATACGGCACAGCGAATGTTCTCTAGAATAGAAACTAACATCGAGACAGCCCTGAGGTATAGTAATAGGAGTTCTAATCTTCTCAATATACTTTAACTATCAGAACGTTGTTCACTAACGATACTGTTGTTTACGGGAAAGTGCACTGGGCGTTCGATAAGTAATGCAATACATTTTTTTTTCTCATTCGATTTCGGTTGAAAAATGCGGAAACTGTTTTGGGATATCGTGGAATATTCCCGCTTCAGCCATTATAGTTTCATGAAGTTTCAATAGGCGGCGGCGCAATGCGAACCCTCCAAAGTGGCATCTGTAACGGAGGTGTGTACCAGGTAGAGAGCTGTCATTAACTTCCTTTTAGCGGAAAATCAGAGCATCGCGGACATTCATAGGCGCTTACAGTATGTCTACGGAGACATGGCAGTGTACAAAAGCACGGTGAGTCGTTGGGCGAGGCGTTTTCACCGGAACAAAGTCGCGCAAACCTATCCGATCTCCCGCGTGCTGGCCAGCCACACACGACTGACTCCCGCAATGCGGGCACTTTCATTTGAGATGATCGACGGATCACAATCAAACACCTCGCTGCACAGCTGGCCTCACGCAAATCTTCGCACCCGAGAGGAGCTCACAAAAGTTCATTGGACTCTTCCTCATCCACAGTACAGCCGGATCTCGCACCTACCGGCTTCCATCTGTTTGGCCCAATGAAGGATGCACTCCACGGGAAGCAGTACTTGGATGATGGGGAGGTTATTCGTGCTGCGAGACGTTGGCACCACGTCGAGCAATAGAGTGGAACCATGCAAGTACATAGACCCTCCCAATAAGGTGGCGTAAGGCCGTCGCACGGAACGGAGGTTAGGTTGGGAAATAGGGTTTTGTAGCCAAAAGAGTGGGGAATAATACGGTGTATTGGAATCCTAATAAAACAAACATGCTTTCAGAAAAAATTGTGCGGTATTACTTATTGAACATCCCTCGAATCATATTTGGACGACGGTAAGGACGTGCAGAAAAACTTGGACACAATACCCACTTGGCATAATGATTGTATTATTCTCTTTAAACGTAGATAAATGTAAAATAACGCCTATAACAAAGGGAAAAGTCCAATATTATCTCTATTACAGAATTCGTGGTGAGCTCTTGAGCACATCACATCGACTAACTATTTAGAGGTAATACTAATAATAGTTTTGGAATAGGACGACCACGAAAATCAGCGTTAGGGAGGATGAATGACAGCTTTAGATTTGTTAGAAGGGTTCTGGGAAAACATAATGCATCTGCAGTTGTGAAACGCTTCTGTTGAGCGACTGGATTCGTGATTTCCTGTCAGAAGGGTAAAAGTACGTAGTAATAGACGGAAAATCGTCGAGTACAACGTAAGTCATATACGGCATTCCCCAAGAAGTATTATAGGCCCTCTACTATTCCTAACCTACATGAACGATATAGGATACAATCTGAGAAGACCTCTTAGACTGTTTGAAGTTGATGTTGCCATTTACCGTCTAGTAAAATCATCAGAAGAATGACATAGATACGATATCTGAATAGTGTGAAAAGTGGCAGTTGTATCTGAACAAGGAAAAGTGTGCGGTCATCCAGATGAGTACGAAAAGAAATGGAAAACAAATCCATTACATTTCGGTTCAACGATAAATTACACAAATTTAAATGCTGTCAATTCAACTAAATACCTAGGAATTACAACTACGAAATACCAAAACTGGAACGATCTCATAGATAATGTTGTGAGAAAGGCAAATAGAAGACAGAGTTTTGTTAGCAGAACGCTTAAAAGAGGCAACAGGCCTACTAAAGACTGACTATACTACGTTTGACCGTCCTCTGCTGGAGTATTGCTGTGCGCTACCTGATGGGGTTGACGCAAGACGTCGAAAAAGTTCAAATAAAGGCAGCTCGTTTTGTATTATCTTGAAGTAGGGTGAGAGTGTCATATGACACGGTTGTGGTGGCAATCGTTAAAACAAAGGCGTTTTCGTTTCAGCGAGATTTTTCACGAAATTTCTATCACCAATTTTCTGCTCTGAATGCGAAAATATTCTACTGTTGCCAACTTACATAGGGAAATGGAGAGCTCGTACAGAAATATTTCAGTTTTCGTTTTCCCCAAGCGCTGTCAGAGAGTGGACAGCGCTGTCAGAGAGTGGAAATAGTCTGAAGATAGTTCCGAGAACTCTCTGCCAAGCACTTAAGTGCGAATCGCAGAGTAGTCACTCAGATGTAAGTAGCTGTAGATATAAAGGAAATCGCATAGAATATGCTCATCCGACCAGTCCTAGACAATTCTGCAGTGCTTGGAGTCCTAATGAAGTAGACATAGAACGAATACCGAAGCGCGCTGCTAAGATCCTAATAGGAGGGTACAGCTCATGCAGATTCCTCGGAGAATTTAAATAGGAATCTTAGGTGGAAAGACGACGTAGTCCTCGATAACTCCTTGTTGTGTAAATTTAGAGAAACGGTATTCGAAGAAGACTATGCGACCATTAGTCTATGCTACGATTTCGAGTAGGGTAATGAGAAAAAAATCAAGAGAGATTACGGCGCGTACATAACCATATAAAAAGTTTTCTATCGCTCAGAGTTGTTCAGTGGCTTGCTGAGGAAATATATTAAATGTTCATGTAGGTTTAGAAATTACAATACGGTTTCTGACCTGGCCGATTTACTCTGGGCACGATCATTTCTCTTCGTAAGTGCCTCGCCATTATTGTCGAAGATGCAAGCTACCATTTGTTTCAACGGAGAGTTTTCACACGACTTAACCATGAACAGCGGTGTTGAACAAGACTGCATACTGGCCATTATTCTTTTTGGCATAGTTTTCTCCCGGCTGCTGCTGCCGCAGTATGCTTCGAGACACATATCACAGCCAACGGGAACGTTTCAGCTCTGCAAGGTTAAAACGGAAACCATCTTGACTGAACTAGCCGTACGTAACTTTCCTGTTTTCTGACAATGATGCTGTGACAGCCTACACTGAAATGAAGCTCCAACATTCACTGACTGAGGACGTAACGTCTACAGGGCATTATATATACTCCGCAAGTCACGATTCTCAGGATAGCGGGGAGAACCTCGTACCAATTTCAAAACGTGAACGTTTACACGCCTCGGTGCGCACCCTTATCGCTCTCGTATTGTTCTCTGTGTCCCTATCCAAAGAGGTGGTGCATTAGTGAATACAACTGGGTTCACATTTGGGAAACCAGGTTTCAAATCCCCGTCGAGCCAACCAAATTTAGATTTGATTTGGTTTTCCTAAATCGTGTAAGTCAAATACCGGTTTAGTTCCTTTAAAAAGGACACAAGCTGTTTCCTGCCCAATCCGCACCATCCGAACTTGTTACATTTTAAATGACCCCATCATAGGTATCATTCGAAAAACTGATATTATTTTATTATATTGCAACCTGTTTCGGTGTCTCAGTACACAATATTCGGGCATTAACTGACGCTAAGGGGGGTGAACTGCAGTCGTATACAGACATTGGTGATACAGTATTTCACGGAAACCAGTTCATAGATGTTGCAACTGATGGGATCGTTTATACGATTGTAGTCCACCCCTTTGCGTCAGTTAAGCCGGAAGATACTGTACTGAGTTACGAAACTGGTTGCAGTATAATAAAATAACATCAAAATGATGGTTGCAGGTTTCATTTTACTATGTAGGTGACGGCCGAAGTCCCGCAGACCATCAATCTAAAGAATGGACACACAAAAACATAAAGTTTCCGTGCCACGTATAAAAAAAATTGTTTTTCGAATTTTGCTGCCAGCCTGGGTCCAAAGGTTGCCCAGAAAACACTACGTATAAACCGCCAATGTTACGATTTTTTAAGTTACTCCACCTGAAGACGTCCTATAATCCTCGGGAACACTTAGAAGATAGATGAGTAAAAGAGCTTGGTTTACAGCTGTTTACGTATTTCTGTTCATATAATCGAAGATGTTGGTTCTTGTGTCGTAGACAGACGCTAACTAGGCAGGCCACTGCCGTGAACCACGTAGCGTCTCGAATTCAAGTTTGACGCTAAGTCTGTGGATACAGAGGATAGCGAACGTTGCGGCTGACACTAACACCAACCCAACAAAGGCAGAATCGTCTTAAACAGCACCACTCAATCAGAATTCCGAATCAAAATACAGGCGCAGAAAAGGAAAGTGACAGTTGCGTTCGAGAACGGGTGTAACGAAGAGTTCCGTGTTGAGATACGAACAATTCAGCCATCTCCACGTGATGTTTTTATCTGTGCCCCTGGAGTCTCCGGCGCCTTAGGCCGAATGGTGCAAATTATAGCATGGTGTGAATGTGAGAGATGTAAGAGATGATTAATCACAATGAATTACCTGTCCTATCTGATAAATTATTCCCTTTCCCTTACCTGCAGATCTTCTGTCCTCTGATCGTGACCTCATCGAATGACTCAAGGCACGTGTTTCCGCAACAAAGAGATATAAAAAGGAACAGTGGGAAGGCCATAAAGTGATAACAGACGTCAGTTAGTTACATATACTGAACTTTTAGAACTACATTTAAATGCGTGGTGCCGCGCGGAGTGGCCGCGCGGTTTGAGGCGCTCTGCCACGGATTGCGCGGCCCCTCCCGCCGGAGGTTCGAGTCCTCCCTCGGGCATGAGTGTGTATGTTGTTCTTAGCATAAGTTAGTTTAAGTAGTGTGTAAGTCTAGGGACCGATGACTTCAGCAGATTCGTCCCTTAGGAATTCACACACATTTGAACATTTGAAGTGAATGGTAGCTCTGTTACATCATGGGACGACATCAATACACAGTTATCTGTTACTCGTTGGATAGCCACTCCTCCATAGGAAAAACAAGTAACATGAGAAAAGCAATTTGAACCATCAGTAATAGATCGTGCAGCTCTTAGAGAGTACCAACTATTGGAATGTGAGAACCCATCAGAAGTAACGTTTATGAGATGAGATGTATTGGTTGGTCGTGATAGATGCAAGATTCGGATACGAAGAGTGGTAGTGCGGCAGCTTTTTCCTCATCAGCATCAGTGGGTGAGTGCTGCAGACAGTTCGCGATTTGAGCTGCATGCTTGCGTGATTATGGCAGGCGACGAAGGCGCACGGATATTTTCGCAGCGCGATCGAAATTCTACCGATGTGATTTTGTGTATGACTGATCCCATCGTAATGGAAGCCAGTTCATGTTAATTAAAGAAGACGGCGACTTCTGCACTTATGATCGACAAGGTTCTATGTAAGAGTTGCTCCGTCTAAAGTCTGAGCTCCGTCAAGAATCTGCAACCAGTTGGGAGTGGAGAGAAGCTCCTCATGGCTTCTCTCTCTTGGAGTACACGTAGGCAGGCTGCCTAATTCGAGAAAAAGTAGGGGGGGGGGCAGCTCTGAACGTTCAACGTCATTTTGGCTAGAGGACCAGGGAACACTCCTTGTTTCTTATGCTGGATATCCGTCGGCGGTGCTAGGAGCGAGACTCACGCCAGAAAAAGATCTCTATGCAATCTAACGTGTGTGCTGCTACGATTTAAACATAATGCACAAGCTCTTTACCGAATTTCCCCATCTTATGGCTCTCTGAAGAAAAGAAATTTGATAATATCGAATATAGATTTGAGCGTCATGGAGTCTTTTCTGAAAGTATTTGTATGGAGTGTAGACATGTTTTTTTTTAGTCGTCAGTCTCTTCACTAGTTTGATACGGCCCATCACCAACTCCTCTCCTGTGCTAACTTCTTCATCTCAGAGTAACACTTGCAACCTATGTCTGCAATTATTTGCTGTATGTATTCCAATCTCTGTCTTCCTCTACAGTTTTATCGCTACAGCTCCCTCTAGTACCGTGGAAGTTATAAAAAGTTCAAATGTGTGAGAAATCTTATGGGACTTAACTGCTAAGGTCATCAGTCCCTAAGCTGACACACTACGTAACCTAAATTATCCTAAGGACAAACACACACACCCATGCCCGAGGGAGGACTCGAACCTCCGCGGGGACCAGCCGCACAGTCCATGACTGCAGCGTCCGAGACCGCTCGGCTAATCCCGCGCGGCTGTCCCTTCTTCTTGTCATTGTTTTCCGTATATTCCTTTCCTCGCCGGTTCTGCTGGGAACCTCCTTCTCCTTTCTTTATCAGACCACCTTTCTTAACTTCTTCTACTTTTTGATCACCAGTCCTCATGCTAAGTTTCTCGATGTTCTCATTTCTGCTACTTCTCTTTACTTTCGTCTTTCTTCGATTTACTCTCAGTCCATTTTCTACGCTCATCAGACTGTTCATTCCATTACGCAGATTCTGTAATTCTTCTTAATTTTCACTAAGGATAGCAATGTAGTCAGTGAATCTTATCATTGATGCACTTTCACCTGGAATTTTTATTGTACTCGTGAACCTTTCTTTCCTTTACGTCATTAGTTCTATGATGTCTATCGTAGATTGAACAGTAGGGGCGAAAGACTACATCCTTGTCTTACACCTTTTTAATCCGAGCATTTCGTTCCTGGTTTTCCACTCTTACTGTTGCTTCTTGGTCCTTGTAGGCATGTATGGAAGTGAAACATGGGTGATAAACAGTTTAGACAAGAAGAGAATAGAATCTTTTGAAATGTGGTGCTGCGGAAGAATGGTGAATATTTGGTGGGTAGATCACGTAACTAATGAAGAGGTACTGAATGAAATTGGTGAGAAAAGGAATTTGTAGCACAACCTGACTAGAAGGGATCGGTTGATAGGAACATTCTTAGACATCACGGGATCACCAATTTAATATTGGTGGGAAATGTGGGGGTAAAAATTGTAGAAGGAGACCAAGAGACGACTACAGTAAGCAGATTCAGAAGGATCTAAGTTGTACTAGTTATTTGGAGAGGCTAGCACAGGATAGAGCAGCATGGAGAGCTGCATCAAAACAGTCTTCGGACTGAAGACCGCAGCAGCAACAACGTCTTTAAATTAATTGATCGTCCGTTGTTAAAATTAATTCGTCCCCAAGTGTCCTATGGTCTTTCACCTAAGCAAAACTTGGTGGGTCTAGAAGGTCGAATAAAATTGATAATGTGATACAGATTTGCCAATTAAGTTTTTTGCTTCGTTAAATATTAAGGCAATTGGCCCTTGATTACTAATACTGGATTTGCAATTTAACTTTCAGTCGGAAATATTATTTGTCAGTTTATTAAGTAATCTTGCATTGTGAGCGACTGCACCACACGGCCACTGAGGCCCTTCCATGTGTGGCTGATACGTTGTGTAAAAGTCTCAGCTTTATTGAATAATGTCTCCAACATCTCTAAGTCGTTCTCCATTTTGATGACTGGCGAGATATAAACATTTACACTCAAAGATAATATCAGTAATGCTTTTTCAAGTGATTATTTCATTTTTATGTCTCGAAGAGATAGTGGTGAGCCTTGGATGTACCGTATTTGTTGGTTGGTTGGTTTGGGGAAGGAGACCAGACAGCGTGGTCATCGGTCTCATCGGATTAGGGAAGGATTGGGAAGGAAGTCGGCCGTGCCCTTTCAGAGGAACCATCCCGGCATTTGCCTGGAGTGATTTAGGGAAATCACGGAAAACCTAAATCAGGATGGCCGGACGCGGGATTGAACCGTCGTCCTCCCGAATGCGAGTCCAGTGTCTAACCACTGCGCCACCCCGCTCGGTACCGTATTTGTGACGTAATGCCTACACAGACGTTTAAGTGAACTACAGACAATAATTTCAGGCTTGTGAGCAAATTTATTCCTTCTTCTGTGCAAGTTCGGCATTTTTAAACTTTATTTTAAGTCACCAGTCTTCGGAATGGTTTGATGCGGCGCGCCACGAACTTCTCCCCAGTGCCAACCTAATCATCTCAGAGTAGTAGTTGTATCCTACGTCCTCAATTATTTTTTGTATATATTCCAATCTCCGTCTTCCTGTAGACGTTTTATCATCTACAGCTCCCTCTGGCATAACGGAAGTTATTCCCCAATGTCTTAACACGTGTCCAACCATCTTCTCCTTTCTTCTTGTTTGTGTTTTCCATTATGTGCCATTTGCTCGCGGTTTGTGCTGATTGCCTCTTCGTTTGTTATTTCATCAGTCCACCTAATTTCCAACATCCTTCGATAACACCACGTCTGAAACGTTTCGATTCTCTTCTTTCCCGGTTTTTCCACAGTCCATGATTCAGAACCGTGCAATGCAGTGCTCCAAACGTACATTCTCAGAAACTTCCTCGTCATATTAAGGCACATGTTTTATACTTGTAGATTTCTTCTGCTAGAAATGCCCTCTTTTCTGGGCTATTCTGCTTTTATGCGCACCTTGCTTCGCCCGTTATGGGTTATTTCGCTTGCAAGATAGCAGAGTTCCTTCACTTCGTCTGCTTCGTGGTCGCGACTTTTAACTTCATCGGTAGTCTCATTTCAGCTACTTCTCAATACTGTCGTCTTTCTTCGGTTTACTCTCAATCCACAGTGTCTGCTCATTAGATTGTCCTTTCAGTTCAACAGATCTGCAATTCTTCCCCACATTCGCCGTGAACAGAAAAATCACCAGCGAATCTTATCATTGATATTCTTTTACCCTGAATTTTAATCCAAAACTGAACCTTTTTTTCTGTCGTATACTCTTTCTAATCTTAGTACTTCTTTCTTGGTTTCCCATTCTTACTTTTCCCTCTTGGTTTTTGTACATACTGTGTAATAGTTGTATTTCCCTGTAGTTTACACCTCTTTTTCTGACCATTTCGAACATCTTGCGCAGTTTTACATTGTGGAACGCTTTTTCTAGTTCTGCAAAATTCTATGAACATGACTTAATTTTTCTTCATTCTCGGTTTTATTGTCAAGCGCAGCTTCAAATCTGCCTTTCTGGTGCCTTTACCTTGCCTGAAGCCAAACTCATCACCATCTCACACAGCCTTAATTTTATGTTCCAGTCTTCTGTGCATTACTCTTGTCACCCAATTGGATTCTTGAGATATCTTCGCAGATATTTTGTGCTATTTTTCTGGATACCTGCAGATAGATTCTACAGTTCAACTTGATTAATCGTTTGGTTGCATCTTCACTCAATGATTTTAGAAATTTCGAAAGAATGTTATCTATGCCTTCCGTCTTATTTGATCGCAATTGTTTTAAAGGCCTGTTAAAGTTTGACTCTAGTACTGGAGTACGGCTGAACTTCTTTAATAGTGTTAGCTTGGCACACCATTGGGTGCAGCAGCAGACTCGAGAATGAGACTGTTGCAATTGGGCTGACGCAGCGAAGGTGGAAGTTCAGCGCTAACTCGGCACCTTGTCATATTTCCCGCCCGCTGTCGCTCACGTCGTATGTCTCTATCACTTCGTGCAACGCTCCTACAGGTGGCCTGTAAAGAAAAAAAAAAAAAAGTCGGATCTCGACAGAAGGCGCTGATTGATGGCGTTTCGTCGCTCACATTAACCAGGCTAGATTCACAGTGAAGATATCGCTCACTCCCCCTTACCTTTTCCCAGAATATTTCAGCCCTGTGCTTTACTACTTCGCTTTCCCCGCAGGCAACGCATTGCGCGTGGGCGTGCTTACATCATACGTCGCCGCGACGTGTGGGATAAAGCAGAATTAACTGCCACTGCCACTGCCGTGCATGGACGCAAGCAGCGCCGCCGAGAGTGTTGTTGAAACTCCGAGTGGTGGCCGTTACAGCACCGTCGTTAAACTAAGAGGTGGCAACTATAGCGGGGATTTAGGTCGGTGTAAAACCTACCTGACAAAATGTGAGGCACATCTTACATTTTTAAAGTGCTTTGCTGCTTAAATTCGTAGTTCGTGAAAAAGTGTTATTATGTCAAATTAGTGCATCAATAATACAAACGAACATTACTTTAGAGATCACAGAATTGTCGGAACTAAACTAAAAATATACGTAGATTATAGATACCGCTCACTTCCCCTTACCTTTTCCCAGAATATTTTGAAGATAATTTCTTTGGATATAGACAGTAACATTGCCTGAGGCAGCTAGAACAACTTTTACGAAACGGCTATGTAACTTTAACACGTACGGATATCTCAGGAAAAACAACGTACGTAACACTGCAGTGCGGGCTCCCTTAAACTAGTACTACAATTTAGCGTACCCATTGCTTGTTTAATGAACTGTGTAAAGAAAGTAACACAGTTGTTACTCGACAAAACAAACTGAAGACCTGGCGGAGATGGCAGCACCGTCGTGTTTACGCTCCAGAAACAGGAAAGGAAGACAGTTTTCGCTTCCCACGCCCGGGTTCCCGGGTTCGATTCCCGGCGTGGTCAGGGATTTTCTCTGCCTCATGATGGCTGGGTGTTGTGTGCTGTCCTTAGGTTATTTAGGTTTAAGTAGTTCTAAGTTCTAGGGGACTGATGACCATAGATGTTAAGTCCCATAGTGCTCAGAGCCATTTGAACCATTTTTTTGGAAGACAGTTATAGCACACACTCCAGTCTTCTTCGCAACTAGAGCGCTGCACACATTTATAAGCCAATGTCGTACCTTGTGCAACAATTAAATGTTGACTGGAGCTTCGTTTTTGAAATCTCATAGCATATATACAAAGAGTAATGTGTTTGAAGCCACGTTTCGTCTGAATAAAACAACTGCGTGCTTCAATTCTGACGCTTCATTTTTTTTGTAAACGTTTAGTGTAGGGGAAAGTGGCATACAAAAAAGTTAATTGTCTTTCACGGCTCATATTTGCTAATTAAAATTATATAAATACAATTTTATAGTAGAATATGCATAAAGAATTCAGAATAAAATAATTGGTTTTGCTATGAACTCACAATTTCAAAAACGTTGTCAACGTGTCATTTTGGGCTACCTGGTGGGGCAAAATGACACACCTTTTCTCTTAGCGGGATAATTCCTTTATTTTGACTAATAAATTGCTAGCATAAGCATAAATTGTAGCATAAACATATACTATAGTTTAATTAAGTCTTAGAACTGTAATCCTACCAAATTAAGAATATGCATTAGTAAAATATACCAAAATATATTGCAAATTATTTATAGCACAGTCAGCATGGCTCCATTTTGAGCAGCTCATAGACTTCAGCCACACTTCCCTTTCTCTTTTTTGGCTGTATAAATTGTGGTGTCACCGTAAGACACCACACTTGCTAGGTGATAGCATTTAAATCGGCCGCGGTCCGTTAGTATACGTCGGACCCGCGTGTCGCCACTATCAGTGATTGCAGACCGAGCGCCGCCACACGGCAGGTCTAGAGAGACGTTCGTCATTAATGGATTAAAGTTAAGTATCAAACTAATTATGACCGCTTTCTGAATTCTAATTCCTTGTCATGTTCCAGACCTCACGTCAGTATAGTTCTTCCCTCACGCCAGCCAGCCTGCGTGAACTAAAACGCGTGCATTACGGCCTCCCCTAGTAACACGGTGTTGGCTCTTCTGCCAACACAACATAAATCACAACAGTAAATACAAGCTGCGTCCTCTTCCTCATCAGTGCTGAGTTTATATCTGCTACTTCTTCATCTTGGGGGGTGGGGGAGGGGGGAACTATGGCCAAACGTCGCTTCACAGTAGCCCGGTTTGATTTTCCCAGCTCGTTTTCCCTTTTCTGGAACTCCTTTTCCTTCACAACTTGCAGATTTGGTGTTGCAGTGAGCTGCTACCAGCCTTCACCAGCTCTGCGTTTCTTAGGTATGCCGGGACTGGAAGGAGTTGGACAAATCTCGTGGAGGATTGTGTGGTGTCACCGCCAGACACCACACTTGCTAGGTGGTAGCTTTAAATCGGCCGCGGTCCGCTAGTATACGACGGACCCGCGTGTCGCCACTGTCAGTGATCGCAGACCGAGCGCCACCACAAGGCAGGTCTAGAGAGACGTACTAGGACTCGTCCCAGTTGTACGACGACTTTGCTAGCGACTACACTGACGAAGCCTTTCTCTCATTTGCCGAGAGATAGTTAGAATAGCCTTCAGCTAAGTCCATGGCTACGACCTAGCAAGGCGCCATTAACCATTTCTAGAGAGAGTCTCACTTGTATCATCAAGAATGCTGTATACAAATGATGGATTAAAGTTAAGTATTCCAGCAGCTACGTACTTTTCTTTATAGCATTCATTACGTATCCTGTTTCAGACTTAACGCAAGCCGGCGTGAGTTGACGCGTGCCCTTTCGGCTTCCTCGCCTTGTGTCTAGACTGTCTTGTCTAGACACAACAGATTGTCTCTGCAGTCTCTGTGTAATTTTTCCCTCTTCAACACAAGCTTACCCTTTGGCCGCATCTTCGAAAATTAACGAACACACCATCAAAATATTGCCACAGATTTAAAGACTTAACTTATCAGATGTCCTCCTGATAGTAAATTTTCCACGCAAATAATCGACGCTGCTCAAATTTGAAAGTTTATTAATAGAAATATTGGTTTCGTTGACTTCAAATATGGCTTCCCGCGTTTCACGTCAAAAAAAAAAAAAAAAAAAAAAAAAAAAAAAAAAAAAAAAAAAAACAGAGAAAGATTGATGGCCTGTGGCCAAAGTGTAGCCACCACAAGCTATCAAGCAAACCAAAGATTATGATCCTGTCAGTAGCCAAATTAAAAAAAAAGCCACTATGTCATTTAGCCCTACTATGTCATTTTGGACCACTTTCCCCTAATATGCGCTTTTTGAAACTATATCGTCTCATTCGCACACATGACGACTCGTTCATTCTGGCTGTTTCTGAAACTTTTCCAAACCAAATCGCATGGAGAGAACAATTTTTCGTAGAGTTTCGTTGCCAGTCTTGAAGTACAAGCTATTAAGATTTCGCAAAGTTCTTGTTTCTTTGTACTGTAAATAATAATAAGTTCGCGTGACTCAATGGCCTAGTGCAAGTCTTTTTAGTGGATGCCACTTCGGTGTCGCTAGTCAAATTTACCTGGGAAAGGAGACCTGCAGTTCGAATTCGAACCACGTATTTTATCTGACGACTCCTCACACCGTTGGGAGGTGAAGGCTAGGTTAAAGGCAGATTGAAAAATTTCTGTGAGCCGAGCAGGATTCGATCCTGGGACACGTGCTTTACCGCTAGACAACATGGCTCGAACTTGGTATTGTTCATAATATCGAAGACGTTATAAGGCATTTACCCATTCTGGCAAGGATGCATTTATTGTGTACACTTTGCTTACACTTCTTTGTGGTAGACACTTGAATCCCATTCTACTCAGCACCGTGCGCTCCTTTTGTAATTTGTGTGCCACTGATTTATTCATATTTGACATTTAGCTTTCACATATCGTCACCTTTTGCATCTATACTGGCACTGTATCTTTCTTCTCATCTTCAGCAAATTTAATGACGTTATCAGCAAGCTCACGAAATAATTTTCTGCCGTAACTTGCCATGCTTGTCGTTGGAATAACAACACGCAGTGCTTTGAATTGGAAAGTAGCTGTATCAAGTGACGTGGTCAACTTACAAGGAACCCTTTCAGTGCGATGTCGCACGTTCAACCTTTAGTAAGGCGTATCTAAAAGTGTTGTGTCAACAATTATGGCAGGAAACATATCAGCTGCTAATGACTCACCATGTGCATCAGGAAGGCGACAGGAATTGAGTTTCTGGGAGATGTAGAGATATCCTTCTGTGGGATGTATGAGGGTTATCCTGAAAGTAATGCACCGCATTTTTTCTTCTACAATTCTTTATTGAACATAATGATAATTACACACACGAAAGAATGGTGTTTTATCTTCACACCCTATTTTTCCACGTAATCTCCATCCAGTTCTACGGCCTTCCTCCAGAGCGAAACAAGGGTGTGTATGTCCTGTCGGTACCAATCCTTGTCCTGGTGGAGGAGCCAGTGCTTCATTGTGTGGATCACATTCTCATCGTCGTCAAAATGTCTTCCACGAATGGCATCCTTTAATGGCCAAAACTCGCAAATGACGACATCAGTTCGCCGCAACATGTCAGGTTTGACAGCCGTGGATGGTCTCTGCAAATCGAGGAGCTTCACCGAACCGCCTTCTGATGACCTCAACCTCCGTGCCCAGCGACTAACTGTACTTCTGTCGACAGCAGATGCTCCAAAGATTTTGCACACGCGTTTGTGAATATTCCCCACAGTTTCTTTCTCTGCAGTGAGAAATTTCATTGTTTTCGGCTGAGAAGGAAAATGCGGTGCTTACTTTCTGGGTGACCCTCGTATGTATTACACTTCACAAAATGGACATCGCCGAAATTCAAGAACTGTTCGAAACAAACCCATAACGTGCACCATGAACACCGAATGAAAAATGGGGCGCCACAGTGATCGCAAAGATTCGTGCCATCATAATCGAAAGAGAACTCCTTGAGAGTTACAAACCGTGCAATACGTTCAGCTAGATATCAACTGTTAAAGAATGCATACAGAACCATGTTAGTGTAATGGGTTGGAGGGAACTGATGGAATGTGTTGGCATGCAACAGTCTCTCGCGGAGTCTATGCTGAAACTGGCTATCCTTTGAGGCGTAGTTCCAGATAATGCGATAACATGTTTTACGGGCACGGAAAAAACAAACATTCAGACGCCCAATTTGTACAGTTGATCCAGGTGGTATGAATTTTAATGTCACACACTTTTCAGGAGGGATAGTTTGCTCTAAAGGAGTACGATTTTTATACCAGACTAGGAATCAAACAAAAGCAAGTTATTTCGGTCAACTATTAGCCAAAAGCAGTGCCCATACCGTAGTTGTACTTCTCTTACGCCCATTTTCCCACTACTGCTTGCTGGGACGTAAATATTCCCTACTGCTCTCGCAAGAATCGTAGGGGGCAGAGCACCTCGAACTTTTCGCAGCACAATAAATGACTTTCCAGCCAATTCACTATCCAGATTAACAGTCGGCATAATTATATACGAATACGTTAAGGCATTGATGTTAGTTGATCTTGATACAATTCTCTTGGTTCCTCCTATTTCCAGGTTCCTTTCATATGCATTTCCTCTTCAAATCCCGATTGGTCGGAGTTGAAAACAAATCCCTTACTGAACGATGGCATAAGTTTGTTTACTTTATCTACAAGTTTTCGGGCCGATTCCACGGTTTCCTGTGCACCATCAAGTTGACGCTTTGTTTGAAATTTCGTTATGTTACTTCTTCCAATTCTTTAGCACTGTTTGAAGTTATGCAACCATCCACGACTTCCCTTGAAACCGCTGTAATCTATGTCGCGTGCAATGTTATGTACGTAACGTAGTAGGTCACCGTCATGCACATCCTGCAAATTGTAATCAAGCATCGTTGAAACGTGCAAATGGTGCCGTGTGACAAGGGCCTCCCGTCGGGTAGACCGTTCGCCTGGGGAAGTCTTTCGAGTTGACGCCACTGCGGCGACTTGCTTGTCGATGGGGATGGAAGGATGATATTGAGGACAACGCAACACCCAGTCCCTAAGCGGAGTAAATCTCCGACCCAGCCGGGAATCGAACCCGGGCCGTTAGGCATGACATTCCGTCGCGCTGACCACTCAGCTACCAGGGGCGGACGAAACGTGCAAATACCAATTTTTGTAACAACTTTGACTTGTCCTCCCTTGAGTATCCGTAGTTTTTGTTATGCACTACACGATCACGCTGCTGGTGATTTATTCGAAATCTTTTCACAGTTGTTTTTTTATTATGCTGAGGATGATCTTCCATGTAATTGTTATATTAGTATCCGCTCCCTGGACAACTATTGTCATTTACTGCGTTTATGTGGAGACAGGATTTGTGGCTCGCTGTCAGACAAGGATGATGAGCTAGATCGCCGGACATTTGTTTCAGTATCACTTTCAGTTGTTAAGCACGATCGTCAAATATACTCCTCATGTACGTTTTCTGCACAGTCGAGCGTATACGACACTACACATTCCATTGACTTTTTTTGCAGAAGCGCTAATATTTCATCTGTCACTTCTTTCTCACTCTGCGAAATTTTTTTGGGATCCTTTCTGACGAAATGTCAACTTCGGCAACTGTTGTTGTAGATATGATGCAATGAATGCTTTCTTTGTCGTTGGCATCGCTCTGGTTTGTGTCAGCTCCACTAGCACTGTAACACTGTACTGTTGTGAGTTACTCATCGACTAAGCAATTCAACTACACTCGGCAGCTTGATGCTCTGCCCACCCTTGGATACCTCCAGTTCCACCCCCTCTTTCCACTAGCAGCCAATATTGTGGTTGCATGGTAGAGAATAGGTGGGACGTCGAATGCCGAAGTCATTGGCCTTTTGCTACCTCGCACTCATAAGGTCCCTTGTTAGTTCCCGCTACGGCCGGCTCTACGATCCGCTTTGTGGATTAATAATGCAGTTTCTTTTTCTCTGTGAACAGTCGAAGATGTTGCTTGTTGAAGACTCGGTCATGTTTACAGTGCAATGATTTTCTATCAACAACTCTTTTCGCTCAGTTCTCCCTCTTGTTGAACACCGTGCAGAACTACGGTTGTACTTGTAGCATATAGCTGTCGTATCAGACAGCTTGTCCGAAATCAGCAGAGCTGAGTAAAGTTTAGTGTTTAATAATTTTGACTAATCAAAAATAATAAGCCAGTTAAAGAACGTAATCTTCCACATATAAATATTCTATTGTAATTTATATGTTAAAATATGTTTAGTGTTTTTATCACTAGCACTGTCTGTGAATTATATACACGAGGAACATTTTATTAGTTGCCACAAGTCGGGTAAAACCATCTAGGTACGGTGCCTTGAGTTGGCAGTGATGAGCCCCAATGTATGACGTGTGATATTTGCTTGAATTGTCTATGTTATTTATTTCATGTCATCGTCATTCCCTCACTGCTCTCTTAATCATATCTATCTTTCGTTTCAGGTAAATGCCGATTCCAGACTGCATCACCTTTTAGTGAGTATATCATCGTGATGCTCGGGTCTGCTGTCGCGACACGCTGCTATCAGATATAAGTTACGTATTATTTGACTGAAGTGATTTTTGGAGCGTGATTTTTGGAGCTTTCTTATTTAAGAGAGCTGCGTGTGCTTCTTGCCTGACTGCGTTGGCGTACGTAAACATTCTGCCATGTAGTCCGATTCTACCTAATTGTATATGCTGCTAAATTTGGGTACCCGTGTTCTCTTTGTAATATAATGTACACCGTTGTTGACGAGGTAAATTACTAATGCTAAAATTACTAAAACTTTCATGAATGCAACTTCCTGTAACAATCTGCATCTATTCAAATTATCTGTATATTTATTTTTGCGTGAAGGATTATAGGGTGTATTTCATTGTTTCTTTCCATTAATAGTTCTTCTCATTTCATTTGCGACGGGAACTGGTGAAGACAATTTCCTCATAAACCAAAGCTAAACTGAATTATTTAACATGTAGTTTCCTGAATCACACGGCTTTCGGAGTGAAAGAACCTGCTAAAGCACAGGCTACAAACATCCGATTTCTCCAGTTAGAGGAATCTATGGAGAGCCACTAAGGCGAGGATAGTGTGATTTCTGGTAAAGCGCACCGACAACTATTCTGTCGTAAAACTTGAATCTATTATTATACGACTTGCTCAGCACCTTAATTAATCTTGACATTTTCAGTGCGTATTTTCTGTAAATGTGTACATGGAAGATGGTTGTATGGCGAAAAGGCCGAAAACCACTAAGGAACCAATAATAATAATAACAGAATATAATGCTTCGCTTGTATTGTGAGCTGGAATTTGTTCAGGCTCAAATGACCTTGAACTTAGAAGTCACATTGTTTGAGGTCGGAGAGATGACGTGAATATCTGTTCTGCTACGTAACTGAAGTTGCAAAGTTTTGGTATACAGTAGTGTAATATGATAATTCATTTTTTCCATTTGCTTTTAATGGTAACAGCCACGAATTATTTTGTTTCTGACTCAATAAATAATAATCTACTCTGACGAAAAGCATGTGTTTTACATAGTGTGAAAGTTACTTTTTAGTTCATAGAGCCCTTTCATTCAAGTATTCCGGAGTACACCTTCGGGACGGCTCGTCACGCGTCGACAACCATATTGCTTACAATTGGCAGCGTCATTAGATACATGGTGCACATGCCGAGCAAGTCATGAAGTTCAATCTGTTATAAACAAATACACATACGCTAGATTCCATATTTATGGCTGCGACATTTTAAATTAAAAACAGTCTTCATCTCCTGGATCTGACCAAGGCTTTTGTGAGGTTTCCCTTGATTATAAGACAAATGCCGTAGCTGGAAATTCTCTCCTAAAAATTCCCGATTGGGGCTTCTTTGGTCAAACTACCAGTGAGCGTGACATTTGCTCGAAAAGACTTAACTCTCACGCGGTGAGGACTCGGAACATTCTACTCTACTTTAGGAGCAGACCATGAAAAGTCTGTTAGTGCAGTTGGTTGAGTGTTTTCATGACACTTTCGTACTTACTAAATGCTGATGTGACTAGAGGTCAGAAAAGAGCTCCACGTATACTCACATTAAACTCGCCAATGGGTGGTATGACGTCATCACTAAACTCACCACCTCCGTGTCCTTGGAGACTCGATTTGAGAGCCTCTACTGTTGCTCCTTAACTGAAAACTCGTCACCTGAGTCTGTTGTTTGGTAGAAGTGAACTGCACCAGCATAGAAAGGAGAGTGAGTACACGGGCACTCAAATATAACAGAGGACTACGTTCCCACAATGTACACAACTCCTGGGCATGATGATTACTATAAACCAGTACAATGACTGATGGGTTAGCAGCGATTACGGTTGATATACATACCTATATATCCTAATACACATACAGCTGCAAATATGTATGTATGTCTGGGAAATCCTCACAGGCCCCTAGACTGAAGTGTCGCAATGTGGTGCACAAACTGTGGACCAATATAGACCAGTTTTAACGCTGTAGCACTAATATTTATAGAGATACTGACAAGTGACATTTTTAGCTGCTGCTCTATAGGCTGCTTTGCATGACATGTGATATGTGGGAATAGTATCGACCTGCCTTATTGACCTGCTTTGCAGGGCAGCCTAGACATCAGGGTCAAGAACTGATTTTCCAGGCTCCGACGTGTAGGCTGCGCAGCTCAACAAGTGTACTGTGTTGGAATGGTACTGACATGTTATGAAAGTAGTATGAGTCTGCTCTATCAACCTGTTTTGTCGGGGCTACGCATGATGTTGGGCATGCCTGGGGGAAGATGAGATGGATGACGAGGAGACGGAGGGAGAAATGAGGCCTGAGGGGATGTGTAAGGAGAGGGGGTCAGGTGGGGATGGTTAGGGAAAGAGGGAGCAGGAGGTGATGTAAAGACAGAGAGGGGGGAGATGTGTACAGAGAGAGACGAGGGGGGGGGGAGTGAAGGACAGGCGGAGGAGACTGACAGAAATAGGTGACGGAAGAGGAAATGGGCTATGTAGTGTGAGAAGGAGATGGAGGGGAGGCGAGGAGAGAGGGGAGATGTGTGCATTATATGTGACATACATGTACACAGGCAAAACCATAACGAAAAGGCTAGTACGTATACATTTTCTAAGACTGCTGTGAATTTATTTTAATATATAATCTAATATATAGTTATACTCCACAGCCTTACAAAATACAGCTTCGTTAGAACTCATCTGACCCCGATAATCGATCATTTCGCCCTGTCAATGTACTTTACAACAACAGCGTCGAGCTTCGTACTTCCGTCCTAAGAGCGCGACTAGCCTCATGCTCCTGCACGCTACAGCAAGAGAGAGCGAGTCGACGAGTAAGAAACAATCCGGTGTATACGAAGTTCAATGTGGAGGATGTGCTGGGACATACATTGGCCAGGCGGGTAGGGATTTTGCCACAAGGTTTAGAGAACATAACTATAGTAATAATAGTGGGCTGGGGTGCCAAATGAGGGAGACCGGCCATAAGCTAGCCCTGATAGAAGATAGCCTAAGGATTCTGCATTGAGAACCAAAAGGGAAGAGTTTAGATAACCTTGAAGATCTGGGATCTATGCGCGTATACAGCACGCTGCCCACCCTATCTTTAATGAACAGGCTTCCAGTGGGAACAACTGGTTTTTTGGTTTGTGTGAACGGATACTATTTTGAGTTTGGTGTCTGTTAGCCCCTCATAAGAAGTTATGATAGTGTATTTTACAGGAGCTGGCGATGTTCTGTGCATGTACCGTTATGATAGGCTACGTTTTTTGCTGAGTGGTGGCTAGCTTAACATCATATGGGGAAAGTTAGATGGGTAGAGAGGTTGGCATATACGCATTTGTTCACCACCGTACTCTTTGGGTGGTCCTTGCTGACACAATGGTTTATTTTATTGATTTTAGACTTTTAAGTTTTAACAGTTTTAATGTTTTTGTTTTTTGTTTTTTAAAAAATAGAGCTCTCCAGTATCCGGATAGAATAGGTAGGATTCGTGCCACTAGTTTATATAAGGAATGTATCAGGTATAACCCACGTGTGTGTTTTGGGATTTTATGACAATGTTCTTTCTCTCACCACTAAACTTTTTCCATGTGGCAGAGGGGTGTAAGTTGTTGTTTGAAGGCTTCTATTTAGGTAATCATGGCCCATGAATATCACTTGGCTGTAATTCCATAGGCTGTTGGCTTCAACAGATGGCGCGTAAGACGTTTGCGTACGCGAGCTGATTACAAAGTTTTAGTTTGTGATGGTTGTTGTTGGTTATATTTAATTTTGTGGTATTCTTTTAGAGATTTGGGAGGCTGAAAGGTTTATTCATGAAGGACCCCCCACCCCTATTATTTATTTTACATTGACATATGGTTTGAGTTGTGCTTAGTACCACTACTGGCTATAGGCATAGTATGGCAATGTAAAAATTTGGAAGTTTAAAAAAAAAATATTTTAGTGTTAACGTGTACGGAAGTACCATCCCGATTGCTAGTCGTAATTACACCCTCTTAGATGTTACATGCTGAGTATATTATTATTAAGTTACATGTGAACGCATGGAGCACATGACCATGCAACGCCCCCTACCGAGGGCGCTTCTCTGCTAGTTGACCTATTTAGCGTCAGTATACGCTCTGCATCAAGACTGCTTGAGTCGCAGTTATAGTCATATGTTATTGGACACTTTCTTTGAGTAGTCGGGGGCCGGCCGCGGTGGTCTAGCGGTTCTAGGCGCTCAGTCCGGAACCGCGCGACTGCTACGGTCGCAGGTTCGAATCCTGCCTCGGGCATGGATGTGTGTGATGTCCTTAGGTTAGTTAGGTTTAAGTAGTTCTAAGTTCTAGGGGACTGATGACCACAGATGTTAAGTCCGATAGTGCTCAGAGCCATTTGAACCATTTTTTTTTAGTAGTCAAGGGTGTACGCCTGGTTGGTTAGGAAGGAGTTGAAGTTTGTGGTATGTAACTCATGTGACCCGATCTCATTTCTGTAACGTTGAGACGTGTTGAGTGTGCTGTTCACTAATGTTTTGTGCTTTATTGTAACAGATGTCTGAAGATGGGTGTAATCCCGAAACGCGTAAACATGTTCTAATAAAAGAGTCAATCGAACATCTCATGACTTTATTGCGATTGTACAGCATTGGTTGCCAATTATTAACATAAAAATGATCGTAGGCCTCAGACGGGATTTTATGTCCTGTATATCACTTATTAATTCTGTCGCGCGGCTCGTCTGATATTCTGTACTCTCGTATGTTGTTCATTAGGCAGTATTGCGAAACCGCATCTAACGTCAAGGAACACGGTATCAGCACGAGCGCAGGGTATCTACAGGTTTATGGGTTTCAGGACGAACAGAGTAGATAACGTTATTTGTGTGGTACTAGAGAAAAAGTATCCATCACTGTGATATCAGTAGCTGGAAGCGACTGTTCATTTGAGATGTGAAGAGATTAAGGAACGTGCTATTATGGGCGAGAGCACGAAAGTGCATTGCTTATTTGCCAGATGAAAAGTTATAGAACGATCATATACGTGACTGTTTGCCTAGGTATAGAAGCACTTCTCGTCGAGCGAGAGGGGCCGCTTCAGCTCGGCGGTGGCCGGCGGCTGACCAGCGCGCAGCCCCGGCTTAGGCTGCCCGGCCGCCGCTGGCCTCGGGCCATAACCATTCCCGCTCCATCGAGCCGTGCCGCGGCCAGTAAAACCGCCGGCCCCCATAAAGCCAGCAACTTGCTCCCCAACTCTCCCAAGACGCCGCCTACGACTTGCAGTTTGCTCCACTAAATAATTCCGGCCACTAACTCCGCCTCCTTGGCCGGGCACCAACAACCTTGTCTCGCACCGGAAAGGGCGGAAAATATGCCCCTTCAGGCGAACACTTTTCCTCTTCGTTATCTCCACTTCGTCTTCTTTTCATACAGAGGTCGCGCGAGTGCTCCGCGTGAGATGGCTAGCAGAGCAACTGTGGATGCGAACAGGAGGGTCGGCAGTCGCTCTACAGGCTGTTCGGAAATTCCCGTTACAAACTTCTAGAGGTGAGTGAATAGGAACCCACGTGCGGAGAATCCCTCCAACGACGCTTCAGAACATCAAAGTTATAGACGCCGGCGCGTCTAAATGTACGTATACAGGGTGAACATTAATAAAGTCGACAAACTGCAAGGACGGATTCCTGACTGGAAATAAGGAGAAAAGGTCCTGTAAACATGTGTCCGGAAATTGATGGTGTCAGTGAAACGACAACAAATCATCCCGGAACGCAGTACAGAGCTGCATCGCATCCACGTCACAACATATGTTAAAGTTGCTTCCATGGAACGCAACGCACGCATTTATATCGCATTGTGGATTGCCATGCGGGGGTACTCATTATCGTACTTTGGGTTACATCATGTTGGCGGGACAATTACCTGGAGCTCGTATTAGCGTTCGTCTCAGTATTCTATAGAACTCGGTCCTCCAAATCTGGTGGACGCACGGTCCGCCATCTCCCTGCACGTTCGTCTGCCTGAAAGGACACACGACATAAAATGATGTGGTTGGTGTCTCTGAGGGTACTTGTTTTGGTACAGCCGTGCTGCTTCTCAGCCGTTACCATTTGTTCGGCCGTACACAGACACCGTCTCGGCTTGTTCCCGACATGAATACCGGACCATCCTGCCGCTTACACACTGCACTTGATCAGAGGAACTTCCATTCGTCAGCGCCATCTACAGTCGCGACGATGCATTTCCGGACACCTGTTCAGAGGACCTTTTTTTCCTCCTTTTGCAGTCAGGAACCCGTCCCTGCAGTTTGTCAGCTTCGTCAATGTTCAAACTGTATACAAGGTGATCCCGTGACGATGTTACAAACTTTCGAGGATGATGGAGACGCATGAATGTATGAGTTTGAAGTAAGGTCCTTGTACGAACCAGTCGAAGTTTATAAGGGAATACCGTTCTGTTACCTATGACAGTGAAATGCGTGTATACGTGCTGTTGTTGCTAAGGTTATACGGTAGGTAAATTGCAGAGGTGGTAGTATAGACCAAAACAAGGAAAAAAAAGTCCAGCAAACATGGACTCTGAAATGCATACCTGAGAGCTACGAGCACTTGTTCATCTACCTTAGTGTGAAACACATCTCCTCTATTAAACAAGTGCTCGTGACATTTTAGACCCCATGTTTATTACTACACATTTTTTTCTGGTTTTGTTCTGTATTACCATCTCTGAAAGTTGCCTACCCTACAACTTAGCAACAACAGTACCGGTAACATGTACCCCAATGTCAGAAGCGTCAGAACGATTTTCCCTTATAGCATTAGACTAGTTCGTTTCCGGTACAGGGACCGTTACCTAAAATTGATACATTTATCCGTCTCCATCATTCTTGAAAGTCTGTAACATCATCAGGCAATCACCCTGTACATACATACTTTTACAGTACAGGTGCCTGTATCTTTGACGCTCTGTGTGTAGGGTGACGTTTCCCGACGTGGGCTCCCATTCAAAATGTTACGTACTCACTCCTCTCTAGAAGTTCTAGAAGTATGTATCGGGAATATCGGAACATCCTGTACATGAAATGTCGATTGTGAAGCGCCATTGCACTGGCCCCATCCGACTTCAAAATGTGCTGGTGTGGTCCAGAATGTAGCGGTTTGGAGATTATACTGTTTAAATACTTTTCATAGTGTTTCTGTGTGTCTGTTAATCTCTGGAGTGTCAGTATGGGTCTCATATGAGAAGCTTCAAGATGTCATTGCTTAAATTTTGCAAAAGGAGCAGGGGGAGGGGGGGCGGAGAGAGAGAGAGTTTGCGGTTTTGATAAAATTCGACTGACTTATTCTGTATGAGGTACAAGCCACTAGATTGTTTTAACTGTTCTCTGATGTGTATGATGGAGACGTAACTGTTGGAGACGTATCTGGCAGCTCCTGTGATTGTACGGAAGGCTTTATGTTGGAGGGTTTCATGGCGGGAGAGGTTGCTGTTGGGCGCCATAAACCTCACTCTCAAGCCATTCAGATCGACCGCGAGAGTGGCGTTTTGCAGTAAGTGTTTTGCCCTTGACTTTCAACAAAAGACTACCGTCTAAATAAGGCCGTTCAACATTTACTTGTGGCATTGACTATGCGTTTGTTCTAGGTGAGCCGTCGATAAATTTTTAGGCCTTAACATGTCATCGAGTCACGCCAAGGCAAGTCACCGCCACCATTGAAGAGATGGTTGTTAGAGATTGTGCTTGGTCGTGAAATAAATGGCATGGCTTTTCCTCGGGTTAATTGTATTTTCCAAATCGTACATTGCTGGCTAATTTTATCCAAGTGATGCTATAGTGTCCGCTACACCAGTTATACGAGGGGTGGAACTTAAATAGTGGCAACTATTTATTCACAACCGATACGAAAGAGTTACATGTTTTCACCTGTTACTGTCCTTCAAAGTAGTTACCAGCGTTGTGTAGAAACCGTCGCCAGCGATGTGGAAGTTGGAATCTCTGGAACAGTTCTGAAGCTATTGCCACGAAGTTGTTCCTTCATCTTCGGAACCAAATCAAAGTCACAAGGACTTAAGTCCGGGGAGTATGGTGGATGGTACAGTACTTCCCAGTCCGAAGAGAGCAGCCACAGCTTGCGCTGTATGCGCCCGCGCCTGGGCGTGCAAAATGATGGGTGGGTTGCGCAGAAAGTGTCGCCGCGTCTTTCGCAAAGCTGGTGACAGTTGATGCGTTAGGATAACACCATCACAATCGTACACGAGAATCACCACAACTGTAGACCGCTCCATTCGCACAATCAACAGAACAGGCTCTGCTAACGGTATACTACGCTTTCCACATCGCTGGCAACGGGTTCTAGACAACGCTGGTGACTACTTTGAAGGACAGTAACAGGTGCAAACATGTAACTTTTGTATCGCTTGTGAATAAATAGTTGCCACTATTTAAGTTCGAACCCTCGTAAATGGCAGAGTCTTCGACGTCTATTGCAATTTCGCTGCCGCCCATTTACGTAAGTCGTTCATGCAACCGGTGTACAGAACAGGCCTTAACACTGACTCTTGTCGTACTCTTGCCTCAGAGGGCGTACGGCTCCTATATCCCACGAGGGCTGTTAGCCGACTCTTCATTTCGTGAACTCCAAACCAGCTCCCGAAATTATTTTAACATTCAGTTGTAATTTGTGTGCCACTAATTTATTCGTATTTGACATTTAGCTTTTACATATCGTCACCTTTTCCATCGATATTGGCACTGTGTCTTTCTTCTCATCTGCAGAAAATTTATTGACGTTATCAGCAAGCTCACGAAATCATTTTCTGCTGTAACTTGCCATGCTTGTCGGCGAAATAACAACACACAGTTGAGGTGTGAGATTTTTGGGGACCATTTGTGCAAAAATCTTTCTCATACCAAGATCTTCAATTATTATTAGACAAACCGTTTCTCGATTGATGTTCAGTTCTTCTGCAATCACTTTCACGGATAATCTTCGATCAGATCGTACGAGTTCACGCACCCTGGCCAAGTTGATATCCGTCCGTGAGGTTGATGGTCGTCCACTGCGGTCTTCATCTTCACCATTCGTTCCACCTTCACTAAACATTTTATGCCAACTAAAAACTTGAGTTCTTGACGTAACCTCGTCCCCTAAAAGCCTTCTGAAGTTTACCGTAAGTTGTCGTCGCGTTTGCACCCAATTTACGCAAAAAGAAATGGCATAACGTTGCGCAATATTATGCGGTTCCACTTCCGTGACGAGAGATACAAAACACAAGTTAACTTATTACACAACTCACGACTGAGCAGTTGCATCGATGTGCCGCTTGGACTAGAAGCATCTTATAGACCAAGGTCAAAGATATTGTACCTACGCAAGCCTGCAGGGTTGCCACATCTTGCAAACAAAATCAATCTCATTACTTTGTCGCACGTCGTATATCACGAGTCTCATACATTCTATACGCTAACGTGAATAATAATCGTTTTGTTGCCACAGAGTATTACAACTTCATAATCATTTCCTGGCGATGGTACGTACGTGTACGATGTTACATGGACATCCGACCGCGTCTTCTGGGTGGTTCACTTTTTTTGTCGGGCAGTGTATTAATCACATCTCGCCCGCCTTTGCATAAGAATCACACGTAAGAATTTATACGCAAATTTGCACACTCATTAATTAGCAACGTTTCTAAATTAATTGTTGCCGTCAACGTCTTCAATTTCATTAATTTAAATGATCATGAAGTCGCCAGATTCACACTGGTAGTCTTTTTGTATGCAGGTAACACTTTTTGTGTGGAGGTAACACCATCCACGTTAGCGGGACAATTTTGACGGTCATCTACTGTGTTTACTCCCCATACTCTTCCCATTTGCCTCATTACCTTGTAACATTATGCGTATGTAGGCGAGCTAATCGGCTGCCTGGAACTGATACAATGTGAGATGAATTTGTTGCACGGCCGAACGGTAGCGGGCCTGCGGCTCAGGTCGGCCCGTCGTGGCCTCTCCGGGCGAGCCAGGTGCGTCAGTGAAGGACCGTATGTGGTCAATCCCAGCACAGGGAATTTTGGAGACGGACAATCGTTTAGGAGATCAGACTGTGCTCCAAGAAATGGCGGAGTGTCAAAGAATCTTAAAGATGGCCAAGTTACAGCTCTCTGTGGGACCGATGGCCCTAGCAGTCTGGCCCATTCGATCTCACAAACCAACCAACAGCTCTCTGTACTTCGACAATAAATCACAGTTACATATTAATGAAAATTGAATACATTTGCGATCTGAGATAAATAAAGTGCATCCAGTGACACAACAATATAACAATATTTCAATATCTTTAAAACTACAGAAGGTAATATTCCACAGTGAATAAACATTTACATAATGAATCTCTGAATTCAAAACTTTTAATCGCTTCACGCAATTTTAACAAACGGTATCTCAGACTATAGCTATGATACTGCAAAGGCACGCATCTTTATCTGTTTTATGTATTGACTTATGACGTATTTTATAACTTTCTTGTTACGGAAATGTTTGTCAGATCGTCGTATTCTCCACATTTCCACAGCTAATAAATACAGCATGAATACCTCATATATTGTCACACTTGTGCAATTATTTAACGAAGAGTATACTATTTTGCCAGTAACTTTATTCAAATGTTGATGGCCAGTCTGTTGAAAACTGTGCTAATTTAAAATTGTTCAACTGCATGTATTAGAGCACACCACAACTGAAAAGAGAGCCAAAACACGCTTCTGTCAAGAAGGCAAAAATAAGTATTTAAATAATACACTACCGGCCATTAAAATTGCTACACCACGAAGAAATGCAGATGTTAAACGGGTATTCATTGGACAAAGATATTATACTAGAACTAACATGTGATTACATTTTCACGCAATTTGGGTGCTTAGATCCTGAGAAATCAGTACCCAGAACAACCACCTCTGGCCGTAATAACGGCCTTGATACGGGCATTGAGTCAAACAGAGCTTGGATGGCGTGTGCAGGTACAGCTGCCCATGCAGCTTCAACACGATACCACAGTTCATCAAGAGTAGTGACTGGCGTATTGTGACGAGCCAGTTGCTCGGCCACCATTGACCAGACGTTTTCAATTGGTGAGAGATCTGGAGAATGTGCTGGACAGGGTAGCAGTCGAACATTTTCTGTTTTCAGAAAGGCTCCCCCCACAGGACCAGCAACATGCGGTCGTGCATTATCCTGCTGAAATGTATGGTTTCGCAGGGATCGAATGAGGGGTAGAGCCACGGGTCGTAACACATCTGAAATGTAATGTCCACTGATCAAAGTGGCGTCAATGCGAACAAGAGGTGACCGAGTCGTGTAACCAATGGAACCTCATACCATCACGCCGGGTGATACGCCAGTATGGCGATGACGAATACACGCTTCCAATGTGAGATCACCGCAATGTCGCTAAACACGGATGCGACCATAATGATGCTGTAAACAAAACCTGGTTTCATCCGAAAAAATGACGTTTTGCCATTCGTGCTCCCAGGTTCGTCGTTGAGTACACCATCGCAGGCGCTCCTGTCTGTGATGCAGCGTCAAGGGTAACAGCAGCCATGGTCTCCGAGCTGATAGTCCATGCTGCTGCAAACGTCGTCGAACTGTTCGAAAAAAAAATGGCTCTGAGCACTATGCGACTTAACTCCTGAGGTCATCAGTCGCCTAGAACTTAGAACTAATTAAACCTAACTAACCTAAGGACATCACACACATCCATGCCCGAGGCAGGATTCGAACCTGCGACCGTAGCAGCCGCTCGGTTCCAGACTGTAGCGCCTAGAACCGCACGGCCACTCCGGCCGGCGAACTGTTCGTGCAGATGGTTGTTGTCTTGCAAACATCCCCTTCTGTTGACTCAGGGGTCGAGACGTAGCTGCACGACCCGTACAGCCATGTGGATAAGATGCCTGTCGTCTCGACTGCTAGTGATACGAGGCCGTTGGGATCCAGCACGGCGTTCCGTATTACCCACCTAAACCCACTGATTCCATATTCTGCTGACAGTCATTGGATCTCGACCAACGTGAGCAGCAATGTCGCGAAACGTTAAACCGCAATCGCGATAGGCTGCAATCCGACCGTTATCAAAGTCGGAAACGTGATGGTACGCATTTCTCCTCCTTACACGAGGCATCACAACAACATTTCATCAGGCAACTCCGGTCAACTGCTGTTTGTGTATGAGAAATAGGTTGGAAATTTTCCTTGTGTCAGCACGTTGTAGGTGTCGCCACCGGCGCCAACCTTGTGTGAATGCTCTGAAAAACTAATCATTTGCATATCACAGCATCTTCTTCCTGTCGGTTAAATGTCGCGTCTGTAGCACGTCATCTTCGTGGTGTAGCAATTTTAATGGCCAGTAGTGTATTCGACGACAATTCCTTGTCATCTAATGTGAATGCACTTGTGCAAGATCATACCTTATTTATTTATGAACAATCCTTTATTTGTGATTATTGTGAATGATCTGAGTGTGATCAAATATTTATAATATTTTCTTATTTAAATATTGTTGTAATATATTAGTTTAGTCCTGGAAGTGGTCAGCTTGATTCAAATCATGTCTGTAGAGCTTAAGGACGATGTATTTTTGGTGGGAATGGCCTTCAGCTAATGGAAAAGCAGACAGTAGTGGAACCTATAACAGTCAAATGGGGATGGGGAGTTCTGGAGTGAGTAGCTCAAGGGAGCGATTCTGGACACTTTATGTCGAGTGCTGGAAGCAGGCAGACCTGCCTGTAGTACGAGGTGCATTCAAGTTCTAAGGCCTCCGATTTTTTTTCTAATTAACTACTCACCCGAAATCGATGAAACTGGCGTTACTTCTCGACGTAATCGCCCTGCAGACGTACACATTTTTCACAACGCTGACGCCATGTTTCCATGGCAGCGGCGAAGGGTTCCTTAGGGGTCTGTTTTGACCACTGGAAAATCGCTGAGGCAATAGCAGCACGGCTGGTGAATGTGCGGCCACGAAGAGTGTCTGTCACTGTTGGAAAAAGCCAAAAGTCACTAGGAGCCAGGTCAGGTGAGTAGGGAGCATGAGGAATCACTTCAAAGTTGTTATCACGAAGAAACTGTTGCGTAACGTTAGCTCGATGTGCGGGTGCGTTGTCTTGGTGAAACAGCACACGCGCAGCCCTTCCCGGACGTTTTTGTTGCAGTGCAGGAAGGAATTTGTTCTTCAAAACATTTTCGTAGGATGCACCTGTTACCTTAGTGCCCTTTGGAACGCAATGGGTAAGGATTACGCCTTCGCTGTCCCAGAACATGGACACCATTTTTTCAGCACTGGCGGTTACCCGAAATTTTTTTGGTGGCGGTGAATCTGTGTGCTTCCATTGAGCTGACTGGCGCTTTGTTTCTGGATTGAAAAATGGCATCCACGTCTCATCCATTGTCACAACCGACGAAAAGAAAGTCTCATTCATGCTGTCGTTGCGCGTCAACATTTCTTGGCAACATGCCACACGGGCAGCCATGTGGTCGTCCGTCAGCATTCGTGGCACCCACCTGGATGACACTTTTCGCATTTTCAGGTCGTCATGCAGGACTGTGTGCACAGAACCCACAGAAATGCCAACTCTGGAGCATATTCAGACCTCTCGAAATATAAAATCCGTTCGGCAATGTGGTAACAACCGTTCACTGCCCAGAATCAAACACCTCCACGATAGAATATCTCTCCTTACTCGTATTTCGTGTACTGTGATTGCAAAATGAATTTAGTTTCCGCGTGTATTTGTTGATTATTAAGTGTGGGGAATTTGCTGTCATTCTCTTAAGGCTCTCAGCTTAACTTTACAGCGTCTGATAAGGGTATTTTCTTTCTGTACTTCAACTGAATATCGTAGCGCCTTTTCCAATTTATTTGAGATGCTGTTTCTTGAATAAATATCATTCAACATACTTCTCTGTCGTTTACGTCAGTTATAGACGTTAGAGTAGAAGCCTTGTGAATGGATTATTCATTTAACTTTTATTTCGTATTTCTGTGTATTTTATTAATTCGCAATTCTAGCCAATGCACAGACTATTTGACAGGGATCACAACTACAGGTTATTATTTGCAGCGAATTAGCTGTTCGGTATGGAAGCAGACGTGCGCGGCTCGACCCTACGACTACATCGAACTACTCTTTTTAAACCGAACCGTGCATAGCCCAGGTACCTAAAGCACGAGTAACCACGCGTAAAGACGCAACTGGTTTTCGTGTATGGGACGCTGTTTAGTAGAACAACTATTCAGCAGTAACCGTTAGGTACCGGCGCCAACTTTGGAAACCTGCTGCGCAAGATACGAAAGGAACATGTACGCACAGAATGCAATCTAGGCTCTTCTCATAGAATGCCGGCGCGGGCGTAATTACAAAACCGGCAGCTGAGGTTGCAGGTAGGCGACCACCTGTGGAGGGAGGGGGGTAGGAGTGCGTGCCGCCGGCAGGTGGAGCTGTCCGCTGCCGCTGCCGCACATTCCTGTGCGCCCGGGGCCCGGCCAGCTCATTTGCCTGGCGGCGAGGCGGCAGCCCGCGGCGCCGCGACGGATTGATTCAGCCACCTGCCACGGCCCGCGGCGTTGCCGCTCGGCGCCGCATCCTGCCCGCCCCAGCGTCCTCAATGACGCCCTCCCTCTTCATTCACTCACCCACCGTCTGTGACGTCGAGACATCCACACGTAACGCCTGTGAGAGCTAACGCTCGCCACTTCGAATACAACGCTCGTGTGCTCCACTTTAGGGATCTACAATGTCTACATCTATATTACATGATCAAAGGTATCCGGACACCCCTATTAAATGCGAAATTGACCAATAAATATCGTGAGAAGTGGACTCCCCTGTATGCACTGAAGTGACAAAACTCATAAGATACTCCTTAATATCGGGTCGAACCTCCTTTTTACTTAGCGTAGTGGAGCAAATCGACGTGGCATGAACTCAACAAGTCGTTGGAAGTCCCCTGCAGAAATATTGAGCCATGCTGCCTCTATAGCCATCCATAGTTCCAAAAGTATTGCCGGTTCAGGACCTGAACTTCCTATTATAAGTGTTCGATGGGATTCTTGTCGGGCGATGTGAGTGACCAAATCATTCTCTCGAATTTCCAGAATGCTCTTCAAACCAATCACGAACAAATGTGGCCAGGTGACATGTTTGGAAACATGAGTCCACGAATGGCTGAAAATGATCTCCTTAGCCGAAGATAAGCATTTGCCGTCAACTATCGGACCTGAGGACCCAATCCACTCCATGTTAACAGCCCACATCATCGTGGAGCCACCACCAGCTTGCACAGTGCCTTGTTGACAACGTGGTTCTGTGGCTTCCTGGAGTCTGCGCCACACTCGAACTCTACCGTGACCTCTTACTAACTTAAATCAGAACTCATTCGACCAGGCCACAGTTTTCCAGTCGTCAAGGACCTAACCGATGTGCTCACGAGACCAGGGGCCCTATTCTGTATCGTTCATATCGATCGGTGTAGTAGGTTCGTTTCGGTAGTGACGTCATTTTCGGTTCTTTATCGAAATATCTTATTCAGTAAGCATTTGAGACCTGTTACCGAACGGTCCTCCCACCGATTTTGCGACAGTTGTACCGAGAGGTTTCGGATTTCGGTGTGGCCCTGTCTATCGGTGAGCTGTGGTTTATGTACGCCTATAATTTGTTATTTTAAACATATTTAGCGGTTTTAGCTTTGGATTTAGTGATTGTGTTACTAAATAATCACCAGAGGACACATCGGGTTGGAAAGTTGAGTTCGTAATACACTATTTTCCTTTGTTAGAAATATGGTTAGGTTAGGTTGTTACTGTGAATGATTACATTAAAAAAAGTTTTCGGTCAATATTATCTCAAAATACGTGTTATTTTTCTGCAAATAAGAGTTTAAACATCATTAAATATCATGACAGCGGCTCTGCTTACATATATTACATGAGTGTGAACAGACGTTACTAATGACTTTGTGTACTTTTTCCCACAAATGGTTTACTTTGTAACTATCGAAACGTGTTTATAACTTTCAAGTAACAATGGAAAGCAATTATGTGAAGCCTGATATTGGAAAACTTCCAAACTATGACACATTTATGACTTACACAGCACTGTTTGGCAACGAAGTCAGACTACGTTCCTCAACGCAATACTAAGAGATTTGAGGACGATGTTTCCGTTGTTTGGCGTGGCCAAGTCGTAGCCGGCACGGTAGCTCAGCGTGTTCGGTCGGAGGGTAAGCAGCCCTCTGTAATAAAAAACTGAGTTAATGGACCAACAACGTAAATAAACAAACGTCATGGGACGTCCGCCTCGATCAAATACATCGAACATTAACGAACAAAATCTGAAAAAAAGTAGTTAGCGCGCGGGAATGCTATACGAAAGGACACGGGTTCGCGCACGGATGGGTAAAAAAGCTTTTTTTTTCCTTTTCATATATGCAACACGTTCTGAGACATTGTTATTCGTGTAAGTTAAGATTTTTCTGCAATATTTGTTATTCCTTGCATGCAAGAGCGCACTTCCTCCGTAATAATTACGTGATTTCTGTGTGTTTAAAAAACGAAATATGAAATTTCCGGAGATGAAATTGCTGTGGGTGAAACAACCGACAGGGACCTTTATATTTTTTTCTTGTCAGATATAATTCACCATTTTTTCCGAATATGTAGCGATTTCCGAGTATGCGGTTAGACAGGAATCTAAGAACACAACTTAAATTACTGGGAATGTAACTAGCAACAGCCATCTTCATAATCTTGCTTGTCACAAGTATTTATCTGGGATCGAATCCTCAACAACAGTAGACAGAGATGAAAGATCTCCGCCGTAATATTTTTAGACTGTAGCACCATATACGAAACATTTTCATTCATGAGATGCATGTTATAAACTTCGACGAACTGCAGGAGCTCTCAAAAATGCGTTTTTTCAATTTTGTTTTTAAGACCCAAATCGTTGACGTATCATATAGGGAAGTGGGCTACTTAATCATCTGGATCTCTAGTAGCGAGTCGTAACCACATTCTGTTTATCTTCTTATTCTTTGAAACCCTCGGAATAAATTTTTCGGGTGTTTTTGTAGATGTTTTAGTACTATGTGGTACTCCACACAATTCTTAACTCATTTTCCGAAACGTAAAATCCAAAACACGATGTCAGTGTGAATGAGAATAAGATGACATAATGCGGCATTTAGGACAACCTGCAGAATACTTTCAAATACGCTGTCGTTACTATGCATGCATGGAAACATGCGGTCAGGGAAACTGTAAAAATTTCTATGCATTTCAGCTGAGAATCATGGAAACGGATATTCTGCACCTGATACTGTTAAGGAGGAGGCAAGAGCGATGAAGGCGGGCACGTCAGCTCGATGGAATGCGGCGTCATGCGTTATGGCAACGTAAACGCAGTCTTCGGTACTTGGAAGAATAGCGCGCCTGTGTCGTCTGCTAGCCGCCTTGTGTTCGTGGTGCTGTGCGCGCTGCAGTGCGCATGCGCGGATCTGCGGCAGCTTGCTTTTTGATTGGCTTGCGCGACGCGAACCGACAATAGCTCTTCGGTTCTCTAGACCCGAGCGGTATCGCTTCCGAAATGCGTACAGAATAATGCTGGGGCTCTAATTCGAGTACTAGACCGTTCGGTCCTCTTGAGTACCGAAACGATCGGCACAATAGCGGAAAGATACAGAATAGGCACCCAGGAGAGGCACTGCTGGCGATGTCGAGCTGTTAGCAAGGCCCGCATCTCGTGGTCGTGCGGTAGCGTTCTCGCTTCCCACGCCCGGGTTCCCGGGTTCGATTCCCGGCGGGGTCAGGGATTTTCTCTGCCTCGTGATGGCTGGGTGTTGTGTGCTGTCCTTAGGTTAGTTAGGTTTAAGTAGTTCTAAGTTCTAGGGGACTGATGACCATAGATGTTAAGTCTCATGGTGCTCAGAGCCATTTGAACCATTTGTTAGCAAAGGCACTCACTTCGGTGGTCTGCTGCCATAGCTCATTAACGCCAGTTTTCGCTGCACTGTCCTGATGGGTAATACGTTCGCCATAAGTCCCACATTGACTTCCGCAGTTATTTCACACAGTGTTGCTTGTCTCTTAGCACTGACAATACTACGCGAACATCGCTGCTCTCGATCGTTAAGTGAAAGTTGTCACTCGCTGCATTGTCCGTGGTGAGAGGTAATGCCTGAAATTTGGTATTCTTGGCACACTCTTGACACTGTGCATCTCGGAATACTGAATTCACCAACGATTGCCGAAATGCAATGTCCTATGCGTCTAGCTCCAAATACCATTTCGCGGTCAAAATCTGTTAATTCCCTCTGAGTGGCCATAATCACGTCGGAAACCTTTTCATTTGAATCACCTGAGTACAAATGATAGCTCCGCCGATGCGCCACCTTTATATACCTTGTATAAGCGATACTACCGCCATCTGCATATCACTATCCCATGACTTTTGTCACCCCTGTGTATTAGGAGGCGGGGAGGTTTGTATTGTCATCAGCAAAGCAAGGAAGAGAGATTAGGGTTTAAATTGCCTTTGACATCGAGATCATTAGAGGCAGAGCACAAGCTCGGACTGTTTCAAGGATAGAGAAGGAAATCGGCTGTTCCCTTTCAAAGGACCTTCATGAGATTTACGGTGTGATTTAGTGTGATGAATCACGCTATGCCCTGTAGTAATCTGGTGGATTTGTTACTGTTTTGGCGAATACCTGGAGAACGTTATCTGCCATCATGTATATTGACAACGTGTGAGTATAGTAGAGGCGGTATTATGTTATGGGAGTTTTTTTCGTGGGTAGGGTTTGGGCCATTCATTGCACTTAAGAAATCGCTGAATGAAGGACATGGACTTATTTTACAGCATTATGTACCGCGTACAGTAGAGGAATATTACGGAGTTGACAACTGTATGAGCATGACAGTGGACCATTTCATTTGTGAGGCACGGTTTGTGGATAATAACATTTCTGAAATGGACTGGCCTGCCCACAGTCCCGTTCTGAGTCCAGTCGAACAAATATGGGATGAGTTGGTACGTGGCTTCGCTCCACACTCCAGCGACCAACATCAATACCTTCTCTTGTTTCGGATGTTGAGGAAGACCGGGCTGTCATTTTTCCACAGACATTCAGACACATAATTGAAGGCACCCCCAGCAGACCCGTAGTAAAAGGGAAAGGCGGACACACCCTGTATTGGTGGCAACTAATAGGTGTGTGGATGCTTTTGATCAGCTACATACATCTTAGGGTTTGTCCCTACTCTGTTAACGTATGAAGTGCAAAAAATGTGCCTGTTTCAGTTTCTCTGTGCGCGCTGTTACTAGTCTTATTGTTTCTTTGCTGTCGCTACAGAAGCAGTATTACGCAGATGAAAAATAGTTCTTGAAATCTTATAAATAGGCTTCTGCGGGATAGTTTGCTTCTCTCTCAAGCGTCTTCCAGTTCAGGTTTTTCAGCGGTTCCGCAGTGAAACAAATCTGCCATCGTTCATGCTGCCCTTCTTTGTATACGTGCAAGGTTTGTAAGCAATTTATCTTTGTAAACGGTCTGCATTATTCCATATTCTGCCAGTGATCCAAAGTCTATCACAAGCTTCACCTATGACTGAGCCTAAGGGGTCATTTCATGTCATGTCTATACGAAAAATACTGTTACGTCGAGGTGTTTGTATGCGTTGATTGACTCCAACCGTGAGTTACTGATATCGTAAGCACAGAAAACTACTTCACTACGATTTGTGAAACGCACAACTTCATGTTTCTGTGAAGTAAGGAAGTTTCCCGACTTCGCAGCACTGTACAGTATTATCAAGTTCTACGTAGATATTTGTGTAGCTATTGTCAGATGCTACTTTATTACAAATATAACTGCATCAACTGCAAGAATATGAGATTACTATGAGACACGGTGGTAATGCGTGTACTAAAATGTGTGCTGCAACATCGTAACACGTGACACAACTGTACGGACAGAAGATACGCTGAAAAAGCGACAGATGGCGTGAACGGCAATTACTGTGTGTGCTGTTCTTTCGCCGATGGTACGCTGAAGATCAATACGGGGTACTAAGCTCTCTCACGGAAATGCAGGATGTGCACTGGTTCCTCATATCAGGTGTATAATAGCTGACAGTACCAGCAGGTGGTAGTGCAGGTGATAGGTCGTAAGTGTCTTGTAATAAGCTTAGCCATTTGTTAACATAACGCCATAAAAATAAGTCCATTTGTGAGTGCATCATAATGTTATTCTTGATTGAATATGTGAACTTTCGAGGCCAGTTCTTGTCATTTGCGGGAGGTTTTAATTTTCCGCTTTAAACAAAGAAATCTGCTGGCTAAGACTTTTGGCGAAGCACCTGTTAGTGAAAGAACGTGCGGAGGATGGTTCAACGCTTTAAGAACGGCGATTTTGACGTCAAAGACCGGTGAAAGATAGAAGGTTTTCGAAGCTGCTGTACCTGGCTGAAGCAATCAGAGGAAATCGTTATAGAAAATACACTCCTAGAAATGGAAAAAAGAACACATTGACACCGGTGTGTCAGACCCACCATACTTGCTCCGGACACTGCGAGAGGGCTGTACAAGCAATGATCACACGCACGGCACAGCGGACACACTAGGAACCGCGGTGTTGGCCGTCGAATGGCGCTAGCTGCGCAGCATTTGTGCACCGCCGCCGTCAGTGTCAGCCAGTTTGCCGTGGCATACGGAGCTCCATCGCAGTCTTTAACACTGGTAGCATGCCGCGACAGCGTGGACGTGAACCGTATGTGCAGTTGACGGACTTTGAGCGAGGGCGTATAGTGGGCATGCGGGAGGCCGGGTGGACGTACCGCCGAATTGCTCAACACGTGGGGCGTGAGGTCTCCACAGTACATCGATGTTGTCGCCAGTGGTCGGCGGAAGGTGCACGTGCCCGTCGACCTGGGACCGGACCGCAGCGACGCACGGATGCACGCCAAGACCGTAGGATCCTACGCAGTGCCGTAGGGGACCGCACCGCCACTTCCCAGCAAATTAGGGACACTGTTGCTCCTGGGGTATCGGCGAGGACCATTCGCAACCGTCTCCATGAAGCTGGGCTACGGTCCCGCACACCGTTAGGCCGTCTTCCGCTCACGCCCCAACATCGTGCAGCCCGCCTCCAGTGGTGTCGCGACAGGCGTGAATGGAGGGACGAATGGAGACGTGTCGTCTTCAGCGATGAGAGTCGCTTCTGCCTTGGTGCCAATGATGGTCGTATGCGTGTTTGGCGCCGTGCAGGTGAGCGCCACAATCAGGACTGCATACGACCGAGGCACACAGGGCCAACACCCGGCATCATGGTGTGGGGAGCGATCTCCTACACTGGCCGTACACCACTGGTGATCGTCGAGGGGACACTGAATAGTGCACGGTACATCCAAACCGTCATCGAACCCATCGTTCTACCATTCCTAGACCGGCAAGGGAACTTGCTGTTCCAACAGTACAATGCACGTCCGCATGTATCCCGTGCCACCCAACGTGCTCTAGAAGGTGTAAGTCAACTACCCTGGCCAGCAAGATCTCCGGATCTGTCCCCCATTGAGCATGTTTGGGACTGGATGAAGCGTCGTCTCACGCGGTCTGCACGTCTAGCACGAACGCTGGTCCATCTGAGGCGCCAGGTGGAAATGGCATGGCAAGCCGTTCCACAGGACTACATCCAGCATCTCTACGATCGTCTCCATGGGAGAATAGCAGCCTGCATTGCTGCGAAAGGTGGATATACACTGTACTAGTGCCGACATTGTGCATGCTCTGTTGCCTGTGTCTATGTGCCTGTGGTTCTGTCAGTGTGATCATGTGATGTATCTGACCCCAGGAATGTGTCAATAAAGTTTCCCCTTCCTGGGACAATGAATTCACGGTGTTCTTATTTCAATTTCCGGTAGTGTAGTTGATGCGTTTGAGCCTAGCACTGAAAAACAAACGGCCACAATACAGTGATAGACATGAAAAGGTGGTTTTGCAGCATGATAATGCTCGACTCCATTTCGCAAAACCCGTCACAACATACTTGGAAACGTGGAAATGGGGAGTCCTATCCCACCAGCCGTATTCTCCAGACATTTCGCCCTCCGGTTACCACCTTTTCCGATCGATGGCACGCGCCCTGGATGACCGGCGCAACCAGCCGTATGAACAAGTGTAAAATTGGATCGATTCATGGATCTTCTCAAAAGAGGGCCATTACTTCGGCCGCGGATTCATATTCTGCCCGAACGATGAGAGAAACTAGTGGCCAACGATGGCCAATGCTTTTAATCGTAGATTTTTTCGAAGTTGCTCGCAATAAAGCCTCGAACTTCGGAAAAAAATCAGCGGAAGCAAAGTTGTAGACCTAGTGGTATGAATCAGTTCGTGCGCCATGGCTTTCTGTAACACATCCCGTTGTTCGGACGCCTTCTGGGAGTAAGCAGTGGTCCATGGTGGCGTTGTCGTGGCTGCCTAGAGTGCCACGGACATGATCAGTCTGATTTAAGCACGGGGCAGGCGGAAGACGGAGCGGGCAGTGAACTGATCACTCTAGGTGAGTGGTGTTTCCATGTTGCAGGTATTCGTCCAGCGGCCAGGACCAGTACAGTCAGGCACTACAATCTACGATGGAAGAAAGGTCCGTATGTACTGCGAAATAAAGCGCCGTGAGTCGCAGTTTTTAACAAAAAAATGCAATAGTGTATGAGCTCCAGACTTAATTACGCTCCAAGTGCCGCACAGTCGGTCAGAACTGCGATAAAATGACCAAAATTCAAAATTTCGGTCTGTGCGGACAATAGATAAAATGGTGATTTCGAACCTGCTAATGAATCTGGTGTCAAAATTGAGAAATTCGAAATGGCAGACCCAATATGACCAACAAAATCTGAAAAAATAGACTATTTCGGTAAAAATGGAAGCAATCGATTTTTGACAAAGCTAATTGCAACTGTAATACAAAATTTTAGAAGTCAAATTGATAAGCTGATAGAATTGAAAAAATACGAAACTTTTTATTGGACAATTCCTCACTCTCCAGAACGAATTTTCATTCTGTTGCGCACGGTGCGCTGACTTGAAACGTCTTGGCAGATTAGAACTGAGTGCGGGCCCAAGTTCGAGTTCCAGTCCAGCACTCTGTTAGGAAGCTTCAATGCTTTTCTACTGAAACTTCAGTATAAAAAATGAGAGCCCTACCTGCATTGACGACTAGTTTGTCTGAAAAGATTGAATTCACACTCTTCGTATTTTTGTTGCTTTTTACGTGGCTGAAAATAAAACTTATCTTAGTCTTTGAACCGTTCAGTTTTATTAAAGCACAGAGAGGCATTTGCGTAGCGTGATAGATGAGCTGAACTGTAATTCGAGGAATGTGCTCGGTTCTCCTTAGTGGGATAATTCAGATCCATATTGAGGTCGTTCTGATGAGTTGTTCACGGTTTTTCAACAGCAGGAGACTTACAGTTTAACCAGATGTCGAACTATTAATGAAATCATTGAAATCTTATCGTCTTTCCGTACGCCTCGTATTGTACGGTGTGCGAGTCGACCGGGGCACAGCAGTCATTCGTACTAGTTGCCTGCCACGGTCGCGAACTCAACATGCAAATGAAAAAAAAAAAAGCAGTTCTATGCTTTCATCCACAAACACAATCGTACATCTGTTACAATGATAATCATTCACTCTCCTAAAAGCTAACGTAGCTGAAGTTTCATCGACAACAAAATGAAATTCTACTAAATTCTCATAATAAAAAAAGGACTGAGGTAACTTTCCAGATTGAAAGAAAAGAATGTGTTTTTCGCATTGGCACCTACACTATGTTATCAAAAGTATCCGGACACTCTCAAAAACATACGTTTTTCATATTAGGTGCATTTTGCTGCCAGGTACTCTGTATCAGCGACCTCAGTAGTCATTGTACATCGCGAGAGAGCAGGATGCGGCACTCCGCGGAACTCATGGACTTTGAACGTGGTCAGGTGACTGGGTGTCACTTGTGTTATACGTCTGTACGCGGGATTTCCACACTCCTAAACATCCCTAGGTCCACTGTTTACGATATGATAAGGAACTGAAAATGTGAAGGGACAGGTACAGCACAGAAGCGTACAGACCGACCTCGTCTGTTGACTGACAGAGATCGCCGACAGTTGAAGAGGGTCGTAATGTGTAATAGGCAGATATCTATCCAGACCATCACACAGGAATTCAAAACTGCATCAGAATCCACTGGAAGTACTATGACAGTTAGGCGGGACGTGAGAAAACTTGGGTTTCATGGTCGAGCGGCTGCTCATTAGCCACACATCACGCTGGTAAATGCCAAACGACGCCTCGCTTGGTGTCAGGAACGTAAACCTTGGATGATTGAACAGTGGGAAAACGTTGTGTGGAGTGCCGAATCACGGTACACAATGCGGCGATCCGATGTCAGGGTGTGGGTATGGCGAATGCCCGGTGAACGTCATCTGCCGGCGTGTGCAGGCCAACTGTAAAATTCGGAGGCGGTGTTGTTATGGTGTGGTCGTGTTTTTCATGGAGTTGGCTTGCACCCCTTGTTGTTTTGCGTGGCACTATCACAGCACAGGCTTACATTGATGTTGTAAGCACCTTCCTGCTTCCCACTGTTGAAGAGCAATTCGGAGATGACGACTGCATCTTTCAACACGGTCGAATACTTGTTCATAATGCACAGCCTGTGGCGGAAGTTGTTACAGGACAGTAATATCTCTGTAATAGACTGGCCTGCACAGAGTCCGGACCTGAATCCTATAGAATACCCTCCAGATGTTTTGGAACGCCGACTTCGTGCCAGGCCTCGCCGACCGACATCGATATCTCTCCTCAGTGCAACACTCCGTGAAGAATGGGCTCCCATTCCCGAAGAAACCTTCCAGCACCTGATTGAACGTTTGCCTACGAGAGTGGAAGCTGTTATCAAGGCTAAGGGTGGGCCAGCACCATATTGAATTCCAGAATTACCGATGGAGGGCAGCACGAACTTGTAAGTCATTTTTAGCTAGGTGTCCGGATACTTTTCATCACATAGTGTGTACTACAATGGAAATATCGTCACAGCGAGTCGACAGTTCAGTGAGGCAGAAGTCTCTGGCGATATTTATTATATTGGAAAGGGTCGCCTTACCACAACGTTATTATCTTCCAAATACTAATCTATTTGCTCTTTATTAACATTGTTCTAGTTGAGGTTGGATTAATTCACCGTTACTTTCATCAAAAGGTAAATATCAATTTGAATTATTAATCGTCAGCGTGATAATCTTCAAATTCATAACATTGTATCCGTGCAGAAGGCACCCGAATGCTCTCTGCAAGAATGTAAATTGAGATGCAAATCAGTTTCCGTGGTTTTAGCAACTCACAGTATGATAGAGAACTATCAACAAAAGCAACACAAGTTGCGAAACAGAATCGCAAATCTCTGCAAGTCCATCTTTATCCAGGATGGTTACGGGATCTCGGTTGTCCAATATAAAATGTCAAATCAAAAGAACTTCAGCTGTCTAGCTTTCCAGTTTATTTCATTTTCCACCGGTTTCGGCGTTACGATACACCATCGTCATGTGGGAAAAATCACACTTCTTGTACAATCGAAATAGAGGCCAGAATACAGTCACTTGTATCCGTAGACTTCCTGACGGATTTATAGGGTGAATCCCACTTCATGTACAATCTAAATAGGGACCAACATTCAGTCGCTGGTATCCGTGGACTTCTTTATATCAACGCGATCCCTTCGATCATCGCGCCATGTCACGGACTGCGCGGCCCCTCCCGCCGGAGGTTCGAGTCCTCCCTCGGGCATGGGTGTGTGTGCTGTTCTTAGCATAGGTTAGTTTAAGTAGTGTATAAGACTAGGGACCGATAACCTCAGCAGTTTGGTCCCTTAGAAATTCACACACACCTTCGATCATCGCTTGCTGATCGTAAGGGTTTAGCTTCTTCATCTACATACAGGGATTTTACAAAAACAATACGAGAAATGAATGCTTGAGCATAAATTCAGAAGCTAACCAAGCCTGAAAGTTTCATTGATGTATTTGACAACGAATGGCACCCGTGCATTGTCCTGAATACGTTGCAAGTGTCAGTCGTCTTACGAACAGTATTCTGTGTAGCTATGAGTGTATTACGTCGAAGCTAAGTGAATTCGCACGTGGGCAAACTTATGGTGCTTATATGGTGGGTACCGCCGTAAACAAGGTAACCGAAGTCTTACGTGTTGAAAGAGGCACCGTATCAGCGATTTATACTGCATTCAGTGAAAGCGGGAAAACGTGATCCACTAAGTGAAGATGCGGACGAAAGTGTGCGTTGGGTGACCGTGACAGACTGTCATTGAAGAGGACTGTGATGAAGAATAAGAGAATAACAACAACAAAAGTCACTACTGAGCTCACTGTCAACACTAAGAAAACACGAAGGGAGCTTCAGAAGCTGGGAACCGCAGGGCTAGCTACAATTCCAAAGCCACTCATCAGTGGTGCAAATGCCTGTAGCAGGAAAACGTGGTGCCGAGTCCATAAAACCTGGACAGTGGGGGAGTGGAAGAAAGTCAGCTGGTCAGGTTGGTCGTGCTGCACACTGTTTCCAACTTCTGGCCGAATTTACGCCCAAGACTGAAACATCGTGGAGTTCAGTGATGATTTGGGCAGCTATATCGTGCGCCCCATGGCTGCTGTGCAAGGCTGCATTACTGGCGAAGATTATGTGACCGTTTTGGCTGATATTTGTTCCCCAGTTGTTCAAAAAAATGGTTCAAATGGCTCTGAGCACTATGCGACTTAACTTCTGAGGTCATCAGTCGTCTAGAACTTAGAACTAATTAAACCTAACTAACCTAAGGACATCACACACATCCATGCCCGAGGTAGGATTCGAACCTGAGACCGTAGCGGTCGCTCAGTTCCAGACTGTAGCGCCTAGAACCGCACGGCCACTCGGGCCAGCGTTCCCCAGTTGTGATTGTGTGTTCACACAGATGTCATTGACCAGGACTGATTTTGTGAACACGAGGATGAATTGTCGCATCGTCCCTGGCTACCGCAGTCACCAGATGTCAACATTATTGAGCTTTCATGGTCGTTTTCGAGAGGAGAGTACGCGATCGCCATCCACCTCCATCATCGTTACCTGAACTTCGCACTATTTCTCAGGAAGAATGGTATGAGATTCCCTTGAAAGCGATAGAGGGGCACTATTTAGCCATTCCGAGACAACTGGAAGCTCTTTCGAATGCCAACGGTTTCCCACACTGTTTTAGGCATGGTAATATGTGGCGTTTGGGGTTTTTCCATATTTTTGTTCACCCCCTGTAGGATTTACATACTTAACGTCAAATACTTAACACATTAACTCGTTTGTAAAGTAAGCAGACTTTAGACGCTGTTTTCCACAGGCGAGTTCGATGCTTGCACGTGGAAGAAATTGGTGGGACGAAGAGCTAGGCGCTGACATTATTCTGCGCACGGGACGTATTTTCGGGTATTTCCAAAAAATGGTTCAAATGGCTCTGAGCACTATGGGACTTAACTACTGAGGTCATCAGTCCCCTAGAACTTAGAACTACTTAAACCTAACTAACCTAAGGACATCACACACATCCATGCCCGAGGCAGGATTCGAACCTGCGACCGTAGCGGTCACGCGGTTCCAAACTGACGCGCTTTTTTTTTTTTTTAAATTAAACTCATCACTTTTTTTTTAATCTCGTTTTGTTCGCTTGTGCTCGTTGCATCTGCTCGGGGCGGACGTCGTAAGACATCCATTTATGTTCGTTGTTGATCGATTGACTCAGTTTTTTTATTACAGAGGTCACGTAACCCTCTGACCGAACACGCTGAGCTACCGTGCCGGCTATTGTAACTAACCTCAGGAAATGATGCTGAAGGAAACACAACACCCAGTCTCCTGCCGGGAATCGAACCCGGGCCCCCTGCGTGGTAGGCGATAGAACAGTTGTTTTTAGAGACTTTATTCTTCCATGATCACATTTCGAGACGCCTGGCATTCCATCTTCCTATGTTTACATTTGCGTGTCGTGAACATTGTTTCTTTACCGGTGACGTTACATAATTTTGCAATGAAAACTTTTAAGAGACCTGTTGTTAAACGTTGTAAGTAAAGAAACAGCGTTCACTCAGAGTAAATAAATGTAAAGTTCTGATGATGGGGTGAACTTAAAATGAACGTACTCTCAAAAAGTGTGTTCTGAGGCACCGTTCGATACCGTGGCGTGTCGGGAAAGGCTTTCCATTCATATCGGCGTGTTAGTTTATAAACATTAACGTCACCGACGCTATAGTTTTGTCTTCATGCGCTAGGAGCGCTGGTGACGCGTCACGTGACGAATCGGTCCGCGAGCTGAAGTCTATGAATTTGGCCAGCGGATCACCAAAGGCTGTCCATGCCTGCTTTAAGGAACTGAGAGAGGGGGAGGGGGTGTTGGGGATACTGGTGCCGTCCTGGTGTGTTAACGGATGAGCCCGCTGCGAATCTCCCCGTTCAGTTATTATAGTCAGCCCGTGCTTTCCACCGCCCTCGCAGATAGGGCTGCGCCGCTTAGACAGGTGGAGTGTGCACTATGCAGACGTTGTATACACCGCTGTGTGCATTCGCCTCCCTGCGCTATCTCAGGTCGCCAGCCGGCACTCGGCACTAACAACTGCCACCTGCTGGTTGCCGCTGCCTCCCTTCCTTTCGGTGCCGTCACCCAATGCCTCACTCCACACCACGGGACCTTCTCGAACACGGGAATGACCTATTTCCCCAGTGATTGGAAAAAAGGCGCTGTTCGCTCGCGATTTCTAGAACGTCCTAAATAGCTGGCGTCCGTTTGTTGTATAGTTTGGTAACATGTTTTATGCTCCCTTATTATGACATTTCCGGTGACCGAATTTCCTCTGTAGATACCTACGCCCAGGGTGATGCCGTGTTCTTTGACATATGGAAGGCGTTGGTGCTGCCTCATAAACAAGATGCGAGGGTGGAGTATATCAGACCAGTTGTGGAATTGGACTGAAGAGCTCCTAGCAAGAACAACATAGCATGTCAATCTTAACATAGAGAAATCTTCAGACATAAAAGTAACTTCTAGCGAATGTTTTAGGACCATTACTTTTAACAAAAACATGTAACGAACTAGTGGCTAATGAAGTTCCATGAGAGTTCTCGAGGGCGATGCTGTTGTACACAGAGGATTCGCAACGCTAGACAATTGTTGCGAAGTGCAGAAGACCTGGAGTGGATCGATACTTGGTACATGAGTGGCAGTTGACCCTCAACACAATCAAATGTAACGTATTGTGTATACTTAGACAGAAAGACCCATTATTTTATAATTACACGATTGTAATACTGGAAGCAGTTATTATCATTACATACCTAAGAGTACGCGCGATTTAGGCGGAGAGACCTCATAAAAAAACTGGAGGTAAAGCAGACAGAACATTGGGAGAATCCCCAGCAAGTATAGTCTACCCGAAGGTAACTTAAAATATTCTCTTTCGGCCAGTACATGAATATTGCTCGTCACTCTGGGATCAGTACACCTAGAACTCCGCACTCACTCCCAAATGGCCATTAGATCCACATTCAACTTTCTGCAACCTCCTCCCCGAGTAGCCACTATCACAACCTTCCAAATGTCTTAACATAATGTTAACGTCTTTGTAGTAAAAAATTGAATGGACCCGCCCATCCACACACACACACACACACACACACAAACACACACACACACACACACACACACACACACACAGAGAGAGAGAGAGAGAGAGAGAGAGAGAGAGAGAGAGAGAGGAAAGAGTCATTTAGTTGACTTGACTTACGTAAACAAATAAAGAAAGACACGCCGAGTCAGCATGCAGTTGCGACAGAAATCGCTCACAGTAAAACCCAACAATAAGTGCCAGATCAGAAGCAGTGCCCTACAGCAGCTGGCTTACAAACTGTGAAAACTACAAAACGCAAAAACCGTGACGTGAAAATGAATCGAGTTACACGAATCAAGTGGCAGTGTGACCTGTAGCCTATGACCAGATGAGAGGATACACAGATTCTGGCCGGAAAACCTAATAACTGTATGTTCCAATTTATTAATGTAAAAATTTTGACCTGGACTGTTTTCTAAAGCATGATTGTATTGTCGAATTTAAATCTATTGTAGATATCTTAATATAAAAAGTGAAACACATACCTGCTTGCCGGCCGGAGTGGCCGAGCGGTTCTAGGCACTACAGTCTGGAACCGCGTGACCGCTACGGTCGCAGGTTCGAATCCTGCCTCGGGCATGGATGTGTGTGATGTCCTTAGGTTAAATTAGGTTTAAGTAGTTCTACGTTCTAGGGGACTGATGACCTCAGAAGTTAAGTCCCATAGTGCTCAGAGCCATTTGAACCATACCTGTTTACAACGTGCCACAGTGGTGTAGGGGAAGGGAAGACGAAAAATTTGACACAAGACGCTTCTGGTCCATCGAGTCTGGAAGCAATCTCAAACCGTCCTACAAAATCCACCTAAGTTACAGCGCATGCGCGCTAAATGAGATATTCCGGACCATGTCGCTCTCTTATGACATCAGCTTATTCGGATTTTTCTTGTAAGTTATTGATTTAAACTTCCCCGCGAGGTTAATGAAAGAAAATAGATTTTTTTAGAACGTTATGCAAAAGCTAATTACATTTGCAATTCTGTCTAACCTTCGCCATTGCAGGCTCAGTAGTTTCGAAGTAAGAAGGCCAGAGGAACAGAATGATTTAATTTTTAATTTTATCTTGCTAAAATTCGCAATATTTAAGGTAAAATTTACACGAACTTCAGTTTTACATTTTGTAGGTGCAAAGATAAGAGTTTCTTTTCGTATTCACGGATGATTTTAGACAAAATCTCGCATGGGTCGCATGCACTATCGCCTAGGTGGCTGCGGGAGGCCAATTTGAGACCGGTTCCTGTCTTGGTAGACCCCAAGTGTTCCTATATTAATTTGTTTGTCTCGAGATCCTATACACCACTGTGGTACGTTGCAAACAGTTATCGATTATTAAATAAAGAAATTTTAGTGTAAAAAATTTTATGCGTGGACCGCAATTTTCAGCATAAAGTTGAAGTATGAGACTTGTTTCGGTTGTTTTCTATAACCATCTTTACATCGTTCAAGTCGAGAAAAAAGGCGATGGACACGCATTGGAAAACAACATCATTACTTGTAGTCATGCAGTGAAATGCGTTCGTGTCGAGGCCCATCAAGACTACGGTGGTAAGCAGCAGTGGCGGTTCCCAAGTGTATATTCTGGATGTTCACAAATTTTGAGATTAAGATAAATACGAGAATGTGAAAATAATGGCATCTGCTATATAACAGTTATGCTTATCTACATATTCATACAACTACAGTCCCTGCAAATAATAATAATAATAATAGTCTGCATAAATTGTCTGAAGAAAGAAAGAGTTGCTTTTGTGGAATTTTGTTGTTTTGTACATAATTAAGTACAGTTTAGGGCAAGAACGAAATAATGTTTAAGCTTTCGCTGCTCCTTGTTTCGTATTTTTGCGTTTTCGTGCATTTTTATTTTTTCTGACAAATGTACAAGAGACCTAACACATGTATTATTAACGAATTAACTTCCGTGCTGCCGTTTGTGGAAATGATTAAATATAAGTAGTGCTGTCTACAAACATTTACACTTGACTAGAATGCAAATGAGGTGCTGAGAACGATAAGGACCAAACCACACCGTCTTCGATCCCACATTAAAGTGAATATCAGAGAAACCAGTCAGACAACTTTTTGTAAATGTTCATATACATAACATGGGCCTACAGTACAGATAACAACAGGAGTCAGAAGCATGAATAAATACCACAATCTCACAATCGATGATGATTTGCCTTTTGGTTCTTAGCGGCTCAAATGGATTACAGTATGATAAAATCCTAAATATATTATATCTCATCCAGAATCCCACAAAATGCGTCTTTCTATCAGTATAACTATAACATATACTGATGTCCGATCTAATTTTACTATATAGTGAGTGAATGGGCATATACGAGGACTGTGCTGCCGACTAGCGGGATTTATGCCAAGCGAAAGGGGATAAAAGTCTGCTGCAATATGGCACCACCTGCTGGCATTGACGCAAACTTTTAATTGAGTGGTAAGGGCTAGCTGTGTTCACCATGAACCGTGCACATTGTTTATCAAAGCCGTATGTATTTGGACCGTAAGGCAATTACGTCACGCCAGTTGCGCATGTGCAAAAGCTCCTTAAAACGTGCACAACTGAAGGTGTGTTGCAACCTTTGATGCCAAGTTTCACGGAATCTAGAGGAAGAGCTATGTAGCATAGCATTAATTTAGTGCCATGTATTTTAGATTACCGCATCTACATTGCATTTAACAACTTTCAAAGAAAAATAACAAATACATCCGCAAGGTGTCAAAACTTACGGTGTTCAGGTGCTCTTGTGATCTTACACAACAAACGTATATCACATGCCCGTGATTTGCAGTTGTACGGTAGGTATTCCAGTGAGAGCAGTACTCGTACATGCAACGGTGTAAGAATTGCAGGTGTTCCGTAGTCTGGCTTACAAAGGAGTGGTCGAGCATGGCGTGTAAAATAGTCATCTTTATAAAATATGCACGAGGTTAAGATTAATATTAAAATGCTAAACGATGAAAAACATCGCACACTGTGCGACGGCATAAACACTGGTATGAGGAGGAGTATGGTACGCGGTTCTTCACTGGACTCGCATTCGGGAGGACGACGGTTCAATCCCGCGTCCGGCCGTCCTAATTTAGGTTTTCCGTGATTTCCCTAAGTCGCTCCAGGCAAATGCCGGGATGGTTCCTTTGAAAGGGCACGGCCGACTTCCTTCCTCGTCCTTCTCTAATCCGATGACACCGATGATCTCGCTGTTTGGTCTCTTCCCCCAAACAACCCAACCCAGCGCAGTTCTTCAAATTGTATGTTATTGACGGTTCGTGATTTAAATGTCAAATGGCGCAATTTATTGAATTTTTGTATTATCAAACTAGGATGCGGAGGTCGGAAGTTTTGGGCCACGGCTTTTGAAACAACACTGTAATTTTAGAGAAATTAGATTCAAATGTTGCCAGTTATCTACGGTACTAAAGAGTCGCATTTGTTGCCGAGCCGGTCCCATGGCCGAGTACTGAAGGCACCTACTCTAGATTTGTAGAAGAGTCCATATGTAGTTTCTCAGGGCGCTTTGCTCGTGTAAAATTTCATCGTAAAAAGTCAAACTCACACGGCATTCGCACGAAAATAGCACATAAGAGACTCCGTTAGAATACCAGTGCCTGTTCTGATTCATCACCAGTTCTCCGCACTATTTACTGACGACGTGCTGTTGTGTTCTTGTTTTGAGTCGAAGTTGATAACTGAATGACAGCTTTTCATTAGCGTCTGTCAGGTCTGTTTTCCGCTCACGGGGCTGCGGAACAACCGACAGCGGAGCGCTCTCGTCGCTTCGTATTGCTGCTGTTCCTACTGCGAGCTGCACGCGAACGCTTACAAAGCGCACACCGTAAGTTAAAATTTGGTTAATGTTATAGAGCAGGGGTCTCCATATTACAAGACCATGACGCCCTCATATCAAGTTTTGAATCTCCGTGGGGTCCTGATAACACAATTTCTCAGAAATTAGAGAAGAAAATTATAACGAAATTATTGTAGTCTTACACAAATACAATATTCAGTAAAAGCTAAGGTTCTCTGTATTGTTCTTTGGTGCACTTAGTGAAAGGCATAAAATTTGTTTGTTGAACCAAAAATTTTTTCAAACTGCGGTCATGTCCTATGAGCAAAATATCTCGTGAATTTTTGTCACTCAGGTTACTGCTGTGTTGAGCGCTTGAAAATTTCACCTAGAAAATATTTCTTCATACCAGTAGGTAGTGTCAAATGCAAATAACAAACTTCGTGCAGTCTTTGATCTTGGGATAGTTTTCCTCTGGAAAAACTTGTAAAATTCAACAACCTTTAACCTTGTGCTTCATGCTGTCACCAGTTTGCAGATCAATGATTTCCATTTGAAGTGCTGCCTGAACATCATCCACTTCACGAGAAAAGAGCGTTTGGAAATTTGGATCTCCGTGGAATGAGCATCTAAATCTCAGAACCTGGATAGTAACTTTTTTCACCACATTACTAAGACACGCCCCTGCAAATAAGAATGGAAAATTGCAACCATATTCAGTCCTCGACGAATGGCAATTGGCGAAGTATGAGAAAATTTTTTGTCCGACGTTGTGTTTAAAAAGTATCATTTCCGTCTCAAAGCCTTAACAGGTGTGTAAAGACCAAAAATACTATTCAGTCATTCGAATGGAGAGCAACATCAGTCAAGAAAACTATTTTCCATACGCATTCTTTGTCCGACTGGTCTTCCAAAGGATTACTTTCCTCGTTCTGAAATATTTCAATCTCTGTTCTCAAATAAAAGGAGCTTAAAAAACTTTTACCACATGTTAACCATGTTGCTGCCGCATGGTATGGGAGAGACTTGAATTGACAGTATTTGAGTCCATGTCATCGAATGAAACTGACAATAGATATTACGGGTTTCATCCTACAGGATATATCAAATTATCCACTGACTTTGCGTAAAGGGTTTCCTGATGAAGACTGCAGTGCATTGTCAACGGTTTAGTAATACCAATGACTTGATAGTCTCAGTTTAGTCTTCCAACAAAACATGCATATTTGCCACACACGTTTCTTCCGCCATCTGTTGCCACACGTTTCAGCCGAGAAAGAGGAAGGCATTACTTGTCAGCTAAAATTATCAGTACCCTTTGTAAGAAATCCTCACTTGTTGTTATACCGTACACGCAAATTAGATCTGCTAGTTCTGTAGTAACTTCAAATTCTGTATTAATACCTTTAAAAAACAACATGACCTGCGTGGTATCAGAGATATCTGCACATTTATCGAGTGCTATTGAGTACCAAGCAAACTAAGATGCCTTTTCTTGTAACTGATTTGGTAAATTACAAGTAATATCACCAATATGGCGCTCCCACTGTATTTCCTGATTAACTTGTTTAGATTGTTCAGTTTTTTCAGGAAAGAGGAAAGATTTCTTCAGTAGCAAGTAGAACGCACCTCTTTATGTAATCACCGTCTGAGAGTGGCTTGCCTTCTTTCTCGGTTGCATTGGTGATTCATAATCTTACTTTTGTAGTGCCCTCTCGTTCCTAAACAAGCTGATACCTCACAACAAGGGTTGGGTTAATTTTGGAAAAAACACATGGAAGGTGGACCCACATACTTCGTTATTTGTTGTTTCATGGAATACACTTTATTGCTTAGCAACAATCATTATGATTACAAATTAAAACCCTTGTCAAAAAGAATGACAACGCTCACAACAGTTTAAAGAACTTGATCAATTCATTAATAACAAACTTTAACAATTTATACGCTCAACTACAGTACTTAAAACCAGGAATATATGGTCTCCAAATACAAGTAAGAAGTGACACCAACTAGGTCTGGCTGCAAGCGTGTTCAACAACCTGAGATTTAACAGTAAATGACTGCCACTAAAAGTACTAACGATTCCAACTTACGGATAACACCTTAAACAAATAGACAACACCCAAAACCAACAACTTGCCAACCACGTGCCATCCAGCTAACTGTCAGTACCAGGGCCCACCGAAAACCAACACCACGTGCTTCGACCAAAGACCCTAGCTCACGACGTATGATCAGGATCGATATCGGCAGCTCAAGTAGTTAATGGCGCCAGCTGGTGTGCCATGTCCCCCAAAGTTTAAGGCCGCCACGGCTCACAATTTTCCTAAAAGTGTTGTATTAGAAATAAAGACCCGTTCCAATGTTTCGAGTTTGTGTTAGTGTAACTTGTCCTTGAATTTTTAAAACTGTTTCGTAGTGATGACAAATTTGTATTCTTTAAGAACAGCAATAGCTTCAAAATGGTTCAAATGGCTCGAAGCACAATGGGACTTAACACCTGAGGTCATCAGTCCCCTAGACTTAGAACTACCTAAACCTAACCAACCTAAGTACATCACACACATCCATGCCCGAGGCAGGATTCGAACCTGTGACCGTAGTAGAAGCGCGGTTCCGGACTGAAGCGCCTAGAAAAGCTCGGCCACAGCGGCCGGCAGCAATAGCTTCCTTACAGATAATACACTTTGCTTTGTTATCTTCCTCTATAACAAAATATGTCAGAAATCACACTGCACTGAAAGTATGACAGTCACAATCTAATTTTCTCTTTTCAGGGCCCCTCTTAGAAATAATAGAGTAGGCAGAATCGCGCGCTACTTTACTGCCATTCAAGCGCGGGCCGAATGTTTCACATATGTTATAGAGTAACACAGTTTACGTTAACTGCAATACACAAATTTAGGTCTATTACAATACATGCTGCCGAAATGAAGCAAATATTAATGGCTAATGAAATATGAAATTTGTTAATATTTACAGTTCCTTGCTCGTCAGGCGAATACTGAAATGCTGATTATTTTGTGAAAATTAAATTCTTCATATTAAAATTTTCGTGAAAATCGATAGGGGGGATTGGTACTCGGTTCTACAGACCCAGAGTGCAGAGTTTGGCACTCGTCCAGGAGGCTGGCTTGCCATCCGGCTCTCATCATGAGGGCTAGGAAGGAAGATTGCGGTCTATCGTTCTGTCGAGACTTGGTCGTTAGAACAGGAGCGTATGTCCGGAATGCTCAAGGATGCCCTGTCACAGGAGCTGGACAATAATCTCCGAGACGCTTTCGCGCTAACTCGATGAACCTGTGACGAAAGGCGGTACTCGTCTTTCACCTTTATTTCCCGGCTCCTAGATTGACATCGCTCGAACAGTCACCTTCGTAGGTGGACTACACAGTATGAGGATTCTTCCAGCGTACCTAAATCTGACATTTGTCTTAGCTACAGTTACTTTTATGTGGTCCTTTCAATTTAAATCGCTCCCTACGCACACTCTGAAATATTTAAAGGATGTGACAGGTTAGAGTGAGTATTGTGCAATCGTGTAATGATACAGGAATGCATCTTTCAGCTAACGTATGGGTTATGAGTTACATTTGTTTATATTGAGGGAAACTGTTGTTACCTGCACTTAGTCGCACTAGTCCGCATGTCTTACTCCATTTCGCTAAAATTTTTACTAGCGCTGCGACATTTCTTTGAACAGTAGTATCATGTGCACACTGCGTTATACTCTGAAGAGCTAAAGAAACTGGTACACCAGTCTAATGACGTGTAGGGACCCCGCGAACGTGCAGAAGTGCCGCAACACGACGTGGCATGGGCTCGACTAATGTCTGAAGTAGTGTTGTAGGGAACTGACACCATGAATTCTGCAGAGCTGTCTATAAACCCGTAAGAGTGCGAGACGGTGGAGATCTCTTCTGAACAGCACGTTGCAAGGCTTACCAAATATGCTCAATAATGTTCATGCCTGGGGAGTTTGGTCGCCATCGGAAGTGTTTAAACTCAGAAGAGTATTCCTGGGACTATTCTGTAGCAATTCTGGACGTGTGGGGTGTCGCATTGTCCTGTTGATGGACATGAATGGATGCTCACGTACGTGTCATCTGTCAGAGTCGTGTCTAGACGTATCAGGGGCCCCACATCACTCCAACTGCACATGCCCCACACCATTACAGAGCCTCCACCAGCTTGAACAGTCCCCTGCTGACATGCAGAGTCCATGGATTCATGAGGTTTTTTCCACACTCGTACGCGTCCATCCACTCGATACATTCCTAGGATGATGGTTCGACTTTTTTTCACAAACATTTCGGCAAGCAATACATTTCCCAAGCTGTGCTGCACAAATTGTCTGACGGCCAAAAGTCAATAGGAGTGGAAGCACTGTATTTTTCGTATAAACGCGCCACCGTGATCCACCTTGTCAGCAAACCATCTTCGCAAAGAATGAACCCTTGTGCTACTAGCTCCATACGAAGTTCTTGGGGAAGCCTACGCTGGCTAATAGGTCCCGTTCACTTTTCTGTAGGACTAGTGTTTACGTTTAGCGAGAGAGAATATGACAATCTCGCACGTGTTTCTTGAAGGCGTTGCAGGCGCGTGAAACTGATAGATAAGGGTATCTGAATCACCCTATCTATATATATATATGAAATACGGGCCAATGATGTGGTGTCCTGCACTACCGTGCCATATGTTGACACACCAGTGAGATGTTCAACCCGACGAATCCATTGTGCGTTTTCTAGAACGAGCACTGAACTGTATCGCCTCGAACGAGGAGCTGACATTTAAAGAATAATGAAAAGCAGGAGAATAGCCTGGCTTGGATGTGTCCTTAGCATGGATACTAGAAGAACAACTAAAAGCGTTATTGAATGGAAGTCAACTAAAAGAAAACAGAGAGGAGGGCCACGAAAGAAATGGATGGACGGTGTGAAGGAAGATACAAAATGTCTCAGAGTAAGAGGATGGCGGATAACCGCACTGGGGAGAGCAGAATGGAGGAGACTTCTTAAAGAAGGAAGACCCAGGCAGGGTTGTAACGCCATGAGAAGAAGAAGAAGAAAAAATAACGCGTGACTGTATCCCCAACTTGGCCGGTATCCTTAGGCAGTGCCAAGTTTCATCAAAATTGATCACCCCAGTGGGAAAAGGATCCTTTCGTGACGGCGATCACCACATATGTAGATTATACGAAAAAAAATTAGGACACTGAGGAATTTATTATTGAATTCATAGTAGTACCGACTGTTTTCTATTAGTGGGGTCTGAAGGACTCCCTAGTGCTTATTAGCTAAACGTAACAAAACCTGGATGGTCAACCTAATTTTAATAGTAAATTGCCGGTGTATACAAGTGATGTCAAAATTCGTTTTGCTTAAAATGTTCCTAATGTTTTAGTACAAAATTATGTAACTTCACGTGAAACAAGGAAAAAATTTAAATGAATGTGCTGTCACATTTAAAAAGCCATAGAACTAGGATCATAAATTTGCCCTATACTCCTATTCAAACAACCAAAACCGATCGTCACTCATAAAATCATATAGAAGAAAAAAATATTGTTTGGTGCCGTTAAATTTAATTATCTGCAGACATACAGCTCAAGTAGTGATCGATAAGTGGCGGTAGTTGTCTAGTGACTAACGTACTGACTCTGGCACTGGAGGTACCGGGTTCAGTCCCAGGTAAGGGCGGTGAATATTCTTCTTTCCAGTTCCTCCAGGAAGGCTCCGCTGTCAAATGAGTACAGGAGATACACAGTCATGCTCAAAAGTGTCCGAACGACCTGAATTGCATTTCGCCTGATTTGCATACGACCCGCATAACGCAGCTGTCAAGCATGTCCTCTAATCGCTCCTCGGTACAGTCGTTTGACTATTGAAAATGGTTCCAACAAGTCGCAACTAGAAAACACTGCTCTGTTTCGCAATAACTCAAGACGTAAAGTAATACCACGATACTACAAATATCAGGGAATATCTTATCACAGATAAGACTGTCCTTGAGGCTTGTAGGCTCATATTTATTGCAATAAATGACATACCTGAAATTTTAGCACGCTCATTATTACGTCAGATAGGTAATGCACGTAGTAAGTCCGTCGTATTCATGATTTCCTCTTCAAAGTAACATACCATACTTGTTATTTAACACAAAATGTCATTAAAATTTAAGTTATTCACGAGCAGCTACTTGAGAATATGTATGAACTTCTAATGACACGACGAACTGTCTCGTTCTGCATATGGATTCAAACCCAGGTCATGCAGACTAAGCAAAGATTTCATGACTGACGGAAACTAACAGTCATTCCTGATTAGGCATACAGAGAGTGACATACTTCGAGTTTAGACAGTATCAGTTAGCAAATATCAACTTTAAATTACATAGCGCAAATATTTTTAACAGACGCGAATTCCTACCCAGCATCTATTGTCCCTGTTAACGAACTAAGAGAGATGTTAAATATTGCTTCTTTACAAGTAACTTACTTGAAATACCGCGAGGTAAGGCTTTGTGTTGGACAGGTATTCGAACCCAGAATATAAACGGATTGACATCGAAGCACAAGCACCTGTGACATATCGGATTTTCTCAGCAGTAGCTAGATGTTTTAACTGAAATAACGAGACGAAACATTAATTTTTTCCTTCCAGGACTCCAACCCGGCACCTATCGCTGTTATATTCTAGAGAAAACGAACGTTAAAAATGGGTTTTTTGCACCAGCAGCGACATGTGAGCATGTTAGAACTGGAAATAATATCACGAAGAGTTCAGTGCTGACTGGGAATAGAGCCCCATACATATCGTTGTTGACTACACACAAAGAGACGTCAGCTACCGAATTTTTCTCCACCATCAGCTCGGAATAACATCTTGAACTTACAGTGATCTCGCAAATAGTTCTGTGTCTCACTGGGAGTCAAAAACGTCAGATATCGTTAGTGTTAACAAAGAATGAAAATACATTAAAAATCAAAATTATTATCCACCAGCAGATAGGTTTTCTCATGCTAGAGCTTGATAATACATAATAAAATCTTTAGTGCCGGGCCAGGTTTCGAACCCATTAACGCGCAAATGTGGAGATGTTGAGGAATCTGCAGTTTTGAACGAACAACAAATTGTAGCCGAGCTGTATTATCACGAAGGAATCAAATTCGACGTTAAGGGCGGTCTGAGTTGCATACTCGGTTCAGAACCAATTTTATCAACATACAGACGCTCAAACAAAAGGCGTAATAAGTGTCCTGTAACCCTACATAGCGTTTGTTTCGTCACTACAAATAAATGACTAGCATAAGAAAGGTTACTGGTGATATAGTTTCTACATGTCGTCACTCCAGACTTTATTGTGGTCAACCTAACGTCTACTTGGTAGAGAAGGAATATCATCTTTAATGTTAATTTCAGACCACAATGCCATTATATCTTCTTCACTTGGTGTAGCAGGAAGAGAATGGAATCTGTCTCTCCCTGTCTAAAATTATTGACAGAAGTTGGAATCGAACCCAGACCATAGGTGTATGAACCTACCATGAGTCCAACAGACCACCAAATCCTCCTCTCTGTGACTCATTTTTCTATCGTAACGGCGTTGCGCCACACTTGATGAGAATTCTGACACACAGGCTCCCTGTAGTAATTTGCAGCATGTTCAGTAATGTCATTTACTTGGTTGACCGAATCACCATGAACTAGCTGCCTCGGCTACCCAGTGCATACATTCGACTCTATTTTGTAATCACCGAAATAAAGTCACGTAACTGCCACCTACACAGAACTGCCAACAGTGTGGGATGCATAAATTTAAATAGGAAGTGTTCCTTTCCACTTGAGCTACTCTATTGCACTATCTGTTTGTTGAAAACGTCATGCAGTACAAAAGAAAACCTGTAACTGTTTGTCTCTCAGAAGTGTAGACCCAGCCGTATGCATTATCTCACAGCACTGTGGAATGTAGGAGTTCTGGAGGAATTGTTATTAAGTTCTAGAGCGGTTGTAGCTACGTGTGAGCTAGTAGCGAAATGGTGAGTGTCGTGCACAGTAGATAAGATGTCGCGAGTTCGAGTACGTTCACTGTTACATTTTTTAAAACGAAATTCTGCTGCCTGCTGAAGTTATCAATCCAATTGAACTTTGAACATGATTCCCTTCACTTCTCAACCCAAAATAGTCGCATGTGGAAAAAGGGCTAACTTCTGCGACATTTTGTTCTTTTCAGGTTTAATAGGCAGCCAGGCAGCAGATGCATCTCGAAACTTTTGTATTATGTATGGGGAGAGCGCATCGTTCTAAACTACGTCAGGAAAGTATTTTCTACATTAGCTGTCGTGTGGTAGTGGCATTTTATTCTTCTTCAAACCTTGTTTGACTGCTTTAACACAAAACAAGTTTTCTACATCCATGTAATCAGTAAAATGCATGTGGATTGGCAGACTGTTATAGATAACGTCAGAGAATTATCATATATCGCTGACGATTAATTTCTCTCCCATGTTTACTATTGTTTTAACAACGCTAAAGGAAACCTTACGAAAACTGTCCACTGTATTATAAGAAATGAAATAAAACTGCCCACAATAACCTTACTGACGAAAGTCTGTTTTAATAAATCTGAGTATCTGTAAACAAGCGTGCCTCTATCGACACGAATTAGTAAAATACTACTCACTTAGATTTTGATTGGTTGTGCAGCATTGTAAGTTTTTCAGTATTGCACTATGAGCTGAAAGTATTTTCTGCGATTCCCTTATCGATGTTTACTCTGACTGCTTGTAGCTCTTTCACAGAAGGGATAAAGACATTACGGTCAGTGAGACTGGAACTGCGAACCACAACAAACGCTATTTCAGATGTCAGCACAGTACCACAGAGCTGGCGGAGAGGTATGTGACATAGCTTACTCTTACGAGGCCAACAGTGCCTGGAACTCGTAAACTGCTATTTAAAGGACGAGATTAGTTGCGATTTCCACGTGGAACGACTTTCCTGGGCTGAAAACCGTAAATTTACAATCTTTTGTTACACCTCAAGCGATAATAACTCAGATTATTCGATGGAAGTGACAGGTAAAATCAAGTGAACTTTGAGGCTTAATTCCGTGCACACCAGAAAGTAACTCGTCGATCACAGAGTTGCCAAACATACCTTGCCTTGTTGCCAAATCTCAGTTACATTACCAGCAGGAAGAAGACGAACCGATGTGATTCTACAGCAAGCTGGGAAGTGACCATAGCTGGTGTCTCCAAGTCGCGGCTGCTATGGCCTGGCATACGTAATGCGTCTGATTCGCATTTCTGTAACTAGGTTTAGGGACTGGAGTGTAGTTACATAGTTACTAATAATAGACATACTGCAAACTAAGCATCATAAATCAGTAACTCTCATAGTTGTTTATATATTTCTTTAGTAAGTGTACTCAAAACTAAGAAACTCATGAACTCAGACGTATTCATGCCTCGCCAATAGTCGAGCACAACAAACAAATGAAAATGAAAAAGAATGTGTGTGTGTGTGTGTGTGTGTGTGTGTGTGTGTGTGTGTGTGTGTGTGTGAGAGAGAGAGAGAGAGAGAGATTGAGAGAGAGAGAGAGAGAGAGAGAGAGAGAGAGAGAGAGAGAGAGAGTAAAAAGTTGTTGTAAAGAAACTGAATCATGGTATGTAAAGAAATCTTTCATTAAAAGGACACGTTCCACAACATTACGAAATGTCGTATCCATGATCTATGGAACAAGAATTAATCTAATGTAATCAAATCTAATCTAATCTAATCATATCATATTGATGACTAGCTATGAAGAGTCATGAATTACCGAATTTTCTGCCAATACCAGTAAACAAATCTAAACTTTAAAATAAAAGACGACAATTTCTGTAATAAACTGGGACTCCTATCAAGATCCTTTCGTCCCTGTTAACTAACCACGAAAGATGTCTGATATATCTCCATTCTGAAGTGACAAAGTGTGTATGCATTTAAAGATGAAGTGCATGATGTGAAGTTCTGTGACGGAGATACGAACCCAACACGTAATCGGATTGTTAACTAAGTAAAATCAAATGTTACGTATCGGTTTTTCTTATCAGCTGCTAGGCGTTTGAATCTAAAATAAGGATTCAAACTTTTGTGCCTAAGTGACAATCGAATTGCACGTCTACCGTGCATCCATGAGTGTGGCTTAAGTATCAATTGCTTACTCACGAACAGTAAGATGTGTGCGTGTTTGACCAGAAATAACGACACCTATTGCGATTGTTGGCAACACATGAACAGACATTAAAACGCATGTTAATTTTCACTAGCAGGCAGGTGTGCACGTGATAGGGCTTGAAATGATTTTATGAATATTTTTGTACTGTATCAGGATTCGGACCTACATACGTACCTTTGGAGGAGACCTAGACAAGATTTCATTCTTGGGAAAATGAACGAAATGATTGAACTGTTGAGTGGTACTTAAGTAAATAAATTAGTGAAATCAAAGTGAACTAGAAATTAGAATATAAATGGAAAACTTGGTTTAGTTTGGAGAGTTACATACTGGCACACAGCGGGCCGAACAGCAGAGACAATGACCGTGAAGTCAGCAAGTTCCACATAAGCGGGCGCTGTCGATTCAGCCGTCAGGGCATCGCCCGACCGGCTCACGTGTTTCTCAGTGGTCGCATGTGAGCAAAGGCCCTCACCTACATTCCAAGAGCCAATGACCGACGTTAAGAAGAATCTTCGAGAATCTTTTCAACGTGACAGAAGAGGCAATGGCCGTGAAGTCGTTCACCTCCAGTAAACTGAAGTGAATAAATACGCGAGACGCAGTGGGCCCGACAGATGAAGACGAGAGGAAGACGAAGGCGAAGACGGAGACGAAGACGGAGACGAGCGACGAAGAAGACGAAGAAGAAGCGTAGCAGTTGTTTTAAGTTAGTTTCGGTGCTGAAGATCGTCAGGCAAGAAGAGACTACATCATGCACAGACGCACCGAGTCCGCCGCTGTAATGGAATAGCAAGCAGCAGCCTCAGTGCCAGAAGAAGAAGTTAAAAGGTATTTTGAAGTCTGATTTTACATACCCGGGTGACTCGTGAGGACGGGAAGGAGACGGCCTCACTTCAGCAGTCACCTGTGAGCTGGGATGAAGACCTGACAGCCGAAGACTGGCAAGCGGGAGTCCGTGGTTCGAGTCCGGGACACTGGCCTTCCCCCGCCGCGCCGCTCCGCTGGTCGACGCACAACACACGCGGCCGCTTGAGAAGAGAAACACTGGGACGCCACATTCAAGGTATCACCACCCGATGCACGACATCGCTCGCAATAATTAAACGGGCCACCTCGCGCTGCGCGTCTCCGGGTCAGCTGGGCGAGACGGCGACACGAGATACACACCGCTACGCGTAATCAGACGCCGCCGCCGCCGCCGCCGCCGCCGCTGCCGCAGCAGAAGGCTACGCAAACGACACGGCTGCCGCTCTCCGAACCAGAACGTCCAGTAAGATAACAGTTGTACGAAACTTTCAATAAAAGTTATCTTATGTATAAAATGATGTTTCATTCGACCTCATACCCGAGCCAAGGAAGAACCCACCCTGCCCACATTTTGTAAGAGAGAAAAGTTTATTTATTTAATATTTTCACCCAGACAGAATGCTTGAGAATGCTCATCCTGACAATTGACAGCATCAAAAGAGAAAACCCAGTTACACTGAGTGACAGAAGTGTCACATTTAGTAACCACAGCTGTTACATTTGATGTCAGAAGCCGTAGTAGTTGTTACATTTGGTGTCAGAGAAAAACCCTTGGCTCAATATGAGGTGTGAATGACAGTCACTGACGGTCCACAGTTAGTATTGTTTAATGTGTGAAAGGATAGAGGTTTGCATAGCAGTCGTAATATTTTCTTTATTTAGAAGTGTATTCTCTCTCATAATTTTAAGAGTTTGTCGAAAATATTTAAACATCTTTTTAATTCAGTGTGGTAAGATTGTGTAACTAACAGTTTATAAAATGATGACACGAAATCGTACAAAGTCAGAGTCAGCACCACAAGGGGTTTCTACTGAGGAAGCTATTCAGAGCTTAGTTAATCAAATAGCACAGCTTAAAAATGATAATAATGCATTATTTAAACAGTTGTGTGAGGTTAGGCAAACCAGTTCAGTCCCTCCTACCCTAGATTCCTCAGCAGCAGCCTTGGTAACTCCTTTTTCAGGTAAACCTGGCGAAGACATAACAGCCTTTTTTGATGATTTAGTAGCAGCTGCAAAGTTAGGATCATGGTCAGATGAACAGCTCTTACAAATGACAAAGTTAAGATTGCTAGGAGAGGCTAAAGCACACGTATTATACCATGAAGAATTACGGAATGCTCCAACATTTGAGGAATTGAAGAAAGGATTACTTAAACGTTTTCAAAAACAGAACAGCTGTAGATTTTATAGGGAACAGTTAAACACTATCACTCAGAGGCAAAACGAGTCGTTAGAAAGCTTTGTAGATAGGATTAGAAAAGTTAATATTAACACCTATCAGTTGACAACTAGTGATGAAGCAAATAGAGTTATTTTACAAGAGGCAGAAGATAGAGCTCTAGATACATTTTTACGTGGGTTACCTCCTGAAACGTCCCGTCGTGTCAGGGCAGAGTTTCCTAACAATTTAGCGGAAGCTGTATCTGTGGCGACGGCTTTTGAAGAAATTGACATTGCCACCAGATACAAGGAGAAGCGAAATGTATTTTCAGCAGGAGTACGATGTTTTAGGTGCGATCGACAGGGCCATATAGGAAAAAACTGCAGACAACCTCAATGCAATAATTGTCAAAGAATAGGTCACACATTCAAGGAATGCAGGTCTAAGAAAGTTTTTGGAAATAGAAATCAGTTAAACTCAAACGGGAATGTCGGAGCCGCCGCCAGGCATTCCCAATAAAATTTCATGCCATTAAGGCGAATGTGAAGGCGGAATGCTGGTTATCTGCTACCATACGGGATAAAGAGGCAAGGATACTGGTGGATACAGGCGCAAACGTATCAATAGTGAGTAATGAATGTATTGGAGAAAATAAATATGACCCTCCTAGGTATAGATTGAGTGGAGTAGGAGGAGGTACAGTGAAGTCATTAGGATGTACATCATTGATTTTCTGTATTCACGGTGTACAATTTCAAGAAGACGTAGAAGTGGTAACAAAGATAACTGACGGGTACGACGCGATCCTAGGGTTGGATTTCCTGAATAAACATCACGCTAAAATTGACCTCAGACAGCAAACTGTAGAACTTAGCGGAATAGTATTTCAGCTAGGTGACACCGCTGCAAAGGGCCCTCTGCCGCAAGATTTCCCTAACCGGAAGGCGAAATCAACTACACTGCGTGCAACGTCCTTGAAGGTTGATTCGCGGGATCAGATACCATCTGGCTCAGGAAAACTTCTCTGGATGACCGTTGACCCCGAGGTACCTACAGATACAATATGTCTAATAGAGCCACTAGAGGAAAATGAGGAATTAGATGTATCACATTGTTTTGTACGTAGAAGTGTTGTACGGGTTCAAGACGTTGAGGGAGAAAGAAAAGTACCGGTACATATTGACAATTTTGGAGTGGAGGACAAAGAGTTGCTACAGTCAGTACTTTTGAAGAAGAAGATTTCATTTGGTCAGATATTAATGATGGTCAGAAACCAGACGCCTATAAAACCGCATTACGCCAGAAGATTGAGCATTTGCAAGGAAAGGAAAGAGACACGATAGAAGCAGTTTTAGTTGAGTTTCAAGATTTATTTAATGCAGAAGGTCCACTGCCAGCAACAGATATCACACAGCATAGGATCCCAACAGGAAATAGCCCCCCAGTTTATAGAAAGCCTTATAGAGTTGCGCATCACTTACAGCCAGTACTGGATGAATTTTTAGAACAGCATCTAAAAGATGGAATCATAGAATATTCTGATTCGCCTTATAATTCAAATATTGTAATTATTCCAAAGAAGTCTCCCGACGGTACGAAACGATATAGATTTTGTTGTGACTACAGACACCTTAACAAACAAACAATCTCAGATGTTTATCCTCTTCCAAACATTACAGATATCATTGACAGTTTAGGTAACAGTAAATACTTTTCAACAATCGATTTACGTAGCGGATATCATCAATTGGAAGTTGCACCTGAAGATAGGCATAAAACAGCATTTTCTACCCCTGGAGGCCACTGGCAATTTAAAAGAATGCCTTTCGGTTTGAAAAATGCACCAGCAACTTTTCAAAGACTACTCGATGGAGTATTGCGAGGACTAAAAACTCAGCAATGTTGTGTATATCTAGACGATATTATTGTATTCTCCAAAGACATTAATGAACATGCTGTGCGTCTGCGTAATGTTTTTCAGAGACTTAGAAAAGCTAAATTAACATTAAATATAAAAAAATGTAGTTTTGCATTGACAGAGGTTACATACCTAGGGCATGTCATTAGTGAAAAAGGAATTAGAACAGATCCTCGATTAATTTCGGCAGTTAAGGACTTCCCAACACCACAACGCGTTAAGGAGGTACAAAGTTTCATTGGTCTCGCATCGTATTACCGAAAATACGTTCAAAATTTTGCTGAAATTGCCCGACCCTTAACCCAATTATTGAAAAAGGGTGCAAAATTTCATTGGTCTGAAGATTGTGAATCAGCATTTCAAACTCTTAAAGATAAGTTAACACACAGTCCAGTATTAGCCTACCCAGATTATAATAAAGAATTTATTTTATCCTGTGACGCAAGTGGTCATTCAGTAGGAGTTGTTTTGAGTCAGAATATTAATGGTGCGGAACACCCCATAGCCTACGCTTCGAGACAACTAACAACAGCAGAAAGAAATTATTCCACAACAGAGAAAGAATTGTTAAGTGTTATTTATGGTATCAAATACTTTAAATGCTACTTGTATGGTAGGAAATTCAAGGTCATTACAGACCACGCAGCTTTAAAATGGTTGCTTGGGTTAAAGGATCCATCTAGTCGTCTCACGCGTTGGGCCCTATGTCTTTCCGAAATGGATTTCGAAGTTATCCATAAACCAGGCAAAAAACACACGAATGCAGATTGTCTAAGTCGGAAAATAGCACTTTTGTAAGCGACAGGCCGAGATACTGCGGACTGGAGAAAGGCACAAAATGAGGATACAGAATGCAAAAAATACGCAACTCAAAAACAATTTTGCTTTGAAGATGGTGTATTATGCCGTAAAACAAAACTTGGACCGCGAATTGTTGTTCCCCAACACCTTAGACAAGAAATAATGGCAGAGGCCCACGACCATATCCTTGCAGGACACGGTGGACAGCGGACAACTGAAAGACGTGTAGCAGAGCGATTTTGGTGGCAAACCAGAAAGCAGGATGTTGCGCAGTACGTTCGTAATTGCATTGCGTGCGCACAACGAGCTGAACTTTCTCGTTCCAAAATACCCTTACAGAGGCTCCCCGAGGCTTCATGTCCACTTCAAATCTGTGGACTGGATCTCTACGGGCCATTTCATAAAACACCTGCTGGTAATAAATATGTTCTTACGATTATAGATCACTTTTCACGCTATCTAGCTATGGTAAGTCTCCCAGATCAGCAAGCAAATACAGTTGCCCAAGCTTTAGTTAACAATTGGATACTTAAATTTGGCGTACCTGAAGCTATTATCACAGATCAGGGATCTAATTTTATGTCTGAACTAATGAAACAGCTATGCCACTTACTCAAAATACGCAAATTACGCACAACTCCGTTACACCCTCAGTGCAACGGACGCACAGAAAGAGTTCATCGGACAATTGGCAAGATGCTTAGTTATTATATTAACGAACAACATTCTAATTGGGATACGTATTTACCAATAATCGTGTCGGTATACAACGCCAAAACGCATGAAGCAACTGGCATGTCACCTTATGAAGTGGTTTATGGGAGAAAAATGCCGTCCCCTTTTGATGTAATCAGGCAGAAAAACGGAAAAGTCGGAGAAACAGTAAGAGATTTCAGTCGAATGATGAAAGATGTATGGAAAAAGGTTCAAAAATCTAATACAAAGGCTTTGGAACGACAGGAAAGGTTAGGTAATGCCCAAGCTAAATATCCAAATTACAAAATCGGTCAGTGGGTTATGCTTTTAACTCCATACGTTGCGAAAGGAAAAACAAAGAAATTTGTAACAAACTACAGAGGTCCTTATCAAATTATTGAGATCACGTCACCAGTCAACGTTAAATTGCAACTGCCCACCAGAACTACTGTTGTGCATGTCAGTCGTTTAAAACCTTTTAAGGGCGCTCCAGATGTAATTCCTTCAACAATAGTGTCTGCTTTTCCGAAGGGTGGAGGAAGTACCCGAAAAGGAAAAAGAGTGGCCACGCCAGCACAACATACAGACATGGCACCATACAATCTTCGACCAAGAGTGCGAATGTCCTAGTGGAATCTCAGTAGACTGTGGATAGTATACATATGTAAATAATTAATAAATGATAATGGTTTATTTTTTAAGAAAAAGAAAAGTTGAACGTAGAAACAGGTAGATCTTGTAGTTAACAAGTAGTAGGTTGGTAGGCCCATAACCATGTTGTTTGCTTTTTTCAGAAAATGCCATTCAAGCATTTCCTGCACAAAACCTATCCTACCTCAATGACTCCCTTGACAGTTCCCTTCTGAAGTCATTAGATACATAAACTCACAGCAAGACAAAATTGATGCCAATGTTATGATGCAACATGTCTTAAAATTAAAAGGTGAACACAAAACTAAAATTATAATGCTAGGAACGGGTATATCTGGAACCTTTGTGTTGGTGTTTCTGCTTTGTACAGTTCTCTTTTATTTAAGACGAAAAAATAAGCCAAATAATAATATACCACTTCATCAAATCCCTGTTAACTGGATACCACACTCTTAACTGACGTACTTCAATGGCTACTTTTGAGCATTAGTGTATTAATTTTGTTTATTGTACTTCACTCTTTACTAAACAGTCTTATGTTAAAATAAACAATACTGTAGAATAGTTATTCTTGCATTAGTATAGGGTAGATTAAACAGCTGTTGCTATGTAATTTTCTAAGTGAAAAATCTATTTCTGTTTATTCATTCTCATCAAGATTTGTTACACTTATTATAACCATTTATGTGTAAACTATGTGATTCATGAGCGCACAGGGCTTTTATAAAGTGATACAGTATTTTCAACATACTTAATGTGACGCATGTGTAAGTCGAGAGTTTTCAGTGCTTGTATTTTTTCCGTGTGAAGAGTGGAGGAATGTTGAGTAGTAAATTCGAGGGCGAATTTCTCCGAAGGGTGGAGGAATGTTGAGTGGTACTTAAGTAAATAAATTAGTGAAATCAAAGTGAACTAGAAATTAGAATATAAATGGAAAACTTGGTTTAGTTTGGAGAGTTACATACTGGCACACAGCGGGCCGAACAGCAGAGACAATGACCGTGAAGTCAGCAAGTTCCACATAAGCGGGCGCTGTCGATTCAGCCGTCAGGGCATCGCCCGACCGGCTCACGTGTTTCTCAGTGGTCGCATGTGAGCAAAGGCCCTCACCTACATTCCAAGAGCCAATGACCGACGTTAAGAAGAATCTTCGAGAATCTTTTCAACGTGACAGAAGAGGCAATGGCCGTGAAGTCGTTCACCTCCAGTAAACTGAAGTGAATAAATACGCGAGACGCAGTGGGCCCGACAGATGAAGACGAGAGGAAGACGAAGGCGAAGACGGAGACGAAGACGGAGACGAGCGACGAAGAAGACGAAGAAGAAGCGTAGCAGTTGTTTTAAGTTAGTTTCGGTGCTGAAGATCGTCAGGCAAGAAGAGACTACATCATGCACAGACGCACCGAGTCCGCCGCTGTAATGGAATAGCAAGCAGCAGCCTCAGTGCCAGAAGAAGAAGTTAAAAGGTATTTTGAAGTCTGATTTTACATACCCGGGTGACTCGTGAGGACGGGAAGGAGACGGCCTCACTTCAGCAGTCACCTGTGAGCTGGGATGAAGACCTGACAGCCGAAGACTGGCAAGCGGGAGTCCGTGGTTCGAGTCCGGGACACTGGCCTTCCCCCGCCGCGCCGCTCCGCTGGTCGACGCACAACACACGCGGCCGCTTGAGAAGAGAAACACTGGGACGCCACATTCAAGGTATCACCACCCGATGCACGACATCGCTCGCAATAATTAAACGGGCCACCTCGCGCTGCGCGTCTCCGGGTCAGCTGGGCGAGACGGCGACACGAGATACACACCGCTACGCGTAATCAGACGCCGCCGCCGCCGCCGCCGCCGCCGCTGCCGCAGCAGAAGGCTACGCAAACGACACGGCTGCCGCTCTCCGAACCAGAACGTCCAGTAAGATAACAGTTGTACGAAACTTTCAATAAAAGTTATCTTATGTATAAAATGATGTTTCATTCGACCTCATACCCGAGCCAAGGAAGAACCCACCCTGCCCACATTTTGTAAGAGAGAAAAGTTTATTTATTTAATATTTTCACCCAGACAGAATGCTTGAGAATGCTCATCCTGACAATTGACAGCATCAAAAGAGAAAACCCAGTTACACTGAGTGACAGAAGTGTCACATTTAGTAACCACAGCTGTTACATTTGATGTCAGAAGCCGTAGTAGTTGTTACAGAACTATACTGTTCCGAGAGATTCAGATCCACGAAAGAGGAGATACGAATTCGAATCACAGTCCAGCACCAAAGTTTTCAACGTCTCGAGTTCAATCACGTACAAGTAGAATAAGAGCCCTGTTCCTTTAAATGGCTATCGGTTCATCAAAGAAAAAAAAAGTCTAATGTAAGTAAGTTTACTGGCCACTGTATTTCTGTTTACCACGACTCCGCTATGTCATTTCTCAATGTAAACGGCTCTGCCCAGTTGGTAATGACGGAACGTGATGTTTAATGCGGATTCTGGATTATAACGTCTTTCTCTTGAGGTTACAAGAGGTAAAGTAAATCTGTTTGTGCCTCTTAAAAGTAAATGACTAAACCCACGCAATGCACCTGTGATAGTTCTTTCCCCCAGATCATTGTGGCCACATTTCCCAGCACCAGGAGTGTGCTGTAACGGATGATGTGCTTAGCTTACAAAATTAGTCACTGTAGAAGAAATGCAAGTCTATTAAACGGTTAAGTAAAAGCAAGCTTCTGACGTGGAGATTATGCTATTCTCATGTCAGCAGGATGTAAAGACTCTTCTAGGGATCATAGGCTCGATGTGAAGCCCTTTCGAAATTTTCACTAATTCAGCAAATTTCTTAGTTCGAGAAAATCCACTGTGAAGTGTGAAGTTAAAGGATAATTTGATTATTATCGTCTTTATTACTATCATTTTATTCATACCGCTGCTGGAACACATGTGCTTGAAGATCATTTAATGCGTTTTGCTCATTATGGAAGTAGTTGCCCAAGAACAGGTTCTTTCCCTGTCTACAGAATCCTTTTCATGTTAATATCAAACATCAGCAATTACTCGTAGATTACATTAAAACTGAAGTAATTGGGGAAGACGTTACTTGATAGCAAAAACGCGCTGCCTTTCTTCATTTACTTGCGCCTAGAAATGGCTGTCGAGTACGGCCAAACCAAAAGGGATGAGATCTTACTGCCTTCCGATATACGTCGCTGTCAGTTCTTCCATATGATTTGGTCGACATGACTGCTTCAAGTTGTGTATGACAGACAATGTTTTAGAAAATCAATTGTTTTTCTTTGCAGTAAACAGGAAGATTTTCATTCTAAGCTAAGCAAGTACAAAATTATCGTCGCAATATTAGTTCAAATTTAATATTCGTTTCTATAGTGTAGGAAAGCATTTCACAGTTGCAAAACTCGCATCTGACTCACTGACCTTACACTTCGTTTTACCTGATTTTGTAGTCATTTAAATGAAACAACATGACCTTCCAGTGGGAGACATTTCGTTCCCCATTTCCTTCTGTGAAATTTGTCAGTAAGCTTTTTGCCTTCCAACCAGCGAAATGAGGCAGAGTACGGTCGGTAAACGATTCACAAACGACGATTTAGTGCCATTAAGACGACTGCTTTAAACATTGTCGTAGCTGAAGGAATTTAGTCACTTCTTAAATCGTCCTAAGCAGTAACGTTCAAAGATATCTCAAATCATAGCTCATTATCCAGGTACGAAAGTTGTGAAACAAACTTCCCACAGTTTGTGTCAGGTTGATCTTTTCGTCTGATAGCACTGCGTAAGTATTTTGTCTAAGAGTTATCACAAGAAGTGTTCCTGTAGCTGTGGGAATCACTGATTGAAAACGAGTTTAACACCAATGGGTACAGTACTGCTAAATATTCAAAATAATTATCAACCTAAGTCTGAGTTCATCCACAAACTGAGACGTATTTATCATATTGAAGCTAGACTGTGTATCCTTGTCTTCCTTGAGTGGCCATTGGAAGGCGTTTACACACACATATACAATACTATGAATACTTCGAACGCTATAGTTAACATTGCTCTCATAAACTACTTTTGTTTTTTTAATTCCCCTGGGTCTTCAGCGTGCAATATGTGTTGTAGATACAGTCTTAGACCAAAAAATTGACCGCCGAGTCGTTCACGGAAGGTGGACAATACGAGGTGCATTCAAGTTCTAAGGCCTCTGATTTTTTTTCACCGGACTGGAAAGAGATAGAAACATGCGCATTGTTCTAAAATGAGACCGCGTTCATTGTCAATACGTCCCAGAGATGGCAGCACCGTACGGCAGATGGAATTTTACCGCCGCCGGCGAGAATGAGAACTGTTTTAAATACTTAAAATGGCGACGTTTTCCTTACTTGAACAGCGTGCAATCATTCGTTTTCTGAATTTGCGTGGTGTGAAACCAATTGAAATTCATCGACAGTTGAAGGAGACATGTTGTGTTGGAGTTATGGATGTGTCGAAAGTGCGTTCGTGGGTGAGACAGTTTAATGAAGGCAGAACATCATGTGACAACAAACCGAAACAACCTCGGGCTCGCACAAGCCAGTCTGATGACATGATCGAGAAAGTGGAGAGAATTGTTTTGGGGGATCGCCGAATTACTGTTGAACAGATCGCCTCCAGAGTTGGCATTTCTGTGGGTTCTGTGCACACAATCCTGCATGACGACCTGAAAATGCGAAAAGTGTCATCCAGGTGGGTGCCACGAATGCTCACGGACGACCACATGGCTGCCCGTGTGGCATGTTGCCAAGCAATGTTGACGCGCAACGACAGCATGAATGGGACTTTCTTTTCGTCGGTTGTGACAATGGATGAGACGTGGATGCCATTTTTCAATCCAGAAACAAAGCGCCAGTCAGCTCAATGAAAGCACACAGATTCACCGCCACCAAAAAAATTTCGGGTAACCGCCAGTGCTGAAAAAATGATGGTGTCCATTTTCTGGGACAGCGAGGGCGTAATCCTTACCCATTGCGTTCCAAAGGGCACTACGGTAACAGGTGCATCCTACGAAAATGTTTTGAAGAACAAATTCCTTCCTGCACTGCAACAAAAACGTCCGGGAAGGGTTGCGTGTGTGCTGTTTCACCGAGACAACGCACCCGCACATCGAGCAAACATTACGCAACAGTTTCTTCGCGATAACAACTTTGAAGTGATTCCTCATGCTCCCTACTCACCTGACCTGGCTCCTAGTGACTTTTGGCTTTTTCCAACAATGAAAGACACTCTCCGTGGCCGCACATTCACCAGCCGTGCTGCTATTGCCTCAGCGATTTTCCAGTGGTCAAAACAGACTCCTAAAGAAGCCTTTGGCTCCTAGTGACTTTTGGCTTTTTCCAACAATGAAAGACACTCTCCGTGGCCGCACATTCACCAGCCGTGCTGCTATTGCCTCAGCGATTTTCCAATGGTCAAAACAGACTCCTAAAGAAGCCTTCGCCACTGCCGTGGAATCATGGCGTCAGCGTTGTGAAAAATGTGTACGTCTGCAGGGCGATTACGTCGAGAAGTAACGCCAGTTTCATCGATTTCGGGTGAGTAGTTAATTAGAAAAAAAATCGGAGGCCTTAGAACTTGAATGCACTTCGTACAGTCGTGCTCCTCTCAGAATCCTATGTCCGGCAATATGCTCGATCTGGCAACATTGTAGACTGTGGCACTTCCCAGAGGAAGTCTTGTCTGCAGTCTCAGTACATTACTCTTGACTATGACCGTAGTCTTGACGTAAAACGCAGGATTAACTGTTATGACGTCTGGCGACAGAAAGCACACTTCGACAAAACTTTTATCGCCCCTTTCCTCTCGGTGCTGAAACTGTGAATGTATTTCAAGCGAACCTACAATATATTTAGCTTTCTGTCACATTGGTAATAACAGTTTGGTTCAACAATGTTTTAGCGAGAGATTTCTTGGCCGACCATCTGCCTCTGAACACCGCATGCATCTGAGTTCTCTGGGACCCGTTTACTGCCTACCGGCGGGGTCTGAGGCACTGCATTGTCTCGCCTTCTGCCGACAACGTCTGCTCCACTCCGCTCTCTCGACCATGTAAAATCCTTTAATGTTGTTGAGTGGTGACCCATAAGGACCATGTAAAATCCTTTAATGTTGTTGAGTGGTGACCCATAAGATCTGCCTACAATTTGAGTTTCACACTTGATAGCAATGGAGGCTCAAAACCGTTTTTACTTGATTATTTTATTGCACTAGAATACAATAAATCAATGTGGCACAGAATTAATTTCATTGTTTCTGATCCTGTGTGCTATAATTAAAGCATCACATCCTGTTCTTTTTCTTGTCACAGGAGATTCTTCAAATAATTTATTTTTGTCATGGATTCATATGTGTTAGTCAAGGCACAGAGAGTAAATGAAATGTAATGTGTTTGGTTCCTTTCTTTGATTCCCTATGGTAAATGGATGCGAAAGGTTTTGTCAATACCTTTCAGAATCTGCTCTATAGCTACTCAGGCAGATTGCTTGTTTTGAGGTCCATACATTAATTAATGGAGAAGTGAACGCTGTTTAAAATATTCAATTGGATTTAAGGTGATAAAATTGCCTGTATTTGAAGCTACCCGTAACTTGCTAGAGCAGCTGTTACAAAATGTCTGCAGATAGTTCCTAATTGCTACTGCGGAAATTTAGCATAGAGGCCCTATAGTAATCAAGAGTTTCATTTCCTTCATACTTATCACCCTGGCATGTGAGTCTTAAGTGAAGAACAATATTGAAATTCGTATCGTTGACGGTCGGTCGAATTTCTTCAGAGACGCAGGTATTGCGAAGCATAAAGCCATGATCTGTGACCATTAACACAACTTACTGAGTCGAGCTACCAAGAGGATTTAATGTGTAAAGGTTTTCATCCGATTTCTTAACAGTTTTTTTTTCTGGAAATTCGCAGCTCCATAAAATATATCAGAAAAAAAAAGCTCGCACACGCTGGCCACTACTACGGTTAAAACTGACGACTGAGTGAGCCGTTCTGACCTGAGACACGGGCGATACCAATGGGCTACGGACACACTGCTGCCTGCACGCCACTCTCATCATGGTATTGGTCGCTCAGCCTCATAATGCATGGTGCAAGATAATAAGAGTAGTCACTTATGTAAAGAATAGCATTTTTTAGCCAAAAAATTGATTTTTCTGTCTGTGTCTTAGTTTACATGACGATTATATAGCACGAGTCCATTCAGTACCATACGCGGAAGTGATTGCACAGTCATGTCTGTTCATGTGTTGCCAACAATCGCAATAGGTGTCGTTATTTCTGCTCAAACACGCACAAATCTTACTGTTGCTGAGTAAGCAATTGATACTTAAGCCACACTCATGGATGCACGGTAGGTGTGCAATTCGATTGTCGCTTAGGCACAAAAGTTTGAATCCTTATCTTAGATAGCTGATAAGATATTGAATTCTGTAGGCGGCGAGATGGAATCCAAATTGGCGTGACCACTCCGTCCAGCTTTCCAGTGCAGCATCAAAAGGACGAAAAGTTGGTGCAACTGCATGTTGTGGGTGCGTGAGCGATGGAGCGGCGGCTGCCGCATCGTTTTGCATTGCACGTTGACCCTGGACGAGCTGTTCAAGGGCATCCAGTAAGGCCTGCGTCTGCTGATTCTGTAAGCGATAAAATTCGGACAGTACATCTGGAGATGGTGGCGAAGCCATTACACAAGTAAATCAGGGCAATATAGTTACGAACGCGGTGTGGACTCGTCGCCAAATGTTGTGGGTTGGCAAGAGAGCCAACCCCGTACTACTAGAGGAAGCCGAAAGGCACGCGTTTTAGCTCACGCAGGCTGGCATGAGGTCTGGAACAGGGCAAGGAAATTAAACTTAGAAAAAACTGACGTAGCTGGTGGAATACTTAACTTTAATTCATAAATGGTGAACGTCGCTCTTGACGGTACATGTTTTACAGTATCAATAGTAACTGGTAATGGCGCCTTGCTAGGTCGTAGCAAATGACGTAGCTGAAGGCTATGCTATCGTCTCGGCAAATGAGAGCGTATTTTGTCAGTGAACCATCGCTAGCAAAGTCGGTTAAACAACTGGGTCGAGTGCTAGGAAGTCTCTCTAGACCTGCCGTGTGGCGGCGCTCGGTCTGCAATCACTGATAGTGGCGACACGCGGGTCCGACGTATACTAACGGACCGAGGCCGATTTAAAGGCTACCACCTAGCAAGTGTGGAGTCTGGCGGTGACACCACAAAACGACTGTACCGAGGAGCGATTAGAGGACCTGCTTGACAGCTGCGTTATGCGGGTCGTATGCAAATCAGGCGAAATGCAATTCAGGTCGTTCGGATACTTTTGAGCATGAGTGTACGTGCCACCCTCTCCCTCCTAGTGCCGCGGCGAAGAAAGGCGGTACTCGCAGTCAGACCCGTAGCCCAGTCACAGACTTGCGCCACAGAATTTACCTTTTTTTACTGATTGTTAATACGATTTCATGGATACACAGTGCATTAGTTTACAGGAAAACACTACATAAACATAAGCAATTCTCGTAAAGTTGTAAACAATAGCAACAAAACTCATATCCACCAGCCATCAATACTGCACTTGTTGAATCTCTGCGCCAATAAGAACACGTCACAGATTATGACAGGTTAGCGCGCACGCCCAACAGCAGTTTCCCTCACTTCGCAACTGAAAATATTTATTACACTCAGAACTGGCAGTTTGACAATTCTGTAATGTGCGCCGAATCATAATGAGCATGCATGAGTGCTGTAATATAAATTACCAGAACAATTGCAGGAACTAATTTTGGGAGATTATTAGCGTTGTGGGGGGAGGGAGTGGCCTTTTGGAGCAGTACGTAAAAACAGAGACGAATAAATACAGTGGCTGTAATTTGCCAGTAACTGTTTGGCACCTTTTTATAACACCAAATCATTTTTAAATACTGCTTTCAGGCACTTTGACATTACTGACAAGCATTTGACAATCTGTACTGCTGATGGAATAACATCAACACGCTTTCAAGGTAACGTTTGTCAATTTTACATTTAAAAAAAAGTTTCTACCCTAACTGATGCAGTAAATTACTGTTCTGTATGACTTTATGATGTATTAAATTTCAGAAGCAGCCATTCATCAATACAGACAACGTGACACTCTCTCTCTCTCTCTCTCTACACACACACACACACACACACACACACACACACACTACTTGATTCATTACTTGATTTATTACAAAAGGAACGTTAAATAAAGATCGTGTAGTACACAATTTGCGAGTGTGAGAGACTGCTTTCCTATAACGCTGTCTGCACAAATGTCTTCGCGGTGGCAGCATTTTACCACTTGGATGGTTTCCATTGGTTCGCGATGTCTCTTGAATCCGTTCATTTCAAGTAATGTTCAAACTATTGTCCTTAAATTAATCGTCGAAACGTCAACAGTTCACTCTTCCTGTTTCAAGATGTGCACAACTTGACCACGCGCCACACACAACTAAACGCATAATTGTGCATATACTGTCCCATTCCGTAACAGTGGCGAAACCATATTTGTCTGCTTGGTTACATAACACAGTTCACAATTATTTCATATTCTTCTTTCATTTTCACTGCTAAAGAGAGAGAGTTTTTCTGTTTTGCCTCAACTTTCTAGGTGGAGAAAAATGTGGGGTTATTAACTTTATTGTCTTTTCTCTTTTTATGGTTTGCTCATGGTTTTGGTTTGACGGGGTAAATTATAATCCAAGCATTCGCCTTACGGATGAAGAAAACCGCTCTGAAACCTCGCCTGGGCCTGTTCTGTAAACAGTAGATTTGATTGTCATTTTCCTAGTTTGTCAGCTTTATAAGAAATGATTGATGTTGCCGGTTAACCCTAGTTGCAGTTCTTTTTCGTCGTATTCTTCGTCTCTTTTCGTTACACATTGGACTATTGTATGCAGCGACTAACAGTACTAAAATGTTATAAAATTGAACAATAGTCCGATTTTACTACGAGTAGCAAACTCGATGAGTCGTTATTTTAAAGGTTTTGAATTGGCTGTTTCGTATTGGGCGTTGTTTGGTATATGTGAGCTAGATCCTGTAGATATTCTTGGTATTCGTATTGTGGTGCTGAACAGTCATCTTATTTGGTTTTGGTTAGTCACCCAGACACGCGCTGTGTATTCGGAAGCTGGTGTAATGAAGCTCTTATATGTATAAACTAATGTTTCTTTTGAAGCACCGATTATGCGTCCGTTGTAAGAGCCCTAGTCATTGTCTTGCTTTAGCTGTGATGTTGTATTTGTGAGACTTTATGATAATTTAGTAACCATACTCAGATAATTAGCTTTCGTTTTTGATGTTATATCTCCCTTATAATTTGAATTTTACGCCTTCTGGTGTTTGCTTTCTATTTCTTGTAACGTTTTTGTGCCTGGAGATGACTAGCTGGCCTTTTTTGGGCATTACGTTTCAAGAGCCGCAGGATGAGCTGTTTCTCTATTTTCCTGATGTACTTCGTGTTCATTTTTAGTATGCTTCTGTTGTCTTGTACAGTGGTGCCATCTGCGTAGAACGCTAAGCCATCGTTTCGGTGAGCTGGAGGAGGTATGTTGGCAGTGTATATACAGGGGTGACAATTATTGAACTGTATGGAGTAAAATCGTCATAGCCTCTGAACGGTTTGCGTTAGAACTTTCAAACTTCACGGCTGGCCGCGGGGCATAATGGGAATTATATGCGGGAGCATCATTTTGTTAGGAGACGAAGGCCACTTTCATTTGGATGGGTTCGTCAACAAGCAAAATTGGTGCATTTGGGTGGACTGAGAATCCGCATTTCGCGATTGAGGTCGCTCTTCACCTCAACGGGTGACCGTGTGGTGTACAATGACCAGTCACGGAATAATCGGTGCGATATTCCTTGATGGCACGGTGACTGATGAACAGTACGTGAGGGCTTTGGAAGTTGATTTCATCCCCATTATCCAAAATGACCCTTATTTCGGCAAGATATGGTTCATGCAAGACGGAGCTCGACCCCAGCGAAGCAGGAGAGTGTTTCACGTCCTGGAGGAGCACTTTGGGGACCGCATTCTGGCTCTGGGGTACCCAGAGGCCACTGGCATGGGCCTCGATTGGCCACCATATTCTCCGGATATGAACACATGCGACTCCTTTTTGTAGGGCTATATTAAAGACATGGCGTACAGCAATAACCCCAAAACCATTCCTGAGTTGAAAACAGACATTCAGGAGGCCGTCGATGGCATCGATGCTCCGGCACTTCGGCGGGTAATGCAGAATTTCACTATTCGTCTACGCCACATCATCGCCAATGATGGCAGGCATATGGAACATGTCCTAATCTAAACCGAGTATGTGTAGTGATGTTTACATGTTGAGTAAAGTGTGTGCACGCCGTGCTTTGTAACTAATTTACGTTTTTTACATACAATTCAATAATTGTCATCTATATGTACTATATTGTAATGGAGAGACAATGGCCCCTTGTGGAAATCCAGCTTCCGAGGTGAAACTCGGAGAATGTTTGTCACTTACTATGACCGCTGTAGAGTTGTCATTTGGGACTTCATGATCAGTTGTACAGTTTGGGCGGGATTGGCGAAAGTGTGGTTTATAGTATAATCCGGGATGCCACCCTCTGTCTAATGCCCTTTCTATACTAAAAACGAAGAGCCGATACGCAGTGTGTGATGTTCATTGCATTTTCTAATGGTGCTACAGATTCTTAGTATGCGATCAATGGTAGATGTGTTTTTTAAAGCCGGCTTGTATATCAGGAATTATCATCTACTCTTCAATAAAACGCTGTAGGGAAGTATTTAATATTGTCTCGAAACGTTTCCATGTTACGGGTGGTAAAGTGATTGCCCTAAATGAGTTATGGTTATTGAACGATTTACCAGCGTTTGGTAACATAATTACCTTAACTGCATTCCCCTGAGTTGACGCTTGTTTCGTAATTAATTACAGTCCTCGCGCTGTTCATATTAAAGCCGTTCACGCGTTGTTTCGACTGTAAATATACGATTGCTATTTACCGTTATCCCCGTCCTCCTGTCGTCCTTAATAATGCAGTTCACACGTTATTCTCAGTCCTGTTGCATTGCGACACGCGAAAACCACGAACAGCCACGCGATACTGTCACGAACTCGCGCCCGACTGTTCACGGCAGTCTTTCTCGATCCATGTATTGTCTCTCATGACAAAGATCACGAAACTCTATGTTTTAATTTTTATGAAAGATACATCTACAGTAATTACGAATAATGATGCTAATAACTAAACATATTAAAAAATAAAAGAAAAAATGTATTTAAAAAGGCTCCCAACAGCTATATTGTTACATAAGCAGCTCTGTAACTCGCTTTTGCACAGTTTCGGTCCTCTATGCAGTTAATAATAACACCACACTCGTAACCATATTTGCCAGGAAAGTTGCCGAAACGTCACGGCAGACATTCTGTGCACGTCATGTAGCGAAAGCTTTGCTTAATGCCACGTTTACTTGACGTGGGGGTAAATAGCTGAAACCCACTATGACTGTCGACAAGTGAAGTATCCCAGCTCCCGCGCTGTTTGGAAAGTCTTGCTAATTCTGCCCGACCTGCGTCCATCTGAAATGCAGGCTGCAGTAACAGTGTGTAAAGATAATCTTCGGGTCGAAATTCTGACCGAATACAACTCACCTCCATCGGAATAGGAAAAAAAAAATACGCTTGAAGTTCGTGTACGTCGAGCGGCATTGTTAACGTATTCGCCATGACAGTTCGCAAGGGAAGGTCGTGACGAAAGCACAGTTGATAATGACTTCAATGTTGTAAGAGATCCTAGGGTATTTTAATGCGGGATCAAATCTCTGTCGGACATTGGAACTTTTTCAGTGTCCCTTAATACTAGGCTTCCTCTCTCAGTGATGTGAAGACATGACAGGAACGACACTTGGTTCAGACTCCACGTTAAACTCTGTAAGCCAGGATTACTCCGGTAGATTAAGGGTGTGCAAGTCGGCGAAGTGGCTGCCAATTGAAAGACCAGCACACAGGCAGCTGAACAGCCCTTTCGAGGGACTCAGAGCAAATCATGCCACACGAATTTACAGCAGTTATACATAATCGGATCACTGCTCCAAATCAGCAACAAATTGCCGTGTTTCTTTTCGCTAGCCCTGGCACTACATTTTACTTGGGAAATAGGAGCCAAGCGCTCGCGTCAGATCGTGGTATCAGTCGCAATAGCAGAGCGAGATGGGATTGCATCGACAGCAACTAAGAGATTTATACCAAATCATTTAAAAAAACGACGGAGTTGATTCACCTTGGTGAATAAAGCGGGTCAGAACACGATTGCAGAAACAACGAAACAAGCGTGCCAAATTTAAACGAACGCAAAATCCCCAAGATTTGGCCATTTTTTATGGAAGCTCTAAATTCAGCACGGACTTCGGTCGAGATGCTTATAATAGTTTCCACAATGAAACTTTGTCCGGCAGAAAATTCAAAGAGATTCTGGTCGTATGTGAGGTCTGCCGGCAGCAAGACACAATCAATCCCATTTCTGCGCGTTAGCAATGCAAATACTATCGATGACAGCGCTGCTAAAGCAGAACTACTAAACACAACCTTTCGAAATTCCTTCACCAACGAAGTAAATATTCCAGAATTCAAATCAAGAACAGTTGCCAACATGAGTAACATAGAAGTAGATATCCTCGGAGTAGTGAAGCAACTTAAATCACATAACAAAAGCAAGTCTTCTGGTCCAGACTGTATACTTACTAAGTTCCTTTCAGAGTACGCTAATGCAATAGTCCTATACTTAACAATTTTATACAATCTCTTGCTCGATGAAAGATCCGTATCCTAAGATTGGAAAGTTGCACAGGTCACACCAATATTCAAGAAAGGCAATAGGAGTAATCCACTAAATTACAGACCCACATCGTTAATGTCAATATGCATCAGAATTCTGGAACATATATGGTGTTCGAACTATGTTCGAACTTATTATTATCAATTACCTCGGAGAGAATGGTGAATTGACACACAGTTTACACGGATTTAGAAAACATCGCTCTTGTGAAACACAACTAGCTCTATACTCACACGAAGTGTTGAGTGGTATCGACAAAGGATTTCAAATTGATTCCGTATTTCTAGATTTCCAGAAGGTTTTTGACAGTGCACCTCACAAGCGGATTGTAATAAAATTACGTGCGTGTGGAATATCGCCTCAGTTATGCGACTGGGTTCGTGATTTTGTGTGACGGCGGTCACAGTTGATGGTAAACGACGGAAAGTCATCGAGTAAAACAGATGTGATTTCTGGCTTTCCCCAAGGAAGTGTTATAGGTCCTCTGCCGCTCCTTATCTTTATAAACAATTTAGGAGACAATCTGAACAGCCCTCTTAGGTTATTAGCAGATGATGCTGTCGTTTACCGCCTAGTAAAGTCATCAGGGGATCAAAACAAATTGCAAAACGATTTAGAAAAGTAATTTGTGTTGCAAAAATTGGCAATTAACTCTAAATAATGAAAAGTGTGAGGTCGTCCACATCATTGCACAAAGGAATCCTTTAAACTTCGGTTACAGATAAATCAAGCAAATCTAAGGGCCGTAAATTCAACTAAATACCTAGGAATTACACTTACGATCAATTTAAAATGTGAAGGACACAGAAAATGTTGTGAGGATGGCGTTCCAAGTACTGCGTTTTAGTGGCAGAACTCATAGAAGCTGCAACAGATCTGCTAAAGAGACTGCCTACATTATGCTTGTCAGTCTTCTTTTGGAATACTGCTGCGAGGTGTGGAAACCTTACCAGTTAGGGTTAACGGAGTATAATGAGAAAGGTGGAAGAAGGGCAGCACGTTCTGTATTATCGAGAAGTAGGGGACAGGTTGTGAAGGACGTGATACAGGATTTGGGGTGGACATAATTAAAACAAAGGATTTTCTCGTTGCAGCGTGATCTTCTCTCGAGATTTCAACACCAACTTTCTCCTCCGAATGTGATAATATTTTGTTGATGCCGACCTACATAGGGAGAAACGATCACCATAATAAAATAATGGAAATCAGGGCTCGCACGGAAAGATAAAGGCGCTCTTTTTTCCACGCTTTTCTAGATTGGAATAATAAAGAATTATTGTGAAGGTGATTCGATGAACCCTCCGCCACGCACTTAACTGTGATTTGCAGAGTATGCATACAGATGTAGATGTAGATGTAAAGAGCTGAAACATATAGAAAACAAACTGCGGTAGAAAAAAATATCTTAAAAGAAGAAGGGCGAAACTTATAAGAAACCAGCCATACACAGATGGCGTATGCAGACACTGAAGAAGCTCGGGCGGTTTCAGTTCCGCAAAACAGAGCATCCAGGCCAAAACCTACAGCGCCAGTGCTGCGAGGGACGACGACTGTTCGGCATCAGTGAAGTCATGGACCAAAGATCTGCATGACCCAAGCCTCGCAAGCAAATTACATGGAACTGAATCTGGTGCAATCAGTAAGTAAAATACTTATCAGGAACAAAAAGAGGATGACATTCACAGGCTTCTGTTAAACATTATCTTAGGACAGTCTTACTGCGATCGTATGGCGTAAGATTAAAGGACTGTGTAGTGCGTATGATAGCAACAGCACTATACCGCACTTCCCACCATTGTGAAGTATCCCCTGAAATAGAAAGCTTCGCATCCAGCCGATCTGCGTAGAGAGGGCACGGTGAGTTTATAAGCGAACCCTCCACGGCCGTAGAACTGAATCGAACACTGGTGCATGTCAAATCAGGACGATAACACTCATTCCTCCGCGATACCGCACCTGCCAATGCAATTAAGAAAGCTCGTATGTAGTCTTTTGAGTAACATATAGGATGTCAGAACTGAAATTGCCGGCTGGAAGGTAAGAAGAGTAGTTTCTGTTAGAGGTTGGAAGACTCGACAGTGCTCTTAGTTACAACGCTGCTAAGCTGCGTTCTGCAGCTTGAGAAAAAAGAACAGACTGTGTCTGGTTTCCAGAATGACTTTCAACCAGTGAAAAGTCGGAAAGACCATTGCAAATTGATATTTCGTCACTGATTACCAGTCTCATACTTCGTGTCCTGGAAATTGTTGCAGCTGTGATCACGGATGTAGGAAATACGAATGATACTGTGTACTTCTATAATCAAGAAACAACGGCCGAACGAAATTCCAGGCTGTTTTTTTTGGATGAGCTGCAAAATCCCTGTCGTATATAGTCGAAAAGAGGCACGTAATACTCAAACACGTCCAAGGAGAATGAACAGACTTCTTCCATAGAGCCCACTCTTGTCGCTGCGCCTGCTAAACATGTTTATGATTACTTTAGAGGATGTTTTAAAATAGAGACGCAAAGCTTGTCCAATTTGCTGGCAATCTACGAGTTTATGCAGAGCGTAAATGGAGCAGTCGATAGTTTAATTATTCTCAAACATGCTGTAAGAGAGCTTACATAAAATGAACAAGTCAGAAGTAACATTATTCTCAAACCAGGTGGCACAAGGTACTACATGTCCTTGATACAATATCTTCAGTAGTCGTATTTACCAGGCGCCGATTACCAGAGGTTGGCACGCTGTGACTTTCTGGTCCAGATAGAAGGCAAATATGTCGATCATTTCATTGAGAGCACGCTGCGATGGAATTAGCATATTAAAAACCCTACTTAATAATGTGAGAAAGCACTAAGTACTCCACGTTTGCTAATGGGAATCAGTTGAGAGCTGACCAAGAGACTGCACTACGGTTACACCACAATTTCGTGCTGCCTCATTCTGATTGTGCCTTTCGATGCTGTAGTTCGACTTATCTTTATTCGGATGAACACAGTCTACAGAAAGATACTCTCTTAAGGAATAATGAAGAGCTAAAAGAGTTGTGTTCTGGCTCGAAATACAGTATTGGCTAAAGAGTCCCTTCCCTCTCTCCTGGCGGACTTTCCGACTGAAAGTCGCAGTTGTACAGCTGAGCTTGGATTACGCTTGCTTTGAAAAACACACGCAGCCCGTCGATCTTCCATTATCGACGCAAGTGTCGACGAGGAGAACACCAACCAGGTCTTCTTTGCCTTCATTCTAGAACAGCAAATGCTGCTTCATTCTAGCACCGTAAATGCACTGAAACGAAACCTAATCAAACAGTACACTGATGAGCAATAAAACCCCATGTCATTGCAAGCATGTGTGAATTTTTACCTTTCGATCTACATTATTCCGTGGTTTATTAAGTTTTCAAATTTACACTGACTTTTTGATCACCCAGTATATGCAGTCGCTTCCTGCAACACGTGGTTTGGTAATTGTGAGACGAGTGGGAAAGTTACTTACGGACTTACATAGTGTATTGTTTGTAGTGATAGACATTTCTAAGTGGCGGACGTTAGTCGCCCGATGGCGATATCCTTGGCACACGAGACGAGACGCAGTGTTAGCAGCGTACAGTAGTGCGGCGGTGGAACAGCAGCTGCGGACACGCTCCGAGGCGGAGTCTGCGCGCTGTGGACAGCGGGCAGAGGGCAGGAAGTGCCGGGACACCGGAAGCGCAGGCCGACGCGCCCGGCAATATCCGCTGCTCTGCACGGCACGGCACGCCACCACGTCACCCAGCGCCGTGCTTCCTGCCTGGCCCACACGACGCCGCGCCGCGCCAGCTGTACAGGGGGACGCTAGACACACTTCTCCATTACGTCACGATAACATGTGAGCATGCTCTGTTTAGACCTTCGGGGACGTCTATAAACATTATTGAGTTCTGAGAAGAAGGAGGAAGCCATGTTTGACAGGTTTTAAATTACAACGTATGTCCATGTACGCTTCAGTTATTTAGAATACTTCGAAAACTCGTCTCTGTTGGTACGATTTGTTATAATTAAGTGTAAGATAGAAAGGTAACGATAGCTGAACTCCTCACGGTGTTTAAGTACATTGAAAAGCTAAAGAAACCGGTACACCTGCCTAATATGTGTAGGGCCCCCGCGAGCACGCAGAAGTGCCGCAACGTGGCGTGGCATGGACTCGACTAATGTCTGAAGTAGTGCTGAAGGGAACTGACACCATGAAGCCGGCAGGGCTATCCATAAATCCGTAAGAGTACGAGGGGATCCTAAGCAAAGAAGGGAAATCAGGAAGGTGGAAAGAGTATATAAAGGATCTATACAACGGAGATGTACTTGAGGATGCCAACGGCTTTGCCGCAGTGGTAACACCGGTTCTCGTCACATCACCGAAGTTAAGCGCTGTCGGGCTGGGCTAGCACTTGGATGGGTGACCATCCGGTCTGCCAGGCGCTGTTGGCAACCGGGGTGCACTCAGCCCTTGTGATGCAAATTGAGGAGCTACTTGACTGAGAAGTTGCGGCTCCGGTCTCGGAAACTGACATACGGCCAGGAGAACTGTGTGCTGACCACATGCCCCTCCATATCCGCATCCAGTGACGCCTATGGGCTCAGGATGACACGGCGGCCGGTCGGTACCGTTGTGCCTTCATGGCCTGTTCGGGAGGAGTTAAGTTTAAGTACTTGAGGATAATATTATGGAACTGAAAGAGAACGTAGACGAAGGTGAAATGGCATATATGATGCTGCGTGAAGAATTTGACAAAGCACTGAAAGGCAATTCGAAGCAAGGCGCCGGGAGTAGACAGCATTCTGTTAGAGCTACTGATAGCCTTGGGAGAGTCAGCCATAACAAAACTCTTCAATCTAGTGAGCAAGATGCACGAGACAGCCAAAATACCCTCAGAATTCAAGAGAGATACAATAATTCCAATTCCAAGATAGCAGGTGCTGAGAGATGTGAAAGTTACTGAACTATCAGTTTAATAAGTCACGATTGCAAAATACGGACACGAGTCCTTTACAGAAGAATGGAATAATCGGTAGAAGCCGACCTCGGGGAAGATCCGTCTGGATTCAGGAGAAATGTAGGAACACGTGAGGCAATACTGACCTTACGACTTATCTTAGAAGAAAGATTAAGAAAAGGCAAACCTATGTTTATAGCGTTTGTAGACGTAGAGAAAACTTTTGACAGAGTTGACTGGAATACTCTCTTTCAAATTCTGAAGGTGGCAGAGGTCAAATACAGGGAGCGAAAGGCTATTTACAGTTTGTGCAGAAACCAGATGGCAGTTATAAGAGTCGAGGAAGCGGTTGTTGAGGAGGGAGTGAGACAGAGTTGTGGCCCATCCCTTATGTCACTGAATCTGTAGATTGAGCAAGTAGTAAAGGAAACAAAAGAAAAATTTGGAGTAGGAATTAAAACCCATGGAGAAGAAATAAGAAGTTTGAGGTTTGCCGACGACATTGTAATTTTGTCAGAGACAGCAAAGGACCTGGAAGAACGGAATAGACAGTGTCTTTAAAGGTGGATATGAGATGAACATCAACAAAAGCAAAACGAGAATAATGGAATGTAGTGTCTCATGTTACTGTTTTAAGTGTCTAATTTCCAAATCTAATTCCCTCAGCATCAACTGATTTGACTACATTCCATTAACCTCGTTTTGTTTTTGTTGATGTTCATCTTATATCCTCCTTTCAAGACACTGCCCACTCCGCAGTGGCTAGCACACTGGACTCGCATTCGGGAGGACGACGGTTCAATCCCGCGTCCGGCCATCCTGATTTAGGTTTTCCGTGATTTCCCTAAATCACTCCAGGCAAATGCCGGGATGGTTCCTTTGAAAGGGCACGGCCGACTTCCTTCTCCGTCCTTCCCTAATCCGATGAGACCGATGACCTCGCTGTTTGGTCTCTTCCCCCAAACCAACCAACCACTGCCCACTCCGTTCGGCTGCTCTTCCAGGTCCTTTGCTGTCTCTGACAGAATTAGAATGTCATCGGTAAGCCTCAAAGTTTTTATTTCTTCTCCATGGATTTTAATTCCTACTCCAAATTTTTCTTTTGTTTCCTTTACTGCAGGCTCAGTATACAGACTGAATAACATTGGGGATAGGCTGCAACCCTGTCTCACTCATTTCTCAACAACCTCTTCCCTTTCGTACCCATCGACTCTTATAATTGCCATCTGGTTTCTGTACAAACTGTAAATAGCCTTTCGCTCCCTGTATTTGACCCCTGCCACCTTCAGAATCTGAAAATGAGTATCCCAATCAGCATTATCAAAAGCTTTCTCTAAGCTACAAATGCTAGAAACGTAGGTTTACCTTTCCCTAATCTAAGTCGTAACTTCAGTATTGCCTCGCGTGTTCCAACATTTCTACGGAATCCAAACTGATCTTATTCGAAGTCGACTTCTACCAGCTTTTCCATTCCTCTGTAAAGAATTCGTGTTAGTATTTTGCAACCTTCACTTAGTAAACTGATAGTTGGGTAATTTTTCACACCTGTTAACATTTGCTTTCTTTGAAATTGGAATTATTATATTCTTCTTGAAGTCTGAGGGTATTTCACCTGTCTCATAAGTCTTGCTCAGCAGATAGAAGAGTTTTGTCATGGCTGGCTCTCCCAAGGTTATCAGTAGATCTAATGCAATGTTGTCCACTCCCGAGGCCTTGCTTCGACTTAGGCCCTTCAGTGCTCTGTCAAATTCTTCATGCAGTATCATATCTCCCATTTCATCTTCATCTACGTCCTCTTCCATTTTCATAATATTGTCTTCAAGTCAACGACCTTGTATATATCCTCTATATACTCCTTCCACCTTCCTGATTTCCCTTCTTTGCGTAGGACTGGTTTTCCACCTGAGCTCTTGATATTCATGCAGGTGGTTCTCTTTTCTTTAATTTTCCTGTATGCAGTATCCATCTTTCCTCTAGTGATACGTGCTTCTACAGCCTAAAATTTGTCCTCTAGCCACCCCTGCTTATCCATTTTGCACTTCCTGTCGATCTCCTTTATGAGACTCTTGTATTCCTTTTCGCCTGCTTCATTTACTGCATTTTTATATTTTCTCCTTTCTTCAATTAAATTCAATATCTCTTCTGTTACCCATGGTTTCTACTAGCCCTCGTGTTTTTATCTGCTTGATCCTCTGTTGCCTTCATTATTCCATCTCTCAAAGCTACCCATTCTCCTTCTACTATATCTCTTCCCACTTTTCTTTTCAATCGTTCCATAATGCTCCCTGTGAAACTCTCTACAGGCTCTGGTTCTTTCAGTTTATATAGGTCCCATCTCCTTAAATTCCGACCTTTTTGCAGTTTCTTCAGTTCTAGTGTACAGTTCATAGCAAATAAATTGTGGTCAGAGTCCACATCTGCCCCTGGAAATGTCTTAAAATTTAAAACCTGGTCCCTAAATGTCTGTCTTACCATTATATAATGTATCTGAAGTCTTCCAGTACCTCCAAGACTCTTCCGCGTATGCAGTCTTCTCTTAAGATTCTTAAACCAAGTGTTAGCTATAATTAATTTATGCTCTGTGCAAAATTCTATCAGATGGCTTCCTCTTTCATTCCTTACCCCCAGTCCATATTCACTACTACGTTTCCTTCTCTTCTTTTTCCTACTATAGAATTCCAGTCCAGCTTGACTATTAAATTTTCGTCTCCGTTAACAATCTGAATAATTTCTTTTATCACATCGTACATTTCTTCAGTCTCTTTATCATCGGCGCAGCTAGTTGGCCTATAAACTTGTACTACTGTGGTAGGCGTGGGTTTCGTGTCTATCTTGACTACGATAATTCGTTCACTATGCTTTTCGTAGTAGCTTATACGCGTCCCTATTTTTTATTCATTATTAAAGCTACTCCTGCATTACAATTTGTATTTATAAATCTCTATTCACCTGACCAGAAACCCTGTTTCTCCTGCTACCGAACTTCACTAATACCCACTATATCTAATTTTAAGCTATCCATTTCCCTTTTCAAATCTTTTAACCCACCTGCCTGATTAAGTGATTTGACATTGCACGCTCCGATTGTAGAACGCCAGACAATAGAAGGTTTCGAAATGTGCTACAGAAGAATGCTGAAGATTTGATAAGTAGATCACGTAACTAATGAGGAGATACTGAATAGAACTGGGGAGAAGAGGAATTTCTGACACAAGTAGAAGAAGGAATCGTTTGAAATGAAATGTGTGTGAAATCTTATGGGAGTTAATTGCTAAGGTCATCAGTCCCTAAGCTTAGACACTACTTAACCTAAATTATCCTAAGGACAAACGCACACACCCATGCGCGAGGGAGGACTCGAACCTCCGCCGGGATCAGCCGCACAGTGTGTGACTGCAGCGCCTAAGACAAGGAATCGTTTGATAGGACGCATTCTGAGGTAGCAGGGGATCACCAGTTTAGTGCTGGAGGGAAGCATGTGGGTTAAAGTCATAGAAGGAGACCAAGAGTTGAATACAGTAAGCAGATTCAGAAGGATGTAGGTTTCAGTAGCTACTCGGAGATGAAGAGGTTTCCAAAGTATAGAGTAGCATGGAGAGTTGCGTCAAAGCAGTCTTTGGACTGAAGACCACAACAAGAATGGTATTGTACAATATTGGTAAATTACATTGTTATCGGTGTCGGTGTACAGGCCGTACGTATCTGCACACAGTAGTCTATGAGCGTCACATTTCATAGGACATCACGTCGCTGCCTTTTGTAGCGATTCCACTGTGAAGTCCCCGAGCAGCGCCGGTGGCGCAGAGCGGTAAACACGCGGCAGACACCAGCTGCCGCTGCCATGCTGTCGTTCCGACGTAAACACGCGGTCTGTCTTTACGGCTGCGACAGCAGAACACGCCACAACGGCGGTTCCCGCCACAGCCTGGCAGCCTGCAATACACTCGTAATACCGACAGGTAGCCACGTTATACACCTATCCGTCGTACTTGCTACGTGTGTGATTGCTGTACGTTGGATCTTCACAAGCACAGTAATCACGTTGCGTACAAGAGGTGCGTCCTGTATCTGGGGAACGTTTAAGGTATCTAACGTTTGTCTGATGTTTGTGCGTGGAGAACGGGGAGAGAGAGTCCACCCTTTTGCAGCAAGTCGTTTCCAAATATTGTACTTGCGACAAAATCGTTTAAGGCTGTCGAGGCCACTCGCTGGCAAACTGCCTGTTGGCTTCCGTCTCAGGTTCTTCGCCCGATGTTTGTTTGGTGATTTTTCTGATGTTTCGCCAGCACAAGTGGCTGGCATTGTCAAAGCTTCATGCTCCATTGCTGGTGGGGGACTGCAGCCGAACTCGCGGCCGTAGATTTAATGTACCTGGCACACCAACATCCAAGGCCTTTCCCGTAGTGATGATGATGATGTTTGGTTTGTGGGGCGCTCAACTGCGTGGTTATCAGCGCCCGTACAATTATCCAATCTTTGCTCAGTCCAATTTCGCCACTTTCCTGGATGATGATGAAATGATGAGGACAACACAAACACCCAGTCATCTCGAGGCAGGTGAAAATCCCTGACCCCGCCGGGAATCGAACCCGGGACCCCGTGCTCGGGAAGCGAGAACGCTACCGCGAGACCACGAGCGGCGGACCCTTTCCCGTAGTCATTTCTGCTGCAGTTCTCCACTTACTACCTGCAACGGTCGTTCGCTGCAGCACAGGAGTCCAGAATCCGTTCACATTGAGGCTTTCTTCTTTCCTGTTGAAACTATTGTCATGCTTGCGTATTTCTGTGGAGTCAGAGATAGAAATACACAAATATGACAATAGCTTCAACAAGAAAGAAGAAAGCGCCAAAGTGAACGCTTCCTGGATTCTCGTGCTGCAGCGAACGACCGTTGCAGGTAGCAAGGGGAGAACCGCAGAGGAAATTACCCCAGAAAAGCCGTTGGACGTTGGCGCGACTGGTACTTATAATCAGCGGCAGCGAGCTCGACTCCAGTCCACCACCAGCAATGGAGGGCGAGGCTTTGACAAAGCCAGCCACTCGTGCTGGCGAAACGTCAGAATAGTCATTAAACAAACGTCGGAAGAGCATCTTGAGACAGAAGCCAACAAACAGTTTGTCATTGCACTTGCTGTAAGTTCCTAATGGCCATGCCCTTCTGTCTAACGACGTTGCTCCATACTAATGAATTTCTATCCCGTGATGTACATGTAACTACGAACATCAATAACGTAAGTAAAGCCAAAATTTATTCTAACGAAAATACCTCAACACATACTGTTCCTGAATTAGCCGCCTCAATAAGCAACACAAAGCATCGTTCTCCAGCGTACAACAGTGTATTTGTGTTGTTTATTAAATATTTCCAGTAGCGTCTCTTACAGACAACAAAACTTGACAACAAGATCAAGTCAATGGAGATGTGAAGAACTTTTTTGTCACCATTTGCAGACTTGCAAAAAACGCAAGGAATAATAACTATCCTGTCCACATTAGCATAATGTGTCTTGAAATTCACTTACGAAACAAATAGCGTAGGAAACACTTATGAAACCTATTCTTTGGTTCTGCTCATCACTCTGGGACCGTTACCAGGTTGAGCTAATGGGAGACATCGTTTATTAAGCTCGAGAGCGTTCCGGAGATAATCAATAGAATAGTCACAAATAGGACAGGAAAAGGCGTAGTGATAGTGCTACCAGAGGTACCTTCCACTCCTCACAGTAAGGTTACTTGCGGATTGTAGATATAGATGAAATGGACTTAAAAAGTCAGGTTATTTAATTCGCAACAGCTACATATAATCGGGAAGGATATCATCGAAAACTCTAGATCTCCACTAAAAAGAAACCGTGCCCTTGGCATTTGAGGTCTGCCTCTGCGACCTAATAAAAGGCTCTTTGCGTACGTACCATCGCGTTTTGATTTGTATTTAGCAGCAGAGAGATAGTTCGGATGCTAAAATCAAAATCAAAATGAAGCTAGCGATGAAGAAACGACAAAAGGTATACAAATCGATGGAATCATATTGGATTTGTTTTTTTCCTCTATGATCTTAAAATATGTTTTTTATTGACCGTGACTGATCGCAGAAAGTACGAAAGCAGCTGTAAGAAATTGAAAGATAGCCAGCAGTCCATCTGACGCAGTTCATATTAGGTCTACTACAGCAGCAGTAATTCGCATAGTAGACTGTCATCAGTGCTTATCCATAATTTTCAGTGTCACAGTTCAGGCCTAAATTCGATACTGATGTCGTCTCTGTGTCCCTATGTTGGAAACAAATGGCTGAAATGGATACACAGCCACAAGAAGTTCAAAATGTAATCGAAATATGAATACAGTGTGCAAATTACGTCAGGAGGAACACGACGCAGAGATGAGTAGGACTGACGTATCTAGTACAGAGGCGGAGTAGCAAAGTACTCACCATGCATATTAAGGTGACGATGTCTATACAGGCGCAGTGCAAAATAATATGAACATCATACAATATAGTACATCTTGTTCCAACTGTAAATATTACGGCGTGGCTGCAGTGCACAGTTTAGTACCAAGTCTTATCATACACTTTGTTCTGCATCGGTTAAGACAAGCGTTTGGTGAAATGTATGATCTCTCAGACTACGAAAAAGGGCAACTCTTCTTTGCGCGGTCAGTCAGAGCTTCTGTGACGGCAATGGCTGAACTGTTAGAACAGGGCTGGCCACGGCGTGCCAGACTTCACGCGTGCAGCGTGAGGGGGGCTTCGCACGGGCCGAGGCTCAGCCTGCCACTCGGCTTTGCTCGGCTCTTCTCGGAAGTACCCGGGACACCACGACACTTCGTTTGGCATTGCGGTGAGATATTTTTCGATTTAAACTCTCTGAGTTCGCCAGAATCGTTATGTCGGCGCTGTTTACCCTTTGCTATTTGTTCGTCGTATGAAGAACTTTCACAGGTCTAGTGGCTGCGTGCACAAAAAGAGGCAATCTAGCGAGCCGTCGTCACAGTCCTTGAAAATGAATGGGAATGACAGAAGAGAAAGATGAGAATTCTCAATGCGTACAAGCGACGGTTAGCGCATATTTGCTATGAAACGACGTTACTATATCACACAGATAGAATTTAAAGATTTCTTTGACAGTGAAAGAGCAAAAAATTACGATAATCGTCAGACAGGATACAATGTTCTGTATATCAAGATAAACTTCTTGCTAAATTTGCAGGCATTGACCACATGAAGAAATTGGTCATATGAATTGTAAAATTTCTGAAGTCACATGTATTATTCCATGGTTATTTGCAACAGTTAGCAATGGAAGTGAACGAAGAGTATGAAGACTTCATATACTACTGAAAAATACGTTGGTTAAGTCAAGGGGAATGTCCAGAAAAATTTTTCGATTTAAAAATCGCTATAGTTGAATTAATGAAGGAAAAAGGAATGCAGGTATGAAAATTAGAACATCCGAAATGCATTGCAGAATTCGCATTTGAAGTGGACTTGACTGCACACTATCCACAGTAAGACATTACAAGTTAACTTCTTTATAGTTTGGTGGGGGACGCATGTAAAAAAGTAAATCGCGTTGTAGAAGGGACACATTCTAACGTAGACAGTCCACTTCCTTAAGCTCTCTGGCGCTAAAGAGAACGAGAGATTTGAAGAATTCATTGTGGCCCTGAAATAATTATAAGGATGGTTTTATAAAGGTTTTTAGAACACTATCAGTCTTACATTTGTTTTCTGTTTTCGAGGCCGTTGGGCATTCAGTGGAAAGCGCTATTGTGCATATGTGGCTGTATGTGACTGACATGGAAGGTGATTCCAGTTATAAGGACAAATCTTTTTACGTTAAAACTTTGCAGGATGTCTTTCCTCTGGTATAATTTCCAAGTCTCCGCAATGAGGCTGCAAAAATGCTACAATATTTTGATCGACATACTTGTGTGAAAGATCATTATTCGATTATGAAGCTAAGTAAGTCGCGATTACGTGGCAACTTGAGTGCGAAATTCTGATGAATTGTTTGCGACTGTCCGTATGCCAACAGTTTGTACTAGATAAAAATTATATTATGTCCTCGGCGCGCCAAAAATAATTAAATAAGACTGAAAACTTGTTTTGTTTGTGATCTGTGACGTTGAGAAATGTGAAATATAAAACCAAGTCGTATGCAGTACCACTGCAGTCTCATTTAAATGTGGCGCGCCTGCAGTTTTCCCGTCACCCCGTCCAGGTGGTTGGCGTGGAAGTGGCGAAAATGTGTAGCGGGACTGAGCGCTTTGGCCCTCGGGCCACAGCACAGCCTGTGAGCCGAAATCTTGACCGCCCCTGATTTAATGTTTCATGAAGGATTGTATCCATGTTAATGACAGCATAAACAAAATATAAAACATCATCGGCGAGGAGGAATAGTGGCTGAAAGTCTAAATCAACTGACAGAAACTGAAGGGAATTAAGAAGGATTGTCGTCAGACAACATAAAACTACTTTGGCAAAAATGATGGCAGAACTCAACACTCACTCGAGTAATACCTTCCTGAGAGACAATCTCCACTCCTTCCAAATTAACAACGTAAGTAGGGGAAGACCAGATTTGGCTTGAATTCAAAGAAATAGTATCGGCAACAGTTGAGGAATTTATACCAAATAAATTTATAAATTTACAAACGGCGGAGCTGAACCTCCGTGGTACACAAAACGGGGCAGAACACTGTAGCAGAAGCAACGAAAAAAGCGTGCTAGATGTAAACGGACGCAGAATCTCAAAGAGTGGCGATCTTTTACACAAGCTCGAAATTTAGTGCGGACTTCAATGCGAGATGCTTATAATAGTTTCCACAACGAAACCTTCTTTCGAAACCTGGCAGAAAATCCAAAGAGATTCTGATCGTATGTGAAGTATGCTAGCGGCAAAACACAATCAATGCCTTCTCTGTGCGTTAGCAATGGAAGTGCTAAAGATGACAGTGTTGCCAAAGCAGAGTTACTAAACACAGCCTTCCGAAATTTCTTCACCAAAGAAGACGAAGTAAATATTCCAGAATTCGAATCAAGAACAGCTGCCAACATGAGTAACATAGAAGTAGATATCCTCAGAGTATTACTTAACAAAAGCAATTCTTCCAGTTGAAACGTCGCCTTAGAAAAATTAGTGAATTACTGTGCTGATAAACCTCTTACATTATTTGATTTTCAAACAGCTGAGCAAAACTGAACGTTCTGACATTACTCTCTTTACTCATTCTGATCAACACTAAACTGACACACAATATTTTTAGCGCAATGCAATCTGACTTTCAAGAATTCCTACAAAAGAATGGTCCTGACTAACATTAACCTATACGTTTCACAAATCACTTACCTCACAAAAATCTTCGTTATTCGAACTACTGCAATACAGCGAGCGCCACTACTGCCGGCTAAATAAAAGATTCAAACTACTGAAGGCACTAATTACTGATAGGCATAGTTAGCAAATTAAAGATTTTGATAGAGAACAAACAATGTATTTACCTTAATAGTGTTCAAAAGTGATAATATATATAGCAGTTCATGACATCCAGTCTTACAAATGCACTGTCTCTGATGGACACACGTCCAGATCATCCGCTCTCAAAATTCCGCCATCTCTCTCCCCACATCCACCACTGCTGGCGGCTCACCTCCAACTGCGCAACGCTACGCGCTGTTAACAGCCAACTGCCCAACACTACAATAGCCAACAACAATGCAAACCAGCCACAGACTGCACGCAGCACAGCTAGTGATTTTCATACAGAGCGCTACGTGGCAGTGGCGCTACCAATATGAAAACCTATAGAGCCTACTTACACAGTCCACCAATACCAATTCGGTTCCTTTCAGATTCTTACCAATCATATGCAACCTTTCGCTCGACGAAAGATTGGTACCCAAACACTGCACAGGTCACACCAATATTCAAGAAATGTAGTAGGAGTAACCCACTAAATTACAAACCCGCATCATTAACGTCGATATGCAGCAGGATTTCTGAACATATATTGTGTTCGAACATTGTGAATAACCCCGAAGAGAACGGCCTATTGACACATAACGAACACGTATTTAGAAAACATCGTTCTTGTGAAAGACAACTAGCTCTTTACTCACACGAAGTGTTGAGTGCTATTGACAAGGGATTGCAAATTGATTCCGTAATTCTAGATTTCGAGGAGGCTTTTGACACAGCTTCTAGTGAAATAGCGTGCTTATGGAATATCGTCACAGTTATGTGACTGGATTCGTGATTTCCTGTCAAAGAGGTCACAGTTCGTAGTAATTGACGGAAAGTCATGTGATTTCTGGCGTTCCCCAAGATAGTGTTATGGACCCTTTCGTGGTCCGTACCTATATAAACGATTTAGGAGACAATCTGAGCAGACGTCTTAGGCTGTTTGCAGATGACGGTGTCGTTTACCGACCAGTATGGTTATCGGAAGATCAAACCAAAATGGAAATCGATTTAGAAAAGATATCTGAATAATGCGATAATTGGCAGTTGACCCTAAATAACGAAAAGTGTGAGGTCATCCACATCAGTGCTAAAAGGAATCCGTTAAATTTCGCTTACGCTATAAATCAGTCAAATCTAAAGGCCTTAAACTCAACTAAATACCTAGGAATTACAGTTACGAACAACTTAAATTGGAAGGAACACACAGAAAATGTTGTGGGGAAGGCTAACCAATGACTGCGTTTTATTGGCAGGACACCTAGAAAATAGAACAGATCTACTAAAGAGACTGCCTACACTACACTTGTTCTTCGTCTTTTAGAATACTGCTGCGCGGCGTAGGATCCTTACCAGATAGGACTGACGGAGTACATTGAAAAAGTTCAAAGAAGGGCAGCACGTTTTGCATTATCGCAAAATAGGGGAGAGAGTGTCACCGAATTGATACAGGATTTGGGGTGGACATCATTAAAACAAAGGCGTCTTCTCACAAAATTTCAATCACCAATTTTCTTCTCCGAATGCGAGAATATTTTATGGCGCCATCCTACATGGGGAGAAACGATCATCGTAATGAAATAAGGGAAATCAGTGCTCGCACGGAAAGGTATGTGTGTTCGTTTTCTTCCGCGCTCTGTACAAGTTTGAAATAATAGAGAATTACTGTGAAAGTGGTTCGATGAACACTCTGCCAGGCACTTAAATGTGATTTGCAGAGTATCCATGTAGATGTAGACGTAGAATACTGCGCCGACAAAAACAGCAGGGCAGGATACTCACAACGCTAACATTCATGAGAGAACTGCAGCTGTGAAACCCTTAATAACGAAAGCCAACGAAAAGCTGTGAAATATGTGGTGCCAGACTGTATCGTTTAGTTGAGATGGTTGCGGTTGTTTGTCTTCTGCTTGTGTTGACTGGCGCCACGATCATAAAACCTGGATACTTGATGATTAGAAGAATGTGGTATGGTCCAGTGAATCATCATTTACATTGTTTCCTACAAACACCCAGGTTTATATATGGAGAACGCCAGAAGAAGCCTACGGTCCGGCGTGCCTGCTTCCTACAGTCAAGCGTGGGAGAGGTTTCGTTATAATTTGGAATGCTATATCGCGGTATTCAACTGGTCCTATTATTACCGTCACTGGCCGTATTACTGCGAGTGTATATCTCGACGTCCTCGACAATGAAGTGCTTATTATGACTAGCATATTGCTGCCAAACACCGCTATATTCCAAGGTGATAATTCAGCCATACACACAGCCAAAAAGGTCCAGGCGTGGTGAGTCAAGCTTCAGAATGTCTCCAGACATCTTCTGTAGCCAGCACTATCGCCAGACCTCAACGTCATTGAACCGTTACGGGAAGATTAAGAGCAGAGATAAGGAGAAGACTTCCAACTCCTACATCGTTGAAACAACTGGCTGGTGCTTTCTATTCGAAACTATTCAGACATTATGCGAATGTATTCCGCAAACAATTGCACCTGTTCTCAAAGCCAATGGTGGCAACTTCTTATTAATAAATAAATGATGCTTGTATGACAGGTGTTCATATTATTTTGTCCACCCCCTGTAAGTGTGATACGAGATGCCGTACTGTAACGAATATAAGGAAATACTAACTCTGCGAAAACTTGAAAACTTTTGTCGGAAATCCTGATCGCATTCGGAAGGAGCAGAGTTCAAATCTGCATCAAGCGATCCACATTTAAGCTTTCCGCGGTTGTCGAAAAACTCTCGAGGTAAATTCCGGAATGATTTCATTGGAAAGTACATGGCCAGTTTCCTTCGCTATCCTTGTCGAATCCGAACCTGTGTCCCGCCAGTAAGGACCTCGTCGTGCATGAAAGGTTGAACCATAATCGTACTTTTCTTCAAAAAAAGAGGCCACGCGTTGACTCAGAACTGAGGAGGGCGTTTTGGAAGAAGAGCCTTGGAGCACACTAACCTTGCTATTAGGAAAATTGAGGAGGCATTTAAAAAGCGGTTCTACATCTTAATCAGAGAAATAAGGATGTAACGTGACAATGGAACGGAAAAAGGGAACTAAAATTGGTTGCTGTTCTTCAGTCTGAAAACTAGTTTGAAGCAGGCCTCCACATTAGTGTATCCTGTGCAAGCCCCGTCATCCCTACACAACTACTGCAACAAACATCCGGTTGATCCTGCTTACCGTAGTTAAGACTTGGGCTTCCTGTATAATGTTTCCTCCCTCATACATCCCTTCTTTATCAAATTAACAATTCTTTGATTCATCGAGATGGGTCCTATCAACTGATACCTTTCTTCAGTCGAGTTTTCTTTTGTTCTGATTAGATTCAGCACCTCTTCATTGGTTTCCCGACCTGCGTGCCTGATCATCAGCGTTCTTCTAAAGCACCACAGTCAACAGCTTCTGTTCTCTTCTTATTTGCGCTACTTATCGCCCACATTTCCCTTACGTACAATGCTACACCCCAGACAAAAATCTGCATTTACAATACAGTTTTAAATTGATAGTAGATGTTAGCGAATTCCTCTCTTTCGACAATGATTTTCTTGCTATTTTCTGAATTTTATGTCCTCTCTACGTCGGTAATAGTCACTTATTCTGCTGCCCAAAGCAAAGTCCATTTACTACTTTTAGTGATGGTCGTGCGGTTCTAGGCACTTCAGTCTGGATCCGCGTGACCGCTACGGTCGCAGGTTCGAATCCTGCCTCGGGCATGGGTGTGTGTGATGTCCTTAGGTTACTTAGGTTTAAGTAGTTCTAAGTTCTACGCGACTGATGACCTCAGAAGCTAAGTCGCATAGTGCTCAGAGCCATTTGAACTTGGTGCCCGTAAATAGAATTACCAAACAAGTCGCCAGTGGTAGGTACTTAATGCTACTCGTGTTGAGTCGGGTTTACGCTAGTATCCCATAATAAGAGTTGTGTTCATGATAAATATGATAGTGATCTTGACGCCACAGCTCTATACATGAGAGTGTAATGCAGTGTAATGCATTTCCAATATACTCGTAAACGGTTGAAAGTGTTGTTACTCAGTCTTATAAACACACTCTCAACTTGACAATGACATTTTATGCAGCGTGTCTTTTTATGAAATCACCTTTTGCTTTGGAGATATTACAGCTGCATCCGCTGAAAAAATTTGCGACTATACTATGTGTAGTCAAAAAATTTTTAATTACGACCTTGCCTGTTAAATAACTTCGATGTGAGGATGTGGAAAACAACACACGCAGAGAACAAGTTTGGCTAAAGTAAATGGGAAAAAACTATTACGAATGATTTTCAGACCGATCGCGTACATGAATGAATACCGACGTCATTTGCTAGCTAGTCCGCGTGCAACATACTACACTGAACTTCTTGGTTGCGGTCATTAAAGCAAGCGTCGTCGGCCATGGGAGGTTTGTAGTGAGAGAGGATAGCTTCGAATATTCCACGCTCATAGAGTGGGATTTGATAGAAACAGCGTCGTGAAAGGTGTAGGCTGGTGCAGAGCTGTACAATTGGTCAGATCTGATGGGAAAAGCGTGGTGGAGTTCGTGGCGGAGTTCGTGGCTCAAAGATAAGGGCTGCAACGCTTTGAATTTGTCAGAGGTAATGTGGAACGAAGGAGAGGAAATTTTTTTGAGTTAGTTGATGATTTACATTATGCATGGTTAACAGATGCGGTAAGCAAAGTTGACTTTCTGCTGTTAAGAAGAATTAATAAAATCAAAGTCGGAGACAAGCCTTAGGTGGCACTGATAAAGGTGATGACGATTTAGGACTGTTGGATAATGGATTTATACAATGTTGAAGGCATGCTCTCTCAATATCGGCGGTTAATGTAACTTAAGTGTATATAAGCGATCCATGGTTAATTGTTTGATATGAATGGGGAGTTGGGGGGCAGGGAGGGAGGAAAATCCACCACAGATTATGAACAAGTGTTAGTTCGGGGTGGTTGGGTTGCCTGTGTTTGTGTGATTGTTTAGGGAAGGAAGTGGTGAGTATCTTGTTCAGTAACTTTAGCTTAGATCTCAGAACGGTTTATAGTAAAGGGCCTCTTGCTGCACCTAAGGTAAACTGGATAAAATTGTCACCTTTCTGTTTTTATGCCATGTGACCGTTTGCGTACTGCTATGGCACAGTTTTTTCTTTCATCTGTAATTCCATTCGCCAGTGGGCAGCGCGAGATGTTTTCTAGAACTCTCAACTTTTTCCAGCCAAATCCGAGACTAAGTTAGTACTTCAATCCACGAAGGGATAAAATAAATTAGCGAGAGCGTGACAGATTCAAGTAGGCAGACACACATACAGACAGATAGATAGAAAGATAGATTGATAGGACATCTACAGCATGTCTGCAGTCATCAATTCCGCGTGCATGAGCAAGCCCGCTGCAAAGTGCTCGAGGGGCAGCTGCTGGCTGACCCTGCTCTCATTTAGTGGAGATGTGGCGTGTGGCGAGCACTGCACTCCATTAAGACTTTACAGCCTTTGCTGTCGTCAGTGTCATGTAAATATTTTTTGTACACGCATCGGCAGGCTGTTTACGAGCATTTTCTTGGTTATGATATTTCGAAATACAGTTTACTAAAACTAATCTACTGCATTTACCGTGCGCTGTAGACGGCGTTCTATTCCGGTTCCTTTTTTTTTCTTTTTGTTCGAGAAAAATTTAGAATCTTAACGTAATTGATCTACATTTATTTTCCACTGCTCGGAATATTAAGAGTGTTTGTTTTCGTATTGTGCATCTTCTTCGTCTTCGTGGTTTCCACAGGTGTTCTGAACCCTACGGTTCTGATTATTAAAAACAATCTTGTACTAAATGACAGAACACTTCTTTTCAGAGAGAAAGAAAGGAAGTACGTTTAGAGTATATTGGCGCTCTCAATACGATTGGGAAAGTAGCTTGCGCCGTGCACTCAAGGGAGTCACTTTGGAATGTCTTCAAAGGGCGTAGTGAACATGATTGAAAGTAGCGAAATGCAAAAAGACCTGTGGAGGATCGATGGCTGGTATCGGGACCGCCACTTGACCGTAACGGAAATAAATATCACGTGTTGGACATGAATAAGCTACTGTTCCATTACAACATAGGCGAGAAGTTATCGGAAGTAGTAACTGTCGTAACGTACCTTAAGGTATCCGTTCGGAGAGGCCTAAAGTTGAATGACCACATAAAACTAACTGTAGGAAAAGACAGATGTCAGGCTGACATTCATTTGGAGAATGTTTAGGAAATCTACTTAATCGATAAAAGGAATGTCTAACAAAACACTCGTTCAACGATTCTCGAGTATTGCTTATGACACTGGGACCCTTATCAGGTTATGTTAATAGAAGAGATATAGGAGATCCAACGAAGATCAAAAAATGGTTCAAATGGCTCTGAGCACTATGGGACTTAACTGCTGAGGTCATCAGTCCCCTAGAACTTAGAACTACTTAAACCTAACTAACCTAAGGACATCACACACATCAATGCCCGAGGCAGGATTCGAACCTGCGACCGTAGCGGTCGCGCGGTTCCGGACTGTAGCGCCTAGAACCGCTCGGCCATTCAAGCCAACGAAGAACGGTGCGTTTAGAAACGAGATTTTTAGTGAGCATGAGGGCGTTACTGAGATGATCAACAAACTCCAGTGGCAGACAGTGCAGATTGCCTGTCCTGTCCCGTTACGCTACCTGTCCTACGGGGGAGGAGGGGGAGGGCAGAGAGGGTGTAGAAAGTACTGTAAAGTGCACTGAAAGAAGCAAAGGATTGAACGAACGCATTCAAATTTGCCTCTATGTAGAAGTGTGAGGAAATTTACTGTTAAACTGGGCACTCCTCCAAACTCCAAATCAACTCAGTTGTTGGTTGGTTGGTTTGGAGGAGGGGATCAAAGAGCGAGGTCAACAGATTAGGGAAGGATTGAGAAGGGAGTTGGCCGTGCCCTTTCAAAGGAACCATCCCGGCATTTGCCCGGAGCGATTTAGGGAAATCACGGGGAACCTAAATCAGGAATGCCGGACGTGGGTTTGAATCGTCATCTTCCCGAATTCGAGTCCAGCGTGCTAACCACTGCGCCACCTCACTCGGTAAACTGGGTGCTCATGTCATTACATTGATGTCATCCACGGTTTTTTCTCTGAAAGGATCTTGAGAGGCAACAGTGTATTGTTTACTTTTGGTTGCATCCTTAAAATGTGACTTGAATACTATGCTGAACATCCTGGATGGCTAATTTCTTATTCCACAGTGGATTGTTTCCAGTTTTAGGATTTGACTATGTATCGAAATTAACCCGGCACGTCGACAATGATGTTCACTGTCCTCCGCTGGACTTAATGTATTACTATCGTTGTCCTTATTCATCAGAGAGGTCATACTGCTACCACTTCCCGAAAACGAAGCACGCATGCGACTTTCCATCAAATGGGTTGCTGCAGGCTATTAGTACGGTGGGAAGGAGGGAAATTAGAATTTAGCTTCCTGTCGTTGACTAAGATGTAGCATAAGCTCCGAATCGGATAAGTGTTAAGTACGAATTAGGCTACATGTCTCACAAAGAAACTGTTCCGACAATACGCGTAAGTGACTCAGGAAAACCACGAAAACCCTAGGTCCCATATTTGAACCCTTGTCTTCCCGCATGCGGGTCCAGTGTGCTAAACAATGCGCCGCCTCGCTCATCAGTAAATTGTAGACCGGCGCATATTTTATTTACGATTGAATGAACCTTTCATGCTACAGCGGTGTTTGCGCTGTTTGAAAACTCCTGGCAGATTAAAACTGTGTGTCGAACCGAAGCTCGAACGCGCCCCGAGGTACTGGCGTAGGTCTTGCGTGGATAGTTCAGTCGCTAAACGCGTTGCCCACCATAGGTTCTAGTGCAACACACAGTCTTAATGCGCAGGGCGTTTCAAATTATTGTTCTCTTACACTTACTGACAAAACAAGTGAAGCACCCAGAGGATATGGTCGGTTGTCAATGCGTTTTCGTACACTTACACAACGTTGGTGGATGTGTAAACGACTGGATTCGAAATTCTCTGTGACAGGTAGAACTGCCACTAGAGTGGTTCGTATTTTCCTTGTTTAGTTTTCTTCCCAGGCCAGGTAGGATACATCAGGAGTGTTCAGATGAGAAGGTACGAAACGTCGTAACAACCGAATCGGTTGAAATTGCATAGGCTACTTTGGGACAACAGAGAGAGACTTTTAGCGATGCGAATGTGGTGTCGTCATCTCTCCTTAAAACATTCAAAGAAGTGCCCTCAGCAGGTAAGATGACGCACACCGTCTTTTTCAGAGACGACGTCCGGTAATCATCGAATTCCTCGAGCACGGAAAAACCCTTAACAGTGACATGTACTGTGAGACAGTCCGTAGCGCAAGGGCGTCCACGGAAAACAAACGTCTGGGCTGTTCATGCAGGACGTGATTCAGCTTCGCGGTAACGTGCGCCCAGACTTTCCAAGGTCACAAAAAGTGTAATGGCCAAGTAAAACTGAGAGCAGCTGGTGAAATCTGGTTTCGCACGACAGAGCGGATCAGGTTATAGTTGTGGGAAGGTGCCAAAATCAGTCAATGTCAGTTGCACAAAACATACAAACTTTGGCTCTGAGCACTATGGGACTTAACATCTATGGTCATCAGTCCCCTACAACTTAGAACTACTTAAACCTAACTAACATAAGGACAACACACAACACCCAGCCATCACGAGGTCGAGAAAATCCCTGACCCCGCCGGGAATCGAACCCGGGAACCCGGGGGTGGCATACAAACTTTATTTTCATAAAACTCTTAATCACACGAGGCCTTAAAAGCATTCAAAAACAATACAGCTGAAGGCGCGAACACAAGTTATTAAAATTGCCTCAAGGAATACAAACTGATGAAGGCCTTAGTTACCAAAATTTACATAAAAACTCGGCTGAAGGCCACACACTGGAGATAGAAGAACTGAGGGCTTAAGGTCTCGTTAACAAGAATTTCAGGTAGAGAAGAAAATCTTAAAACGTTTTAAACAAGTGAGTTTTCAAATTTTAATTTAAGACGGCTGAAGGCTTTATCTTAAAATATTTCATCTAAAGTTCGGCTGAAGGCCACATACTGAACATAGAACAACTCAAGGCTTAAGGCCTGGATAATAATAAGGATTTCCAATGAACAAAACCCTTTTTTTAAAAAAGAAATTTAGTTTCAGCAAGAATCTTCAAAGTTTTAATTTAAGACAGCTGAAGGCCTTATCTTAACATTAAAACGAACTAAATTAATAGGCGGCTGAAGGCCTTGCACAGTACTTGAGACTAAAAGAAAACCGCAATCTAAAACAACAGAACAGTGGTGCTCAGAAGTGCTCCAAGGGTCGTCCTGAGGAGGTCACTCTAACATAAGTTTAGGTGAGACAGGCAGCCAAGCGTAATAATAAATAATCGGATGGCAACCCGACCCAGGGACGGCTGAAGGACCGACCAACAACCTAATCAATTCCCTTCTGCCCGACCAACAACATGACAACGGAAAATATCAGCGAGGCCGAAGATACCAGCAGCAGCACTACGTCTTGAAAACGCGTCTAAATACAGCCAAGACACAATAACCACTCAAAAATATGAACAGCACCAAAGGCTGTCGAACTATACGCCGTGCCAGACAGCATCAACACGGCGAGGAAAAACACACTGCCGGAAAACTGCGCTAACGGCCAGGGCAGATAACTGGAATGTTAATGGCCAGAAGATAACGGTGGAGCACTTCACTAAAAAGCACCATACGTTGCTACTTGTAGGAAAGGCCCAGAAAGCAACAACCAGCAGTGAACGAAGAGATGTCACAGCAGTTGAGGTTTCATAACAGGTTAATTGATCACTCAGCTTCAGTGTCCAAGTTCGGCGGGCGACGAACTTTGTAGCTCTCACAGCTAGCGCCTCACAAATCCGACCGCGCATGCACACCGCCAGCGGCCCCGGCCTGACCTCTCGCTGTGGAGACTTCCTCGCTCCTCTGTCGGAACCGACCGATTAGCCCACACACCACCATGCAGCACGCAGACACCATTAAAATAGCTTCTCAGTGAAAACCACAAAAGCTGCACACTGTTCCATGAAAACACTTCCACAAACATCTCGAGCAATACTAAAGCCAGTGACTGTGGAACAACAAGGACGAATCACATGGCGACACACCCGGAGAATCCAGAAGCGGTCGGTGACCAAACACACGTCGCCCGATGAGACGATTGACCGAACAACCAACCAACGGTCGTCCTTGCTCAAGTCCCCTTCCGTCGGACACTGCATGTGTGTCCCCAGCAGTCGGGCGAGTACTGGCTGTGCAGCCCTCACTGGAGCTCCATCCCGACTGAACTCCCCGCACACCACGACACGGAAATACTAGCGGTCGCTCCAAAGATAGTACTGCAGTGCTCTTATCGATAGTGCTGCCGCTGCCACTCGTGGGGAGGCAGGCCAGCAAGTTAGTGACGCCAGTAAATCCAATAACAAACCGGACGGCGGTACTGCAAAGACAAGATGTCAAGTAATAAACGACACGAACATGAGTCGCGCACGGCTCAGCTGGAGCATCCGCCGTACAGCCTGGGCATGTCGCCCTGTGACTCCCGTGTATTTTAAAAAAAAGATCTCAAGGGAAATCGCTTCAACTCGGACGACGAAAAAAATCTCAAAGGGAAGCGCTTCAACTCGGACGACGAACTGAAGGATACAGCGAAGGATTGGCTCCTGTCACGGCCCCAGGAATTCTGGGAACAGGGAATCCTTCGGATCGTGAATGTGGAATACTTCCTTTGGTGAATAGTTTTGAATAAAGACTTCAATTATACTCTCAGTGTTGTTTCGCAAGTTTTCTTTTCAACGCCCCTCATATAAGGGTGGTGAACAGCACCAGATGTTGAGCGATGACTGCGAATGTCACGGAGATGCCGTGTAATCTTGCGAGACATCGTTATCAGCACCTGAAACAGTTTTAAAAGGGGCCTCATTGTTGGACTCCGTTTCACCGTATGGTCGAATCATGCAGTATCCAGATTTGTCAGCCTTTCCGATACGACATATTAGACGCGAGTTTGACCGCACTAAAACGTGAGGGCAAACATGCTCGTCGTATTTGACCAAGTCTGACCACGGCAAGGGAGGTTGGCCGCATTGTGCACCAAGCGCATCGTAATCCCTTCACATATGCGCCCGTCATTCGAGAACAAGTATTGAACTCACTGAATCACTGTGTGTCACCCTGCACCATTGCCCGCAGGCTAACAGCAGCTGGACTACGGTACTACCGTCCTGTGCATAGGCTGCTGTAAATACCACTGCATAAACCGCTGCATTGCCGTGGCGGGACGCTTGATCTGCTGATGAATGGGGCCGCATCATGTTCAGCGATGAATGGCGGTTATACTCTATCCTGGCTACCTGACCATAGGTCCTACTCTTCCGACGTTTTGGAGAGGAACAGCGGTTTTGCTCCTGGCATCATGGCGTGGGAAGCCACGGGGTATGACTTGAGATCACCGCTGGTAGTGATTGAGGGAACTCTGATGTCACAACGGTACGTCATGATGTCCTGCGACCTCATGTGTTACGTGTGATCATGGTACCATTTTTCGACAGGACAATGCTCGTCAACACTTGGCTTGTGTCCCAATGAACTGTATGCGTGATGTTCAGGTACTCGCATGGCCGGGAAGATCCCCAGAACTGTCCGCGGTACACCAGCTCAGACGTCAGACGTCAATTCCGTCCTATTGCCAATATCAACGATATCGAGTACCAGTTACAACATTTACTGACCAGGTTCCCTCAGAAGAGGCCTACGTCTACATCGGTACTCTGCAAGCCACCGTACGGTGCTTGGCGGAGAGTACCCTGTACCACTACTAATCATTTCGTTTCCTCTTCCACTCGCAAATAGAGCTAAGGAAATACTACTGTCTGTATACCTCCGTACGAGCCCTAATTTCTCGAATCTTTCGTGGTCCTGAGGCGCAATGTACACTCCTGGAAATGGAAAAAAGAACACATTGACACCGGTGTGTCAGACCCACCATACTTGCTCCGGACACTGCGAGAGGGCTGTACAAGCAATGATCACACGCACGGCACAGCGGACACACCAGGAACCGCGGTGTTGGCCGTCGAATGGCGCTAGCTGCGCAGCATTTGCGCACCGCCGCCGTCAGTGTCAGCCAGTTTGCCGTGGCATACGGAGCTCCATCGCAGTCTTTAACACTGGTAGCATGCCGCGACAGCGTGGACGTGAACCGAATGTGCAGTTGACGGACTTTGAGCGAGGGCGTATAGTGGGCATGCGGGAGGCCGGGTGGACGTACCGCCGAATTGCTCAACACGTGGGGCGTGAGGTCTCCACAGTACATCGATGTTGTCGCCAGTGGTCGGCGGAAGGTGCACGTGCCCGTCGACCTGGGACCGGACCGCAGCGACGCACGGATGCACGCCAAGACCGTAGGATCCTACGCAGTGCCGTAGGGGACCGCACCGCCACTTCCCAGCAAATTAGGGACACTGTTGCTCCTGGGGTATCGGCGAGGACCATTCGCAACCGTCTCCATGAAGCTGGGCTACGGTCCCGCACACCGTTAGGCTGTCTTCCGCTCACGCCCCAACATCGTGCAGCCCGCCCCCAGTGGTGTCGCGACAGGCGTGAATGGAGGGACGAATGGAGACGTGTCGTCTTCAGCGATGAGAGTCGCTTCTGCCTTGGTGCCAATGATGGTCGTATGCGTGTTTGGCGCCGTGCAGGTGAGCGCCACAATCAGGACTGCATACGACCGAGGCACACAGGGCCAACACCCGGCATCATGGTGTGGGGAGCGATCTCCTACACTGGCCGTACACCACTGGTGATCGTCGAGGGGACACTGAATAGTGCACGGTACGTCCAAACCGTCATCGAACCCATCGTTCTACCATTCCTAGACCGGCAAGGGAACTTGCTGTTCCAACAGGACAATGCACGTCCGCATGTATCCCGTGCCACCCAACGTGCTCTAGAAGGTGTAAGTCAACTACCCTGGCCAGCAAGATCTCCGGATCTGTCCCCCATTGAGCATGTTTGGGACTGGATGAAGCGTCGTCTCACGCGGTCTGCACGTCCAGCACGAATGCTGGTCCAACTGAGGCGCCAGGTGGAAATGGCATGGCAAGCCGTTCCACAGGACTACATTCAGCATCTCTACGATCGTCTCCATGGGAGAATAGCAGCCTGCATTGCTGCGAAAGGTGGATATACACTGTACTAGTGCCGACATTGTGCATGCTCTGTTGCCTGTGACTATGTGCCTGTGGTTCTGTCAGTGTGATCATGTGATGTATCTGACCCCAGGAATGTGTCAATAAAGTTTCCCCTTCCTGGGACAATGAATTCACGGTGTTCTTATTTCAATTTCCAGGAGTGTATGTTGGAGGCAGCAGAATCGTTCGGCAGTCAGCTTAAAATGCCTGTTTTCTAAATTCTCTCAATAGTGTTGCCCGAAAAGAACGTCGCCTTCCCTCCAGATATTCCCATGTCAGTTGCCGAAGCATCTCTGTAACACTTACGTGTTGTTCGATCGTACCTGTAAGAAAAATAGTAGCCCGCCTCTGAACTCCTTCGATGTCTTCCTTCAATGCGACCTGGTACGGATCCTAAACATTCTAGCAGTACTCAAGAATTGGTCCCACCAGCGTCTCCTTTACGGATGAACCACTCATTCGTAAAATTCTCCCACTTAACCGAAGTCGACCATTCGCCTTCCCTGCCATAGCTCTCACATGCTCTTTCCAGCCTAAGAGAATGAGTGCATGCATCCAGGCCAGAGTGGGTGCAACGTCGTACTGATAAGTGGGCAAATGCTGCCAAGTCCTTTCTAAATTTAACTCGATTTTGAAATCACCTGAATAAAATCACATACCCTCTCAACCAGTGAAGTTTCATTTCGTTTCCTCCTTCGCACTTCACTTATTTTGTCAGGAAATGTATTTATGAATACTGCTATGCCTTTAATTTTCTTATTTCAAAACCGCAGATTATTACTGTTGACTTTACTGGTAATACATTAATCCCAAAGTGAAGATAACTTCCATTTTTTTATGTGCGACTCCAGAGGCAGGGGAGGAAAAGAGCGAAGTCAACACTCACAGAAAAAAGAAGTAAGTGCTTCACGCCTTCAGTGTTATTGGAACAAACTGGTGAGCCGTTATACTACGAAAGGTTTCGCGGCGAAACAAATTTGGCCGATCCGGACTAACCGTGACGGGCGTGAGTCAGGCAGCTTCGGTGCATGAGCGTCGTGCGCTTCTTGTCTGCTGTCCGGCGACTGTTTTTGCTTCCGGCCTCTGCTTACTGTGTTCCCAACAAAGAACTGTTTATCTCGGCTAGAGTTCGAACCGGTAACCGTGACAACGGGCGCCAGTAGACAGCTGTTTTCTTGCGCAGAAAAGACTTCCGCAGTGCAAAGTTCAGACGTGCCACCACGTCAGGCGAGTTTGGAAAGCTCGTCTAGTTCATCCGCACGACCTAACTGTGCATTCCAGCAAATCATGGTCGCTCCGATGAGGTCCTTGCACATTTTGTGCTGAAGTTACGGCTCGCTAGGTCGTTTACTTCTTTTCTCGGAGTATTATAGCGTACTCGAATTCTAAAACAGGAGCGTACTGCATCGCCAAGATAGTATAAAGGAGCGTGTGACAGCCCTATCCTGGTTGGTCAGAAAATGTGTGTGATGTAGACTGAAAAAACTGCGCTAGTAAAACTTTCTGGCACATTCAAGTAGTTTTCTGGAACGCTATTCGGAATGTATGGCTCCGAGGTCGACTTCCAGTGCCGGAAACTGTTTCAGTCTACCAGCAACTTTCGTAACAGCACAAACTCTGTTGCAGAAACAACGGCTCTTTCTGTGCACCAATAAGTTGTGTGCCCACAGCACGACATGCAACCATTCTGCTGCTACCATTGTTTCTCTCCCGCAGGTATCACTAGAATAAGATAGGTTATAGCACTTACACCGATACGTAGTCTATCTTTTTGCCTACATTCAACAGGCGAAGGGAATGAGAATCGCTAATACTGCACGAAATACTCTCCGCCATGCGCTGTACAGGGGCTTGCAAAGCGTAATGTTTCATGAATTATTTGTTTGCTATGAGTTTTGCATCTGCAGGGATACGAGGTGCATTTAAGTTCTAAGGCCTCCGATTTTTTTTTCTCCGGACTGGAAAGAGATAGAAACATGTGCATTGTTTTAAAATGAGGCCGCGTTCATTGTCAATACGTCCCAGAGATGGCAGCACCGTACGGCAGATGGAATTTTACCGCCAGCGGCGAGAATGAGAACTGTTTTAAATACTTAAAATGGCGACGTTTTCCTTACTTGAACAGCGTGCAATCATTCGTTTTCTGAATTTGCGTGGTGTGAAACCAATTGAAATTCATCGACAGTTGAAGGAGACATGTGGTGATGGAGTTATGGATGTGTCGAAAGTGCGTTCGTGGGTGCGACAGTTTAATGAAGGCAGAACATTGTGTGACAACAAACCGAAACAACCTCGGGCTCGCACAAGCCGGTCTGACGACATGATCGAGAAAGTGGAGAGAATTGTTTTGGGGGATCGCCGAATGACTGTTGAACAGATCGCCTCCAGAGTTGGCATTGCTGTGGGTTCTGTGCACACAATCCTGCATGACGACCTGAAAATGCGAAAAGTGTCATCCAGGTGGGTGCCACGAATGCTGACGGACGACCACATGGCTGCCTGTGTGGCATGTTGCCAAGAAATGTTGACGCGCAATGACAGCATGAATGGGACTTTCTTTTCGTCGGTTGTGACAATGGATGAGACGTGGATGCCATTTTTCAATCCAGAAACAAAGCGCCAATCAGCTCAATGGAAGCACACAGATTCACCGCCACCAAAAAAATTTCGGGTAACCGCCAGTGCTGAAAAAATGGTGTCCATGTTCTGGGACAGCGAGGGCGTAATCCTTACCCATTGCGTTCCAAAGGGCACTGCGGTAACAGGTGCATCCTACGAAAATGTTTTGAAGAACAAATTCCTTCCTGCACTGCAACAAAAACGTCCGGGAAGGGCTGCGCGTGTGCTGTTTCGCTAAGACAATGCACCCGAACATCGAGCTAACGTTACGCAACAGTTTCTTCGTGATAACAACTTTGAAGTGATTCCTCATGCTCCCTACTCACCTGACCTGGCTCCTAGTGACTTTGGGCTTTTTCCAACAATGAAAGACACTTTCCGTGGCCGCACATTCACCAGCCGTGCTGCTATTGCCTCAGCGATTTTCCAGTGGTCAAAACAGACTCCTAAAGAAACCTTCGCCACTGCCATGGAATCATGGCGTCAGCGTTGTGAAAAATGTGTACGTCTGCAGGGTGATTACGTCGAGAAGTAACGCCAGTTTCAACGATTTCGGGTGAGTAGTTAATTAGAAAAAAAAATCGGAGGCGTTAGAACTTGAATGCATCTCGTACAATACCTGTGGTTCTGCTGGTCTTTATCAGCGACATCGTTCGTATTCACACTGTAATCTGAAAAAAAAAGCCGCTGGCATCTCAACTTTTATACAGATTTTTGTGTACCCGAAGCTCTATCATATTATCTTCCTCGCTCACACTTTCTTACGTGATAATCGGATTCCCAGCCATTGTCTTGGGGAAGCGCTGATGGAAGTTGCTTGCAACTAAGCGCAACCATAATCGTTTTGGACATAATGTTTCCGTCGTGCACATACAGCAGTCTCCGAAAGTAATAACGGAGTAAGAGGGTGTGTTCTGAACAGGGTCAGAGCTTATTCGCTTAACATCTGGCATACAACAATGCCAAAAATATAAGTATACAGAACGGAAGAGAGGCACTTCAAAAACATTAACAGTAGCGGAAAACATTCTCCACAACAGCTGTCACGCGTCTTTGGCGGTGACGCGAAATGTTCGCTGTTAGGTGCTTAAAGAGCCCTGTACGTAGTCTAACCCACGCAGAATGCTCGCTGTAAGGTGGTTCAAGCGCTCTATAAGTGGTCGAGCTGTACGGAAGACGGGAAGAGTCTGTGGTGGCTGCGGGCCCGCGAAAGCCGCTGTTCAGATCGTGAGGTTCATTTAACCATCTGCGTGAAAAAAAAAAAAAATTGGTTCTGAGCACTATGGGACTTAACATCTGAGGTCATCAGTTCCCTAGAACTTAGAACTACTTATACCTAACTAACCTAAGGACATCTCACACATCCATGCCCGAGGCAGGATTCAAACCTGCGACCGTAGCGGTCGCGCGGTTCCAGACTGAAGCGCCTAGAACCGTTCGGCCACACTGGCCGGCATCTGCGTGAAACTCGTCCGCTAGTGCAGCTCCGTGCGAGCAATGTCTGCCGTCCATGAAGAGCAACTCCAGATAAACGTCACTTCTGAAAAACTGCGCATCTCGTTCCAGTAACTTGAGTTAACGGCATTCCTCTCACCAATAACTAAAATGTGATATTTTTTACAGGTGTCCAGTATTATGCCTCCCCATAATATGAAACCTACCTCACCCGCTAACTGGTGTTCCTCCACGATGTTTCTCTCATTGCACATTCAGTCATTTTTCTTTCAAGCAAATATCCGACGAGAATCCTTTTGCAAACTGGAAGACGATTCGATGTGAAAAGTACTTTGCTCCCTTCATTTATAGTCCAGTCTCGATCTTGCTGACTCCACAACAAACGAGCAGTACTGTAGTGATCAGGAAGTGCAGTAGTTCTGAGTCTGACATGGTTTGTCAGACAGCTTCAAATCCTGAAACGGCCGTACCTTCAGCACACAGTTGTATTGTACACATGATTGGCTTTCGGAAACCAGCTATTTTCATAAGATTATTGATCTCCCGTTGCTTTATGGCTACCATTCGTCGCCGTTGTAAAGTCCTACGACGAACATTTTTTGTGTTGAACGACAAGCTGCTCAGACTGTGGTCCGTGACTGCCCGCTTTCTAGTCGTCTAA